>NW_027646390.1:0-600000 GCF_951394435.1 Stenella coeruleoalba
GGTTTAGGGTCCAGGTGAGGGTACGGCAACGCTTTAGGGGGAGCGTGCGTGTGAGGGCGCGGGTTAGTGTTAGCGTACGGTTTAGGATTAGGGGACGGGTGAGGGTCAGGCTTCGGGGAAGGGTTAGGGTTAGGGTTCGGGCTAGGGTTAGGGTTAGGGGACGGGGACGGTTTAGGGTCCAGGTGAGGGTACGGCAACGCTTTAGGGGGAGCGTGCGTGTGAGGGCGCGGGTTAGTGTTAGCGTACGGGTTAGGATTAGGGGACGGGTGAGGGTTAGGCTTCGGGGAAGGGTTAGGGTTAGGGTTCAGGCTAGGGTTAGGGTTAGGGGACGGGGACGGTTTAGGGTCCAGGTGAGGGTACGGCAACGCTTTAGGGTGAGCGTGCGTGTGAGGGCGCGGGTTAGTGTTAGCGTACGGGTTAGGATTAGGGGACGGGTGAGGGTCAGGCTTCGGGGAAGGGTTAGGGTTAGGGTTCGGGCTAGGGTTAGGGTTAGGGGACGGGGACGGTTTAGGGTCCAGGTGAGGGTAGGGCAACGCTTTAGGGGGAGCGTGTGTGTGAGGGCGCGGGTTAGTGTTAGCGTACGGGTTAGGATTAGGGGACGGGTGAGGGTCAGGCTTCGGGGAAGGGTTAGGGTTAGGGTTCGGGCTAGGGTTAGGGTTAGGGGACGGGGACGGTTTCGGGTCCAGGTGAGGGTACGGCAACGCTTTAGGGGGAGCGTGCATGTGAGGGCGCGGGTTAGTGTTAGCGTACGGGTTAGGATTAGGGGACGGGTGAGGGTCAGGCTTCGGGGAAGGGTTAGGGTTAGGGTTCGGGCTAGGGTTTGGGTTAGGGGACGGGGACGGTTTAGGGTTCAGGTGAGGGTACGGCAACGCTTTAGGGGGAGCGTGCGTGTGAGGGCGCGGCTTAGTGTTAGCGTACGGGTTAGGATTAGGGGACGGGTGAGGGTCAGGCTTCCGGGAAGGGTTAGGGTTAGGGTTCGGGCTAGGGTTAGGGTTAGGGGATGGGGACGGTTTAGAGTCCAGGTGAGGGTACGGCAACGCTTTAGGGGGAGCGTGCGTGTGAGGGCGCGGGTTAGTGTTAGCGTACGGGTTAGGATTAGGGGACGGGTGAGGTTCAGGCTTCGGGGAAGGGTTAGGGTTAGGGTTCGGGCTAGGGTTAGGGTTAGGGGACGGGGACGGTTTAGGGTCCAGGTGAGGGTACGGC
Organism: Stenella coeruleoalba; assembly: GCF_951394435.1. Lineage (NCBI taxonomy): Eukaryota > Metazoa > Chordata > Mammalia > Artiodactyla > Delphinidae > Stenella > Stenella coeruleoalba. The sequence goes on from NW_027646390.1 coordinate 1,204, forward strand.
AACGCTTTAGGGGGAGCGTGCGTGTGAGGGCGCGGGTTAGTGTTAGCGTACGGGTTAGGATTAGGGGACGGGTGAGGGTCAGGCTTCGGGGAAGGTTTAGGGTTAGGGTTCGGGCTAGGGTTAGGGTTAGGGGACGGGGACGGTTTAGGGTCCAGGTGAGGGTACGGCAACGCTTTAGGGGGAGCGTGCGTGTGAGGGCGCGGGTTAGTGTTAGCGTACGGTTTAGGATTAGGGGACGGGTGTGGGTCAGGCTTCGGGGAAGGGTTAGGGTTAGGGTTCGGGCTAGGGTTAGGGTTAGGGGACGGGGACGGTTTAGGGTCCAGGTGAGGGTACGGCAATGCTTTAGGGGGAGCGTGCGTGTGAGGGCGCGGGTTAGTGTTAGCGTACGGGTTAGGATTAGGGGATGGGTGAGGATCAGGCTTCGGGGAAGGGTTAGGGTTAGGGTTCGGGCTAGGGTTAGGGTTAGGGGACGGGGACGGTTTAGGGTCCAGGTGAGGGTACGGCAACGCTTTAGGGGGAGCGTGCGTGTGAGGGCGCGGGTTAGTGTTAGCGTACGGGTTAGGATTAGGGGACGGGTGAGGGTCAGGCTTCGGGGAAGGGTTAGGGTTAGGGTTCGGGCTAGGGTTAGGGTTAGGGGACGGGGACGGTTTAGGGTCCAGGTGAGGGTACGGCAACGCTTTAGGGGGAGCGTACGTGTGAGGGTGCGTGTTAGTGTTAGCGTACGGGTTAGGATTAGGGGACGGGTGAGGGTCAGGCTTCGGGGAAGGGTTAGGGTTAGGGTTCGGGCTAGGGTTAGGGTTAGGGGACGGGGACGGTTCAGGGTCCAGGTGAAGGTACGGCAACGCTTTAGGGGGACCGAGCGTGTGAGGGCGCGTGTTAGTGTTAGCGTACGGGTTAGGATTAGGGGACGGGTGAGGGTCAGGCTTCGGGGAAGGGTTAGGGTTAGGGTTCGGGCTAGGGTTAGGGTTAGGGGACGGGGACGGTTTAGGGTCCAGGTGAGGGTACGGCAACGCTTTAGGGGGAGTGTGCGTGTGAGGGCGCGGGTTAGTGTTAGCGTACGGTTTAGGATTAGGGGACGGGTGAGGGTCAGGCTTTGGGGAAGGGTTAGGGTTAGGGTTCGGGCTAGGGTTAGGGTTAGGGGACGGGGACGGTTTAGGGTCCAGGTGAGGGTACGGCAACGCTTTAGGGGGAGCGTGCGTGTGAGGGCGCAGGTTAGTGTTAGCGTACGGGTTAGGATTAGGGGACGGGTGAGGGTCAGGCTTTGGGGAAGGGTTAGGGTTAGGGTTCGGGCTAGGGTTAGGGTTAGGGGACGGGGACGGTTTAGGGTCCAGGTGAGGGTACGGCAACGCTTTAGGGGGAGTGTGCGTGTGAGGGCGTGGGTTAGTGTTAGCGTACGGGTTAGGATTAGGGGACGGGTGAGGGTCAGGCTTTGGGGAAGGGTTAGGGTTAGGGTTCGGGCTAGGGTTAGGGTTAGGGGACGGGGACGGTTTAGGGTCCAGGTGAGGGTACGGCAACGCTTTAGGGGGAGCGTGCGTGTGAGGGCGCAGGTTAGTGTTAGCGTACGGGTTAGGATTAGGGGACGGGTGAGGGTCAGGCTTCGGGGAAGGGTTAGGGTTAGGGTTCAGGCTAGGGTTAGGGTTAGGGGACGGGGACGGTTTAGGGTCCAGGTGAGGGTACGGCAACGCTTTAGGGGGAGCGTGCGTGTGAGGGCGCGGGTTAGTGTTAGCGTACGGGTTAGGATTAGGGGACGGGTGAGGGTCAGGCTTCAGGGAAGTGTTAGGGTTAGGGTTCGGGCTAGGGTTAGGGTTAGGGGACGGGGACGGTTTAGGGTCCAGGTGAGGGTACGGCAACGCTTTAGGGGGAGTGTTCGTGTGAGGGCGCGTGTTAGTGTTAGCGTACGGGTTAGGATTAGGGGACGGGTGAGAGTCAGGCTTTGGGGAAGGGTTAGGGTTAGGGTTCGGGCTAGGGTTAGGGTTAGGGGACGGGGACGGTTTAGGGTCCAGGTGAGGGTACGGCAACGCTTTAGGGGGAGCGTGCGTGTGAGGGCGCAGGTTAGTGTTAGCGTACGGGTTAGGATTAGGGGACGGGTGAGGGTCAGGCTTTGGGGAAGGGTTAGGGTTAGGGTTCGGGCTAGGGTTAGGGTTAGGGAACGGGGACGGTTTAGGGTCCAGGTGAGGGTACGGCAACGCTTTTGGGGGAGTGTGCGTGTGAGGGCGTGGGTTAGTGTTAGCGTACGGGTTAGGATTAGGGGACGGGTGAGGGTCAGGCTTTGGGGAAGGGTTAGGGTTAGGGTTCGGGCTAGGGTTAGGGTTAGGGGACGGGGACGGTTTAGGGTCCAGGTGAGGGTACGGCAACGCTTTAGGGGGAGCGTGCGTTTGAGGGCGCAGGTTAGTGTTAGCGTACGGGTTAGGATTAGGGGACGGGTGAGGGTCAGGCTTTGGGGAAGGGTTAGGGTTAGGGTTCGGGCTAGGGTTAGGGTTAGGGGACGGGGACGGTTTAGGGTCCAGGTGAGGGTACGGCAACGCTTTAGGGGGAGCGTGCGTGTGAGGGCGCGGGTTAGTGTTAGCGTACGGGTTAGGATTAGGGGACGGGTGAGGGTCAGGCTTCGGGGAAGGGTTAGGGTTAGGGTTCAGGCTAGGGTTAGGGTTAGGGGACGGGGACGGTTTAGGGTCCAGGTGAGGGTACGGCAACGCTTTAGGGGGAGCGTGCGTGTGAGGGCGCGGGTTAGTGTTAGCGTACGGGTTAGGATTAGGGGACGGGTGAGGGTCAGGCTTCGGGTAAGGGTTAGGGTTAGGGTTCGGGCTAGGGTTAGGGTTAGGGGACGGGGACGGTTTAGGGTCCAGGTGAGGGTATGGCAACGCTTTAGGGGGAGCGTGTGTGTGAGGGCGCGGGTTAGTGTTAGCGTACGGGTTAGGGTAGGGGGGGTGGTGGGGGGGGGGGGGGGGGGGGGGGGGGGGGGGGTAGGGTTAGGGTTGGGTGGGGGTTTAGGGTCGGGGGGGTGGGGTTAGGGGTCGGGGAGGTGGGGGGTACGGCAACGCTTTAGGGGGAGTGTTCGTGTGAGGGCACGTGTTAGTGTTAGCGTACGGGTTAGGATTAGGGGACGGGTGAGGGTCAGGCTTCGGGAAGGGTTAGGGTTAGGGTTCGGGCTAGGGTTAGGGTTAGGGGACGGGGACGGTTTAGGGTCCAGGTGAGGGTACGGCAACGCTTTAGGGGGAGCGTGCGTGTGAGGGCGAGGGTTAGTGTTAGCGTACGGGTTAGGATTAGGGGACGGGTGAGGGTCAGGCTTCGGGGAAGGGTTAGGGTTAGGGTTCGGGCTAGGGTTAGGGTTAGGGGACGGGGACGGTTTCGGGTCCAGGTGAGGGTATGGCAACGCTTTAGGGGGAGCTTGCATGTGAGGGCGTGGGTTAGTGTTAGCGTACGGGTTAGGATTAGGGGACGGGTGAGGGTCAGGCTTCGGGGAAGGGTTAGGGTTAGGGTTCGGGCTAGGGTTAGGGTTAGGGGACGGGGACGGTTTAGGGTTCAGATGAGGGTACGGCAACGCTTTAGGGGGAGCGTGCGTGTGAGGGCGCGGCTTAGTGTTAGCGTACGGGTTAGGATTAGGGGACGGGTGAGGGTCAGGCTTCGGGGAAGGGTTAGGGTTAGGGTTCGGGCTAGGGTTAGGGTTAGGGGATGGGGACGGTTTAGAGTCCAGGTGAGGGTACGGCAACGCTTTAGGGGGAGCGTGCGTGTGAGGGCGCGGCTTAGTGTTAGCGTACGGGTTAGGATTAGGGGACGGGTGAGGGTCAGGCTTCGGGGAAGGGTTAGGGTTAGGGTTCGGGCTAGGGTTAGGGTTAGGGGACGGGGACGGTTTAGGGTCCAGGTGAGGGTACGGCAACGCTTTAGGGGGAGCGTGCGTGTGAGGGCGCGGGTTAGTGTTAGCGTACGGGTTAGGATTAGGGGACGGGTGAGGGTCAGGCTTCGGGGAAGGGTTAGGGTTAGGGTTCGGGCTAGGGTTAGGGTTAGGGAACGGGGACGGTTTAGGGTCCAGGTGAGGGTACGGCAACGCTTTAGGGGGAGTGTGCGTGTGAGGGCGCGGGTTAGTGTTAGCGTACGGTTTAGGATTAGGGGACGGGTGAGGGTCAGGCTTCGGGGAAGGGTTAGGGTCAGGGTTCGGGCTAGGGTTAGTGTTCGGGGACGGGGACGGTTTAGGGTCCAGGTGAGGGTACGGCAACGCTTTAGGAGGAGCGTGCGTGTGAGGGCGCGGCTTAGTGTTAGCGTACGGGTTAGGATTAGGGGACGGGTGAGGGTCAGGCTTCGGGGAAGGGTTAGGGTTAGGGTTTGGGCTAGGGTTAGGGTTAGGGGATGGGGACGGTTTAGGGTCCAGGTGAGGGTACGGCAACGCTTTAGGGGGAGCGTGCGTGTGAGGGCGCGGGTTAGTGTTAGCGTACGGTTTAGGATTAGGGGACGGGTGAGGTTCAGGCTTCGGGCAAGTGTTAGGGTTAGGGTTCGGGCTAGGGTTAGGGTTAGGGGACGGGGACGGTTTAGGGTCCAGGTGAGGGTACGGCAACGCTTTAGGGGGAGCGTGCGTGTGAGGGCGCGGGTTAGTGTTAGCGTACGGGTTAGGATTAGGGGACGGGTGAGGGTCAGGCTTTGGGGAAGGGTTAGGGTTAGGGTTCGGGCTAGGGTTAGGGTTAGGGGACGGGGACGGTTTAGGGTCCAGGTGAGGGTACGGCAACGCTTTAGGGGGAGCGTGCGTGTGAGGGCGCGGGTTAGTGTTAGCGTACGGGTTAGGATTAGGGGACGGGTGAGGGTCAGGCTTCGGGGAAGGGTTAGGGTTAGGGTTCAGGCTAGGGTTAGGGTTAGGGGACGGGGACGGTTTAGGGTCCAGGTGAGGGTACGGCAACGCTTTAGGGGGAGCGTGCGTGTGAGGGCGCGGGTTAGTGTTAGCGTACGGGTTAGGATTAGGGGACGGGTGAGGGTCAGGCTTCGGGTAAGGGTTAGGGTTAGGGTTCGGGCTAGGGTTAGGGTTAGGGGACGGGGACGGTTTAGGGTCCAGGTGAGGGTATGGCAACGCTTTAGGGGGAGCGTGTGTGTGAGGGCGCGGGTTAGTGTTAGCGTACGGGTTAGGATTAGGGGACGGGTGAGGGTCAGGCTTCGGGAAGGGTTAGGGTTAGGGTTCGGGCTAGGGTTAGGGTTAGGGGACGGGGACGGTTTAGGGTCCAGGTGAGGGTACGGCAACGCTTTAGGGGGAGTGTTCGTGTGAGGGCACGTGTTAGTGTTAGCGTACGGGTTAGGATTAGGGGACGGGTGAGGGTCAGGCTTCGGGGAAGGGTTAGGGTTAGGGTTCGGGCTAGGGTTAGGGTTAGGGGACGGGGACGGTTTAGGGTCCAGGTGAGGGTACGGCAACGCTTTAGGGGGAGCGTGCGTGTGAGGGCGAGGGTTAGTGTTAGCGTACGGGTTAGGATTAGGGGACGGGTGAGGGTCAGGCTTCGGGGAAGGGTTAGGGTTAGGGTTCGGGCTAGGGTTAGGGTTAGGGGACGGGGACGGTTTCGGGTCCAGGTGAGGGTATGGCAACGCTTTAGGGGGAGCTTGCATGTGAGGGCGTGGGTTAGTGTTAGCGTACGGGTTAGGATTAGGGGACGGGTGAGGGTCAGGCTTCGGGGAAGGGTTAGGGTTAGGGTTCGGGCTAGGGTTAGGGTTAGGGGACGGGGACGGTTTAGGGTTCAGATGAGGGTACGGCAACGCTTTAGGGGGAGCGTGCGTGTGAGGGCGCGGCTTAGTGTTAGCGTACGGGTTAGGATTAGGGGACGGGTGAGGGTCAGGCTTCGGGGAAGGGTTAGGGTTAGGGTTCGGGCTAGGGTTAGGGTTAGGGGATGGGGACGGTTTAGAGTCCAGGTGAGGGTACGGCAACGCTTTAGGGGGAGCGTGCGTGTGAGGGCGCGGCTTAGTGTTAGCGTACGGGTTAGGATTAGGGGACGGGTGAGGGTCAGGCTTCGGGGAAGGGTTAGGGTTAGGGTTCGGGCTAGGGTTAGGGTTAGGGGACGGGGACGGTTTAGGGTCCAGGTGAGGGTACGGCAACGCTTTAGGGGGAGCGTGCGTGTGAGGGCGCGGGTTAGTGTTAGCGTACGGGTTAGGATTAGGGGACGGGTGAGGGTCAGGCTTCGGGGAAGGGTTAGGGTTAGGGTTCGGGCTAGGGTTAGGGTTAGGGAACGGGGACGGTTTAGGGTCCAGGTGAGGGTACGGCAACGCTTTAGGGGGAGTGTGCGTGTGAGGGCGCGGGTTAGTGTTAGCGTACGGTTTAGGATTAGGGGACGGGTGAGGGTCAGGCTTCGGGGAAGGGTTAGGGTCAGGGTTCGGGCTAGGGTTAGTGTTCGGGGACGGGGACGGTTTAGGGTCCAGGTGAGGGTACGGCAACGCTTTAGGAGGAGCGTGCGTGTGAGGGCGCGGCTTAGTGTTAGCGTACGGGTTAGGATTAGGGGACGGGTGAGGGTCAGGCTTCGGGGAAGGGTTAGGGTTAGGGTTTGGGCTAGGGTTAGGGTTAGGGGATGGGGACGGTTTAGGGTCCAGGTGAGGGTACGGCAACGCTTTAGGGGGAGCGTGCGTGTGAGGGCGCGGGTTAGTGTTAGCGTACGGTTTAGGATTAGGGGACGGGTGAGGTTCAGGCTTCGGGCAAGTGTTAGGGTTAGGGTTCGGGCTAGGGTTAGGGTTAGGGGACGGGGACGGTTTAGGGTCCAGGTGAGGGTACGGCAACGCTTTAGGGGGAGCGTGCGTGTGAGGGCGCGGGTTAGTGTTAGCGTACGGGTTAGGATTAGGGGACGGGTGAGGGTCAGGCTTCGGGGAAGGGTTAGGGTTAGGGTTCGGGCTAGGGTTAGGGTTAGGGGACGGGGACGGTTTAGGGTCCAGGTGAGGGTACGCAACGCTTTAGGGGGAGCGTGCGTGTGAGGGCGCGGGTTAGTGTTAGCGTACGGGTTAGGATTAGGGGACGGGTGAGGGTCAGGCTTCGGGGAAGGGTTAGGGTTAGGGTTCGGGCTAGGGTTAGGGTTAGGGGACGGGGACAGTTTAGGGTCCAGGTGAGGGTACGGCAACGCTTTAGGGGGAGCGTGCGTGTGAGGGCGCGGGTTAGTGTTAGCGTACGGGTTAGGATTAGGGGATGGGTGAGGGTCAGGCTTCGGGGAAGGGTTAGGGTTAGGGTTCGGGCTACGGTTAGGGTTAGGGGACGGGGACGGTTTAGGGTCCAGGTGAGGGTACGGCAACGCTTTAGGGGGAGCGTGCGTGTGAGGGCGCGGGTTAGTGTTAGCGTACGGTTTAGGATTAGGGGACGGGTGAGGGTCAGGCTTCGGGGAAGGGTTAGGGTTAGGGTTCGGGCTAGGGTTAGGGTTAGGGGACGGGGACGGTTTAGGGTCCAGGTGAGGGTACGGCAACGCTTTAGGGGGAGCGTGCGTGTGAGGGCGCGAGTTAGTGTTAGCGTACGGGTTAGGATTAGGGGACGGGAGAGGGTCAGGCTTCGGGGAAGGGTTAGGGTTAGGGTTCGGGCTAGGGTTAGGGTTAGGGGATAGGGACGGTTTAGGGTCCAGGTGAGGGTACGGCAACGATTTAGGGGGAGCGTGCGTGTGAGGGCGCGGGTTAGTATTAGCGTACGGGTTAGGATTAGGGGACGGGTGACGGTCAGGCTTCGGGGAAGTGTTAGGGTTAGGGTTCGGGCTAGGGTTAGGTTTAGGGGACGGGGACGGTTTAGGGTCCAGGTGAGGGTACGGCAACGCTTTAGGGGGAGCGTGCGTGTGAGGGCGCGGGTTAGTGTTAGCGTACGGGTTAGGATTAGGGGACGGGTGAGTGTCAGGCTTCGGGGAAGGGTTAGGGTTAGGGTTCGGGCTAGGGTTAGGGTTAGGGGACGGGGACGGTTTAGGGTCCAGGTGAGGGTACGGCAACGCTTTAGGGGGAGCGTGCGTGTGAGGGCGTGGGTTAGTGTTAGCGTACGGGTTAGGATTAGGGGACGGGTGAGGGTCAGGCTTCGGGGAAGGGTTAGGGTTAGGGTTCGGGCTAGGGTTAGGGTTAGGGGACGGGGACGGTTTAGGGTCCAGGTGAGGGTACGGCAACGCTTTAGGGGGAGCGTGCGTGTGAGGGCGCGGGTTAGTGTTAGCGTACGGGTTAGGATTAGGGGACGGGTGAGGGTCAGGCTTCGGGGAAGGGTTAGGGTTAGGGTTCGGGCTAGGGTTAGGGTTAGGGGACGGGGACGGTTTAGGGTCCAGGTGAGGGTACGGCAACGCTTTAGGGGGAGCGTGCGTGTGAGGGCGCAGGTTAGTGTTAGCGTACGGCTTAGGATTAGGGGACGGGTGAGGGTCAGGCTTTGGGGAAGGGTTAGGGTTAGGGTTCGGGCTAAGGTTAGGGTTAGGGGACGGGGACGGTTTAGGGTCCAGGTGAGGGTACGGCAACGCTTTAGGGGGAGTTTGCGTGTGAGGGCGCGGGTTAGTGTTAGCGTACGGGTTAGGATTAGGGGACGGGTGAGGGTCAGGCTTTGGGGAAGGGTTAGGGTTAGGGTTCGGGCTAGGGTTAGGGTTAGGGGACGGGGACGGTTTAGGGTCCAGGTGAGGGTACGGCAACGCTTTAGGGGGAGCGTGCGTGTGAGGGCGCGGGTTAGTGTTAGCGTACGGCTTAGGGTTAGGGGACGGGTGAGGGTCAGGCTTCGGGGAAGGGTTAGGGTTAGGGTTCGGGCTAGGGTTAGGGTTAGGGGACGGGGACGGTTTAGGGTCCAGGTGAGGGTACGGCAACGCTTTAGGGGGAGCGTGCGTGTGAGGGCGCGGGTTAGTGTTAGCGTACGGGTTAGGATTAGGGGACGGGTGAGGGTCAGGCTTCGGGGAAGGGTTAGGGTTACGGTTCAGGCTAGGGTTAGGGTTAGGGGACGGGGACGGTTTAGGGTCCAGGTGAGGGTACGGCAACGCTTTAGGGGGAGCGTGCGTGTGAGGGCGCGGGTTAGTGTTAGCGTACGGGTTAGGATTAGGGGACGGGTGAGGGTCAGGCTTCGGGGAAGGGTTAGGGTTAGGGTTCGGGCTAGGGTTAGGGTTAGGGGACGGGGACGGTTTAGGGTCCAGATGAGGGTACGGCAACGCTTTAGGGGGAGCGTGTGTGTGAGGGCGCGGGTTAGTGTTAGCGTACGGGTTAGGATTAGGGGACGGGTGAGGGTCAGGCTTCGGGGAAGGGTTAGGGTTAGGGTTCGGGCTAGGGTTAGGGTTAGGGGACGGGGACGGTTTAGGGTCCAGGTGAGGGTACGGCAACGCTTTAGGGGGAGTGTTCGTGTGAGGGCGCGTGTTAGTGTTAGCGTACGGGTTAGGATTAGGGGACGGGTGAGGGTCAGGCTTTGGGGAAGTGTTAGGGTTAGGGTTCGGGCTAGGGTTAGGGTTAGGGGACGGGGACGGTTTAGGGTCCAGGTGAGGGTACGGCAACGCTTTAGGGGGAGCGTGCGTGTGAGGGCGCAGGTTAGTGTTAGCGTACGGGTTAGGATTAGGGGACGGGTGAGGGTCAGGCTTTGGGGAAGGGTTAGGGTTAGGGTTCGGGCTAGGGTTAGGGTTAGGGAACGGGGACGGTTTAGGGTCCAGGTGAGGGTACGGCAACGCTTTAGGGGGAGTGTGCGTGTGAGGGCGCGGGTTAGTGTTAGCGTACGGGTTAGGATTAGGGGATGGGTGAGGGTCAGGCTTCGGGCTAGGGTTAGGGTTAGGGTTCGGGCTAGGGTTAGGGTTAGGGGACGGGGACGGTTTTGGGTCCAGGTGAGGGTACGGCAACGCTTTAGGGGGAGCTTGCATGTGAGGGCGCGGGTTAGTGTTAGCGTACGGGTTAGGATTAGGGGACGGGTGAGGGTCAGGCTTCGGGGAAGGGTTAGGGTTAGGGTTCGGGCTAGGGTTAGGGTTAGGGGACGGGGACGGTTTAGGGTTCAGATGAGGGTACGGCAACGCTTTAGGGGGAGCGTGCATGTGAGGGCGCAGCTTAGTGTTAGCGTACGGGTTAGGATTAGGGGACGGGTGAGGGTCAGGCTTCGGGGAAGGGTTAGGGTTAGGGTTCGGGCTAGGGTTAGGGTTAGGGGATGGGGACGGTTTAGAGTCCAGGTCAGGGTACGGCAACGCTTTAGGGGGAGCGTGCGTGTGAGGGCGCGGGTTAGTGTTAGCGTACGGGTTAGGATTAGGGGACGGGTGAGGTTCAGGCTTCGGGGAAGGGTTAGGGTTAGGGTTCGGGCTAGGGTTAGGGTTAGGGGACGGGGACGGTTTAGGGTCCAGGTGAGGGTACGGCAACGCTTTAGGGGGAGCGTGCGTGTGAGGGCGCGGGTTAGTGTTAGCGTACGGGTTAGGATTAGGGGACGGGTGAGGGTCAGGCTTCGGGGAAGGGTTAGGGTTAGGGTTCGGGCTAGGGTTAGGGTTAGGGGACGGGGACGGTTTAGGGTCCAGGTCAGGGTACGGCAACGCTTTAGGGGGAGCGTGCATGTGAGGGCGCGGGTTAGTGTTAGCGTGCGGGTTAGGATTAGGGGATGGGTGAGGGTCAGGCTTCGGGGAAGGGTTAGGGTTAGGGTTCGGGCTAGGGTTAGGGTTAGGGGACGGGGACGGTTTAGGGTCCAGGTGAGGGTACGGCAACGCTTTAGGGGGAGCGTACGTGTGAGGGTGCGTGTTAGTGTTAGCGTACGGGTTAGGTTAGGGGACGGGTGAGGGTCAGGCTTCGGGGAAGGGTTAGGGTTAGGGTTCGGGCTAGGGTTAGGGTTACGGGACGAGGACGGTTCAGGGTCCAGGTGAAGGTACGGCAACGCTTTAGGGGGACCGAGCGTGTGAGGGCGTGGGTTAGTGTTAGCGTACTGCTTAGGATTAGGGGACGGGTGAGGGTCAGGCTTCGGGGAAGGGTTAGGGTTAGGGTTCGGGCTAGGGTTAGGGTTAGGGGACGGGGACGGTTTAGGGTCCAGGTGAGGGTACGCAACGCTTTAGGGGGAGCGTGCGTGTGAGGGCGCGGGTTAGTGTTAGCGTACGGGTTAGGATTAGGGGACGGGTGAGGGTCAGGCTTCGGGGAAGGGTTAGGGTTAGGGTTCGGGCTAGGGTTAGGGTTAGGGGACGGGGACAGTTTAGGGTCCAGGTGAGGGTACGGCAACGCTTTAGGGGGAGCGTGCGTGTGAGGGCGCGGGTTAGTGTTAGCGTACGGTTTAGGATTAGGGGACGGGTGAGGGTCAGGCTTCGGGGAAGGGTTAGGGTTAGGGTTCGGGCTAGGGTTAGGTTTAGGGGACGGGGACGGTTTAGGGTCCAGGTGAGGGTACGGCAACGCTTTAGGGGGAGCGTGCGTGTGAGGGCGCGGGTTAGTGTTAGCGTACGGGTTAGGATTAGGGGACGGGTGAGTGTCAGGCTTCGGGGAAGGGTTAGGGTTAGGGTTCGGGCTAGGGTTAGGGTTAGGGGACGGGGACGGTTTAGGGTCCAGGTGAGGGTACGGCAACGCTTTAGGGGGAGCGTGCGTGTGAGGGCCTGGGTTAGTGTTAGCGTACGGGTTAGGATTAGGGGACGGGTGAGGGTCAGGCTTCGGGGAAGGGTTAGGGTTAGGGTTCGGGCTAGGGTTAGGGTTAGGGGACGGGGACGGTTTAGGGTCCAGGTGAGGGTACGGCAACGCTTTAGGGGGAGCGTGCGTGTGAGGGCGCGGGTTAGTGTTAGCGTACGGGTTAGGATTAGGGGACGGGTGAGGGTCAGGCTTCGGGGAAGGGTTAGGGTTAGGGTTCGGGCTAGGGTTAGGGTTAGGGGACGGGGACGGTTTAGGGTCCAGGTGAGGGTACGGCAACGCTTTAGGGGGAGCGTGCGTGTGAGGGCGCAGGTTAGTGTTAGCGTACGGCTTAGGATTAGGGGACGGGTGAGGGTCAGGCTTTGGGGAAGGGTTAGGGTTAGGGTTCGGGCTAAGGTTAGGGTTAGGGGACGGGGACGGTTTAGGGTCCAGGTGAGGGTACGGCAACGCTTTAGGGGGAGTTTGCGTGTGAGGGCGCGGGTTAGTGTTAGCGTACGGGTTAGGATTAGGGGACGGGTGAGGGTCAGGCTTTGGGGAAGGGTTAGGGTTAGGGTTCGGGCTAGGGTTAGGGTTAGGGGACGGGGACGGTTTAGGGTCCAGGTGAGGGTACGGCAACGCTTTAGGGGGAGCGTGCGTGTGAGGGCGCGGGTTAGTGTTAGCGTACGGCTTAGGGTTAGGGGACGGGTGAGGGTCAGGCTTCGGGGAAGGGTTAGGGTTAGGGTTCGGGCTAGGGTTAGGGTTAGGGGACGGGGACGGTTTAGGGTCCAGGTGAGGGTACGGCAACGCTTTAGGGGGAGCGTGCGTGTGAGGGCGCGGGTTAGTGTTAGCGTACGGGTTAGGATTAGGGGACGGGTGAGGGTCAGGCTTCGGGGAAGGGTTAGGGTTACGGTTCAGGCTAGGGTTAGGGTTAGCGGACGGGGACGGTTTAGGGTCCAGGTGAGGGTACGGCAACGCTTTAGGGGGAGCGTGCGTGTGAGGGCGCGGGTTAGTGTTAGCGTACGGGTTAGGATTAGGGGACGGGTGAGGGTCAGGCTTCGGGGAAGGGTTAGGGTTAGGGTTCGGGCTAGGGTTAGGGTTAGGGGACGGGGACGGTTTAGGGTCCAGATGAGGGTACGGCAACGCTTTAGGGGGAGCGTGTGTGTGAGGGCGCGGGTTAGTGTTAGCGTACGGGTTAGGATTAGGGGACGGGTGAGGGTCAGGCTTCGGGGAAGGGTTAGGGTTAGGGTTCGGGCTAGGGTTAGGGTTAGGGGACGGGGACGGTTTAGGGTCCAGGTGAGGGTACGGCAACGCTTTAGGGGGAGTGTTCGTGTGAGGGCGCGTGTTAGTGTTAGCGTACGGGTTAGGATTAGGGGACGGGTGAGGGTCAGGCTTTGGGGAAGTGTTAGGGTTAGGGTTCGGGCTAGGGTTAGGGTTAGGGGACGGGGACGGTTTAGGGTCCAGGTGAGGGTACGGCAACGCTTTAGGGGGAGCGTGCGTGTGAGGGCGCAGGTTAGTGTTAGCGTACGGGTTAGGATTAGGGGACGGGTGAGGGTCAGGCTTTGGGGAAGGGTTAGGGTTAGGGTTCGGGCTAGGGTTAGGGTTAGGGAACGGGGACGGTTTAGGGTCCAGGTGAGGGTACGGCAACGCTTTAGGGGGAGTGTGCGTGTGAGGGCGCGGGTTAGTGTTAGCGTACGGGTTAGGATTAGGGGATGGGTGAGGGTCAGGCTTCGGGCTAGGGTTAGGGTTAGGGTTCGGGCTAGGGTTAGGGTTAGGGGACGGGGACGGTTTTGGGTCCAGGTGAGGGTACGGCAACGCTTTAGGGGGAGCTTGCATGTGAGGGCGCGGGTTAGTGTTAGCGTACGGGTTAGGATTAGGGGACGGGTGAGGGTCAGGCTTCGGGGAAGGGTTAGGGTTAGGGTTCGGGCTAGGGTTAGGGTTAGGGGACGGGGACGGTTTAGGGTTCAGATGAGGGTACGGCAACGCTTTAGGGGGAGCGTGCATGTGAGGGCGCAGCTTAGTGTTAGCGTACGGGTTAGGATTAGGGGACGGGTGAGGGTCAGGCTTCGGGGAAGGGTTAGGGTTAGGGTTCGGGCTAGGGTTAGGGTTAGGGGATGGGGACGGTTTAGAGTCCAGGTCAGGGTACGGCAACGCTTTAGGGGGAGCGTGCGTGTGAGGGCGCGGGTTAGTGTTAGCGTACGGGTTAGGATTAGGGGACGGGTGAGGTTCAGGCTTCGGGGAAGGGTTAGGGTTAGGGTTCGGGCTAGGGTTAGGGTTAGGGGACGGGGACGGTTTAGGGTCCAGGTGAGGGTACGGCAACGCTTTAGGGGGAGCGTGCGTGTGAGGGCGCGGGTTAGTGTTAGCGTACGGGTTAGGATTAGGGGACGGGTGAGGGTCAGGCTTCGGGGAAGGGTTAGGGTTAGGGTTCGGGCTAGGGTTAGGGTTAGGGGACGGGGACGGTTTAGGGTCCAGGTCAGGGTACGGCAACGCTTTAGGGGGAGCGTGCATGTGAGGGCGCGGGTTAGTGTTAGCGTGCGGGTTAGGATTAGGGGATGGGTGAGGGTCAGGCTTCGGGGAAGGGTTAGGGTTAGGGTTCGGGCTAGGGTTAGGGTTAGGGGACGGGGACGGTTTAGGGTCCAGGTGAGGGTACGGCAACGCTTTAGGGGGAGCGTACGTGTGAGGGTGCGTGTTAGTGTTAGCGTACGGGTTAGGTTAGGGGACGGGTGAGGGTCAGGCTTCGGGGAAGGGTTAGGGTTAGGGTTCGGGCTAGGGTTAGGGTTACGGGACGAGGACGGTTCAGGGTCCAGGTGAAGGTACGGCAACGCTTTAGGGGGACCGAGCGTGTGAGGGCGTGGGTTAGTGTTAGCGTACGGCTTAGGATTAGGGGACGGGTGAGGGTCAGGCTTCGGGGAAGGGTTAGGGTTAGGGTTCGGGCTAGGGTTAGGGTTAGGGGACGGGGACGGTTTAGGGTCCAGGTGAGGGTACGGCAACGCTTTAGGGGGAGTGTGCGTGTGAGGGCGCGGGTTAGTGTTAGCGTACGGGTTAGGATTAGGGGACGGGTGAGGGTCAGGCTTCGGGGAAGGGTTAGGGTCAGGGTTCGGGCTAGGGTTAGTGTTAGGGGACGGGGACGGTTTAGGGTCCAGGTGAGGGTACGGCAACGCTTTAGGAGGAGCGTGCGTGTTAGGGCGCCGCTTAGTGTTAGCGTACGGGTTAGGATTAGGGGACGGGTGAGGGTCAGGCTTCGGGGAAGGGTTAGGGTTAGGGTTTGGGCTAGGGTTAGGGTTAGGGGATGGGGACGGTTTGGAGTCCAGGTGAGGGTACGGCAACGCTTTAGGGGGAGCGTGCGTGTGAGGGCGCGGGTTAGTGTTAGCGTACGGGTTAGGATTAGGGGACGGGTGAGGTTCAGGCTTCGGGGAAGGGTTAGGGTTAGGGTTCGGGCTAGGGTTAGGGTTAGGGGACGGGGACGGTTTAGGGTCCAGGTGAGGGTACGGCAACGCTTTAGGGGGAGCGTGCGTGTGAGGGCGCGGGTTAGTGTTAGCGTACGGGTTAGGATTAGGGGACGGGTGAGGGTCAGGCTTCGGGGAAGGGTTAGGGTTAGGGTTCGGGCTAGGGTTAGGGTTAGGGGACGGGGACGGTTTAGGGTCCAGGTGAGGGTACGGCAACGCTTTAGGGGGAGCGTGCGTGTGAGGGCGCGGGTTAGTGTTAGCGTACGGGTTAGGATTAGGTGACGGGTGAGGGTCAGGCTTCGGGGAAGGGTTAGGGTTAGGGTTCGGGCTAGGGTTAGGGTTAGGGGACGGGGACGGTTTAGGGTCCAGGTGAGGGTACGGCAACGCTTTAGGGGGAGCGTGCGTGTGAGGGCGCGGGTTAGTGTTAGCGT
Organism: Stenella coeruleoalba; assembly: GCF_951394435.1. Taxonomy (NCBI): domain Eukaryota; kingdom Metazoa; phylum Chordata; class Mammalia; order Artiodactyla; family Delphinidae; genus Stenella; species Stenella coeruleoalba. The sequence goes on from NW_027646390.1 coordinate 16,544, forward strand.
ACGGTTTAGGATTAGGGGACGGGTGAGGGTCAGGCTTCGGGGAAGGGTTAGGGTTAGGGTTCGGGCTAGGGTTAGGGTTAGGGGACGGGGACGGTTTAGGGTCCAGGTGAGGGTACGGCAACGCTTTAGGGGGAGCGTTCGTGTGAGGGCGCGAGTTACTGTTAGCGTACGTGTTAGGATTAGGGGACGGGTGAGGGTCAGGCTTCGGGGAAGGGTTAGGGTTAGGGTTCGGGTTAGGGTTAGGGTTAGGGGATAGGGACGGTTTAGGGTCCAGGTGAGGGTACGGCAACGCTTTAGGGGGAGCGTGCGTGTGAGGGCGCGGGTTAGTATTAGCGTACGGGTTAGGATTAGGGGACGGGTGAGGGTCAGGCTTCGGGGAAGTGTTAGGGTTAGGGTTCGGGCTAGGGTTAGGCTTAGGGGACGGGGACGGTTTAGGGTCCAGGTGAGGGTACGGCAACGCTTTAGGGGGAGCGTGCGTGTGAGGGCGCGGGTTAGTGTTAGCGTACGGGTTAGGATTAGGGGACGGGTGAGTGTCAGGCTTCGGGGAAGGGTTAGGGTTAGGGTTCGGGCTAGGGTTAGGGTTAGGGGACGGGAACGGTTTAGGGTCCAGGTGAGGGTACGGCAACGCTTTAGGGGGAGCGTGCGTGTGAGGGCGTGGGTTAGTGTTAGCGTACGGGTTAGGATTAGGGGACGGGTGAGGGTCAGGCTTCGGGGAAGGGTTAGGGTTAGGGTTCGGGCTAGGGTTAGGGTTAGGGGACGGGGACGGTTTAGGGTCCAGGTGAGGGTACGGCAACGCTTTAGGGGGAGCGTGCGTGTGAGGGCGCGGGTTAGTGTTAGCGTACGGGTTAGGATTAGGGGACGGGTGAGGGTCAGGCTTCGGGGAAGGGTTAGGGTTAGGGTTCGGGCTAGGGTTAGGGTTAGGGGACGGCGACGGTTTAGGGTCCAGGTGAGGGTACGGCAACGCTTTAGGGGGAGCGTGCGTGTGAGGGCGCGGGTTAGTGTTAGCGTACGGGTTAGGATTAGGGGACCGGTGAGGGTCAGGCTTCGGGGAAGGGTTAGGGTTAGGGTTCGGGCTAGAGTTAGGGTTAGGGGACGGGGACGGTTTCGGGTCCAGGTGAGGGTACGGCAATGCTTTAGGGGGAGCGTGCGTGTGAGGGCGCGGGTTAGTGTTAGCGTACGGGTTAGGATTAGGGGACGGGTGAGGGTCAGGCTTCGGGGAAGGGTTAGGGTTAGGGTTCGGGCTAGGGTTAGGGTTAGGGGACGGGGACGGTTTAGGGTCCAGGTGAGGGTACGGCAACGCTTTAGGGGGAGCGTGCATGTGAGGGCGCGGGTTAGTGTTAGCGTACAGGTTAGGATTAGGGGACGGGTGAGGGTCCGGCTTCGGGGAAGGGTTAGGGTTAGGGTTCGGGCTAGGGTTAGGGTTAGGGGACGGGGACGGTTTAGGGTCCAGGTGAGGGTACGGCAACGCTTTAGGGGGAGCGTGCGTGTGAGGGCGCGGGTTAGTGTTAGCGTACGGGTTAGGATTAGGGGACGGGTGAGGGTCAGGCTTCGGGGAAGGGTTAGGGTTAGGGTTCGGGCTAGGGTTAGGGTTAGGGGACGGGGACGGTTTCGGGTCCCGGTGAGGGTACGGCAACGCTTTAGGGGGAGCGTGCGTGTGAGGGCGCGGGTTAGTGTTAGCGTACGGGTTAGGATTAGGGGACGGGTGAGGGTCAGGCTTCGGGGAGGGTTAGGGTTAGGGTTCGGGCTAGGGTTAGGGTTAGGGGACGGGGACGGTTTAGGGTCCAGGTGAGGGTACGGCAACGCTTTAGGGGGAGCGTGCGTGTGAGGGCGCGGGTTATTGTTAGCGTACGGGTTAGGATTAGGGGACGGGTGAGGGTCAGGCTTCGGGGAAGGGTTAGGGTTAGGGTTCGGGCTAGGGTTAGGGTTAGGGGACGGGGACGGTTTAGGGTCCAGGTGAGGGTACGGCAACGCTTTAGGGGGAGCGTGCGTGTGAGGGCGCGGGTTAGTGTTAGCGTACGGCTTAGGATTAGGGGACGGGTGAGGGTCAGGCTTCGGGGAAGGGTTAGGGTTAGGGTTCGGGCTAGGGTTAGGGTTAGGGGACGGGGACGGTTTAGGGTCCAGGTGAGGGTACGGCAACGCTTTAGGAGGAGCCTGCGTGTGAAGGCGCGGGTTAGTGTTAGCGTACGGGTTAGGATTAGGGGACGGGTGAGGGTCAGGCTTCGGGGAAGGGTTAGGGTTAGGGTTCGGGCTAGGGTTAGGGTTAGGGGACGGGGACGGTTTAGGGTCCAGGTGAGTGTACGGCAACGCTTTAGGGGGAGCGTGCGTGTGAGGGCGCGGGTTAGTGTTAGCATACGGCTTAGGATTAGGGGACGGGTGAGGGTCAGGCTTCGGGGAAGTGTAAGGGATAGGGTTCGGGATAGGGTTAGGGTTTGGGGACGGGGACGGTTTAGGGTCCAGGTGAGGGTACGGCAACGCTTTAGGGGGAGCGTGCGTGTGAGGGCGCGGGTTAGTGTTAGCGTACGGGTTAGGATTAGGGGACGGGTGAGGGTCAGGCTTCGGGGAAGGGTTAGGGTTAGGGTTCGGGCTAGGGTTAGGGTTAGGGGACGGGGACGGTTTAGGGTCCAGGTGAGGGTACGGCAACGCTTTAGGGGGAGCTTGCATGTGAGGGCGCGGTTAGTGTTAGCGTACGGGTTAGGATTAGGGGACGGGTGAGAGTCAGGCTTCGGGGATGGGTTAGGGTTAGGGTTCGGGCTAGGGTTAGGGTTAGGGGACGGGGACGGTTTAGGGTCCAGGTGAGAGTACGGCAACGCTTTAGGGGGAGCGTGCGTGTGAGGGCGCGGGTTAGTGTTAGCGTACGGGTTAAGATTAGGGGACGGGTGAGGGTCAGGCTTCGGGGAAGGGTTAGGGTTAGGGTTCGGGCTAGGGTTAGGGTTAGGGGACGGGGACGGTTTCGGGTCCAGGTGAGGGTAAGGCAACGCTTTAGGGGGAGCGTGCGTGTGAGGGCGCGGGTTAGTGTTAGCGTAAGGGTTAGGATTAGGGGACGGGTGAGGCTCAGGCTTTGGGGAAGGGTTAGGGTTAGGGTTCGGGCTAGGGTTAGGGTTAGGGGACGGTTACGGTTTAGGGTTCAGGTGAGGGTACGGCAACGCTTTAGGGGGAGCGTGCGTGTGAGGGCGCGGGTTAGTGTTAGCGTACGGCTTAGGATTAGGGGACGGGTGAGGGTCAGGCTTCGGGGAAGGGTTAGGGTTAGTGTTCGGGCTACGGTTAGGGTTAGGGGACAGGGAAGGTTTAGGGTCCAGGTGAGGGTACGGCAACGCTTTAGGGGGAGTGTGCGTGTGAGGGCGCGGGTTAGTGTTAGCGTACGGGTTAGGATTAGGGGACGGGTGAGGGTCAGGCTTCGGGGAAGGGTTAGGGTTAGGGTTCGGGCTAGGGTTAGGGTTAGGGGACGGGGACGGTTTAGGGTCCATGTGAGGGTACGGCAACGCTTTAGGGGGAGCATGCGTGTGAGGGCGCGAGTTAGTCTTAGCGTACGGGTTAGGATTAGGGGACGGGTGAGGGTCAGGCTTCGGGGAAGGGTTAGGGTTAGGGTTCGGGCTAGGGTTAGGGTTAGGGGATGGGGACGGTTTAGAGTCCAGGTGAGGGTACGGCAACGCTTTAGGGGGAGCGTGCGTGTGAGGGCGCGGGTTAGTGTTAGCGTACGGGTTAGGATTAGGGGACGGGTGAGGGTCAGGCTTCGGGGAAGGGTTAGGGTTAGGGTTCGGGCTAGGGTTAGGGTTAGGGGACGGGGACGGTTTAGGGTCCAGGTGAGGGTACGGCAACGCTTTAGGGGGAGCGTGCGTGTGAGGGCGCGGGTTAGTGTTAGCGTACGGGTTAGGATTAGGGGACGGGTGAGGGTCAGGCTTCGGGGAAGGGTTAGGGTTAGGGTTCGGGCTAGGGTTAGGGTTAAGGGACGGGGACGGTTTAGGGTCCAGGTGAGGGTACGGCAACGCTTTAGGGGGAGCGTGCGTGTGAGGGCGCGAGTTAGTGTTAGCGTACGGTTTAGGATTAGGGGACGGGTGAGGGTCAGGCTTCGGGGAAGGGTTAGGGTTAGGGTTCGGGCTAGGGTTAGGGTTAGGGGACGGGGACAGTTTAGGGTCCAGGTGAGGGTACGGCAATGCTTTAGGGGGAGCGTGCGTGTGAGGGCGCGGGTTAGTATTAGCGTACGGGTTAGGATTAGGGGATGGGTGAGGATCAGGCTTCGGGGAAGGGTTAGGGTTAGGGTTCGGGCTAGGGTTAGGGTTAGGGGACGGGGACGGTTTAGGGTCCAGGTGAGGGTACGGCAACGCTTTAGGGGGAGCGTGCGTGTGAGGGCGCGGGTTAGTGTTAGCGTACGGGTTAGGATTAGGGGACGGGTGAGGGTCAGGCTTCGGGGAAGGGTTAGGGTTAGGGTTCGGGCTAGGGTTAGGGTTAGGGGACGGGGACGGTTTAGGGTCCAGGTGAGGGTACGGCAACGCTTTAGGGGGAGCGTACGTGTGAGGGTGCGTGTTAGTGTTAGCGTACGGGTTAGGATTAGGGGACGGGTGAGGGTCAGGCTTCGGGGAAGGGTTAGGGTTAGGGTTCGGGCTAGGGTTATGGTTAGGGGACGGGGACGGTTCAGGGTCCAGGTGAAGGTACGGCAACGCTTTAGGGGGACCGAGCGTGTGAGGGCGCGGGTTAGTGTTAGCGTACGGGTTAGGATTAGGGGACGGGTGAGGGTCAGGCTTCAGGGAAGGGTTAGGGTTAGGGTTCGGGCTAGGGTTAGGGTTAGGGGACGGGGACGGTTTAGGGTCCAGGTGAGGGTACGGCAACGCTTTAGGGGGAGCGTGCGTGTGAGGGCGCGGGTTAGTGTTAGCGTACGGGTTAGGATTAGGGGACGGGTGAGGGTCAGGCTTCGGGGAAGGGTTAGGGTTAGGGTTCGGGCTAGGGTTAGGGTTAGGGGACGGGGACGGTTTAGGGTCCAGGTGAGGGTACGGCAACGCTTTAGGGGGAGCGTGCGTGTGAGGGCGCGGGTTAGTGTTAGCGTACGGGTTAGGATTAGGGGACGGGTGAGGGTCAGGCTTCGGGGAAGGGTTAGGGTTAGGGTTCGGGCTAGGGTTAGGGTTAGGGGACGGGGACGGTTTAGGGTCCAGGTGAGGGTACGGCAACGCTTTAGGGGGAGCGTGCGTGTGAGGGCGCGGGTTAGTGTTAGCGTACGGGTTAGGATTAGGGGACGGGTGAGGGTCAGGCTTCGGGGAAGGGTTAGGGTTAGGGTTCAGGCTAGGGTTAGGGTTAGGGGACGGGGACGGTTTAGGGTCCAGGTGAGGGTACGGCAACGCTTTAGGGGGAGCGTGCGTGTGAGGGCGCGGGTTAGTGTTAGCGTACGGGTTAGGATTAGGGGACGGGTGAGGGTCAGGCTTCGGGGAATGGTTAGGGTTACGGTTCGGGCTAGGGTTAGGGTTAGGGGACGGGGACGGTTTAGGGTCCAGTTGAGGGTATGGCAACACTTTAGGGGGAGCGTGCGTGTGAGGGCGCGGGTTAGTGTTAGCGTACGGTTTAGGAGTAGGGGACGGGTGAGGGTCAGGCTTCGGGGAAGGGTTAGGGTTAGGGTTCGGGCTAGGGTTAGGGTTAGGGGACGGGGACGGTTTAGGGTCCAGGTGAGGGTACGGCAATGCTTTAAGGGGAGCGTGCGTGTGAGGGCGCGGGTTAGTGTTAGCGTACAGGTTAGGATTAGGGGATGGGTGAGGATCAGGCTTCGGGGAAGGGTTAGGGTTAGGGTTCGGGCTAGGGTTAGGGTTAGGGGACGGGGACGGTTTAGGGTCCAGGTGAGGGTACGGCAACGCTTTAGGGGGAGCGTGCGTGTGAGGGCGCGGGTTAGTATTAGCGTACGGGTTAGGATTAGGGGACGGGTGAGGGTCAGGCTTCGGGGAAGGGTTAGGGTTAGGGTTCGGGCTAGGGTTAGGGTTAGGGGACGGGGACGGTTTAGGGTCCAGGTGAGGGTACGGCAACGCTTTAGGGGGAGCGTACGTGTGAGGGTGCGTGTTAGTGTTAGCATACGGGTTAGGATTAGGGGACGGGTGAGGGTCAGGCTTCGGGGAAGGGTTAGGTTTAGGGTTCGGGCTAGGGTTAGGGTTAGGGGACGGGGACGGTTCAGGGTCCAGGTGAAGGTACGGCAACGCTTTAGGGGGACCGAGCGTGTGAGGGCGCGGGTTAGTGTTAGCGTACGGGTTAGGATTAGGGGACGGGTGAGGGTCAGGCTTCGGGGAAGGGTTAGGGTTAGGGTTCGGGCTAGGGTTAGGGTTAGGGGACGGGGACGGTTTAGGGTCCAGGTGAGGGTACGGCAACGCTTTAGGGGGAGCGTGCGTGTGAGGGCGCGGGTTAGTGTTAGCGTACGGGTTAGGATTAGGGGACGGGTGAGGGTCAGGCTTTGGGGAAGGGTTAGGGTTAGGGTTCGGGCTAGGGTTAGGGTTAGGGGACGGGGACGGTTTAGGGTCCAGGTGAGGGTACGGCAACGCTTTAGGGGGAGCGTGCGTGTGAGGGCGCGGGTTAGTGTTAGCGTACGGGTTAGGATTAGGGGACGGGTGAGGGTCAGGCTTCGGGGAAGGGTTAGGGTTAGGGTTCGGGCTAGGGTTAGGGTTAGGGGACGGGGACGGTTTCGGGTCCAGGTGAGGGTACGGCAACGCTTTAGGGGGAGCGTGCATGTGAGGGCGCGGGTTAGTGTTAGCGTACGGGTTAGGATTAGGGGACGGGTGAGTGTCAGGCTTCGGGGAAGGGTTAGGGTCAGGGTTCGGGCTAGGGTTAGTGTTAGGGGACGGGGACGGTTTAGGGTCCAGGTGAGGGCACGGCAACGCTTTAGGAGGAGCGTGCGTGTGAGGGCGCGGCTTAGTGTTAGCGTACGGGTTAGGATTAGGGGACGGGTGAGGGTCAGGCTTCGGGGAAGGGTTAGGGTTAGGGTTCGGGCTAGGGTTAGGGTTAGGGGATGGGGACGGTTTAGAGTCCAGGTGAGGGTACGGCAACGCTTTAGGTGGAGCGTGCGTGTGAGGGCGCGGGTTAGTGTTAGCGTACGGGTTAGGATTAGGGGACGGGTGAGGTTCAGGCTTCGGGGAAGGGTTAGGGTTAGGGTTCGGGCTAGGGTTAGGGTTAGGGGACGGGGACGGTTTAGGGTCCAGGTGAGGGTACGGCAACGCTTTAGGGGGAGCGTGCGTGTGAGGGCGCGGGTTAGTGTTAGCGTACGGGTTAGGATTAGGGGACGGGTGAGGGTCAGGCTTCGGGGAAGGGTTAGGGTTAGGGTTCGGGCTAGGGTTAAGGTTAGGGGACGGGGACGGTTTAGGGTCCAGGTGAGGGTACGGCAATGCTTTAGGGGGAGCGTGCGTGTGAGGGCGCGGGTTAGTGTTAGCGTACGGGTTAGGATTAGGGGACGGGTGAGGGTCAGGCTTCGGGGAAGGGTTAGGGTTAGGGTTCGGGCTAGGGTTAGGGTTAGGGGACGGGGACGGTTTAGGGTCCAGGTGAGGGTACGGCAACGCTTTAGGGGGAGCGTGCGTGTGAGGGCGCGGGTTAGTGTTAGCGTACGGGTTAGGATTAGGGGATGGGTGAGGGTCAGGCTTCGGGGAAGGGTTAGGGTTAGGGTTCGGGCTAGGGTTAGGGTTAGGGGACGGGGACGGTTTAGGGTCCAGGTGAGGGTACGGCAACGCTTTAGGGGGAGCGTGCGTGTGAGGGCGCGGGTTAGTGTTAGCGTACGGTTTAGGATTAGGGGACGGGTGAGGGTCAGGCTTCGGGGAAGGGTTAGGTTTAGGGTTCGGGCTAGGGTTAGGGTTAGGGGACGGGGACGGTTTAGGGTCCAGGTGAGGGTACGGCAACGCTTTAGGGGGAGCGTGCGTGTGAGGGCGCGAGTTAGTGTTAGCGTACGGGTTAGGATTAGGGGACGGGTGAGGGTCAGGCTTCGGGGAAGGGTTAGGGTTAGGGTTCGGGCTAGGGTTAGGGTTAGGGGATAGGGACGGTTTAGGGTCCAGGTGAGGGTACGGCAACGCTTTAGGGGGAGCGTGCGTGTGAGGGCGCGGGTTAGTGTTAGCGTACGGGTTAGGATTAGGGGACGGGTGAGGGTCAGGCTTCGGGGAAGGGTTAGGGTTAGGGTTCGGGCTAGGGTAAGGGTTTAGGGACGGGGACGGTTTCGGGTCCAGGTGAGGGTACGGCAACGCTTTAGGGGGAGCGTGCGTGTGATGGCGCGGGTTAGTGTTAGCGTACGGGTTAGGATTATGGTACGGGTGAGGGTCAGGCTTCGGGGAAATGTTAGGGTTAGGGTTCGGGCTAGGGTTAGGTTTAGGGGACGGGGACGGTTTAGGGTCCAGGTGAGGGTACGGCAACGCTTTAGGGGGAGCGTGCGTGTGAGGGCGCGGGTTAGTGTTAGCGTACGGGTTAGGATTAGGGGACGGGTGAGTATCAGGCTTCGGGGAAGGGTTAGGGTTAGGGTTCGGGCTAGGGTTAGGGTTAGGGGACGGGGACGGTTTAGGGTCCAGGTGAGGGTACGGCAACGCTTTAGGGGGAGCGTGCGTGTGAGGGCGTGGGTTAGTGTTAGCGTACGGGTTAGGATTAGGGGACGGGTGAGGGTCAGGCTTCGGGGAAGGGTTAGGGTTAGGGTTCGGGCTAGGGTTAGGGTTAGGGGACGGGGACGGTTTAGGGTCCAGGTGAGGGTACGGCAACGCTTTAGGGGGAGCGTGCGTGTGAGGGCGCGGGTTAGTGTTAGCGTACGGGTTAGGATTAGGGGACGGGTGAGGGTCAGGCTTCGGGGAAGGGTTAGGGTTAGGGTTCGGGCTAGGGTTAGGGTTAGGGGACGGGGACGGTTTAGGGTCCAGGTGAGGGTACGGCAACGCTTTAGGGGGAGCGTGCGTGTGAGGGCGCGGGTTAGTGTTAGCGTACGGGTTAGGATTAGGGGACCGGTGAGGGTCAGGCTTCGGGGAAGGGTTAGGGTTAGGGTTCGGGCTAGGGTTAGGGTTAGGGGACGGGGACGGTTTCGGGTCCAGGTGAGGGTACGGCAATGCTTTAGGGGGAGCGTGCGTGTGAGGGCGCGGGTTAGTGTTAGCGTACGGGTTAGGATTAGGGGACGGGTGAGGGTCAGGCTTCGGGGAAGGGTTAGGGTTAGGGTTCGGGCTAGGGTTAGGGTTAGGGGACGGGGACGGTTTAGGGTCCAGGTGAGGGTACGGCAACGCTTTAGGGGGAGCGTGCATGTGAGGGCGCGGGTTAGTGTTAGCGTACGGGTTAGGATTAGGGGACGGGTGAGGGTCCGGCTTAGGGGAGGGGTTAGGGTTAGGGTTCGGGCTAGGGTTAGGGTTAGGGGACGGGGACGGTTTAGGGTCCAGGTGAGGGTACGGCAACGCTTTAGGGGGAGCGTGCGTGTGAGGGCGCGGGTTAGTGTTAGCGTACGGGTTAGGATTAGGGGACGGGTGAGGGTCAGGCTTCGGGGAAGTGTTAGGGTTAGGGTTCGGGCTAGGGTTAGGGTTAGGGGACGGGGACGGTTTCGGGTCCCGGTGAGGGTACGGCAACGCTTTAGGGGGAGCGTGCGTGTGAGGGCGCGGGTTAGTGTTAGCGTACGGGTTAGGATTAGGGGACGGGTGAGGGTCAGGCTTCGGGGAAGGGTTAGGGTTAGGGTTCGGGCTAGGGTTAGGGTTAGGGGACGGGGACGGTTTAGGGTCCAGGTGAGGGTACGGCAACGCTTTAGGGGGAGCGTGCGTGTGAGGGCGCGGGTTAGTGTTAGCGTACGGGTTAGGATTAGGGGACGGGTGAGGGTCAGGCTTCGGGGAGGGTTAGGGTTAGGGTTCGGGCTAGGGTTAGGGTTAGGGGACGGGGACGGTTTAGGGTCCAGGTGAGGGTACGGCAACGCTTTAGGGGGAGCGTGCGTGTGAGGGCGCGGGTTAGTGTTAGCATACGGCTTAGGATTAGGGAACGGGAGAGGGTCAGGCTTCGGGGAAGTGTTAGGGATAGGGTTCGGGATAGGGTTAGGGTTAGGGGACGGGGACGGTTTAGGGTCCAGGTGAGGGTACGGCAACGCTTTAGGGGGAGCGTGCGTGTGAGGGCGCGGGTTAGTGTTAGCGTACGGGTTAGGATTAGGGGACGGGTGAGGGTCAGGCTTCGGGGAAGGGTTAGGGTTAGGGTTCGGGCTAGGGTTAGGGTTAGGGGACGGGGACGGTTTAGGGTCCAGGTGAGGGTACGGCAACGCTTTAGGGGGAGCGTGCGTGTGAGGGCGCGGGTTAGTGCTAGCGTACGGGTTAGAATTAGGGGACGGGTGAGGGTCAGGCTTCGGGGAAGGGTTAGGGTTAGGGTTCGGGCTAGGGTTAGGGGATGGGGACGGTTTAGGGTCCAGGTGAGGGTACGGCAACGCTTTAGGGGGAGCGTGCGTGTGAGGGCGCGGGTTAGTGTTAGCGTACGGGTTAGGATTAGGGGACGGGTGAGGGTCAGGCTTCTGGGAACGGTTAGGGTTAGGGTTCGGGCTAGGGTTAGGGTTAGGGGACGGGGACGGTTTAGGGTCCAGGTGAGGGTACGGCAACGCTTTAGGGGGAGCGTGCGTGTGAGAGTGCGGGTTAGTGTTAGCGAACGGCTTAGGATTAGGGGACGGGTGAGGGTCAGGCTTCGGGGAAGGGTTAGGGTTAGGGTTCGGGCTAGGGTTAGGGTTAGGGGACGGGGACGGTTTAGGGTCCAGGTGAGGGTACGGCAACGCTTTAGGGGGAGCGTGCGTGTGAGGGCGCGGGTTAGTGTTAGCCTTCGGCTTAGGATTAGGGGACAGGTGAGGGTCAGGCTTCGGGGAAGGGTTAGGGTTAGGGTTCGGGCTAGGGTTAGGGTTAGGGGACGGGGACGGTTTAGGGTCCAGGTGAGGGTACGGCAACGCTTTAGGGGGAGCGTTCGTGTGAGGGCGCGCGTTAGTGTTAGCGTACGGGTTAGGATAAGGGGACAGGTGAGGGTCAGGCTTCGGGGAAGGGTTAGGGTTAGGGTTCGGGCTAGGGTTAGTGTTAGGGGACGGGGACGGTTTAGGGTCCAGGTGAGGGTACGGCAACGCTTTAGGGGGAGCGTGCGTGTGAGGGCGCGGGTTAGTGTTAGCGTACGGCTTAGGATTAGGGGACGGGTGAGGGTCAGGCTTCGGGGAAGGGTTAGGGTTAGGGTTCGGGCTAGGGTTAGGTTTAGGGGACGGGGACGGTTTCGGGTCCAGGTGAGGGTACGGCAACGCTTTAGGTGGAGCGTGCGTGTGAGGGCGCGGGTTAGTGTTAGCGTACGGCTTAGGATTAGGGGACGGGTGAGGTTCAGGCTTCTGGGAAGGGTTAGGGTTAGGGTTCGGGCTAGGGTTAGGGTTAGGGGACGGGGACGGTTTAGGGTCCACGTGAGGGTACGGCAACGCTTTAGGGGGACCGTGCGTGTGAGGGCGCGGGTTAGTGTTAGCGTACGTGTTAGGATTAGGGGACGGGTGAGGGTCAGGCTTCGGGGAAGGGTTAGGGTTAGGGTTCGGGCTAGGGTTAGGGTTAGGGGACGGGGACGGTTTAGGGTCCAGGTGAGGGTACGGCAACGCTTTAGGGGGAGCGTGCGTGTGAGGGCGCGGGTTAGTGGTAGCGTACGGCTTGGGATTAGGGGAAGGGTGAGGGTCAGGCTTCGGGGAAGGGTTAGGGTTAGGGTTCGGGCTAGGGTTAGTGTTAGGGGACGGGGACGGTTTCGGGTCCAGGTGAGGGTACGGCAACGCTTTAGGGGGAGCGTGCGTGTGAGGGCGCGTGTTAGTGTTAGCGTACGGGTTAGGATTAGGGGACGGGTGAGGGTCAGGCTTCGGGGAAGGGTTACGGTTAGGGTTCGGGCTAGGGTCAGGGTTAGGGGACGGGGACGGTTTAGGGTCCAGGTGAGGGTACGGCAACGCTTTAGGGGGAGCGTGCGTGTGAGGGCGCGGGTTAGTGTTAGCGTACAGGTTAGGATTAGGGGACGGGTGAGGGTCAGGCTTCGGAGAATGGTTAGGGTTAGGGTTCCGGCTAGGGTTAGGGTTAGGGGATGGGGAAGGTTTAGGGTCCAGGTGAGGGAACGGCAACGATTTAGGGGGAGCGTGCGTGTGAGGGCGCGGGTTATTGTTAGCGTACGGGTTAGGATTAGGGGACGGGTGAGGGTCAGGCTTCGGGGAAGGGTTAGGGTTAGGGTTCGGGCTAGGGTTAGGGTTAGGGGACGGGGACGGTTTCGGGTCCAGGTGAGGGTACGGCAACGCTTTAGGGGGAGCGTGCGTGTGAGGGCGCGGGTTAGTGTTAGCGTACGGGTTAGGATTAGGGGACGGGTGAGGGTCAGGCTTCGGGGAAGGGTTAGGGTTAGGGTTCGGGCTAGGGTTAGAGTAAGGGTACGGGGACGGTTTAGGGTCCAGGTGAGGGTACGGCAACGCTTTAGGGGGAGCGTGCGTGTGAGGGCGCGGGTTAGTGTTAGCGTACGGGTTAGGATTAGGGGACGGGTGAGGGTCAGGCTTCGGGGAAGGGTTAGGGTTAGGGTTCGGGCTAGGGTTAGGGTTAGGGGATGGGGACGGTTTAGGGTCCAGGTGAGGGTACGGCAACGCTTTAGGGGGAGCGTGCGTGTGAGGGCGCGGGTTAGTGTTAGCGTACTGGTTAGGATTAGGGGACGGGTGAGGGTCCGGCTTCGGGGAAGGGTTAGGGTTAGGGTTCGGGCTAGGGTTAGGGTTAGGGGACGGGGACGGTTTCGGGTCCAGGTGAGGGTACGGCAACGCTTTAGTGGGAGCGTGCGTGTGAGGGCGCGGGTTAGTGTTAGCGTACGGGTTAGGATTAGGGGACGGGTGAGGGTCAGGCTTCGGGGATGGGTTAGGGTTAGGGTTCGGGCTAGGGTTAGGGTTAGGGGACGGGGACGGTTTAGGGTCCAGGTGAGGGTACGGCAACGCTTTAGGGGGAGCGTGCGTGTGAGGGCGCGGGTTAGTGTTAGCGTACGGGTTAGGATTAGGGGACGGGTGAGGGTCAGGCTTCGGGGATGGGTTAGGGTTAGGGTTCGGGCTAGGGTTAGGGTTAGGGGACGGGGACGGTTTCGGGTCCAGGTGAGGGTACGGCAATGCTTTAGGTGGAGCGTGCGTGTGAGGGCACGGGTTAGTGTTAGCGTATGGGTTAGGATTAGGGGACGGGTGAGGGTCAGGCTTCGGGGAAGGGTTAGTGTTAGGGTTCGGGCTAGGGTTAGGGTTAGGGGACGGGGACGGTTTAGGGTCCAGGTGAGGGTACGGCAACGCTTTAGGGGGAGCGTGCGTGTGAGGGCGCGGGTTAGTGTTAGCGTTCGGCTTAGGAGTAGGGGACGGGTGAGGGTCAGGCTTCGGGGAAGGGTTAGGGTTAGGGTTCGGGCTAGGGTTAGTGTTAGGGGACAGGGACGGTTTAGGGTCCAGGTGAGGGTACGGCAACGCTTTAGGGGGAGCGTACGTGTGAGGGCGCGCGTTAGTGTTAGCGTACGGCTTAGGATTAGGGGACGGGTGAGGTTCAGGCTTCGGGGAAGGGTTAGGGTTAGGGTTCGGGCTAGGGTTAGGGTTAGGGGACGGGGACGGTTTAGGGTCCAGGTGAGGGTACGGCAACGCTTTAGGGGGAGTGTGCGTGTGAGGGCGCGGGTTAGTGTTAGCGTACGGCTTAGGATTAGGGGACGGGTGAGGGTCAGGCTTCGGGGAAGGGTTAGGGTTAGGGTTCGGGCTAGGGTTAGGGTTAGGGGACGGGGCCGGTTTAGGGTCCAGGTGAGGGTACGGCAACGCTTTAGGGGGAGCGTGCGTGTGAGGGCGCGGGTTAGTGTTAGCGTACGGGTTAGGATTAGGGGACGGGTGAGGGTCAGGCTTCGGGGAAGGGTTAGGGTTAGGGTTCGGGCTAGGGTTAGGGTTAGGGGACGGGGACGGTTTAGGGTCCAGGTGAGGGTACGGCAACGCTTTAGGGGGAGCGTGCGTGTGAGGGCGCGGTTTAGTGTTAGCGTACGGGTTAGGATTAGGAGACGGGTGAGGGTCAGGCTTCGGGGAAGGGTTAGGGTTAGGGTTCGGGCTAGGTTTAGGGTTAGGGGACGGGGACGGTTTAGGGTCCAGGTGAGGGTACGGCAACGCTTTAGGGGGAGCGTGCGTGTGAGGGCGCGGGTTAGTGTTAGCGTACGGGTTAGGATTAGGGGACGGGTGAGGGTCAGGCTTCGGGGAAGGGTTAGGGTTAGGGTTCGGGCTAGGGTTAGGGTTAGGGGACGGGGACGGTTTAGGGTCCAGGTGAGGGTACGGCAACGCTTTAGGGGGAGCGTGCGTGTGAGGGCGCGGGTTAGTGTTAGCGTACGGGTTAGGATTAGGGGACGGGTGAGGGTCAGGCTTCTGGGAAGGGTTAGGGTTAGGGTTCGGGCTAGGGTTAGGGTTAGGGGACGGGGACGGTTTTGGGTCCAGGTGAGGGTACGGCAATGCTTTAGGGGGAGCGAGCGTGTGAGGGCGCGGGTTAGTGTTAGCGTACGGGTTAGGATTAGGGGACGGGTGAGGGTCAGGCTTCGGGGAAGGGTTAGGGTTAGGGTTCGGGCTAGGGTTAGGGTTAGGGGACGGGGACGGTTTAGGGTCCAGGTGAGGGTACGGCAACGCTTTAGGGGGAGCGTTCGTGTGAGGGCGCGGGTTAGTGTTAGCGTACGGGTTAGGATTAGGGGACGGGTGAGGGTCAGGCTTCGGGGAAGGGTTAGGGTTAGGGTTCGGGCTAGGGTTAGGGTTAGGGGACGGGGACGGTTTAGTGTCCAGGTGAGGGTACGGCAACGCTTTAGGGGGAGCGTGCGTGTGAGGGCGCGGGTTAGTGGTAGCGTACGGCTTAGGATTAGGGGACGGGTGAGGGTCAGGCTTCGGGGAAGGGTTAGGGTTAGGGTTCGGGCTAGGGTTAGGGTTAGGGGACAGGGACGGTTTCGGGTCCAGGTGAGGGTACGGCAACGCTTTAGGGGGAGTGTGCGTGTGAGGGCGCGGGTTAGTGTTAGCGTACGGGTTAGGATTAGGGGACGGGTGAGGGTCAGGCTTCGGGGAAGGGTTAGGGTTAGGGTTCGGGCTAGGGTTAGGGTTAGGGGACGGGGACGGTTTAGGGTCCAGGTGAGGGTACGGCAACGCTTTAGGGGGAGCGTGCGTGTGAGGGCGTGGGTTAGTGTTAGCGTACGGGTTAGGTTTAGGGGACGGGTGAGGGTCAGGCTTCGGGGAAGGGTTAGGGTTAGGGTTCGGGCTAGGGTTAGGGTTAGGGGACGGGGACGGTTTAGGGTCCAGGTGAGGGTACGGCAATGCTTTAGGGGGAGCGTGCGTGTGAGGGCGCGGGTTAGTGTTAGCGTACGGGTTAGGATTAGGGGACGGGTGAGGGTCAGGCTTCTGGGAAGGGTTAGGGTTAGGGTTCGGGCTAGGGTTAGGGTTAGGGGACTGGGACGGTTTAGGGTCCAGGTGAGGGTACGGCAACGCTTTAGGGGGAGCGTGCATGTGAGGGCGCGGGTTAGTGTTAGCGTACGGGTTAGGATTAGGGGACGGGTGAAGGTCAGGCTTCGGGGAAGGGTTAGGGTTAGGGTTCGGGCTAGGGTTAGGGTTAGGGGACGGGGACGGTTTAGGGTCCAGGTGAGGGTACGGCAACGCTTTAGGGGGAGCGTGCGTGTGAGGGCGCGGGTTAGTGTTAGCGTACGGGTTAGGATTAGGGGACGGGTGAGGGTCAGGCTTCGGGGAAGGGTTAGGGTTAGGGTTCGGGCTAGGGTTAGGGTTAGGGGACGGGGACGGTTTAGGGTTCAGGTGAGGGTACGGCAACGCTTTAGGGGGAGCGTGCATGTGAGGGCGCGGGTTAGTGTTAGCGTACGGCTTAGGATTAGGGGACGGGTGAGGGTCAGGCTTCGGGGAAGGGTTAGGGTTAGGGTTCGGGCTACGGTTAGGGTTAGGGGATGGGGAAGTTTTAGGGTCCAGGTGAGGGTACGGCAACGCTTTAGGGGGAGCGTGCGTGTGAGGGCGCGGGTTAGTGTTAGCGTACGGGTTAGGATTAGGGGACGGGTGAGGGTCAGGCTTCGGGGATGGGTTAGGGTTAGGGTTCGGGCTAGGGTTAGGGTTAGGGGACGGGGACGGTTTAGGGTCCACGTGAGGGTACGGCAACGCTTTAGGGGGAGCGTGCGTGTGAGGGCGTGGGTTAGTGTTAGCGTACGGGTTAAGATTAGGGGACGGGTGAGGGTCAGGCTTCGGGGAAGGGTTAGGGTTAGGGTTCGGGCTAGGGTTAGGGTTAGGGGACGGGGACGGTTTCGGGTCCAGGTGAGGGTACGGCAACGCTTTAGGTGGAGCGTGCGTGTGAGGGCGCGGGTTAGTGTTAGCGTACGGGTTAGGATTAGGGGACGGGTGAGGTTCAGGCTTCTGGGAAGGGTTAGGGTTAGGGTTCGGGCTAGGGTTAGGGTTAGGGGACGGGGACGGTTTAGGGTCCACGTGAGGGTACGGCAACGCTTTAGGGGGACCGTGCGTGTGAGGGCGCGGGTTAGTGTTAGCGTACGGGTTAGGATTAGGGGACGGGTGAGGGTCAGGCTTCGGGGAAGGGTTAGGGTTAGGGTTCGGGCTAGGGTTAGGGTTAGGGGACGGGGACGGTTTAGGGTCCAGGTGAGGGTACGGCAACGCTTTAGGGGGAGCGTGCGTGTGAGGGCGCGGGTTAGTGGTAGCGTACGGCTTAGGATTAGGGGAAGGGTGAGGGTCAGGCTTCGGGGAAGGGTTAGGGTTAGGGTTCGGGCTAGGGTTAGTGTTAGGGGACGGGGACGGTTTCGGGTCCAGGTGAGGGTACGGCAACGCTTTAGGGGGAGCGTGCGTGTGAGGGCGCGTGTTAGTGTTAGCGTACGGGTTAGGATTAGGGGACGGGTGAGGGTCAGGCTTCGGGGAAGGGTTACGGTTAGGGTTCGGGCTAGGGTCAGGGTTAGGGGACGGGGACGGTTTAGGGTCCAGGTGAGGGTACGGCAACGCTTCAGGGGGAGCGTGCGTGTGAGGGCGCGGGTTAGTGTTAGCGTACGGGTTAGGATTAGGGGACGGGTGAGGGTCAGGCTTCGGGGAATGGTTAGGGTTAGGGTTCCGGCTAGGGTTAGGGTTAGGGGATGGGGAAGGTTTAGGGTCCAGGTGAGGGAACGGCAACGATTTAGGGGGAGCGTGCGTGTGAGGGCGCGGGTTAGTGTTAGCGTACGGGTTAGGATTAGGGGACGGGTGAGGGTCAGGCTTCGGGGAAGGGTTAGGGTTAGGGTTCGGGCTAGGGTTAGGGTTAGGGGACGGGGACGGTTTCGGGTCCAGGTGCGGGTACGGCAACGCTTTAGGGGGAGCGTGCGTGTGAGGGCGCGGGTTAGTGTTAGCGTACGGCTTAGGATTAGGGGACGGGTGAGGGTCAGGCTTCGGGGAAGGGTTAGGGTTAGGGTTCGGGCTAGGGTTAGGGTTAGGGGACGGGGACGGTTTAGGGTCCAGGTGAGGGTACGGCAACGCTTTAGGGTGAGCGTGCGTGTGAGGGCGTGGGTTAGTGTTAGCGTACGGGTTAGGATTAGGGGACGGGTGAGGGTCAGGCTTCGGGGAAGGGTTAGGGTTAGGGTTCGGGCTAGGGTTAGGGTTAGGGGACGGGGACGGTTTAGGGTCCAGGTGAGGGTACGGCAACGCTTTAGGGGGAGCGTGCGTGTGAGGGCGCGGGTTAGTGTTAGCGTACGGGTTAGGATTAGGGGACGGGTGAGGGTCAGGCTTCGGGGAAGGGTTAGGGTTAGGGTTCGGGCTAGGGTTAGAGTAAGGGTACGGGGACGGTTTAGGGTCCAGGTGAGGGTACGGCAACGCTTTAGGGGGAGCGTGCGTGTGAGGGCGCGGGTTAGTGTTAGCGTACGGGTTAGGATTAGGGGACGGGTGAGGGTCAGGCTTCGGGGAAGGGTTAGGGTTAGGGTTCGGGCTAGGGTTAGGGTTAGGGGACGGGGACGGTTTAGGGTCCAGGTGAGGGTACGGCAACGCTTTAGGGGGAGCGTGCGTGTGAGGGCGCGGGTTAGTGTTAGCGTACTGGTTAGGATTAGGGGACGGGTGAGGGTCCGGCTTCGGGGAAGGGTTAGGGTTAGGGTTCGGGCTAGGGTTAGGGTTAGGGGACGGGGACGGTTTCGGGTCCAGGTGAGGGTACGGCAACGCTTTAGGGGGAGCGTGCGTGTGAGGGCGCGGGTTAGTGTTAGCGTACGGGTTAGGATTAGGGGACGGGTGAGGGTCAGGCTTCGGGGATGGGTTAGGGTTAGGGTTCGGGCTAGGCTTAGGGTTAGGGGACGGGGACGGTTTAGGGTCCAGGTGAGGGTACGGCAACGCTTTAGGGGGAGCGTGCGTGTGAGGGCGCGGGTTAGTGTTAGCGTACGGGTTAGGATTAGGGGACGGGTGAGGGTCAGGCTTCGGGGATGGGTTAGGGTTAGGGTTCGGGCTAGGGTTAGGGTTAGGGGACGGGGACGGTTTCGGGTCCAGGTGAGGGTACGGCAATGCTTTAGGTGGAGCGTGCGTGTGAGGGCACGGGTTAGTGTTAGCGTATGGGTTAGGATTAGGGGACGGGTGAGGGTCAGGCTTCGGGGAAGGGTTATTGTTAGGGTTCGGGCTAGGGTTAGGGTTAGGGGATGGGGACGGTTTAGGGTCCAGGTGAGGGTACGGCAACGCTTTAGGGGGAGCGTGCGTGTGAGGGGCGCGGGTTAGTGTTAGCGTTCGGCTTAGGAGTAGGGGACGGGTGAGGGTCAGGCTTCGGGGAAGGGTTAGGGTTAGGGTTCGGGCTAGGGTTAGTGTTAGGGGACAGGGACGGTTTAGGGTCCAGGTGAGGGTACGGCAACGCTTTAGGGGGAGCATACGTGTGAGGGCGCGCGTTAGTGTTAGCGTACGGCTTAGGATTAGGGGACGGGTGAGGTTCAGGCTTCGGGGAAGGGTTAGGGTTAGGGTTCGGGCTAGGGTTAGGGTTAGGGGACGGGGACGGTTTAGGGTCCAGGTGAGGGTACGGCAACGCTTTAGGGGGAGTGTGCGTGTGAGGGCGCGGGTTAGTGTTAGCGTACGGCTTAGGATTAGGGGACGGGTGAGGGTCAGGCTTCGGGGAAGGGTTAGGGTTAGGGTTCGGGCTAGGGTTAGGGTTAGGGGACGGGGACGGTTTAGGGTCCAGGTGAGGGTACGGCAACGCTTTAGGGAGAGCGTGCGAGTGAGGGCGCGGGTTAGTGTTAGCGTACGGGTTAGGATTAGGGGACGGGTGAGGGTCAGGCTTCGGGGAAGGGTTAGGGTTAGGGTTCGGGCTAGGGTTAGGGTTAGGGGACGGGGACGGTTTAGGGTCCAGGTGAGGGTACGGCAACGCTTTAGGGGGAGCGTGCGTGTGAGGGCGCGGGTTAGTGTTAGCGTACGGGTTAGGATTAGGAGACGGGTGAGGGTCAGGCTTCGGGGAAGGGTTAGGGTTAGGGTTCGGGCTAGGTTTAGGGTTAGGGGACGGGGACGGTTTAGGGTCCAGGTGAGGGTACGGCAACGCTTTAGGGGGAGCGTGCGTGTGAGGGCGCGGGTTAGTGGTAGCGTACGGCTTAGGATTAGGGGACGGGTGAGGGTCAGGCTTCGGGGAAGGGTTAGGGTTAGGGTTCGGGCTAGGGTTAGGGTTAGGGGACGGGGACGGTTTAGGGTCCAGGTGAGGGTACGGCAACGCTTTAGGGGGAGCGTGCGTGTGAGGGCGCGGGTTAGTGTTAGCGTACGGGTTAGGATTAGGGGACGGGTGAGGGTCAGGCTTCTGGGAAGGGTTAGGGTTAGGGTTCGGGCTAGGGTTAGGGTTAGGGGACGGGGACGGTTTTGGGTCCAGGTGAGGGTACGGCAATGCTTTAGGGGGAGCGTGCGTGTGAGGGCGCGGGTTAGTGTTAGCGTACGGGTTAGGATTAGGGGACGGGTGAGGGTCAGGCTTCGGGGAAGGGTTAGGGTTAGGGTTCGGGCTAGGGTTAGGGTTAGGGGACGGGGACGGTTTAGGGTCCAGGTGAGGGTACGGCAACGCTTTAGGGGGAGCGTGCGTGTGAGGGCGCGGGTTAGTGTTAGCGTACGGGTTAGGATTAGGGGACGGGTGAGGGTCAGGCTTCGGGGAAGGGTTAGGGTTAGGGTTCGGGCTAGGGTTAGGGTTAGGGGACGGGGACGGTTTAGTGTCCAGGTGAGGGTACGGCAACGCTTTAGGGGGAGCGTGCGTGTGAGGGCGCGGGTTAGTGGTAGCGTACGGCTTAGGATTAGGGGACGGGTGAGGGTCAGGCTTCGGGGAAGGGTTAGGGTTAGGGTTCGGGCTAGGGTTAGGGTTAGGGGACGGGGACGGTTTCGGGTCCAGGTGAGGGTACGGCAACGCTTTAGGGGGAGCGTGCGTGTGAGGGCGCGGGTTAGTGTTAGCGTACGGGTTAGGATTAGGGGACGGGTGAGGGTCAGGCTTCGGGGAAGGGTTAGGGTTAGGGTTCGGGCTAGGGTTAGGGTTAGGGGACGGGGACGGTTTAGGGTCCAGGTGAGGGTACGGCAACGCTTTAGGGGGAGCGTGCGTGTGAGGGCGTGGGTTAGTGTTAGCGTACGGGTTAGGTTTAGGGGACGGGTGAGGGTCAGGCTTCGGGGAAGGGTTAGGGTTAGGGTTCGGGCTAGGGTTAGGGTTAGGGGACGGGGACGGTTTAGGGTCCAGGTGAGGGTACGGCAACGCTTTAGGGGGAGCGTGCGTGTGAGGGCGCGGGTTAGTGTTAGCGTACGGGTTAGGATTAGGGGACGGGTGAGGGTCAGGCTTCGGGGAAGGGTTAGGGTTAGGGTTCGGGCTAGGGTTAGAGTAAGGGTACGGGGACGGTTTAGGGTCCAGGTGAGGGTACGGCAACGCTTTAGGGGGAGCGTGCGTGTGAGGGCGCGGGTTAGTGTTAGCGTACGGGTTAGGATTAAGGGACGGGTGACGGTCAGGCTTCGGGGAAGGGTTAGGGTTAGGGTTCGGGCTAGGGTTAGGGTTAGGGGACGGGGACGGTTTAGGGTCCAGGTGAGGGTACGGCAACGCTTTAGGGGGAGCGTGCGTGTGAGGGCGTGGGTTAGTGTTAGCGTACGGGTTAGGATTAGGGGACGGGTGAGGGTCCGGCTTCGGGGAAGGGTTAGGGTTAGGGTTCGGGCTAGGGTTAGGGTTAGGGGACGGGGACGGTTTCGGGTCCAGGTGAGGGTACGGCAACGCTATAGGGGGAGCGTGCGTGTGAGGGCGCGGGTTAGTGTTAGCGTACGGGTTAGGATTAGGGGACGGGTGAGGGTCAGGCTTCGGGGATGGGTTAGGGTTAGGGTTCGGGCTAGGGTTAGGGTTAGGGGACGGGGACGGTTTAGGGTCCAGGAGAGGGTACGGCAACGCTTTAGGGGGAGAGTGCGTGTGAGGGCGCGGGTTAGTGTTAGCGTACAGGTTAAGATTAGTGGACGGGTGAGGGTCAGGCTTCGGGGAAGGGTTAGGGTTAGGGTTCGGGCTAGGGTTAGGGTTAGGGGACGGGGACGGTTTCGGGTCCAGGTGAGGGTACGGCAATGCTTTAGGTGGAGCGTGCGTGTGAGGGCACGGGTTAGTGTTAGCGTACGGGTTAGGATTAGGGGACGGGTGAGGGTCAGGCTTTGGGGAAGGGTTAGGGTTAGGGTTCGGGCTAGGGTTAGGGTTAGGGGACGGGGATGGTTTAGGATCCAGGTGAGGGTACGGCAACGCTTTAGGGGGAGCGTGCATGTGAGGGCGCGGGTTAGTGTTAGCGTACGGGTTAGGATTAGGGGATGGGTGAGGGTCAGGCTTCTGGGAAGGGTTAGGGTTAGGGTTCGGGCTAGGGTTAGGGTTAGGGTACGGGGACGGTTTAGGGTCCAGGTGAGGGTACGGCAACGCTTTAGGGGGAGCGTGCGTGTGAGGGCGCGGGTTAGTGTTAGCGTTCGGCTTAGGAGTAGGGGACGGGTGAGGGTCAGGCTTCGGGGAAGGGTTAGGGTTAGGGTTCGGGCTAGGGTTAGGGTTAGGGGACGGGGACGGTTTAGGGTCCAGGTGAGGGTACGGCAACGCTTTAGGGGGAGCGTGCGTGTGAGGGCGCGGGTTAGTGGTAGCGTACGGCTTAGGATTAGGGGACGGGTGAGGGTCAGGCTTCGGGGAAGGGTTAGGGTTAGGGTTCGGGCTAGGGTTAGGGTTAGGGGACGGGGACGGTTTCGGGTCCAGGTGAGGGTACGGCAACGCTTTAGGGGGAGCGTGCGTGTGAGGGCACGGGTTAGTGTTAGCGTACGGGTTAGGATTAGGGGACGGGTGAGGGTCAGGCTTCGGGGAAGGGTTAGGGTTAGGGTTCGGGCTAGGGTTAGGGTTAGGGGACGGGGACGGTTTAGGGTCCAGGTGAGGGTACGGCAACGCTTTAGGGGGAGCGTGCGTGTGAGGGCGCGGGTTAGTGTTAGCGTACGGGTTAGGATTAGGGAACGGGTGAGGGTCAGGCTTCGGGGAAGGGTTAGGGTTAGGGTTCGGGCTAGGGTTAGTGTTAGGGGACGGGGACGGTTTAGGGTCCAGGTGAGGGTACGGCAACGCTTTAGGGGGAGCGTGCGTGTGAGGGCGCGGGTTAGTGGTAGCGTATGGCTTAGGATTAGGGGACGGGTGAGGGTCAGGCTTCGGGGAAGGGTTAGGGTTAGGGTTCGGGCTAGGGTTAGGGTTAGGGGACGGGGACGGTTTAGGGTCCAGGTGAGGGTACGGCAACGCTTTAGGGGGAGCGTGCGTGTGAGGGCGCATGTTAGTGTTAGCCTACGGGTTAGGATTAGGGGACGGGTGAGGGTCAGGCTTCGGGGAAGGGTTAGGGTTAGGGTTCGGGCTAGGGTTAGGGTTAGGGGACGGGGACGGTTTAGGGTCCAGGTGAGGGTACGGCAACGCTTTAGGGGGAGCGTGCGTGTGAGGGCGCGGGTTAGTGTTAGCGTACGGGTTAGGATTAGGGGACGGGTGAGGGTCAGGCTTCGGGGAAGGGTTAGGGTTAGGATTCGAGCTAGGGTTAGGGTTAGGGGACGGGGACGGTTTAGGGTCCAGGTGAGGGTACGGCAACGCTTTAGGGGGAGCGTGCGTGTGAGGGCGCGGGTTAGTGGTAGCGTACGGCTTAGGATTAGGGGACGGGTGAGGGTCAGGCTTCGGGGAAGGGTTAGGGTTAGGGTTCGGGCTAGGGTTAGGGTTAGGGGACGGGGACGGTTTAGGGTCCAGGTGAGGGTACGGCAACGCTTTAGGGGGAGCGTGCGTGTGAGGGCGCGGGTTACTGTTAGCGTACGGGTTAGGATTAGGGGACGGGTGAGGGTCCGGCTTCGGGGAAGGGTTAGGGTTAGGGTTCGGGCTAGGGTTAGGGTTAGGGGACGGGGACGGTTTAGGGTCCAGGTGAGGGTACGGCAACGCTTTAGGGGGAGCGTGCGTGTGAGGGCGCGGGTTAGTGTTAGCGTACGGGTTAGGATTAGGGGAGGGGTGAGGGTCAGGCTTCGGGGAAGGGTTACGGTTAGGGTTCGGGCTAGGGTCAGGGTTAGGGGACGGGGACGGTTTAGGGTCCAGGTGAGGGTACGGCAACGCTTTAGGGGGAGCGTGCGTGTGAGGGCGCGTGTTAGTGTTAGCGTACGGGTTAGGATTAGGGGACGGGTGAGGGTCAGGCTTCGGGGAATGGTTAGGGTTAGGGTTCCGGCTAGGGTTAGGGTTAGGGGATGGGGAAGGTTTAGGGTCCAGGTGAGGGAACGGCAACGATTTAGGGGGAGCGTGCGTGTGAGGGCGCGGGTTAGTGTTAGCGTACGGGTTAGGATTAGGGGACGGGTGAGGGTCAGGCTTCGGGGAAGGGTTAGGGTTAGGGTTCGGGCTAGGGTTAGGGTTAGGGGACGGGGACGGTTTAGGGTCCAGGTGAGGGTACGGCAACGCTTTAGGGGGAGCGTGCGTGTGAGGGCGCGGGTAAGTGTTAGCGTACGGGTTAGGATTAGGGGACGGGTGAGGGTCCGGCTTCGGGGAAGGGTTAGGGTTAGGGTTCGGGCTAGGGTTAGGGTTAGGGGACGGGGACGGTTTAGGGTCCAGGTGAGGGTACGGCAACGCTTTAGGGGGAGCGTGCGTGTGAGGGCGCGGGTTAGTGTTAGTGTACGGGTTAGGATTAGGGGACGGGTGAGGGTCAGGCTTCGGGGATGGGTTAGGGTTAGGGTTCGGGCTAGGGTTAGGGTTAGGGGACGGGGACGGTTTAGGGTCCAGGTGAGGGTACGGCAACGCTTTAGGGGGAGCGTGCGTGTGAGGGCGTGGGTTAGTGTTAGCGTACGGCTTAGGATTAGGGGACGGGTGAGGGTCAGGCTTCGGGGAAGGGTTAGGGTTAGGGTTCGGGCTAGGGTTAAGGTTAGGGGACGGGGACGGTTTCGGGTCCAGGTGAGGGTACGGCAACGCTTTAGGTGGAGCTTGCGTGTGAGGGCGCGGGTTAGTGTTAGCGTACGGGTTAGGATTAGGGGACGGTTGAGGGTCAGGCTTCGGGGAAGGGTTAGGGTTAGGGTTCGGGCTAGGGTTAGGGTTAGGGGACGGGGACAGTTTAGGGTCCAGGTGAGTGTACGGCAACGCTTTAGGGGAACCGTGCGTGTGAGGGCGCGGGTTAGTGTTAGCGTACGGGTTAGGATTAGGTGACGGGTGAGGGTCAGGCTTCGGGGAAGGGTTAGGGTTAGGGTTCGGGCTAGGGTTAGGGGACGGGGACGGTTTAGGGTCCAGGTGAGGGTACGGCAACGCTTTAGGGGGAGCGTGCGTGTGAGGGCGCGGGTTAGTGGTAGCGTACGGCTTAGGATTAGGGGACGGGTGAGGGTCAGGCTTCGGGGAAGGGTTAGGGTTAGGGTTCGGGCTAGGGTTAGGGTTAGGGTACGGGGACGGTTTAGGGTCCAGGTGAGGGTACGGCAACGCTTTAGGGGGAGCGTGCGTGTGAGGGCGCGGGTTACTGTTAGCGTACGGGTTAGGATTAGGGGACGGGTGAGGGTCCGGCTTCGGGGAAGGGTTAGGGTTAGGGTTCGGGCTAGGGTTAGGGTTAGGGGACGGGGACGGTTTAGGGTCCAGGTGAGGGTACGGCAACGCTTTAGGGGGAGCGTGCGTGTGAGGGCGCGGGTTACTGTTAGCGTACGGGTTAGGATTAGGGGACGGGTGAGGGTCCGGCTTCGGGGAAGGGTTAGGGTTAGGGTTCGGGCTAGGGTTAGGGTTAGGGGACGGGGACGGTTTAGGGTCCAGGTGAGGGTACGGCAACGCTTTAGGGGGAGCGTGCGTGTGAGGGCGCGGGTTAGTGTTAGCGTACGGGTTAGGATTAGGGGACGGGTGAGGGTCAGGCTTCGGGGAAGGGTTAGGGTTAGGGTTCGGGCTAGGGTTAGGGTTAGGGTACGGGGACGGTTTAGGGTCCAGGTGAGGGTACGGCAACGCTTTAGGGGGAGCGTGCGTGTGAGGGCGCGGGTTAGTGTTAGCGTACGGGTTAGGATTAGGGGACGGGTGAGGGTCAGGCTTCGGGGAAGGGTTAGGGTTAGGGTTCGGGCTAGGGTTAGGGTTAGGGGACGGGGACGGTTTAGGGTCCAGGTGAGGGTACGGCAACGCTTTAGGGGGAGCGTGCGTGTGAGGGCGCGGGTTACTGTTAGCGTACGGGTTAGGATTAGGGGACGGGTGAGGGTCCGGCTTCGGGGAAGGGTTAGGGTTAGGGTTCGGGCTAGGGTTAGGGTTAGGGGACGGGGACGGTTTAGGGTCCAGGTGAGGGTACGGCAACGCTTTAGGGGGAGCGTGCGTGTGAGGGCGCGGGTTAGTGTTAGCGTACGGGTTAGGATTAGGGGACGGGTGAGGGTCAGGCTTCGGGGAAGGGTTAGGGTTAGGGTTCGGGCTAGGGTTAGGGTTAGGGGACGGGGACGGTTTAGGGTCCAGGTGAGGGTACGGCAACGCTTTAGGGGGAGCGTGCGTGTGAGGGCGCGGGTTAGTGTTAGCGTACGGGTTAGGATTAGGGGACGGGTGAGGGTCAGGCTTCGGGGAAGGGTTAGGGTTAGGGTTCGGGCTAGGGTTAGGGTTAGGGGACGGGGACGGTTTAGGGTCCAGGTGAGGGTACGGCAACGCTTTAGGGGGAGCGTGCGTGTGAGGGCGCGGGTTAGTGTTAGCGTACGGGTTAGGATTAGGGGACGGGTGAGGGTCAGGCTTCGGGGAAGTGTTAGGGTTAGGGTTCGGGCTAGGGTTAGGGTTAGGGGACGGGGACGGTTTAGGGTCCAGGTGAGGGTACGGCAACGCTTTAGGGGGAGCGTGCGTGTGAGGGCGCGGGTTAGTGTTAGCGTACGGGTTAGGATTAGGGGACGTGTGAGGGTCAGGCTTCGGGGAAGTGTTAGGGTTAGGGTTCGGGCTAGGGTTAGAGTAAGGGTACGGGGACGGTTTAGGGTCCAGGTGAGGGTACGGCAACGCTTTAGGGGGAGCGTGCGTGTGAGGGCGCGGGTTAGTGTTAGCGTACGGGTTAGGATTAGGGGACGGGTGAGGGTCAGGCTTCGGGGAAGGGTTAGGGTTAGGGTTCGGGCTAGGGTTAGGATTAGGGGACGGGGACAGTTTAGGGTCCAGGTGAGGGTACGGCAACGCTTTAGAGGGAGCGTGCGTGTGAGGGCGCGGGTTAGTGTAAGCGTACGGCTTAGGATTAGGGGACGGGTGAGGGTCAGGCTTCGGGGAAGGGTTAGGGTTAGGGTTCGGGCTAGGGTTAGGGTTAGGGGACGGGGACGGTTTAGGGTCCAGGTGAGGGTACGGCAACGCTTTAGGGGGAGCGTGCGTGTGAGGGCACGCGTTAGTGTTAGCGTATGGCTTAGGATTAGGGGACGGGTGAGGGTCAGGCTTCGGGGAAGGGTTAGGGTTAGGGTTCGGGCTAGGGTTAGGGTTAGGGGACGGGGACGGTTTAGGGTCCAGGTGAGGGTACGGCAACGCTTTAGGGGGAGCGTGCGTGTGAGGGCGCGGGTTAGTGTTAGCGTATGGCTTAGGATTAGGGGACGGGTGAGGGTCAGGCTTCGGGGAAGGGTTAGGGTCAGGGTTCGGGCTAGGGTTAGGGTTAGGGGACGGGGACGGTTTCGGGTCCAGGTGAGGGTACGGCAACTCTTTAGGGGGAGCGTGCGTGTGAGGGCGCGGGTTAGTGTTAGCGTACAGGTTAGTATTAGGGGACGGGTGAGGGTCAGGCTTCTGGGAAGGGTTACGGTTAGGGTTCGGGCTAGGGTTAGGTTTAGGGGACGGGGACGGTTTAGGGTCCAGGTGAGGGTACGGCAACGCTTTAGGGGGAGCGTGCATGTGAGGGCACGGGTTAGTGTTAGCGTACGGGTTAGGATTAGGGGACGGGTGAGGGTCAGGCTTCGGGGAAGGGTTAGGGTTAGGGTTCGGGCTAGGGTTAGGGTTAGGGGACGGGGACGGTTTAGGGTCCAGGTGAGGGTACGGCAACGCTTTAGGGGGAGTGTGCGTGTGAGGGCGCGGGTTAGTGTTAGCGTACGGGTTAGGATTAGGGGACGGGTGAGGGTCAGGCTTCGGGGAAGGGTTAGGGTTAGGGTTCGGGCTAGGGTTAGGGTTAGGGGACGGGGACGGTTTAGGGTTCAGGTGAGGGTACGGCAACGCTTTAGGGTGAGCGTGCGTGTGAGGGCGCGGGTTAGTGTTAGCGTACGGCTTAGGATTAGGGGACGGGTGAGGGTCAGGCTTCGGGGAAGGGTTAGGGTTAGGGTTCGGGCTACGGTTAGGGTTAGGGGACGGGGAAGGTTTAGGGTCCAGGTGAGGATACGGCAACACTTTAGGGGGAGCGTGCGTGTGAGGGCGCGTGTTAGTGTTAGCGTACGGGTTAGGATTAGGGGACGGGTGAGGGTCAGGCTTCGGGGAAGGGTTAGGGTTAGGGTTCGGGCTAGGGTTAGGGTTAGGGGATGGGGACGGTTTAGGGTCCAGGTGAGGGTACGGCAACGCTTTAGGGGGAGCGTGCGTGTGAGGGCGCGGGTTAGTGTTAGCGTACGGGTTAGGATTAGGTGACGGGTGAGGGTCAGGCTTCGGGGAATGGTTAGGGTTAGGGTTCGGGCTAGGGTTAGGGTTAGGGGACGGGGAAGGTTTAGGGTCCAGGTGAGGGAACGGCAACGCTTTAGGGGGAGCGTGCGTGTGAGGGCGCGGGTTAGTGTTAGCGTACGGGTTAGGATTAGGGGACGGGTGAGGGTCAGGCTTCGGGGAAGGGTTAGGGTTAGGGTTCGGGCTAGGGTTAGGGTTAGGGGACGGGGACGGTTTCGGGTCCAGGTGAGGGTACGGCAACGCTTTAGGGGGAGCGTGCGTGTGAGGGCGCGGGTTAGTGTTAGCGTACGGCTTAGGATTAGGGGACGGGTGAGGGTCAGGCTTCGGGGAAGGGTTAGGGTTAGGGTTCGGGCTAGGGTTAGGGTTAGGGGACGGGGACGGTTTAGGGTCCAGGTGAGGGTACGGCAACGCTTTAGGGGGAGCGTGCGTGTGAGGGCGCGGGTAAGTGTTAGCGTATGGGTTAGGATTAGGGGACGGGTGAGGGTCCGGCTTCGGGGAAGGGTTAGGGTTAGGGTTCGGGCTAGGGTTAGGGTTAGGGGACGGGGAGGGTTTAGGGTCCAGGTGAGGGTACGGCAACGCTTTAGGGGGAGCGTGCGTGTGAGGGCGCGGGTTAGTGTTAGCGTACGGGTTAGGATTAGGGGACGGGTGAGGGTCAGGCTTCGGGGAAGGGTTAGGGTTAGGGTTCGGGCTAGGGTTAGGGTTAGGGGACGGGGACAGTTTAGGGTCCAGGTGAGTGTACGGCAACGCTTTAGGGGGACCGTGCGTGTGAGGGCGCGGGTTAGTGTTAGCGTACGGGTTAGGATTAGGGGACGGGTGAGGGTCAGGCTTCGGGGAAGGGTTAGGGTTAGGGTTCGGGCTAGGGTTAGGGTTAGGGGACGGGGACGGTTTAGGGTCCAGGTGAGGGTACGGCAACGCTTTAGGGGGAGCGTGCGTGTGAGGGCGCGGGTTAGTGGTAGCGTACGGCTTAGGATTAGGGGACGGGTGAGGGTCAGGCTTCGGGGAAGGGTTAGGGTTAGGGTTCGGGCTAGGGTTAGGGTTAGGGGACGGGGACGGTTTAGGGTCCAGGTGAGGGTACGGCAACGCTTTAGGGGGAGCGTGCGTGTGAGGGCGCGGGTTACTGTTAGCGTACGGGTTATGATTAGGGGACGGGTGAGGGTCCGGCTTCGGGGAAGGGTTAGGGTTAGGGTTCGGGCTAGGGTTAGGGTTAGGGGACGGGGACGGTTTAGGGTCCAGGTGAGGGTACGGCAACGCTTTAGGGGGAGCGTGCGTGTGAGGGCGCGGGTTAGTGTTAGTGTACGGGTTAGGATTAGGGGACGGGTGAGGGTCAGGCTTCGGGGAAGGGTTAGGGTTAGGGTTCGGGCTAGGGTTAGGGTTAGGGGACGGGGACGGTTTAGGGTCCAGGTGAGGGTACGGCAACGCTTTAGGGGGAGCGTGCGTGTGAGGGCGCGGGTTAGTGTTAGCGTACGGGTTAGGATTAGGGGACGGGTGAGGGTCAGGCTTCGGGGAAGGGTTAGGGTTAGGGTTCGGGCTAGGGTTAGGGTTAGGGGACGGGGACGGTTTAGGGTCCAGGTGAGGGTACGGCAACGCTTTAGGGGGAGCGTGCGTGTGAGGGCGCGGGTTAGTGTTAGCGTACGGGTTAGGATTAGGGGACGGGTGAGGGTCAGGCTTCGGGGAAGGGTTAGGGTTAGGGTTCGGGCTAGGGTTAGGGTTAGGGGACGGGGACGGTTTAGGGTCCAGGTGAGGGTACGGCAACGCTTTAGGGGAGCGTGCGTGTGAGGGCGCGGGTTAGTGTTAGCGTACGGGTTAGGATTAGGGGACGTGTGAGGGTCAGGCTTCGGGGAAGTGTTAGGGTTAGGGTTCGGGCTAGGGTTAGAGTAAGGGTACGGGGACGGTTTAGGGTCCAGGTGAGGGTACGGCAACGCTTTAGGGGGAGCGTGCGTGTGAGGGCGCGGGTTAGTGTTAGCGTACGGGTTAGGATTAGGGGACGGGTGAGGGTCAGGCTTCGGGGAAGGGTTAGGGTTAGGGTTCGGGCTAGGGTTAGGATTAGGGGACGGGGACGGTTTAGGGTCCAGGTGAGGGTACGGCAACGCTTTAGGGGGAGCGTGCGTGTGAGGGCGCGGGTTAGTGTTAGCGTACGGCTTAGGATTAGGGGACGGGTGAGGGTCAGGCTTCGGGGAAGGGTTAGGGTTAGGGTTCGGGCTAGGGTTAGGGTTAGGGGACGGGGACGGTTTAGGGTCCAGGTGAGGGTACGGCAACGCTTTAGGGGGAGCGTGCGTGTGAGGGCGCGCGTTAGTGTTAGCGTATGGCTTAGGATTAGGGGACGGGTGAGGGTCAGGCTTCGGGGAAGGGTTAGGGTTAGGGTTCGGGCTAGGGTTAGGGTTAGGGGACGGGGACGGTTTAGGGTCCAGGTGAGGGTACGGCAACGCTTTAGGGGGAGCGTGCGTGTGAGGGCGCGGGTTAGTGTTAGCGTATGGCTTAGGATTAGGGGACGGGTGAGGGTCAGGCTTCGGGGAAGGGTTAGGGTCAGGGTTCGGGCTAGGGTTAGGGTTAGGGGACGGGGACGGTTTCGGGTCCAGGTGAGGGTACGGCAACTCTTTAGGGGGAGCGTGCGTGTGAGGGCGCGGGTTAGTGTTAGCGTACGGGTTAGGATTAGGGGACGGGTGAGGGTCAGGCTTCTGGGAAGTGTTACAGTTAGGGTTCGGGCTAGGGTTAGGGTTAGGGGACGGGGACGGTTTAGGGTCCAGGTGAGGGTACGGCAACGCTTTAGGGGGAGCGTGCATGTGAGGGCGCGGGTTAGTGTTAGCGTACGGGTTAGGATTAGGGGACGGGTGAGGGTCAGGCTTCGGGGAAGGGTTAGGGTTAGGGTTCGGGCTAGGGTTAGGGTTAGGGGACGGGGACGGTTTAGGGTCCAGGTGAGGGTACGGCAACGCTTTAGGGGGAGCGTGCGTGTGAGGGCGCGGGTTAGTGTTAGCGTACGGGTTAGGATTAGGGGACGGGTGAGGGTCAGGCTTCGGGGAAGGGTTAGGGTTAGGGTTCGGGCTAGGGTTAGGGTTAGGGGACGGGGACGGTTTAGGGTTCAGGTGAGAGTACGGCAACGCTTTAGGGTGAGCGTGCGTGTGAGGGCGCGCGTTAGTGTTAGCGTACGGCTTAGGATTAGGGGACGGGTGAGGGTCAGGCTTCGGGGAAGGGTTAGGGTTAGGGTTCAAGCTACGGTTAGGGTTAGGGGATGGGGAAGGTTTAGGGTCCAGGTGAGGGTACGGCAACACTTTAGGGGGAGCGTGCGTGTGAGGGCGCGTGTTAGTGTTAGCGTACGGGTTAGGATTAGGGGACGGGTGAGGGTCAGGCTTCGGGGAAGGGTTAGGGTTAGGGTTCGGGCTAGGGTTAGGGTTAGGGGATGGGGACGGTTTAGGGTCCAGGTGAGGGTACGGCAACGCTTTAGGGGGAGCGTGCGTGTGAGGGCGCGGGTTAGTGTTAGCGTACGGGTTAGGATTAGGGGACGGGTGAGGGTCAGGCTTCGGGGAATGGTTAGGGTTAGGGTTCGGGCTAGGGTTAGGGTTAGGGGATGGGGAAGGTTTAGGGTCCAGGTGAGGGAACGGCAACGCTTTAGGGGGAGCGTGCGTGTGAGGGCGCGGGTTAGTGTTAGCGTACGGGTTAGGATTAGGGGACGGGTGAGGGTCAGGCTTCGGGGAAGGGTTAGGGTTAGGGTTCGGGCTAGGGTTAGGGTTAGGGGACGGGGACGGTTTCGGGTCCAGGTGAGGGTACGGCAACGCTTTAGGGGGAGCGTGCGTGTGAGGGCGCGGGTTAGTGTTAGCGTACGGGTTAGGATTAGGCGACGGGTGAGGGTCAGGCTTCGGGGAAGGGTTACGGTTAGTGTTTGGGCTAGGGGTAGGTTTAGGGGACGGGGACGGTTTAGGGTCCAGGTGAGGGTACGGCAACGCTTTAGGGGGAGCGTGCGTGTGAGGGTGCGGGTTAGTGTTAGCGTACGGGTTAGGATTGGGGACGGGTGAGGGTCAGGCTTCGGGGAAGGGTTAGGATTAGGGTTCGGGCTAGGGTTAGGGTTCGGGGACGGGGACGGTTTAGGGTCCAGGTGAGGGTACGGCAACGCTTTAGGGGGAGCGTGCGTGTGAGGGCGCGGGTTAGTGTTAGCGTACGGGTTAGGATTAGGGGACGGGTGAGGGTCAGGCTTCGGGGAAGGGTTAGGGTTAGGGATCGGGCTAGGGTTAGGGTTAGGGGACGGGGACGGTTTAGGGTCCAGGTGAGGGTACGGCAACGCTTTAGGGGGAGCGTGTGTGTGAGGGGGCGGGTTAGTGTTAGTGTACGGGTTAGGATTAAGGGACGGGTGAGGGTCAGGCTTCGGGGAAGGGTTAGGGTTAGGGTTCGGGCTAGGGTTAGTGTTAGGGCACGGGGACGGTTTAGGGTCCAGGTGAGGGTATGGCAACGCTTTAGGAGGAGCGTGCGTGTGAGGGCGCGTGTTAGTGTTAGCGTACGGGTTAGGATTAGGAGACGGGTGAGGGTCAGGCTTCGGGGAAGGGTTAGGTTTAGGGTTCGGGCTAGGGTTAGGGTTACGGGACAGGGATGGTTTAGGGTCCAGGTGAGGGTACGCAACGCTTTAGGGGGAGCGTGCGTGTGAGGGCGCGGGTTAGTATTAGCATACGGGTTAGGAGTAGGGGACGGTTGAGGGTCAGGCTTCGGGGAAGGGTTAGGTTTAGGGTTCGGGCTAGGGTTAGGGTTAGGGGACGGGGACGGTTTCGGGTCCAGGTGAGGGTACGGCAACGCTTTAGGTGGAGCGTGCGTGTGAGGGCGCGGGTTAGTGTTAGCGTACGGGTTAGGATTAGGGGACGGGTGAGGGTCAGGCTTCGGGGAAGGGTTAGGGTTAGGGTTCGGGCTAGGGTTAGGGTTAGGGGACGGGGACGGTTTAGGGTCCAGGTGAGGGTACGGCAACGCTTTAGGGGGACCGTGCGTGTGAGGGCGCGGGTTAGTGTTAGCGTACGGGTTAGGATTAGGGGACGGGTGAGGGTCAGGCTTCGGGGAAGGGTTAGGGTTAGGGTTCGGGCTAGGGTTAGGGTTAGGGGACGGGGACGGTTTAGGGTCCAGGTGAGGGTACGGCAACGCTTTAGGGGGAGCGTGCGTGTGAGGGCGCGGGTTAGTGGTAGCGTACGGCTTAGGATTGGGGACGGGTGAGGGTCAGGCTTCGGGGAAGGGTTAGGGTTAGGGTTCGGGCTAGGGTTAGGGTTAGGGGACGGGGACGGTTTAGGGTCCAGGTGAGGGTACGGCAACGCTTTAGGGGGAGCGTGCGTGTGAGGGCGCGGGTTAGTGTTAGCGTACGGGTTAGTATTAGGGGACGGGTGAGGGTCAGGCTTCGGGGAAGGGTTAGGGTTAGGGTTCGGGCTAGGGTTAGGGTTAGGGTACGGGGACGGTTTAGGGTCCAGGTGAGGGTACGGCAACGCTTTAGGGGGAGCGTGCGTGTGAGGGCGCGGGTTAGTGTTAGCGTACGGGTTAGGATTAGGGGACGGGTGAGGGTCAGGCTTCGGGGAAGGGTTAGGGTTAGGGTTCGGGCTAGAGTTAGGGTTAGGGGACGGGGACGGTTAAGGGTCCAGGTGAGGGTACGGCAACGCTTTAGGGGGAGCGTGCGTGTGAGGGCGCGGGTTACTGTTGGCGTACGGGTTAGGATTAGGGGACGGGTGAGGGTCCGGCTTCGGGGAAGGGTTAGGGTTAGGGTTCGGGCTAGGGTTAGGGTTAGGGGACGGGGACGGTTTAGGGTCCAGGTGAGGGTACGGCAACGCTTTAGGGGGAGCGTGCGTGTGAGGGCGCGGGTTAGTGTTAGCGTACGGGTTAGGATTAGGGGACGGGTGAGGGTCAGGCTTCGGGGAAGGGTTAGGGTTAGGGTTCGGGCTAGGGTTAGGGTTAGGGGACGGGGACGGTTTAGGGTCCAGGTGAGGGTACGGCAACGCTTTAGGGGGAGCGTGCGTGTGAGGGCGTGGGTTAGTGTTAGCGTACGGGTTAAGATTAGGGGACGGGTGAGGTCAGGCTTCGGGGAAGGGTTAGGGTTAGGGTTCGGGCTAGGGTTAGGGTTAGGGGACGGGGACAGTTTCGGGTCCAGGTGAGGGTACGGCAACGCTTTAGGTGGAGCGTGCGTGTGAGGGCGCGGGTTAGTGTTAGCGTACGGGTTAGGATTAGGGGACGGGTGAGGGTCAGGCTTCGGGGAAGGGTTAGGGTTAGGGTTCGGGCTAGGGTTAGGGTTAGGGGACGGGGACGATTTAGGGTCCAGGTGAGGGTACGGCAACGCTTTAGGGGGAGCATGCGTGTGAGGGCGCGGGTTAGTGTTAGCGTACGGGTTAGGATTAGGGGACGGGTGAGGGTCAGGCTTCGGGGAAGGGTTAGGGTTAGGGTTCGGGCTAGGGTTAGGGTTAGTGGACGGGGACGGTTTAGGGTCCAGGTGAGGGTACGGCAACGCTTTAGGGGGAGCGTGCGTGTGAGGGCGCGGGTTAGTGGTAGCGTACGGCTTAGGATTAGGGGACGGGTGAGGGTCAGGCTTCGGGGAAGGGTTAGGGTTAGGGTTCGGGCTAGGGTTAGGGTTAGGGGACGGGGACGGTTTAGGGTCCAGGTGGGGGACGGCAACGCTTTAGGGGGAGCGTGCGTGTGAGGGCGCGGGTTAGTGTTAGCGTACGGGTTAGGATTAGGGGACGGGTGAGGGTCAGGCTTCGGGGAAGGGTTAGGGTTAGGGTTCGGGCTAGGGTTAGAGTTAGGGGACGGGGACGGTTTAGGGTCCAGGTGAGGGTACGGCAACGCTTTAGGGGGAGCGTGCGTGTGAGGGCGCGGGTTAGTGTTAGCGTACGGGTTAGGATTAGGGGACGGGTGAGGGTCAGGCTTCGGGGAAGGGTTAGGG
Organism: Stenella coeruleoalba; assembly: GCF_951394435.1. Lineage (NCBI taxonomy): Eukaryota > Metazoa > Chordata > Mammalia > Artiodactyla > Delphinidae > Stenella > Stenella coeruleoalba. The sequence goes on from NW_027646390.1 coordinate 51,353, forward strand.
TTAGGGTTCGGGCTAGGGTTAGGGTTAGGGGACGGGGACGGTTTAGGGTCCAGGTGAGGGTACGGCAACGCTTTAGGGGGAGCGTGCGTGTGAGGGCGCGGGTTAGTGTTAGCGTACGGGTTAGGATTAGGGGACGGGTGAGGGTCAGGCTTCGGGGATGGGTTAGGGTTAGGGTTCGGGCTAGGGTTAGGGTTAGGGGACGGGGACGGTTTAGGGTCCAGGTGAGGGTACGGCAACGCTTTAGGGGGAGCGTGCGTGTGAGGGCGCGGGTTAGTGTTAGCGTACGGGTTAAGATTAGGGGACGGGTGAGGGTCAGGCTTCGGGGAAGGGTTAGGGTTAGGGTTCGGGCTAGGGTTAGGGTTAGGGGACGGGGACGGTTTCGGGTCCAGGTGAGGGTACGGCAACGCTTTAGGGGGAGCGTGGTTGTGAGGGCGCGGGTTAGTGTTAGCGTACGGGTTAGGATTAGGGGACGGGTGAGGGTCAGGCTTCGGGGAAGGGTTAGGGTTAGGGTTCGGGCTAGGGTTAGGGTTAGGGGACGGGGACGGTTTAGGGTCCAGGTGACGGTACGGCAACGCTTTAGGGGGAGCGTGCGTGTGAGGGCGCGGGTTAGCGTTAGCGTACGGGTTAGGATTAGGGGACGGGTGAGGGTCAGGCTTCGGGGAAGGGTTAGGGTTAGGGTTCGGGCTAGGGTTAGGGTTAGGGGACGGGGACGGTTTAGGGTCCAGGTGAGGGTACGGCAACGCTTTAGGGGGAGCGTGCGTGTGAGGGCGCGCGTTAGTGTTAGCGTATGGCTTAGGATTAGGGGACGGGTGAGGGTCAGGCTTCGGGGAAGGGTTAGTGTTAGGGTTCGGGCTAAGGTTAGGGTTAGGGGACGGGGACGGTTTAGGGTCCAGGTGAGGGTACGGCAACGCTTTAGGGGGAGCGTGCGTGTGAGGGCGCGGGTTAGTGTTAGCGTACGGGTTAGGATTAGGGGACGGGTGAGGGTCAGGCTTCTGGGAAGGGTTACGGTTAGGGTTCGGGCTAGGGTTAGGGTTAGGGGACGGGGACGGTATAGGGTCCAGGTGAGGGTACGGCAACGCTTTAGGGGGAGCGTGCATGTGAGGGCGCGGGTTAGTGTTAGCGTACGGGTTAGGATTAGGGGACGGGTGAGGGTCAGGCTTCGGGGAAGGGTTAGGGTTAGGGTTCGGGCTAGGGTTAGGGTTAGGGGACGGGGACGGTTTAGGGTCCAGGTGAGGGTACGGCAACGCTTTAGGGGGAGCGTGCGTGTGAGGGCGCGGGTTAGTGTTAGCGTACGGGTTAGGATTAGGGGACGGGTGAGGGTCAGGCTTCGGGGAAGGGTTAGGGTTAGGGTTCGGGCTAGGGTTAGGGTTAGGGGACGGGGACGGTGTAGGGTTCAGGTGAGGGTACGGCAACGCTTTAGGGGGAGCGTGCGTGTGAGGGCGCGGGTTAGTGTTAGCGTACGGCTTAGGATTAGGGGACGGGTGAGGGTCAGGCTTCGGGGAAGGGTTAGGGTTAGGGTTCGGGCTACGGTTAGGGTTAGGGGACGGGGAAGGTTTAGGGTCCAGGTGAGGGTACGGCAACGCTTTAGGGGGAGCGTGCGTGTGAGGGCGCGTGTTAGTGTTAGCGTACGGGTTAGGATTAGGGGACAGGTGAGGGTCAGGCTTCGGGGAAGGGTTAGGGTTAGGGTTCAGGCTAGGGTTAGGGTTAGGGGATGGGGACGGTTTAGGGTCCAGGTGAGGGTACGGCAACGCTTTAGGGGGAGCGTGCGTGTGAGGGCGCGGGTTAGTGTTAGCGTACGGGTTAGGATTAGGGGACGGGTGAGGGTCAGGCTTCGGGGAATGGTTAGGGTTAGGGTTCGGGCTAGGGTTAGGGTTAGGGGATGGGGAAGGTTTAGGGTCCAGGTGAGGGAACGGCAACGATTTAGGGGGAGCGTGCGTGTGAGGGCGCGGGTTAGTGTTAGCGTACGGCTTAGGATTAGGGGACGGGTGAGGGTCAGGCTTCGGGGAAGGGTTAGGGTTAGGGTTCGGGCTAGGGTTAGGGTTAGGGGACGGGGACAGTTTCGGGTCCAATTGAGGGTACGGCAACGCTTTAGGGGGAGCGTGCGTGTGAGGGCGCGGGTTAGTGTTAGCGTACGGCTTAGGATTAGGGGACGGATGAGGGTCAGGCTTCGGGGAAGGGTTAGGGTTAGGGTTCGGGCTAGGGTTAGGGTTAGGGGACGGGGACGGTTTAGGGTCCAGGTGAGGGTACGGCAACGCTTTAGGGGGAGCGTGCGTGTCAGGGCGCGGGTTAGTGTTAGCGTACGGGTTAGGATTAGGGGACGGGTGAGGGTCAGGCTTCGGGGAAGGGTTAGGGTTAGGGTTCGGGCTAGGGTTAGGGTTAGGGGACGGGGACGGTTTAGGGTTCAGGTGAGGGTACGGCAATGCTTTAGGGGGAGCGTGCGTGTGAGGGCGTGGGTTAGTGTTAGCGTACGGCTTAGGATTAGGGGACGGGTGAGGGTCAGGCTTCGGGGAAGGGTTAGGGTTAGGGTTCGGGCTACGGTTAGGGTTAGGGGACGGGGAAGGTTTAGGGTCCAGGTGAGGGTACGGCAACGCTTTAGGGGAGCGTGCGTGTGAGGGCGCGGGTTAGTGTTAGCGTACGGGTTAGGATTAGGGGACGGGTGAGGGTCAGGCTTCGGGGAAGGGTTAGGGTTAGGGTTCGGGCTAGGGTTAGGGTTAGGGGACGGGGACGGTTTAGGGTCCAGGTGAGGGTACGGCAACGCTTTAGGGGGAGCGTGCGTGTGAGGGCACGGGTTAGTGTTAGCGTACGGGTTAGGATTAGGGGATGGGTGAGGGTCAGGTTTCGGGGAAGGTTTAGGGTTAGGGTTCGGGCTAGGGTTAGGGTTAGGGGACGGGGACAGTTTCGGGTCCAGGTGAGGGTACGGCAACGCTTTAGGTGGAGCGTGCGTGTGAGGGCGCGGGTTAGTGTTAGCGTACGGGTTAGGATTAGGGGACGGGTGAGGGTCAGGCTTCGGGGAAGGGTTAGGGTTAGGGTTCGGGCTAGGGTTAGGGTTAGGGGACGGGGACGGTTTAGGGTCCAGGTGAGGGTACGGCAACGCTTTAGGGGGAGCATGCGTGTGAGGGCGCGGGTTAGTGTTAGCGTACGGGTTAGGATTAGGGGACGGGTGAGGGTCAGGCTTCGGGGAAGGGTTAGGGTTAGGGTTCGGGCTAGGGTTAGGGTTAGGGGACGGGGACGGTTTAGGGTCCAGGTGAGGTTACGGCAACGCTTTAGGGGGAGCGTGCGTGTGAGGGCGCGGGTTAGTGGTAGCGTACGGCTTAGGATTAGGGGACGGGTGAGGGTCAGGCTTCGGGGAAGGGTTAGGGTTAGGGTTCGGGCTAGGGTTAGGGTTAGGGGACGGGGACGGTTTAGGGTCCAGGTGAGGGTACGGCAACGCTTTAGGGGGAGCGTGCGTGTGAGGGCGCGGGTTAGTGTTAGCGTATGGGTTAGGATTAGGGGACGGGTGAGGGTCAGGCTTCGGGGAAGGTTTAGGGTTAGGGTTCGGGCTAGGGTTAGTGTTAGGGGACGGGGACGGTTTCGGGTCCAGGTGAGGGTACGGCAACGCTTTAGGGGGAGCGTGCGTGTGAGGGCGCGTGTTAGTGTTAGCGTACGGGTTAGGATTAGGGGACGGATGAGGGTCAGGCTTCGGGGAAGGGTTACGGTTAGGGTTCGGGCTAGGGTCAGGGTTAGGGGACGGGGACGGTTTAGGGTCCAGGTGAGGGTACGGCAACGCTTTAGGGGGAGCGTGCGTGTGAGGGCGCGGGTTAGTGTTAGTGTACGGGTTAGGATTAGGGGACGGGTGAGGGTCAGGCTTCGGGGAAGGGTTAGGGTTAGGGTTCGGGCTAGGGTTAGGGTTAGGGGACGGGGACGGTTTAGGGTCCAGGTGAGGGTACGGCAACGCTTTAGGGGGAGCGTGCGTGTGAGGGCGCGGGTTAGTGTTAGCGTACGGGTTAAGATTAGGGGACGGGTGAGGGTCAGGCTTCGGGGAAGGGTTAGGGTTAGGGTTCGGTCTAGGGTTAGGGTTAGGGGACGGGGACGGTTTCGGGTCCAGGTGAGGGTACGGCAACGCTTTAGGGGGAGCGTGTGTGTTAGGGCGCGGGTTAGTGTTAGCGTACGGGTTAGGATTAGGGGACGGGTGAGGGTCCGGCTTCGGGGAAGGGTTAGGGTTAGGGTTCGGCTAGGGTTAGGGTTAGGGGACGGGGACGGTTTAGGGTCCAGGTGAGGGTACGGCAACGCTTTAGGGGGAGCGTGCGTGTGAGGGCGCGGGTTAGTGTTAGCGTACGGGTTAGGATTAGGGGACGGGTGAGGGTCAGGCTTCGGGGAAGGGTTAGGGTTAGGGTTCGGGCTAGGGTTAGGGTTAGGGGACGGGGACGGTTTAGGGTCCAGGTGAGGGTACGGCAACGCTTTAGGGGGAGCGTGCGTGTGAGGGCGCGGGTTAGTGTTAGCGTACGGGTTAGGATTAGGGGACGGGTGAGGGTCAGGCTTCGGGGATGGGTTACGGTTAGGGTTCGGGCTAGGGTTAGGGTTAGGGGACGGGGACGGTTTAGGGTCCAGGTGAGGGTACGGCAACGCTTTAGGGGGAGCGTGCGTGTGAGGGCGCGGGTTAGTGTTAGCGTACGGGTTAAGATTAGGGGACGGGTGAGGGTCAGGCTTCGGGGAAGGGTTAGGGTTAGGGTTCGGGCTAGGGTTAGGGTTAGGGGACGGGGACGGTTTCGGGTCCAGGTGAGGGTACGGCAACGCTTTAGGGGGAGCGTGGTTGTGAGGGCGCGGGTTAGTGTTAGCGTACGGGTTAGGATTAGGGGACGGGTGAGGGTCAGGCTTCGGGGAAGGGTTAGGGTTAGGGTTCGGGCTAGGGTTAGGGTTAGGGGACGGGGACGGTTTAGGGTCCAGGTGACGGTACGGCAACGCTTTAGGGGGAGCGTGCGTGTGAGGGCGCGGGTTAGCGTTAGCGTACGGGTTAGGATTAGGGGACGGGTGAGGGTCAGGCTTCGGGGAAGGGTTAGGGTTAGGGTTCGGGCTAGGGTTAGGGTTAGGGGACGGGGACGGTTTAGGGTCCAGGTGAGGGTACGGCAACGCTTTAGGGGGAGCGTGCGTGTGAGGGCGCGCGTTAGTGTTAGCGTATGGCTTAGGATTAGGGGACGGGTGAGGGTCAGGCTTCGGGGAAGGGTTAGGGTTAGGGTTCGGGCTAAGGTTAGGGTTAGGGGACGGGGACGGTTTAGGGTCCAGGTGAGGGTACGGCAACGCTTTAGGGGGAGCGTGCGTGTGAGGGCGCGGGTTAGTGTTAGCGTACGGGTTAGGATTAGGGGACGGGTGAGGGTCAGGCTTCTGGGAAGGGTTACGGTTAGGGTTCGGGCTAGGGTTAGGGTTAGGGGACGGGGACGGTATAGGGTCCAGGTGAGGGTACGGCAACGCTTTAGGGGGAGCGTGCATGTGAGGGCGCGGGTTAGTGTTAGCGTACGGGTTAGGATTAGGGGACGGGTGAGGGTCAGGCTTCGGGGAAGGGTTAGGGTTAGGGTTCGGGCTAGGGTTAGGGTTAGGGGACGGGGACGGTTTAGGGTCCAGGTGAGGGTACGGCAACGCTTTAGGGGGAGCGTGCGTGTGAGGGCGCGGGTTAGTGTTAGCGTACGGGTTAGGATTAGGGGACGGGTGAGGGTCAGGCTTCGGGGAAGGGTTAGGGTTAGGGTTCGGGCTAGGGTTAGGGTTAGGGGACGGGGACGGTGTAGGGTTCAGGTGAGGGTACGGCAACGCTTTAGGGGGAGCGTGCATGTGAGGGCGCGGGTTAGTGTTAGCGTACGGCTTAGGATTAGGGGACGGGTGAGGGTCAGGCTTCGGGGAAGGGTTAGGGTTAGGGTTCGGGCTACGGTTAGGGTTAGGGGACGGGGAAGGTTTAGGGTCCAGGTGAGGGTACGGCAACGCTTTAGGGGGAGCGTGCGTGTGAGGGCGCGTGTTAGTGTTAGCGTACGGGTTAGGATTAGGGGACGGGTGAGGGTCAGGCTTCGGGGAAGGGTTAGGGTTAGGGTTCGGGCTAGGGTTAGGGTTAGGGGATGGGGACGGTTTAGGGTCCAGGTGAGGGTACGGCAACGCTTTAGGGGGAGCGTGCGTGTGAGGGCGCGGGTTAGTGTTAGCGTACGGGTTAGGATTAGGGGACGGGTGAGGGTCAGGCTTCGGGGAATGGTTAGGGTTAGGGTTCGGGCTAGGGTTAGGGTTAGGGGATGGGGAAGGTTTAGGGTCCAGGTGAGGGAACGGCAACGATTTAGGGGGAGCGTGCGTGTGAGGGCGCGGGTTAGTGTTAGCGTACGGCTTAGGATTAGGGGACGGGTGAGGGTCAGGCTTCGGGGAAGGGTTAGGGTTAGGGTTCGGGCTAGGGTTAGGGTTAGGGGACGGGGACAGTTTCGGGTCCAATTGAGGGTACGGCAACGCTTTAGGGGGAGCGTGCGTGTGAGGGCGCGGGTTAGTGTTAGCGTACGGCTTAGGATTAGGGGACGGATGAGGGTCAGGCTTCGGGGAAGGGTTAGGGTTAGGGTTCGGGCTAGGGTTAGGGTTAGGGGACGGGGACGGTTTAGGGTCCAGGTGAGGGTACGGCAACGCTTTAGGGGGAGCGTGCGTGTCAGGGCGCGGGTTAGTGTTAGCGTACGGGTTAGGATTAGGGGACGGGTGAGGGTCAGGCTTCGGGGAAGGGTTAGGGTTAGGGTTCGGGCTAGGGTTAGGGTTAGGGGACGGGGACGGTTTAGGGTTCAGGTGAGGGTACGGCAATGCTTTAGGGGGAGCGTGCGTGTGAGGGCGTGGGTTAGTGTTAGCGTACGGCTTAGGATTAGGGGACGGGTGAGGGTCAGGCTTCGGGGAAGGGTTAGGGTTAGGGTTCGGGCTACGGTTAGGGTTAGGGGACGGGGAAGGTTTAGGGTCCAGGTGAGGGTACGGCAACGCTTTAGGGGAGCGTGCGTGTGAGGGCGCGGGTTAGTGTTAGCGTACGGGTTAGGATTAGGGGACGGGTGAGGGTCAGGCTTCGGGGAAGGGTTAGGGTTAGGGTTCGGGCTAGGGTTAGGGTTAGGGGACGGGGACGGTTTAGGGTCCAGGTGAGGGTACGGCAACGCTTTAGGGGGAGCGTGCGTGTGAGGGCACGGGTTAGTGTTAGCGTACGGGTTAGGATTAGGGGATGGGTGAGGGTCAGGTTTCGGGGAAGGGTTAGGGTTAGGGTTCGGGCTAGGGTTAGGGTTAGGGGACGGGGACAGTTTCGGGTCCAGGTGAGGGTACGGCAACGCTTTAGGTGGAGCGTGCGTGTGAGGGCGCGGGTTAGTGTTAGCGTACGGGTTAGGATTAGGGGACGGGTGAGGGTCAGGCTTCGGGGAAGGGTTAGGGTTAGGGTTCGGGCTAGGGTTAGGGTTAGGGGACGGGGACGGTTTAGGGTCCAGGTGAGGGTACGGCAACGCTTTAGGGGGAGCATGCGTGTGAGGGCGCGGGTTAGTGTTAGCGTACGGGTTAGGATTAGGGGACGGGTGAGGGTCAGGCTTCGGGGAAGGGTTAGGGTTAGGGTTCGGGCTAGGGTTAGGGTTAGGGGACGGGGACGGTTTAGGGTCCAGGTGAGGGTACGGCAACGCTTTAGGGGGAGCGTGCGTGTGAGGGCGCGGGTTAGTGGTAGCGTACGGCTTAGGATTAGGGGACGGGTGAGGGTCAGGCTTCGGGGAAGGGTTAGGGTTAGGGTTCGGGCTAGGGTTAGGGTTAGGGGACGGGGACGGTTTAGGGTCCAGGTGAGGGTACGGCAACGCTTTAGGGGGAGCGTGCGTGTGAGGGCGCGGGTTAGTGTTAGCGTATGGGTTAGGATTAGGGGACGGGTGAGGGTCAGGCTTCGGGGAAGGTTTAGGGTTAGGGTTCGGGCTAGGGTTAGTGTTAGGGGACGGGGACGGTTTCGGGTCCAGGTGAGGGTACGGCAACGCTTTAGGGGGAGCGTGCGTGTGAGGGCGCGTGTTAGTGTTAGCGTACGGGTTAGGATTAGGGGACGGATGAGGGTCAGGCTTCGGGGAAGGGTTACGGTTAGGGTTCGGGCTAGGGTCAGGGTTAGGGGACGGGGACGGTTTAGGGTCCAGGTGAGGGTACGGCAACGCTTTAGGGGGAGCGTGCGTGTGAGGGCGCGGGTTAGTGTTAGCGTACGGGTTAGGATTAGGGGACGGGTGAGGGTCAGGCTTCGGGGAAGGGTTAGGGTTAGGGTTCGGGCTAGGGTTAGGGTTAGGGGACGGGGACGGTTTAGGGTCCAGGTGAGGGTACGGCAACGCTTTAGGGGGAGCGTGCGTGTGAGGGCGCGGGTTAGTGTTAGCGTACGGGTTAAGATTAGGGGACGGGTGAGGGTCAGGCTTCGGGGAAGGGTTAGGGTTAGGGTTCGGTCTAGGGTTAGGGTTAGGGGACGGGGACGGTTTCGGGTCCAGGTGAGGGTACGGCAACGCTTTAGGGGGAGCGTGTGTGTTAGGGCGCGGGTTAGTGTTAGCGTACGGGTTAGGATTAGGGGACGGGTGAGGGTCCGGCTTCGGGGAAGGGTTAGGGTTAGGGTTCGGCTAGGGTTAGGGTTAGGGGACGGGGACGGTTTAGGGTCCAGGTGAGGGTACGGCAACGCTTTAGGGGGAGCGTGCGTGTGAGGGCGCGGGTTAGCGTTAGCGTACGGGTTAGCATTAGGGGACGGGTGAGGGTCAGGCTTCGGGGAAGGGTTAGTGTTAGGGTTCGGGCTAGGGTTAGGGTTAGGGGACGGGGACGGTTTAGGGTCCAGGTGAGGGTACGGCAACGCTTTAGGGGGAGCGTGCGTGTGAGGGCGCGCGTTAGTGTTAGAGTATGGCTTAGGATTAGGGGACGGGTGAGGGTCAGGCTTCGGGGAAAGGTTTGGGTTAGGGTTCGGGCTAGGGTTAGGGTTAGGCGACGGGGATGGTTTAGGGTCCAGGTGAGGGTACGGCAACGCTTTAGGGGGAGCGTGCGTGTGAGGGCGCGGGTTAGTGTTAGCGTATGGCTTAGGATTAGGGGACGGGTGAGGGTCAGGCTTCGGGGAAGGGTTAGGGTCAGGGTTCGGGCTAGGGTTAGGGTTAGGGGACGGGGACGGTTTCGGGTCCAGGTGAGGGTACGGCAACTCTTTAGGGGGAGCGTGCGTGTGAGGGCGCGGGTTAGTGTTAGCGTACGGGTTAGGATTAGGGGACGGGTGAGGGTCAGGCTTCTGGGAAGGGTTACGGTTAGGGTTCGGGCTAGGGTTAGGGTTAGGGGACGGGGACGGTTTAGGGTCCAGGTGAGGCTACGGCAACGCTTTAGGGGGAGCGTGCATGTGAGGGCGCGGGTTAGTGTTAGCGTACGGGTTAGGATTAGGGGACGGGTGAGGGTCAGGCTTCGGGGAAGGGTTAGGGTTAGGGTTCGGGCTAGGGTTAGGGTTAGGGGACGGGGACGGTTTAGGGTCCAGGTGAGGGTACGGCAACGCTTTAGGGGGAGCGTGCGTGTGAGGGCGCGGGTTAGTGTTAGCGTACGGGTTAGGATTAGGGGACGGGTGAGGGTCAGGCTTCGGGGAAGGGTTAGGGTTAGGGTTCGGGCTAGGGTTAGGGTTAGGGGACGGGGACGGTGTAGGGTTCAGGTGAGGGTACGGCAACGCTTTAGGGGGAGCGTGCGTGTGAGGGCGCGGGTTAGTGTTAGCGTACGGCTTAGGATTAGGGGACGGGTGAGGGTCAGGCTTCGGGGAAGGGTTAGGGTTAGGGTTCGGGCTAGGGTTAGGGTTAGGGGACGGGGACGGTTTAGGGTCCAGGTGAGGGTACGGCAACGCTTTAGGGGGAGCGTGCGTGTGAGGGCGTGGGTTAGTGTTAGCGTACGGGTTAAGATTAGGGGACGGGTGAGGTCAGGCTTCGGGGAAGGGTTAGGGTTAGGGTTCGGGCTAGGGTTAGGGTTAGGGGACGGGGACAGTTTCGGGTCCAGGTGAGGGTACGGCAACGCTTTAGGTGGAGCGTGCGTGTGAGGGCGCGGGTTAGTGTTAGCGTACGGGTTAGGATTAGGGGACGGGTGAGGGTCAGGCTTCGGGGAAGGGTTAGGGTTAGGGTTCGGGCTAGGGTTAGGGTTAGGGGACGGGGACGGTTTAGGGTCCAGGTGAGGGTACGGCAACGCTTTAGGGGGAGCATGCGTGTGAGGGCGCGGGTTAGTGTTAGCGTACGGGTTAGGATTAGGGGACGGGTGAGGGTCAGGCTTCGGGGAAGGGTTAGGGTTAGGGTTCGGGCTAGGGTTAGGGTTAGGGGACGGGGACGGTTTAGGGTCCAGGTGAGGGTACGGCAACGCTTTAGGGGGAGCGTGCGTGTGAGGGCGCGGGTTAGTGTTAGCGTACGGGTTAGGATTAGGGGATGGGTGAGGGTCAGGCTTCGGGGAAGGGTTAGGGTTAGGGTTCGGGCTAGGGTTAGGGTTAGGGGACGGGGACGGTTTAGGGTCCAGGTGAGGGTACGGCAACGCTTTAGGGGGAGCGTGCGTGTGAGGGCGCGGTTTAGTGTTAGCGTACGGCTTAGGATTAGGGGACGGGTGAGGGTCAGGCTTCGGGGAAGGGTTAGGGTTAGGGTTCGGGCTACGGTTAGGGTTAGGGGACGGGGAAGGTTTAGGGTCCAGGTGAGGGTACGGCAACGCTTTAGGGGGAGCGTGCGTGTGAGGGCGCCGGTTAGTGTTAGCGTACGGGTTAGGATTAGGGGACGGGTGAGGGTCAGGCTTCGGGGAAGGGTTAGGGTTAGGGTTCGGGCTAGGGTTAGGGTTAGGGGACGGGGACGGTTTAGGGTCCAGGTGAGGGTACGGCAACGCTTTAGGGGGAGCGTGCGTGTGAGGGCGCGGGTTAGTGTTAGCGTACGGGTTAGGATTAGGGGACGGGTGAGGGTCAGGCTTCGGGGAAGGGTTAGGGTTAGGGTTCGGGATAGGGTTAGGGTTAGGGGACGGGGACGGTTTAGGGTCCAGGTGAGGGTACGGCAACGCTTTAGGGGGAGCGTGCGTGTGAGGGCACGTGTTAGTGTTAGCGTACGGGTTAGGATTAGGGGACGGGTGAGGGTCAGGCTTCGGGGAAGGGTTAGGGTTAGGGTTCGGGCTAGGGTTAGGGTTAGGGGACGGGGACGGTTTAGGGTCCAGGAGAGGGTACGGCAACGCTTTAGGGGGAGCGTGCGTGTGAGGGCGCGCGTTAGTGTTAGCGTACGGCTTAGGATTAGGGGACGGGTGAGGGTCAGGTTTCGGAGAAGTGTTAGGGTTAGGGTTCGGGCTAGGGTTAGGGTTAGGGGACGGGGACGGTTTAGGGTCCAAGTGAGGGTACGGCAACGCTTTAGGGGGAACGTGCGTGTGAGGGCGCGCGTTAGTGTTAGCGTGCGGCTTAGGATTAGGGGACGGGTGAGGGTCAGGCTTCGGGGAAGGGTTAGGGTTAGGGTTCGGGCTAGGGTTAGAGTAAGGGTACGGGGACGGTTTAGGGTCCAGGTGAGGGTACGGCAACGCTTTAGGGGGAGCGTGCGTGTGAGGGCGCGGGTTAGTGTTAGCATACGGCTTAGGATTAGGGGACGGGTGAGGGTCAGGCTTCGGGGAAGGGTTAGGGTTAGGGTTTGGGCTAGGGTTAGGGTTAGGGGACGGGGACGGTTTAGGGTCCAGGTGAGGGTACGGCAACGCTTTAGGGGGAGCGTGCGTGTGAGGGCGCGGGTTAGTGTTAGCGTACGGGTTAGGATTAGGGGACGGGTGAGGGTCAGGCTTCGGGGAAGGGTTAGGGTTAGGGTTCGGGCTAGGGTTAGGGTTAGGGGATGGGGACGGATTAGGGTCCAGGTGAGGGTACGGCAACGCTTTAGGGGGAGCGTGCGTGTGAGGGCGCGTGTTAGTGTTAGCGTAAGCGTTAGGATTAGGGGACGGGTGAGGGTCAGGCTTCGGGGAAGGGTTAGGGTTAGGGTTCGGGCTAGGGTTAGGGTTAGGGGACGGGGACGGTTTAGGGTCCAGGTGAGGGTACGGCAACGCTTTAGGGGGAGCGTGCGTGTGAGGGCGCGGGTTAGTGTTAGCGTACGGGTTAGGATAAGGGGACGGGTGAGGGTCAGGCTTCGGGGAAGGGTTAGGGTTAGGGTTCGGGCTAGGGTTAGGGTTAGGGGATGGGGAAGGTTTAGGGTCCAGGTGAGGGTACGGCAACGCTTTAGGGGGAGCGTGCGTGTGAGGGCGTGGGTTAGTGTTAGCGTACGGGTTAGGATTAGGGGACGGGTGAGGGTCAGGCTTCGGGGAAGGTTTAGGGTTAGGGTTCGGGCTAGGGTAAGGGTTAAGGGACGGGGACGGTTTAGGGTCCAGGTGAGGGTACGGCAACGCTTTAGGGGGAGCGTGCGTGTGAGGACGCGGGTTAGTGTTAGCGTACGGGTTAGGATTAGGGGACGGGTGAGGGTCAGGCTTCGGGGAAGGGTTAGGGTTAGGGTTCGGGCTAGGGTTAGGGTTAGGGGACGGGGACGGTTTAGGGTCCAGGTGAGGGTGCGGCAACGCTTTAGGGGGAGCGTGCGTGTGAGGGCGCGGGTTAGTGTTAGCGTACGGGTTAGGATTAGGGGACGGGTGAGGGTCAGGCTTCGGGGAAGGGTTAGGGTTAGGGTTCGGGCTAGGGTTAGGGTTAGGGGACGGGGACGGTTTAGGGTCCAGGTGAGGGTACGGCAACGCTTTAGGGGGAGCGTGCGTGTGAGGGCGCGCATTAGTGTTAGCGTGCGGCTTAGGATTAGGGGACGGGTGAGGGTCAGGCTTCGGGGAAGGGTTAGGGTTAGGGTTCGGGCTAGGGTTAGGGTTAGGGGACGGGGACGGTTTAGGGTCCAGGTGAGGGTACGGCAACGCTTTAGGGGGAGCGTGCGTGTGAGGGCGTGGGTTAGTGTTAGCGTACGGCTTAGGATTAGGGGACGGGTGAGGGTCAGGCTTCGGGGAAGGGTTAGGGTTAGGGTTCGGGCTAGGGTTAGGGTTAGGGGACGGGGACGGTTTAGGGTCCAGGTGAGGGTACGGCAACGCTTTAGGGGGAGCGTGCGTGTGAGGGCGCGGGTTAGTGTTAGCGTACGGGTTAGGATTAGGGGACGGGTGAGGGTCAGGCTTCGGGGAAGGGTTAGGGTTAGGGTTCGGGATAGGGTTAGGGTTAGGGGACGGGGACGGTTTAGGGTCCAGGTGAGGGTACGGCAACGCTTTAGGGGGAGCGTGCGTGTGAGGGCACGTGTTAGTGTTAGCGTACGGGTTATGATTAGGGGACGGGTGAGGGTCAGGCTTCGGGGAAGCGTTAGGGTTAGGGTTCGGGCTAGGGTTAGGGTTAGGGGACGGGGACGGTTTAGGGTCCAGGAGAGGGTACGGCAACGCTTTAGGGGGAGCGTGCGTGTGAGGGCGCGCGTTAGTGTTAGCGTACGGCTTAGGATTAGGGGACGGGTGAGGGTCAGGCTTCGGGGAAGGGTTAGGGTTAGGGTTCGGGCTAGGGTTAGGGTTAGGGGACGGGGACGGTTTAGGGTCCAGGTGAGGGTGCGGCAACGCTTTAGGGGGAGCGTGCGTGTGAGGGCGCGGGTTAGTGTTAGCGTACGGGTTAGGATTAGGGGACGGGTGAGGGTCAGGCTTCGGGGAAGGGTTAGGGTTAGGGTTCGGGCTACGGTTAGGGTTGGGGACGGGGAAGGTTTAGGGTCCAGGTGAGGGTACGGCAACGCTTTAGGGGGAGCGTGCGTGTGAGGGCGCGGGTTAGTGTTAGCGTACGGGTTAGGATTAGGGGACGGGTGAGGGTCAGGCTTCGGGGAAGGGTTAGGGTTAGGGTTCGGGCTTGGGTTAGGGTTAGGGGACGGGGACGGTTTAGGGTCCAGGTGAGGGTACGGCAACGCTTTAGGGGGAGCGTGCGTGTGAGGGCACGGGTTAGTGTTAGCGTACGGGTTAGGATTAGGGGATGGGTGAGGGTCAGGCTTCGGGGAAGGGTTAGGGTTAGGGTTCGGGCTAGGGTTAGGGTTAGGGGACGGGGACGGTTTAGGGTCCAGGTGAGGGTACGGCAACGCTTTAGGGGGAGCGTGCGTGTGAGGGCGCGGTTTAGTGTTAGCGTACGGCTTAGGATTAGGGGACGGGTGAGGGTCAGGCTTCGGGGAAGGGTTAGGGTTAGGGTTCGGGCTACGGTTAGGGTTAGGGGACGGGGAAGGTTTAGGGTCCAGGTGAGGGTACGGCAACGCTTTAGGGGGAGCGTGCGTGTGAGGGCGCCGGTTAGTGTTAGCGTACGGGTTAGGATTAGGGGACGGGTGAGGGTCAGGCTTCGGGGAAGGGTTAGGGTTAGGGTTCGGGCTAGGGTTAGGGTTAGGGGACGGGGACGGTTTAGGGTCCAGGTGAGGGTACGGCAACGCTTTAGGGGGAGCGTGCGTGTGAGGGCGCGGGTTAGTGTTAGCGTACGGGTTAGGATTAGGGGACGGGTGAGGGTCAGGCTTCGGGGAAGGGTTAGGGTTAGGGTTCGGGATAGGGTTAGGGTTAGGGGACGGGGACGGTTTAGGGTCCAGGTGAGGGTACGGCAACGCTTTAGGGGGAGCGTGCGTGTGAGGGCACGTGTTAGTGTTAGCGTACGGGTTAGGATTAGGGGACGGGTGAGGGTCAGGCTTCGGGGAAGGGTTAGGGTTAGGGTTCGGGCTAGGGTTAGGGTTAGGGGACGGGGACGGTTTAGGGTCCAGGAGAGGGTACGGCAACGCTTTAGGGGGAGCGTGCGTGTGAGGGCGCGCGTTAGTGTTAGCGTACGGCTTAGGATTAGGGGACGGGTGAGGGTCAGGCTTCGGAGAAGGGTTAGGGTTAGGGTTCGGGCTAGGGTTAGGGTTAGGGGACGGGGACGGTTTAGGGTCCAAGTGAGGGTACGGCAACGCTTTAGGGGGAGCGTGCGTGTGAGGGCGCGCGTTAGTGTTAGCGTGCGGCTTAGGATTAGGGGACGGGTGAGGGTCAGGCTTCGGGGAAGGGTTAGGGTTAGGGTTCGGGCTAGGGTTAAGGTTAGGGGATGGGGACGGTTTAGGGTCCAGGTGAGGGTACGGCAACGCTTTAGGGGGAGCGTGCGTGTGAGGGCGCTGGTTAGTGTTAGCATACGGCTTAGGATTAGGGGACGGGTGAGGGTCAGGCTTCGGGGAAGGGTTAGGGTTAGGGTTTGGGCTAGGGTTAGGGTTAGGGGACGGGGACGGTTTAGGGTCCAGGTGAGGGTACGGCAACGCTTTAGGGGGAGCGTGCGTGTGAGGGCGCGGGTTAGTGTTAGCGTACGGGTTAGGATTAGGGGACGGGTGAGGGTCAGGCTTCGGGGAAGGGTTAGGGTTAGGGTTCGGGCTAGGGTTAGGGTTAGGGGATGGGGACGGATTAGGGTCCAGGTGAGGGTACGGCAACGCTTTAGGGGGAGCGTGCGTGTGAGGGCGCGTGTTAGTGTTAGCGTAAGCGTTAGGATTAGGGGACGGGTTAGGGTCAGGCTTCGGGGAAGGGTTAGGGTTAGGGTTCGGGCTAGGGTTAGGGTTAGGGGACGGGGACGGTTTAGGGTCCAGGTGAGGGTACGGCAACGCTTTAGGGGGAGCGTGCGTGTGAGGGCGCGGGTTAGTGTTAGCGTACGGGTTAGGATAAGGGGACGGGTGAGGGTCAGGCTTCGGGGAAGGGTTAGGGTTAGGGTTCGGGCTAGGGTTAGGGTTAGGGGATGGGGAAGGTTTAGGGTCCAGGTGAGGGTACGGCAACGCTTTAGGGGGAGCGTGCGTGTGAGGGCGTGGGTTAGTGTTAGCGTACGGGTTAGGATTAGGGGACGGGTGAGGGTCAGGCTTCGGGGAAGGTTTAGGGTTAGGGTTCGGGCTAGGGTAAGGGTTAAGGGACGGGGACGGTTTAGGGTCCAGGTGAGGGTACGGCAACGCTTTAGGGGGAGCGTGCGTGTGAGGACGCGGGTTAGTGTTAGCGTACGGGTTAGGATTAGGGGACGGGTGAGGGTCAGGCTTCGGGGAAGGGTTAGGGTTAGGGTTCGGGCTAGGGTTAGGGTTAGGGGACGGGGACGGTTTAGGGTCCAGGTGAGGGTGCGGCAACGCTTTAGGGGGAGCGTGCGTGTGAGGGCGCGGGTTAGTGTTAGCGTACGGGTTAGGATTAGGGGACGGGTGAGGGTCAGGCTTCGGGGAAGGGTTAGGGTTAGGGTTCGGGCTAGGGTTAGGGTTAGGGGACGGGGACGGTTTAGGGTCCAAGTGAGGGTACGGCAACGCTTTAGGGGGAGCGTGCGTGTGAGGGCGCGCATTAGTGTTAGCGTGCGGCTTAGGATTAGGGGACGGGTGAGGGTCAGGCTTCGGGGAAGGGTTAGGGTTAGGGTTCGGGCTAGGGTTAGGGTTAGGGGACGGGGACGGTTTAGGGTCCAGGTGAGGGTACGGCAACGCTTTAGGGGGAGCGTGCGTGTGAGGGCGTGGGTTAGTGTTAGCGTACGGCTTAGGATTAGGGGACGGGTGAGGGTCAGGCTTCGGGGAAGGGTTAGGGTTAGGGTTCGGGCTAGGGTTAGGGTTAGGGGACGGGGACGGTTTAGGGTCCAGGTGAGGGTACGGCAACGCTTTAGGGGGAGCGTGCGTGTGAGGGCGCGGGTTAGTGTTAGCGTACGGGTTAGGATTAGGGGACGGGTGAGGGTCAGGCTTCGGGGAAGGGTTAGGGTTAGGGTTCGGGATAGGGTTAGGGTTAGGGGACGGGGACGGTTTAGGGTCCAGGTGAGGGTACGGCAACGCTTTAGGGGGAGCGTGCGTGTGAGGGCACGTGTTAGTGTTAGCGTACGGGTTAGGATTAGGGGACGGGTGAGGGTCAGGCTTCGGGGAAGCGTTAGGGTTAGGGTTCGGGCTAGGGTTAGGGTTAGGGGACGGGGACGGTTTAGGGTCCAGGAGAGGGTACGGCAACGCTTTAGGGGGAGCGTGCGTGTGAGGGCGCGCGTTAGTGTTAGCGTACGGCTTAGGATTAGGGGACGGGTGAGGGTCAGGCTTCGGGGAAGGGTTAGGGTTAGGGTTCGGGCTAGGGTTAGGGTTAGGGGACGGGGACGGTTTAGGGTCCAGGTGAGGGTGCGGCAACGCTTTAGGGGGAGCGTGCGTGTGAGGGCGCGGGTTAGTGTTAGCGTACGGGTTAGGATTAGGGGACGGGTGAGGGTCAGGCTTCGGGGAAGGGTTAGGGTTAGGGTTCGGGCTACGGTTAGGGTTGGGGACGGGGAAGGTTTAGGGTCCAGGTGAGGGTACGGCAACGCTTTAGGGGGAGCGTGCGTGTGAGGGCGCGGGTTAGTGTTAGCGTACGGGTTAGGATTAGGGGACGGGTGAGGGTCAGGCTTCGGGGAAGGGTTAGGGTTAGGATTCGGGCTAGGGTTAGGGTTAGGGGACGGGGACGGTTTAGGGTCCAGGTGAGGGTACGGCAACGCTTTAGGGGGAGCGTGCGTGTGAGGGCGCGGGTTAGTGGTAGCGTACGGCTTAGGATTAGGGGACGGGTGAGGGTCAGGCTTCGGGGAAGGGTTAGGGTTAGGGTTCGGGCTAGGGTTAGGGTTAGGGGACGGGGACGGTTTAGGGTCCAGGTGAGGGTACGGCAACGCTTTAGGGGGAGCGTGCGTGTGAGGGCGCGGGTTACTGTTAGCGTACGGGTTAGGATTAGGGGACGGGTGAGGGTCCGGCTTCGGGGAAGGGTTAGGGTTAGGGTTCGGGCTAGGGTTAGGGTTAGGGGACGGGGACGGTTTAGGGTCCAGGTGAGGGTACGGCAACGCTTTAGGGGGAGCGTGCGTGTGAGGGCGCGGGTTAGTGTTAGCGTACGGGTTAGGATTAGGGGAGGGGTGAGGGTCAGGCTTCGGGGAAGGGTTACGGTTAGGGTTCGGGCTAGGGTCAGGGTTAGGGGACGGGGACGGTTTAGGGTCCAGGTGAGGGTACGGCAACGCTTTAGGGGGAGCGTGCGTGTGAGGGCGCGTGTTAGTGTTAGCGTACGGGTTAGGATTAGGGGACGGGTGAGGGTCAGGCTTCGGGGAATGGTTAGGGTTAGGGTTCCGGCTAGGGTTAGGGTTAGGGGATGGGGAAGGTTTAGGGTCCAGGTGAGGGAACGGCAACGATTTAGGGGGAGCGTGCGTGTGAGGGCGCGGGTTAGTGTTAGCGTACGGGTTAGGATTAGGGGACGGGTGAGGGTCAGGCTTCGGGGAAGGGTTAGGGTTAGGGTTCGGGCTAGGGTTAGGGTTAGGGGACGGGGACGGTTTAGGGTCCAGGTGAGGGTACGGCAACGCTTTAGGGGGAGCGTGCGTGTGAGGGCGCGGGTAAGTGTTAGCGTACGGGTTAGGATTAGGGGACGGGTGAGGGTCCGGCTTCGGGGAAGGGTTAGGGTTAGGGTTCGGGCTAGGGTTAGGGTTAGGGGACGGGGACGGTTTAGGGTCCAGGTGAGGGTACGGCAACGCTTTAGGGGGAGCGTGCGTGTGAGGGCGCGGGTTAGTGTTAGTGTACGGGTTAGGATTAGGGGACGGGTGAGGGTCAGGCTTCGGGGATGGGTTAGGGTTAGGGTTCGGGCTAGGGTTAGGGTTAGGGGACGGGGACGGTTTAGGGTCCAGGTGAGGGTACGGCAACGCTTTAGGGGGAGCGTGCGTGTGAGGGCGTGGGTTAGTGTTAGCGTACGGCTTAGGATTAGGGGACGGGTGAGGGTCAGGCTTCGGGGAAGGGTTAGGGTTAGGGTTCGGGCTAGGGTTAAGGTTAGGGGACGGGGACGGTTTCGGGTCCAGGTGAGGGTACGGCAACGCTTTAGGTGGAGCGTGCGTGTGAGGGCGCGGGTTAGTGTTAGCGTACGGGTTAGGATTAGGGGACGGTTGAGGGTCAGGCTTCGGGGAAGGGTTAGGGTTAGGGTTCGGGCTAGGGTTAGGGTTAGGGGACGGGGACAGTTTAGGGTCCAGGTGAGTGTACGGCAACGCTTTAGGGGGACCGTGCGTGTGAGGGCGCGGGTTAGTGTTAGCGTACGGGTTAGGATTAGGGGACGGGTGAGGGTCAGGCTTCGGGGAAGGGTTAGGGTTAGGGTTCGGGCTAGGGTTAGGGTTAGGGGACGGGGACGGTTTAGGGTCCAGGTGAGGGTACGGCAACGCTTTAGGGGGAGCGTGCGTGTGAGGGCGCGGGTTAGTGGTAGCGTACGGCTTAGGATTAGGGGACGGGTGAGGGTCAGGCTTCGGGGAAGGGTTAGGGTTAGGGTTCGGGCTAGGGTTAGGGTTAGGGTACGGGGACGGTTTAGGGTCCAGGTGAGGGTACGGCAACGCTTTAGGGGGAGCGTGCGTGTGAGGGCGCGGGTTACTGTTAGCGTACGGGTTAGGATTAGGGGACGGGTGAGGGTCCGGCTTCGGGGAAGGGTTAGGGTTAGGGTTCGGGCTAGGGTTAGGGTTAGGGGACGGGGACGGTTTAGGGTCCAGGTGAGGGTACGGCAACGCTTTAGGGGGAGCGTGCGTGTGAGGGCGCGGGTTACTGTTAGCGTACGGGTTAGGATTAGGGGACGGGTGAGGGTCCGGCTTCGGGGAAGGGTTAGGGTTAGGGTTCGGGCTAGGGTTAGGGTTAGGGGACGGGGACGGTTTAGGGTCCAGGTGAGGGTACGGCAACGCTTTAGGGGGAGCGTGCGTGTGAGGGCGCGGGTTAGTGTTAGCGTACGGGTTAGGATTAGGGGACGGGTGAGGGTCAGGCTTCGGGGAAGGGTTAGGGTTAGGGTTCGGGCTAGGGTTAGGGTTAGGGGACGGGGACGGTTTAGGGTCCAGGTGAGGGTACGGCAACGCTTTAGGGGGAGCGTGCGTGTGAGGGCGCGGGTTAGTGTTAGCGTACGGGTTAGGATTAGGGGACGGGTGAGGGTCAGGCTTCGGGGAAGGGTTAGGGTTAGGGTTCGGGCTAGGGTTAGGGTTAGGGGACGGGGACGGTTTAGGGTCCAGGTGAGGGTACGGCAACGCTTTAGGGGGAGCGTGCGTGTGAGGGCGCGGGTTAGTGTTAGCGTACGGGTTAGGATTAGGGGACGGGTGAGGGTCAGGCTTCGGGGAAGGGTTAGGGTTAGGGTTCGGGCTAGGGTTAGGGTTAGGGGACGGGGACGGTTTAGGGTCCAGGTGAGGGTACGGCAACGCTTTAGGGGGAGCGTGCGTGTGAGGGCGCGGGTTAGTGTTAGCGTACGGGTTAGGATTAGGGGACGTGTGAGGGTCAGGCTTCGGGGAAGTGTTAGGGTTAGGGTTCGGGCTAGGGTTAGAGTAAGGGTACGGGGACGGTTTAGGGTCCAGGTGAGGGTACGGCAACGCTTTAGGGGGAGCGTGCGTGTGAGGGCGCGGGTTAGTGTTAGCGTACGGGTTAGGATTAGGGGACGGGTGAGGGTCAGGCTTCGGGGAAGGGTTAGGGTTAGGGTTCGGGCTAGGGTTAGGATTAGGGGACGGGGACGGTTTAGGGTCCAGGTGAGGGTACGGCAACGCTTTAGGGGGAGCGTGCGTGTGAGGCCGCGGGTTAGTGTTAGCGTACGGCTTAGGATTAGGGGACGGGTGAGGGTCAGGCTTCGGGGAAGGGTTAGGGTTAGGGTTCGGGCTAGGGTTAGGGTTAGGGGACGGGGACGGTTTAGGGTCCAGGTGAGGGTACGGCAACGCTTTAGGGGGAGCGTGCGTGTGAGGGCACGCGTTAGTGTTAGCGTATGGCTTAGGATTAGGGGACGGGTGAGGGTCAGGCTTCGGGGAAGGGTTAGGGTTAGGGTTCGGGCTAGGGTTAGGGTTAGGGGACGGGGACGGTTTAGGGTCCAGGTGAGGGTACGGCAACGCTTTAGGGGGAGCGTGCGTGTGAGGGCGCGGGTTAGTGTTAGCGTATGGCTTAGGATTAGGGGACGGGTGAGGGTCAGGCTTCGGGGAAGGGTTAGGGTCAGGGTTCGGGCTAGGGTTAGGGTTAGGGGACGGGGACGGTTTCGGGTCCAGGTGAGGGTACGGCAACTCTTTAGGGGGAGCGTGCGTGTGAGGGCGCGGGTTAGTGTTAGCGTACAGGTTAGTATTAGGGGACGGGTGAGGGTCAGGCTTCTGGGAAGGGTTACGGTTAGGGTTCGGGCTAGGGTTAGGTTTAGGGGACGGGGACGGTTTAGGGTCCAGGTGAGGGTACGGCAACGCTTTAGGGGGAGCGTGCATGTGAGGGCACGGGTTAGTGTTAGCGTACGGGTTAGGATTAGGGGACGGGTGAGGGTCAGGCTTCGGGGAAGGGTTAGGGTTAGGGTTCGGGCTAGGGTTAGGGTTAGGGGACGGGGACGGTTTAGGGTCCAGGTGAGGGTACGGCAACGCTTTAGGGGGAGCGTGCGTGTGAGGGCGCGGGTTAGTGTTAGCGTACGGGTTAGGATTAGGGGACGGGTGAGGGTCAGGCTTCGGGGAAGGGTTAGGGTTAGGGTTCGGGCTAGGGTTAGGGTTAGGGGACGGGGACGGTTTAGGGTTCAGGTGAGGGTACGGCAACGCTTTAGGGTGAGCGTGCGTGTGAGGGCGCGGGTTAGTGTTAGCGTACGGCTTAGGATTAGGGGACGGGTGAGGGTCAGGCTTCGGGGAAGGGTTAGGGTTAGGGTTCGGGCTACGGTTAGGGTTAGGGGACGGGGAAGGTTTAGGGTCCAGGTGAGGATACGGCAACACTTTAGGGGGAGCGTGCGTGTGAGGGCGCGTGTTAGTGTTAGCGTACGGGTTAGGATTAGGGGACGGGTGAGGGTCAGGCTTCGGGGAAGGGTTAGGGTTCGGGCTAGGGTTAGGGTTAGGGGATGGGGACGGTTTAGGGTCCAGGTGAGGGTACGGCAACGCTTTAGGGGGAGCGTGCGTGTGAGGGCGCGGGTTAGTGTTAGCGTACGGGTTAGGATTAGGTGACGGGTGAGGGTCAGGCTTCGGGGAATGGTTAGGGTTAGGGTTCGGGCTAGGGTTAGGGTTAGGGGACGGGGAAGGTTTAGGGTCCAGGTGAGGGAACGGCAACGCTTTAGGGGGAGCGTGCGTGTGAGGGCGCGGGTTAGTGTTAGCGTACGGGTTAGGATTAGGGGACGGGTGAGGGTCAGGCTTCGGGGAAGGGTTAGGGTTAGGGTTCGGGCTAGGGTTAGGGTTAGGGGACGGGGACGGTTTAGGGTCCAGGTGAGGGTACGGCAACGCTTTAGGGGGAGCGTGCGTGTGAGGGCGCGGGTTAGTGTTAGCGTACGGCTTAGGATTAGGGGACGGGTGAGGGTCAGGCTTCGGGGAAGGGTTAGGGTTAGGGTTCGGGCTAGGGTTAGGGTTAGGGGACGGGGACGGTTTAGGGTCCAGGTGAGGGTACGGCAACGCTTTAGGGGGAGCGTGCGTGTGAGGGCGCGGGTTACTGTTAGCGTACGGGTTATGATTAGGGGACGGGTGAGGGTCCGGCTTCGGGGAAGGGTTAGGGTTAGGGTTCGGGCTAGGGTTAGGGTTAGGGGACGGGGACGGTTTAGGGTCCAGGTGAGGGTACGGCAACGCTTTAGGGGGAGCGTGCGTGTGAGGGCGCGGGTTAGTGTTAGTGTACGGGTTAGGATTAGGGGACGGGTGAGGGTCAGGCTTCGGGGAAGGGTTAGGGTTAGGGTTCGGGCTAGGGTTAGGGTTAGGGGACGGGGACGGTTTAGGGTCCAGGTGAGGGTACGGCAACGCTTTAGGGGGAGCGTGCGTGTGAGGGCGCGGGTTAGTGTTAGCGTACGGGTTAGGATTAGGGGACGGGTGAGGGTCAGGCTTCGGGGAAGGGTTAGGGTTAGGGTTCGGGCTAGGGTTAGGTTTAGGGGACGGGGACGGTTTAGGGTCCAGGTGAGGGTACGGCAACGCTTTAGGGGGAGCGTGCGTGTGAGGGCGCGGGTTAGTGTTAGCGTACGGGTTAGGATTAGGGGACGGGTGAGGGTCAGGCTTCGGGGAAGGGTTAGGGTTAGGGTTCGGGCTAGGGTTAGGGTTAGGGGACGGGGACGGTTTAGGGTCCAGGTGAGGGTACGGCAACGCTTTAGGGGAGCGTGCGTGTGAGGGCGCGGGTTAGTGTTAGCGTACGGGTTAGGATTAGGGGACGTGTGAGGGTCAGGCTTCGGGGAAGTGTTAGGGTTAGGGTTCGGGCTAGGGTTAGAGTAAGGGTACGGGGACGGTTTAGGGTCCAGGTGAGGGTACGGCAACGCTTTAGGGGGAGCGTGCGTGTGAGGGCGCGGGTTAGTGTTAGCGTACGGGTTAGGATTAGGGGACGGGTGAGGGTCAGGCTTCGGGGAAGGGTTAGGGTTAGGGTTCGGGCTAGGGTTAGGATTAGGGGACGGGGACGGTTTAGGGTCCAGGTGAGGGTACGGCAACGCTTTAGGGGGAGCGTGCGTGTGAGGGCGCGGGTTAGTGTTAGCGTACGGCTTAGGATTAGGGGACGGGTGAGGGTCAGGCTTCGGGGAAGGGTTAGGGTTAGGGTTCGGGCTAGGGTTAGGGTTAGGGGACGGGGACGGTTTAGGGTCCAGGTGAGGGTACGGCAACGCTTTAGGGGGAGCGTGCGTGTGAGGGCGCGCGTTAGTGTTAGCGTATGGCTTAGGATTAGGGGACGGGTGAGGGTCAGGCTTCGGGGAAGGGTTAGGGTTAGGGTTCGGGCTAGGGTTAGGGTTAGGGGACGGGGACGGTTTAGGGTCCAGGTGAGGGTACGGCAACGCTTTAGGGGGAGCGTGCGTGTGAGGGCGCGGGTTAGTGTTAGCGTATGGCTTAGGATTAGGGGACGGGTGAGGGTCAGGCTTCGGGGAAGGGTTAGGGTCAGGGTTCGGGCTAGGGTTAGGGTTAGGGGACGGGGACGGTTTCGGGTCCAGGTGAGGGTACGGCAACTCTTTAGGGGGAGCGTGCGTGTGAGGGCGCGGGTTAGTGTTAGCGTACGGGTTAGGATTAGGGGACGGGTGAGGGTCAGGCTTCTGGGAAGTGTTACAGTTAGGGTTCGGGCTAGGGTTAGGTTTAGGGGACGGGGACGGTTTAGGGTCCAGGTGAGGGTACGGCAACGCTTTAGGGGGAGCGTGCATGTGAGGGCGCGGGTTAGTGTTAGCGTACGGGTTAGGATTAGGGGACGGGTGAGGGTCAGGCTTCGGGGAAGGGTTAGGGTTAGGGTTCGGGCTAGGGTTAGGGTTAGGAGACGGGGACGGTTTAGGGTCCAGGTGAGGGTACGGCAACGCTTTAGGGGGAGCGTGCGTGTGAGGGCGCGGGTTAGTGTTAGCGTACGGGTTAGGATTAGGGGACGGGTGAGGGTCAGGCTTCGGGGAAGGGTTAGGGTTAGGGTTCGGGCTAGGGTTAGGGTTAGGGGACGGGGACGGTTTAGGGTTCAGGTGAGAGTACGGCAACGCTTTAGGGTGAGCGTGCGTGTGAGGGCGCGCGTTAGTGTTAGCGTACGGCTTAGGATTAGGGGACGGGTGAGGGTCAGGCTTCGGGGAAGGGTTAGGGTTAGGGTTCAAGCTACGGTTAGGGTTAGGGGACGGGGAAGGTTTAGGGTCCAGGTGAGGGTACGGCAACACTTTAGGGGGAGCGTGCGTGCGAGGGCGCGTGTTAGTGTTAGCGTACGGGTTAGGATTAGGGGACGGGTGAGGGTCAGGCTTCGGGGAAGGGTTAGGGTTAGGGTTCGGGCTAGGGTTAGGGTTAGGGGATGGGGACGGTTTAGGGTCCAGGTGAGGGTACGGCAACGCTTTAGGGGGAGCGTGCGTGTGAGGGCGCGGGTTAGTGTTAGCGTACG
Source organism: Stenella coeruleoalba (assembly GCF_951394435.1). NCBI lineage: Eukaryota > Metazoa > Chordata > Mammalia > Artiodactyla > Delphinidae > Stenella > Stenella coeruleoalba. Next base: position 75,985 of record NW_027646390.1, read on the forward strand.
GGTTAGGATTAGGGGACGGGTGAGGGTCAGGCTTCGGGGAATGGTTAGGGTTAGGGTTCGGGCTAGGGTTAGGGTTAGGGGATGGGGAAGGTTTAGGGTCCAGGTGAGGGAACGGCAACGCTTTAGGGGGAGCGTGCGTGTGAGGGCGCGGGTTAGTGTTAGCGTACGGGTTAGGATTAGGGGACGGGTGAGGGTCAGGCTTCGGGGAAGGGTTAGGGTTAGGGTTCGGGCTAGGGTTAGGGTTAGGGGACGGGGACGGTTTCGGGTCCAGGTGAGGGTACGGCAACGCTTTAGGGGGAGCGTGCGTGTGAGGGCGCGGGTTAGTGTTAGCGTACGGGTTAGGATTAGGCGACGGGTGAGGGTCAGGCTTCGGGGAAGGGTTACGGTTAGTGTTTGGGCTAGGGGTAGGTTTAGGGGACGGGGACGGTTTAGGGTCCAGGTGAGGGTACGGCAACGCTTTAGGGGGAGCGTGCGTGTGAGGGTGCGGGTTAGTGTTAGCGTACGGGTTAGGATTGGGGACGGGTGAGGGTCAGGCTTCGGGGAAGGGTTAGGATTAGGGTTCGGGCTAGGGTTAGGGTTCGGGGACGGGGACGGTTTAGGGTCCAGGTGAGGGTACGGCAACGCTTTAGGGGGAGCGTGCGTGTGAGGGCGCGGGTTAGTGTTAGCGTACGGGTTAGGATTAGGGGACGGGTGAGGGTCAGGCTTCGGGGAAGGGTTAGGGTTAGGGATCGGGCTAGGGTTAGGGTTAGGGGACGGGGACGGTTTAGGGTCCAGGTGAGGGTACGGCAACGCTTTAGGGGGAGCGTGTGTGTGAGGGGGCGGGTTAGTGTTAGTGTACGGGTTAGGATTAAGGGACGGGTGAGGGTCAGGCTTCGGGGAAGGGTTAGGGTTAGGGTTCGGGCTAGGGTTAGTGTTAGGGGACGGGGACGGTTTAGGGTCCAGGTGAGGGTATGGCAACGCTTTAGGAGGAGCGTGCGTGTGAGGGCGCGTGTTAGTGTTAGCGTACGGGTTAGGATTAGGAGACGGGTGAGGGTCAGGCTTCGGGGAAGGGTTAGGTTTAGGGTTCGGGCTAGGGTTAGGGTTACGGGACAGGGATGGTTTAGGGTCCAGGTGAGGGTACGCAACGCTTTAGGGGGAGCGTGCGTGTGAGGGCGCGGGTTAGTATTAGCATACGGGTTAGGAGTAGGGGACGGTTGAGGGTCAGGCTTCGGGGAAGGGTTAGGTTTAGGGTTCGGGCTAGGGTTAGGGTTAGGGGACGGGGACGGTTTCGGGTCCAGGTGAGGGTACGGCAACGCTTTAGGTGGAGCGTGCGTGTGAGGGCGCGGGTTAGTGTTAGCGTACGGGTTAGGATTAGGGGACGGGTGAGGGTCAGGCTTCGGGGAAGGGTTAGGGTTAGGGTTCGGGCTAGGGTTAGGGTTAGGGGATGGGGACGGTTTAGGGTCCAGGTGAGGGTACGGCAACGCTTTAGGGGGACCGTGCGTGTGAGGGCGCGGGTTAGTGTTAGCGTACGGGTTAGGATTAGGGGACGGGTGAGGGTCAGGCTTCGGGGAAGGGTTAGGGTTAGGGTTCGGGCTAGGGTTAGGGTTAGGGGACGGGGACGGTTTAGGGTCCAGGTGAGGGTACGGCAACGCTTTAGGGGGAGCGTGCGTGTGAGGGCGCGGGTTAGTGGTAGCGTACGGCTTAGGATTGGGGACGGGTGAGGGTCAGGCTTCGGGGAAGGGTTAGGGTTAGGGTTCGGGCTAGGGTTAGGGTTAGGGGACGGGGACGGTTTAGGGTCCAGGTGAGGGTACGGCAACGCTTTAGGGGGAGCGTGCGTGTGAGGGCGCGGGTTAGTGTTAGCGTACGGGTTAGTATTAGGGGACGGGTGAGGGTCAGGCTTCGGGGAAGGGTTAGGGTTAGGGTTCGGGCTAGGGTTAGGGTTAGGGTACGGGGACGGTTTAGGGTCCAGGTGAGGGTACGGCAACGCTTTAGGGGGAGCGTGCGTGTGAGGGCGCGGGTTAGTGTTAGCGTACGGGTTAGGATTAGGGGACGGGTGAGGGTCAGGCTTCGGGGAAGGGTTAGGGTTAGGGTTCGGGCTAGAGTTAGGGTTAGGGGACGGGGACGGTTAAGGGTCCAGGTGAGGGTACGGCAACGCTTTAGGGGGAGCGTGCGTGTGAGGGCGCGGGTTACTGTTGGCGTACGGGTTAGGATTAGGGGACGGGTGAGGGTCCGGCTTCGGGGAAGGGTTAGGGTTAGGGTTCGGGCTAGGGTTAGGGTTAGGGGACGGGGACGGTTTAGGGTCCAGGTGAGGGTACGGCAACGCTTTAGGGGGAGCGTGCGTGTGAGGGCGCGGGTTAGTGTTAGCGTACGGGTTAGGATTAGGGGACGGGTGAGGGTCAGGCTTCGGGGAAGGGTTAGGGTTAGGGTTCGGGCTAGGGTTAGGGTTAGGGGACGGGGACGGTTTAGGGTCCAGGTGAGGGTACGGCAACGCTTTAGGGGGAGCGTGCGTGTGAGGGCGTGGGTTAGTGTTAGCGTACGGGTTAAGATTAGGGGACGGGTGAGGTCAGGCTTCGGGGAAGGGTTAGGGTTAGGGTTCGGGCTAGGGTTAGGGTTAGGGGACGGGGACAGTTTCGGGTCCAGGTGAGGGTACGGCAACGCTTTAGGTGGAGCGTGCGTGTGAGGGCGCGGGTTAGTGTTAGCGTACGGGTTAGGATTAGGGGACGGGTGAGGGTCAGGCTTCGGGGAAGGGTTAGGGTTAGGGTTCGGGCTAGGGTTAGGGTTAGGTGACGGGGACGATTTAGGGTCCAGGTGAGGGTACGGCAACGCTTTAGGGGGAGCATGCGTGTGAGGGCGCGGGTTAGTGTTAGCGTACGGGTTAGGATTAGGGGACGGGTGAGGGTCAGGCTTCGGGGAAGGGTTAGGGTTAGGGTTCGGGCTAGGGTTAGGGTTAGTGGACGGGGACGGTTTAGGGTCCAGGTGAGGGTACGGCAACGCTTTAGGGGGAGCGTGCGTGTGAGGGCGCGGGTTAGTGGTAGCGTACGGCTTAGGATTAGGGGACGGGTGAGGGTCAGGCTTCGGGGAAGGGTTAGGGTTAGGGTTCGGGCTAGGGTTAGGGTTAGGGGACGGGGACGGTTTAGGGTCCAGGTGGGGGACGGCAACGCTTTAGGGGGAGCGTGCGTGTGAGGGCGCGGGTTAGTGTTAGCGTACGGGTTAGGATTAGGGGACGGGTGAGGGTCAGGCTTCGGGGAAGGGTTAGGGTTAGGGTTCGGGCTAGGGTTAGAGTTAGGGGACGGGGACGGTTTAGGGTCCAGGTGAGGGTACGGCAACGCTTTAGGGGGAGCGTGCGTGTGAGGGCGCGGGTTAGTGTTAGCGTACGGGTTAGGATTAGGGGACGGGTGAGGGTCAGGCTTCGGGGAAGGGTTAGGGTTAGGGTTCGGGCTAGGGTTAGGGTTAGGGGACGGGGACGGTTTAGGGTCCAGGTGAGGGTACGGCAACGCTTTAGGGGGAGCGTGCGTGTGAGGGCGCGGGTTAGTGTTAGCGTACGGGTTAGGATTAGGGGACGGGTGAGGGTCAGGCTTCGGGGATGGGTTAGGGTTAGGGTTCGGGCTAGGGTTAGGGTTAGGGGACGGGGACGGTTTAGGGTCCAGGTGAGGGTACGGCAACGCTTTAGGGGGAGCGTGCGTGTGAGGGCGCGGGTTAGTGTTAGCGTACGGGTTAAGATTAGGGGACGGGTGAGGGTCAGGCTTCGGGGAAGGGTTAGGGTTAGGGTTCGGGCTAGGGTTAGGGTTAGGGGACGGGGACGGTTTCGGGTCCAGGTGAGGGTACGGCAACGCTTTAGGGGGAGCGTGGTTGTGAGGGCGCGGGTTAGTGTTAGCGTACGGGTTAGGATTAGGGGACGGGTGAGGGTCAGGCTTCGGGGAAGGGTTAGGGTTAGGGTTCGGGCTAGGGTTAGGGTTAGGGGACGGGGACGGTTTAGGGTCCAGGTGACGGTACGGCAACGCTTTAGGGGGAGCGTGCGTGTGAGGGCGCGGGTTAGCGTTAGCGTACGGGTTAGGATTAGGGGACGGGTGAGGGTCAGGCTTCGGGGAAGGGTTAGGGTTAGGGTTCGGGCTAGGGTTAGGGTTAGGGGACGGGGACGGTTTAGGGTCCAGGTGAGGGTACGGCAACGCTTTAGGGGGAGCGTGCGTGTGAGGGCGCGCGTTAGTGTTAGCGTATGGCTTAGGATTAGGGGACGGGTGAGGGTCAGGCTTCGGGGAAGGGTTAGGGTTAGGGTTCGGGCTAAGGTTAGGGTTAGGGGACGGGGACGGTTTAGGGTCCAGGTGAGGGTACGGCAACGCTTTAGGGGGAGCGTGCGTGTGAGGGCGCGGGTTAGTGTTAGCGTACGGGTTAGGATTAGGGGACGGGTGAGGGTCAGGCTTCTGGGAAGGGTTACGGTTAGGGTTCGGGCTAGGGTTAGGGTTAGGGGACGGGGACGGTATAGGGTCCAGGTGAGGGTACGGCAACGCTTTAGGGGGAGCGTGCATGTGAGGGCGCGGGTTAGTGTTAGCGTACGGGTTAGGATTAGGGGACGGGTGAGGGTCAGGCTTCGGGGAAGGGTTAGGGTTAGGGTTCGGGCTAGGGTTAGGGTTAGGGGACGGGGACGGTTTAGGGTCCAGGTGAGGGTACGGCAACGCTTTAGGGGGAGCGTGCGTGTGAGGGCGCGGGTTAGTGTTAGCGTACGGGTTAGGATTAGGGGACGGGTGAGGGTCAGGCTTCGGGGAAGGGTTAGGGTTAGGGTTCGGGCTAGGGTTAGGGTTAGGGGACGGGGACGGTGTAGGGTTCAGGTGAGGGTACGGCAACGCTTTAGGGGGAGCGTGCGTGTGAGGGCGCGGGTTAGTGTTAGCGTACGGCTTAGGATTAGGGGACGGGTGAGGGTCAGGCTTCGGGGAAGGGTTAGGGTTAGGGTTCGGGCTACGGTTAGGGTTAGGGGACGGGGAAGGTTTAGGGTCCAGGTGAGGGTACGGCAACGCTTTAGGGGGAGCGTGCGTGTGAGGGCGCGTGTTAGTGTTAGCGTACGGGTTAGGATTAGGGGACGGGTGAGGGTCAGGCTTCGGGGAAGGGTTAGGGTTAGGGTTCGGGCTAGGGTTAGGGTTAGGGGATGGGGACGGTTTAGGGTCCAGGTGAGGGTACGGCAACGCTTTAGGGGGAGCGTGCGTGTGAGGGCGCGGGTTAGTGTTAGCGTACGGGTTAGGATTAGGGGACGGGTGAGGGTCAGGCTTCGGGGAATGGTTAGGGTTAGGGTTCGGGCTAGGGTTAGGGTTAGGGGATGGGGAAGGTTTAGGGTCCAGGTGAGGGAACGGCAACGATTTAGGGGGAGCGTGCGTGTGAGGGCGCGGGTTAGTGTTAGCGTACGGCTTAGGATTAGGGGACGGGTGAGGGTCAGGCTTCGGGGAAGGGTTAGGGTTAGGGTTCGGGCTAGGGTTAGGGTTAGGGGACGGGGACAGTTTCGGGTCCAATTGAGGGTACGGCAACGCTTTAGGGGGAGCGTGCGTGTGAGGGCGCGGGTTAGTGTTAGCGTACGGCTTAGGATTAGGGGACGGATGAGGGTCAGGCTTCGGGGAAGGGTTAGGGTTAGGGTTCGGGCTAGGGTTAGGGTTAGGGGACGGGGACGGTTTAGGGTCCAGGTGAGGGTACGGCAACGCTTTAGGGGGAGCGTGCGTGTCAGGGCGCGGGTTAGTGTTAGCGTACGGGTTAGGATTAGGGGACGGGTGAGGGTCAGGCTTCGGGGAAGGGTTAGGGTTAGGGTTCGGGCTAGGGTTAGGGTTAGGGGACGGGGACGGTTTAGGGTTCAGGTGAGGGTACGGCAATGCTTTAGGGGGAGCGTGCGTGTGAGGGCGTGGGTTAGTGTTAGCGTACGGCTTAGGATTAGGGGACGGGTGAGGGTCAGGCTTCGGGGAAGGGTTAGGGTTAGGGTTCGGGCTACGGTTAGGGTTAGGGGACGGGGAAGGTTTAGGGTCCAGGTGAGGGTACGGCAACGCTTTAGGGGAGCGTGCGTGTGAGGGCGCGGGTTAGTGTTAGCGTACGGGTTAGGATTAGGGGACGGGTGAGGGTCAGGCTTCGGGGAAGGGTTAGGGTTAGGGTTCGGGCTAGGGTTAGGGTTAGGGGACGGGGACGGTTTAGGGTCCAGGTGAGGGTACGGCAACGCTTTAGGGGGAGCGTGCGTGTGAGGGCACGGGTTAGTGTTAGCGTACGGGTTAGGATTAGGGGATGGGTGAGGGTCAGGTTTCGGGGAAGGGTTAGGGTTAGGGTTCGGGCTAGGGTTAGGGTTAGGGGACGGGGACAGTTTCGGGTCCAGGTGAGGGTACGGCAACGCTTTAGGTGGAGCGTGCGTGTGAGGGCGCGGGTTAGTGTTAGCGTACGGGTTAGGATTAGGGGACGGGTGAGGGTCAGGCTTCGGGGAAGGGTTAGGGTTAGGGTTCGGGCTAGGGTTAGGGTTAGGGGACGGGGACGGTTTAGGGTCCAGGTGAGGGTACGGCAACGCTTTAGGGGGAGCATGCGTGTGAGGGCGCGGGTTAGTGTTAGCGTACGGGTTAGGATTAGGGGACGGGTGAGGGTCAGGCTTCGGGGAAGGGTTAGGGTTAGGGTTCGGGCTAGGGTTAGGGTTAGGGGACGGGGACGGTTTAGGGTCCAGGTGAGGGTACGGCAACGCTTTAGGGGGAGCGTGCGTGTGAGGGCGCGGGTTAGTGGTAGCGTACGGCTTAGGATTAGGGGACGGGTGAGGGTCAGGCTTCGGGGAAGGGTTAGGGTTAGGGTTCGGGCTAGGGTTAGGGTTAGGGGACGGGGACGGTTTAGGGTCCAGGTGAGGGTACGGCAACGCTTTAGGGGGAGCGTGCGTGTGAGGGCGCGGGTTAGTGTTAGCGTACGGGTTAGGATTAGGGGACGGGTGAGGGTCAGGCTTCGGGGAAGGTTTAGGGTTAGGGTTCGGGCTAGGGTTAGTGTTAGGGGACGGGGACGGTTTCGGGTCCAGGTGAGGGTACGGCAACGCTTTAGGGGGAGCGTGCGTGTGAGGGCGCGTGTTAGTGTTAGCGTACGGGTTAGGATTAGGGGACGGATGAGGGTCAGGCTTCGGGGAAGGGTTACGGTTAGGGTTCGGGCTAGGGTCAGGGTTAGGGGACGGGGACGGTTTAGGGTCCAGGTGAGGGTACGGCAACGCTTTAGGGGGAGCGTGCGTGTGAGGGCGCGGGTTAGTGTTAGCGTACGGGTTAGGATTAGGGGACGGGTGAGGGTCAGGCTTCGGGGAATGGTTAGGGTTAGGGTTCCGGCTAGGGTTAGGGTTAGGGGATGGGGAAGGTTTAGGGTCCAGGTGAGGGAACGGCAACGATTTAGGGGGAGCGTGCGTGTGAGGGCGCGGGTTAGTGTTAGCGTACGGGTTAGGATTAGGGGACGGGTGAGGGTCAGGCTTCGGGGAAGGGTTAGGGTTAGGGTTCGGGCTAGGGTTAGGGTTAGGGGACGGGGACGGTTTCGGGTCCAGGTGAGGGTACGGCAACGCTTTAGGTGGAGCGTGCGTGTGAGGGCGCGGGTTAGTGTTAGCGTACGGCTTAGGATTAGGTGACGGGTGAGGGTCAGGCTTCGGGGAAGGGTTAGGGTTAGGGTTCGGGCTAGGTTTAGGGTTAGGGGACGGGGACGGTTTAGGGTCCAGGTGAGGGTACGGCAACGCTTTAGGGGGAGCGTGCGTGTGAGGGCGCGGGTTAGTGTTAGCGTACGGGTTAGGATTAGGGGACGGGTGAGGGTCAGGCTTCGGGGAAGGGTTAGGGTTAGGGTTCGGGCTAGGGTTAGGGTTAGGGGACGGGGACGGTTTAGGGTCCAGGTGAGGGTACGGCAACGCTTTAGGGGGAGCGTGCGTGTGAGGGCGCGGGTTAGTGTTAGCGTACGGGTTAAGATTAGGGGACGGGTGAGGGTCAGGCTTCGGGGAAGGGTTAGGGTTAGGGTTCGGTCTAGGGTTAGGGTTAGGGGACGGGGACGGTTTCGGGTCCAGGTGAGGGTACGGCAACGCTTTAGGGGGAGCGTGTGTGTTAGGGCGCGGGTTAGTGTTAGCGTACGGGTTAGGATTAGGGGACGGGTGAGGGTCCGGCTTCGGGGAAGGGTTAGGGTTAGGGTTCGGCTAGGGTTAGGGTTAGGGGACGGGGACGGTTTAGGGTCCAGGTGAGGGTACGGCAACGCTTTAGGGGGAGCGTGCGTGTGAGGGCGCGGGTTAGCGTTAGCGTACGGGTTAGCATTAGGGGACGGGTGAGGGTCAGGCTTCGGGGAAGGGTTAGTGTTAGGGTTCGGGCTAGGGTTAGGGTTAGGGGACGGGGACGGTTTAGGGTCCAGGTGAGGGTACGGCAACGCTTTAGGGGGAGCGTGCGTGTGAGGGCGCGCGTTAGTGTTAGAGTATGGCTTAGGATTAGGGGACGGGTGAGGGTCAGGCTTCGGGGAAAGGTTTGGGTTAGGGTTCGGGCTAGGGTTAGGGTTAGGCGACGGGGATGGTTTAGGGTCCAGGTGAGGGTACGGCAACGCTTTAGGGGGAGCGTGCGTGTGAGGGCGCGGGTTAGTGTTAGCGTATGGCTTAGGATTAGGGGACGGGTGAGGGTCAGGCTTCGGGGAAGGGTTAGGGTCAGGGTTCGGGCTAGGGTTAGGGTTAGGGGACGGGGACGGTTTCGGGTCCAGGTGAGGGTACGGCAACTCTTTAGGGGGAGCGTGCGTGTGAGGGCGCGGGTTAGTGTTAGCGTACGGGTTAGGATTAGGGGACGGGTGAGGGTCAGGCTTCTGGGAAGGGTTACGGTTAGGGTTCGGGCTAGGGTTAGGGTTAGGGGACGGGGACGGTTTAGGGTCCAGGTGAGGGTACGGCAACGCTTTAGGGGGAGCGTGCATGTGAGGGCGCGGGTTAGTGTTAGCGTACGGGTTAGGATTAGGGGACGGGTGAGGGTCAGGCTTCGGGGAAGGGTTAGGGTTAGGGTTCGGGCTAGGGTTAGGGTTAGGGGACGGGGACGGTTTAGGGTCCAGGTGAGGGTACGGCAACGCTTTAGGGGGAGCGTGCGTGTGAGGGCGCGGGTTAGTGTTAGCGTACGGGTTAGGATTAGGGGACGGGTGAGGGTCAGGCTTCGGGGAAGGGTTAGGGTTAGGGTTCGGGCTAGGGTTAGGGTTAGGGGACGGGGACGGTGTAGGGTTCAGGTGAGGGTACGGCAACGCTTTAGGGGGAGCGTGCGTGTGAGGGCGCGGGTTAGTGTTAGCGTACGGCTTAGGATTAGGGGACGGGTGAGGGTCAGGCTTCGGGGAAGGGTTAGGGTTAGGGTTCGGGCTAGGGTTAGGGTTAGGGGACGGGGACGGTTTAGGGTCCAGGTGAGGGTACGGCAACGCTTTAGGGGGAGCGTGCGTGTGAGGGCGTGGGTTAGTGTTAGCGTACGGGTTAAGATTAGGGGACGGGTGAGGTCAGGCTTCGGGGAAGGGTTAGGGTTAGGGTTCGGGCTAGGGTTAGGGTTAGGGGACGGGGACAGTTTCGGGTCCAGGTGAGGGTACGGCAACGCTTTAGGTGGAGCGTGCGTGTGAGGGCGCGGGTTAGTGTTAGCGTACGGGTTAGGATTAGGGGACGGGTGAGGGTCAGGCTTCGGGGAAGGGTTAGGGTTAGGGTTCGGGCTAGGGTTAGGGTTAGGGGACGGGGACGGTTTAGGGTCCAGGTGAGGGTACGGCAACGCTTTAGGGGGAGCATGCGTGTGAGGGCGCGGGTTAGTGTTAGCGTACGGGTTAGGATTAGGGGACGGGTGAGGGTCAGGCTTCGGGGAAGGGTTAGGGTTAGGGTTCGGGCTAGGGTTAGGGTTAGGGGACGGGGACGGTTTAGGGTCCAGGTGAGGGTACGGCAACGCTTTAGGGGGAGCGTGCGTGTGAGGGCGCGGGTTAGTGTTAGCGTACGGGTTAGGATTAGGGGATGGGTGAGGGTCAGGCTTCGGGGAAGGGTTAGGATTAGGGTTCGGGCTAGGGTTAGGGTTAGGGGACGGGGACGGTTTAGGGTCCAGGTGAGGGTACGGCAACGCTTTAGGGGGAGCGTGCGTGTGAGGGCGCGGTTTAGTGTTAGCGTACGGCTTAGGATTAGGGGACGGGTGAGGGTCAGGCTTCGGGGAAGGGTTAGGGTTAGGGTTCGGGCTACGGTTAGGGTTAGGGGACGGGGAAGGTTTAGGGTCCAGGTGAGGGTACGGCAACGCTTTAGGGGGAGCGTGCGTGTGAGGGCGCCGGTTAGTGTTAGCGTACGGGTTAGGATTAGGGGACGGGTGAGGGTCAGGCTTCGGGGAAGGGTTAGGGTTAGGGTTCGGGCTAGGGTTAGGGTTAGGGGACGGGGACGGTTTAGGGTCCAGGTGAGGGTACGGCAACGCTTTAGGGGGAGCGTGCGTGTGAGGGCGCGGGTTAGTGTTAGCGTACGGGTTAGGATTAGGGGACGGGTGAGGGTCAGGCTTCGGGGAAGGGTTAGGGTTAGGGTTCGGGCTAGGGTTAGGGTTAGGGGACGGGGACGGTTTAGGGTCCAGGTGAGGGTACGGCAACGCTTTAGGGGGAGCGTGCGTGTGAGGGCACGTGTTAGTGTTAGCGTACGGGTTAGGATTAGGGGACGGGTGAGGGTCAGGCTTCGGGGAAGGGTTAGGGTTAGGGTTCGGGCTAGGGTTAGGGTTAGGGGACGGGGACGGTTTAGGGTCCAGGAGAGGGTACGGCAACGCTTTAGGGGGAGCGTGCGTGTGAGGGCGCGCGTTAGTGTTAGCGTACGGCTTAGGATTAGGGGACGGGTGAGGGTCAGGCTTCGGAGAAGTGTTAGGGTTAGGGTTCGGGCTAGGGTTAGGGTTAGGGGACGGGGACGGTTTAGGGTCCAAGTGAGGGTACGGCAACGCTTTAGGGGGAACGTGCGTGTGAGGGCGCGCGTTAGTGTTAGCGTGCGGCTTAGGATTAGGGGACGGGTGAGGGTCAGGCTTCGGGGAAGGGTTAGGGTTAGGGTTCGGGCTAGGGTTAGAGTAAGGGTACGGGGACGGTTTAGGGTCCAGGTGAGGGTACGGCAACGCTTTAGGGGGAGCGTGCGTGTGAGGGCGCGGGTTAGTGTTAGCATACGGCTTAGGATTAGGGGACGGGTGAGGGTCAGGCTTCGGGGAAGGGTTAGGGTTAGGGTTTGGGCTAGGGTTAGGGTTAGGGGACGGGGACGGTTTAGGGTCCAGGTGAGGGTACGGCAACGCTTTAGGGGGAGCGTGCGTGTGAGGGCGCGGGTTAGTGTTAGCGTACGGGTTAGGATTAGGGGACGGGTGAGGGTCAGGCTTCGGGGAAGGGTTAGGGTTAGGGTTCGGGCTAGGGTTAGGGTTAGGGGATGGGGACGGATTAGGGTCCAGGTGAGGGTACGGCAACGCTTTAGGGGGAGCGTGCGTGTGAGGGCGCGTGTTAGTGTTAGCGTAAGCGTTAGGATTAGGGGACGGGTGAGGGTCAGGCTTCGGGGAAGGGTTAGGGTTAGGGTTCGGGCTAGGGTTAGGGTTAGGGGACGGGGACGGTTTAGGGTCCAGGTGAGGGTACGGCAACGCTTTAGGGGGAGCGTGCGTGTGAGGGCGCGGGTTAGTGTTAGCGTACGGGTTAGGATAAGGGGACGGGTGAGGGTCAGGCTTCGGGGAAGGGTTAGGGTTAGGGTTCGGGCTAGGGTTAGGGTTAGGGGATGGGGAAGGTTTAGGGTCCAGGTGAGGGTACGGCAACGCTTTAGGGGGAGCGTGCGTGTGAGGGCGTGGGTTAGTGTTAGCGTACGGGTTAGGATTAGGGGACGGGTGAGGGTCAGGCTTCGGGGAAGGTTTAGGGTTAGGGTTCGGGCTAGGGTAAGGGTTAAGGGACGGGGACGGTTTAGGGTCCAGGTGAGGGTACGGCAACGCTTTAGGGGGAGCGTGCGTGTGAGGACGCGGGTTAGTGTTAGCGTACGGGTTAGGATTAGGGGACGGGTGAGGGTCAGGCTTCGGGGAAGGGTTAGGGTTAGGGTTCGGGCTAGGGTTAGGGTTAGGGGACGGGGACGGTTTAGGGTCCAGGTGAGGGTGCGGCAACGCTTTAGGGGGAGCGTGCGTGTGAGGGCGCGGGTTAGTGTTAGCGTACGGGTTAGGATTAGGGGACGGGTGAGGGTCAGGCTTCGGGGAAGGGTTAGGGTTAGGGTTCGGGCTAGGGTTAGGGTTAGGGGACGGGGACGGTTTAGGGTCCAGGTGAGGGTACGGCAACGCTTTAGGGGGAGCGTGCGTGTGAGGGCGCGCATTAGTGTTAGCGTGCGGCTTAGGATTAGGGGACGGGTGAGGGTCAGGCTTCGGGGAAGGGTTAGGGTTAGGGTTCGGGCTAGGGTTAGGGTTAGGGGACGGGGACGGTTTAGGGTCCAGGTGAGGGTACGGCAACGCTTTAGGGGGAGCGTGCGTGTGAGGGCGTGGGTTAGTGTTAGCGTACGGCTTAGGATTAGGGGACGGGTGAGGGTCAGGCTTCGGGGAAGGGTTAGGGTTAGGGTTCGGGCTAGGGTTAGGGTTAGGGGACGGGGACGGTTTAGGGTCCAGGTGAGGGTACGGCAACGCTTTAGGGGGAGCGTGCGTGTGAGGGCGCGGGTTAGTGTTAGCGTACGGGTTAGGATTAGGGGACGGGTGAGGGTCAGGCTTCGGGGAAGGGTTAGGGTTAGGGTTCGGGATAGGGTTAGGGTTAGGGGACGGGGACGGTTTAGGGTCCAGGTGAGGGTACGGCAACGCTTTAGGGGGAGCGTGCGTGTGAGGGCACGTGTTAGTGTTAGCGTACGGGTTAGGATTAGGGGACGGGTGAGGGTCAGGCTTCGGGGAAGCGTTAGGGTTAGGGTTCTGGCTAGGGTTAGGGTTAGGGGACGGGGACGGTTTAGGGTACAGGAGAGGGTACGACAACGCTTTAGGGGGAGCGTGCGTGTGAGGGCGCGCGTTAGTGTTAGCGTACGGCTTAGGATTAGGGGACGGGTGAGGGTCAGGCTTCGGGGAAGGGTTAGGGTTAGGGTTCGGGCTAGGGTTAGGGTTAGGGGACGGGGACGGTTTAGGGTCCAGGTGAGGGTGCGGCAACGCTTTAGGGGGAGCGTGCGTGTGAGGGCGCGGGTTAGTGTTAGCGTACGGGTTAGGATTAGGGGACGGGTGAGGGTCAGGCTTCGGGGAAGGGTTAGGGTTAGGGTTCGGGCTACGGTTAGGGTTGGGGACGGGGAAGGTTTAGGGTCCAGGTGAGGGTACGGCAACGCTTTAGGGGGAGCGTGCGTGTGAGGGCGCGGGTTAGTGTTAGCGTACGGGTTAGGATTAGGGGACGGGTGAGGGTCAGGCTTCGGGGAAGGGTTAGGGTTAGGGTTCGGGCTTGGGTTAGGGTTAGGGGACGGGGACGGTTTAGGGTCCAGGTGAGGGTACGGCAACGCTTTAGGGGGAGCGTGCGTGTGAGGGCACGGGTTAGTGTTAGCGTACGGGTTAGGATTAGGGGATGGGTGAGGGTCAGGCTTCGGGGAAGGGTTAGGGTTAGGGTTCGGGCTAGGGTTAGGGTTAGGGGACGGGGACGGTTTAGGGTCCAGGTGAGGGTACGGCAACGCTTTAGGGGGAGCGTGCGTGTGAGGGCGCGGTTTAGTGTTAGCGTACGGCTTAGGATTAGGGGACGGGTGAGGGTCAGGCTTCGGGGAAGGGTTAGGGTTAGGGTTCGGGCTACGGTTAGGGTTAGGGGACGGGGAAGGTTTAGGGTCCAGGTGAGGGTACGGCAACGCTTTAGGGGGAGCGTGCGTGTGAGGGCGCCGGTTAGTGTTAGCGTACGGGTTAGGATTAGGGGACGGGTGAGGGTCAGGCTTCGGGGAAGGGTTAGGGTTAGGGTTCGGGCTAGGGTTAGGGTTAGGGGACGGGGACGGTTTAGGGTCCAGGTGAGGGTACGGCAACGCTTTAGGGGGAGCGTGCGTGTGAGGGCGCGGGTTAGTGTTAGCGTACGGGTTAGGATTAGGGGACGGGTGAGGGTCAGGCTTCGGGGAAGGGTTAGGGTTAGGGTTCGGGATAGGGTTAGGGTTAGGGGACGGGGACGGTTTAGGGTCCAGGTGAGGGTACGGCAACGCTTTAGGGGGAGCGTGCGTGTGAGGGCACGTGTTAGTGTTAGCGTACGGGTTAGGATTAGGGGACGGGTGAGGGTCAGGCTTCGGGGAAGGGTTAGGGTTAGGGTTCGGGCTAGGGTTAGGGTTAGGGGACGGGGACGGTTTAGGGTCCAGGAGAGGGTACGGCAACGCTTTAGGGGGAGCGTGCGTGTGAGGGCGCGCGTTAGTGTTAGCGTACGGCTTAGGATTAGGGGACGGGTGAGGGTCAGGCTTCGGAGAAGGGTTAGGGTTAGGGTTCGGGCTAGGGTTAGGGTTAGGGGACGGGGACGGTTTAGGGTCCAAGTGAGGGTACGGCAACGCTTTAGGGGGAGCGTGCGTGTGAGGGCGCGCGTTAGTGTTAGCGTGCGGCTTAGGATTAGGGGACGGGTGAGGGTCAGGCTTCGGGGAAGGGTTAGGGTTAGGGTTCGGGCTAGGGTTAAGGTTAGGGGATGGGGACGGTTTAGGGTCCAGGTGAGGGTACGGCAACGCTTTAGGGGGAGCGTGCGTGTGAGGGCGCGGGTTAGTGTTAGCATACGGCTTAGGATTAGGGGACGGGTGAGGGTCAGGCTTCGGGGAAGGGTTAGGGTTAGGGTTTGGGCTAGGGTTAGGGTTAGGGGACGGGGACGGTTTAGGGTCCAGGTGAGGGTACGGCAACGATTTAGGGGGAGCGTGCGTGTGAGGGCTCGGGTTAGTGTTAGCGTACGGGTTAGGATTACGGGACGGGTGAGGGTCAGGCTTCGGGGAAGGGTTAGGGTTAGGGTTCGGGCTAGGGTTAGGGTTAGGGGATGGGGACGGATTAGGGTCCAGGTGAGGGTACGGCAACGCTTTAGGGGGAGCGTGCGTGTGAGGGCGCGTGTTAGTGTTAGCGTAAGCGTTAGGATTAGGGGACGGGTTAGGGTCAGGCTTCGGGGAAGGGTTAGGGTTAGGGTTCGGGCTAGGGTTAGGGTTAGGGGACGGGGACGGTTTAGGGTCCAGGTGAGGGTACGGCAACGCTTTAGGGGGAGCGTGCGTGTGAGGGCGCGGGTTAGTGTTAGCGTACGGGTTAGGATAAGGGGACGGGTGAGGGTCAGGCTTCGGGGAAGGGTTAGGGTTAGGGTTCGGGCTAGGGTTAGGGTTAGGGGATGGGGAAGGTTTAGGGTCCAGGTGAGGGTACGGCAACGCTTTAGGGGGAGCGTGCGTGTGAGGGCGTGGGTTAGTGTTAGCGTACGGGTTAGGATTAGGGGACGGGTGAGGGTCAGGCTTCGGGGAAGGTTTAGGGTTAGGGTTCGGGCTAGGGTAAGGGTTAAGGGACGGGGACGGTTTAGGGTCCAGGTGAGGGTACGGCAACGCTTTAGGGGGAGCGTGCGTGTGAGGACGCGGGTTAGTGTTAGCGTACGGGTTAGGATTAGGGGACGGGTGAGGGTCAGGCTTCGGGGAAGGGTTAGGGTTAGGGTTCGGGCTAGGGTTAGGGTTAGGGGACGGGGACGGTTTAGGGTCCAGGTGAGGGTGCGGCAACGCTTTAGGGGGAGCGTGCGTGTGAGGGCGCGGGTTAGTGTTAGCGTACGGGTTAGGATTAGGGGACGGGTGAGGGTCAGGCTTCGGGGAAGGGTTAGGGTTAGGGTTCGGGCTAGGGTTAGGGTTAGGGGACGGGGACGGTTTAGGGTCTAAGTGAGGGTACGGCAACGCTTTAGGGGGAGCGTGCGTGTGAGGGCGCGCATTAGTGTTAGCGTGCGGCTTAGGATTAGGGGACGGGTGAGGGTCAGGCTTCGGGGAAGGGTTAGGGTTAGGGTTCGGGCTAGGGTTAGGGTTAGGGGACGGGGACGGTTTAGGGTCCAGGTGAGGGTACGGCAACGCTTTAGGGGGAGCGTGCGTGTGAGGGCGTGGGTTAGTGTTAGCGTACGGCTTAGGATTAGGGGACGGGTGAGGGTCAGGCTTCGGGGAAGGGTTAGGGTTAGGGTTCGGGCTAGGGTTAGGGTTAGGGGACGGGGACGGTTTAGGGTCCAGGTGAGGGTACGGCAACGCTTTAGGGGGAGCGTGCGTGTGAGGGCGCGGGTTAGTGTTAGCGTACGGGTTAGGATTAGGGGACGGGTGAGGGTCAGGCTTCGGGGAAGGGTTAGGGTTAGGGTTCGGGATAGGGTTAGGGTTAGGGGACGGGGACGGTTTAGGGTCCAGGTGAGGGTACGGCAACGCTTTAGGGGGAGCGTGCGTGTGAGGGCACGTGTTAGTGTTAGCGTACGGGTTAGGATTAGGGGACGGGTGAGGGTCAGGCTTCGGGGAAGCGTTAGGGTTAGGGTTCGGGCTAGGGTTAGGGTTAGGGGACGGGGACGGTTTAGGGTCCAGGAGAGGGTACGGCAACGCTTTAGGGGGAGCGTGCGTGTGAGGGCGCGCGTTAGTGTTAGCGTACGGCTTAGGATTAGGGGACGGGTGAGGGTCAGGCTTCGGGGAAGGGTTAGGGTTAGGGTTCGGGCTAGGGTTAGGGTTAGGAGACGGGGACGGTTTAGGGTCCAGGTGAGGGTGCGGCAACGCTTTAGGGGGAGCGTGTGTGTGAGGGCGCAGGTTAGTGTTAGCGTACGGGTTAGGATTAGGGGACGGGTGAGGGTCAGGCTTCGGGGAAGGGTTAGGGTTAGGGTTCGGGCTACGGTTAGGGTTGGGGACGGGGAAGGTTTAGGGTCCAGGTGAGGGTACGGCAACGCTTTAGGGGGAGCGTGCGTGTGAGGGCGCGGGTTAGTGTTAGCGTACGGGTTAGGATTAGGGGACGGGTGAGGGTCAGGCTTCGGGGAAGGGTTAGGGTTAGGGTTCGGGCTTGGGTTAGGGTTAGGGGACGGGGACGGTTTAGGGTCCAGGTGAGGGTACGGCAACGCTTTAGGGGGAGCGTGCGTGTGAGGGCACGGGTTAGTGTTAGCGTACGGGTTAGGATTAGGGGATGGGTGAGGGTCAGGCTTCGGGGAAGGGTTAGGGTTAGGGTTCGGGCTAGGGTTAGGGTTAGGGGACGGGGACGGTTTAGGGTCCAGGTGAGGGTACGGCAACGCTTTAGGGGGAGCGTGCGTGTGAGGGCGCGGTTTAGTGTTAGCGTACGGCTTAGGATTAGGGGACGGGTGAGGGTCAGGCTTCGGGGAAGGGTTAGGGTTAGGGTTCGGGCTACGGTTAGGGTTAGGGGACGGGGAAGGTTTAGGGTCCAGGTGAGGGTACGGCAACGCTTTAGGGGGAGCGTGCGTGTGAGGGCGCCGGTTAGTGTTAGCGTACGGGTTAGGATTAGGGGACGGGTGAGGGTCAGGCTTCGGGGAAGGGTTAGGGTTAGGGTTCGGGCTAGGGTTAGGGTTAGGGGACGGGGACGGTTTAGGGTCCAGGTGAGGGTACGGCAACGCTTTAGGGGGAGCGTGCGTGTGAGGGCGCGGGTTAGTGTTAGCGTACGGGTTAGGATTAGGGGACGGGTGAGGGTCAGGCTTCGGGGAAGGGTTAGGGTTAGGGTTCGGGATAGGGTTAGGGTTAGGGGACGGGGACGGTTTAGGGTCCAGGTGAGGGTACGGCAACGCTTTAGGGGGAGCGTGCGTGTGAGGGCACGTGTTAGTGTTAGCGTACGGGTTAGGATTAGGGGACGGGTGAGGGTCAGGCTTCGGGGAAGGGTTAGGGTTAGGGTTCGGGCTAGGGTTAGGGTTAGGGGACGGGGACGGTTTAGGGTCCAGGAGAGGGTACGGCAACGCTTTAGGGGGAGCGTGCGTGTGAGGGCGCGCGTTAGTGTTAGCGTACGGCTTAGGATTAGGGGACGGGTGAGGGTCAGGCTTCGGAGAAGGGTTAGGGTTAGGGTTCGGGCTAGGGTTAGGGTTAGGGGACGGGGACGGTTTAGGGTCCAAGTGAGGGTACGGCAACGCTTTAGGGGGAGCGTGCGTGTGAGGGCGCGCGTTAGTGTTAGCGTGCGGCTTAGGATTAGGGGACGGGTGAGGGTCAGGCTTCGGGGAAGGGTTAGGGTTAGGGTTCGGGCTAGGGTTAAGGTTAGGGGATGGGGACGGTTTAGGGTCCAGGTGAGGGTACGGCAACGCTTTAGGGGGAGCGTGCGTGTGAGGGCGCGGGTTAGTGTTAGCATACGGCTTAGGATTAGGGGACGGGTGAGGGTCAGGCTTCGGGGAAGGGTTAGGGTTAGGGTTTGGGCTAGGGTTAGGGTTAGGGGACGGGGACGGTTTAGGGTCCAGGTGAGGGTACGGCAACGCTTTAGGGGGAGCGTGCGTGTGAGGGCGCGGGTTAGTGTTAGCGTACGGGTTAGGATTAGGGGACGGGTGAGGGTCAGGCTTTGGGGCAGGGTTAGGGTTAGGGTTCGGGCTAGGGTTAGGGTTAGGGGACGGGGACGGTTTAGGGTCCAGGTGAGGGTACGGCAACGCTTTAGGGGGAGCGTGCGTGTGAGGGCGTGGGTTAGTGTTAGCGTACGGGTTAGGATTAGGGGACGGGTGAGGGTCAGGCTTCGGGGAAGGCTTAGGGTTAGGGTTCGGGCTAGGGTTAGGGTTAGGGGACGGGGACGGTTTAGGGTCCAGGTGAGGGTACGGCAACGCTTTAGGGGGAGCATGCGTGTGAGGGCGCGGGTTAGTGTTAGCGTACGGGTTAAGATTAGGGGACGGGTGAGGGTCAGGCTTCGGGGAAGGGTTAGGGTTAGGGTTCGGGCTAGGGTTAGGGTTAGGGGACGGGGACGGTTTCGGGTCCAGGTGAGGGTACGGCAACGCTTTAGGGGGAGCGTGCGTGTGAGGGCGCGGGTTAGCGTTAGCGTACGGGTTAGGATTAGGGGACGGGTGAGGGTCAGGCTTCGGGGAAGGGTTAGGGTTAGGGTGCGGGCTAGGGTTAGGGTTAGGGGACGGGGACGGTTTAGGGTCCAGGTGAGGGTACGGCAACGCTTTAGGGGGAGCGTGCGTGTGAGGGCGCGCGTTAGTGTTAGCGTATGGCTTAGGATTAGGGGACGGGTGAGGGTCAGGCTTCGGGGAAGGGTTAGGGTTAGGGTTCGGGCTAGGGTTAGGGTTAGGGGACGGGGACGGTTTAGGGTCCAGGTGAGGGTACGGCAACGCTTTAGGGGGAGCGTGCGTGTGAGGGCGCGGGTTAGTGTTAGCGTATGGCTTAGGATTAGGGGACGGGTGAGGGTCAGGCTTCGGGGAAGGGTTAGGGTCAGGGTTCGGGCTAGGGTTAGGGTTAGGGGACGGGGACGGTTTCGCGTCCAGGTGAGGGTACGGCAACTCTTTAGGGGGAGCGTGCGTGTGAGGGCGCGGGTTAGTGTTAGCGTACGGGTTAGGATTAGGGGACGGGTGAGGGTCAGGCTTCTGGGAAGGGTTACGGTTAGGGTTCGGGCTAGGGTTAGGGTTAGGGGACGGGGACGGTTTAGGGTCCAGGTGAGGGTACGGCAACGCTTTAGGGGGAGCGTGCATGTGAGGGCGCGGGTTAGTGTTAGCGTACGGGTTAGGATTAGGGGACGGGTGAGGGTCAGGCTTCGGGGAAGGGTTAGGGTTAGGGTTCGGGCTAGGGTTAGGGTTAGGGGACGGGGACGGTTTAGGGTCCAGGTGAGGGTACGGCAACGCTTTAGGGGGAGCGTGCGTGTGAGGGCGCGGGTTAGTGTTAGCGTACGGGTTAGGATTAGGGGACGGGTGAGGGTCAGGCTTCGGGGAAGGGTTAGGGTTAGGGTTCGGGCTAGGGTTAGGGTTAGGGGACGGGGACGGTGTAGGGTTCAGGTGAGGGTACGGCAACGCTTTAGGGGGAGCGTGCGTGTGAGGGCGCGGGTTAGTGTTAGCGTACGGCTTAGGATTAGGGGACGGGTGAGGGTCAGGCTTCGGGGAAGGGTTAGGGTTAGGGTTCGGGCTACGGTTAGGGTTAGGGGACGGGGAAGGTTTAGGGTCCAGGTGAGGGTACGGCAACGCTTTAGGGGGAGCGTGCGTGTGAGGGCGCGTGTTAGTGTTAGCGTACGGGTTAGGATTAGGGGACGGGTGAGGGTCAGGCTTCGGGGAAGGGTTAGGGTTAGGGTTCGGGCTAGGGTTAGGGTTAGGGGATGGGGACGGTTTAGGGTCCAGGTGAGGGTACGGCAACGCTTTAGGGGGAGCGTGCGTGTGAGGGCGCGGGTTAGTGTTAGCGTACGGGTTAGGATTAGGGGACGGGTGAGGGTCAGGCTTCGGGGAATGGTTAGGGTTAGGGTTCGGGCTAGGGTTAGGGTTAGGGGATGGGGAAGGTTTAGGGTCCAGGTGAGGGAACGGCAACGATTTAGGGGGAGCGTGCGTGTGAGGGCGCGGGTTAGTATTAGCGTACGGCTTAGGATTAGGGGACGGGTGAGGGTCAGGCTTCGGGGAAGGGTTAGGGTTAGGGTTCGGGCTAGGGTTAGGGTTAGGGGACGGGGACGGTTTCGGGTCCAGGTGAGGGTACGGCAACGCTTTAGGGGGAGCGTGCGTGTGAGGGCGTGGGTTAGTGTTAGCGTACGGCTTAGGATTAGGGGACGGATGAGGGTCAGGCTTCGGGGAAGGGTTAGGGTTAGGGTTCGGGCTAGGGTTAGGGTTAGGGGACGGGGACGGTTTAGGGTCCAGGTGAGGGTACGGCAACGCTTTAGGGGGAGCGTGCGTGTCAGGGCGCGGGTTAGTGTTAGCGTACGGGTTAGGATTAGGGGACGGGTGAGGGTCAGGCTTCGGGGAAGGGTTAGGGTTAGGGTTCGGGCCAGGGTTAGGGTTAGGGGACGGGGACGGTTTAGGGTCCAGGTGAGGGTACGGCAACGCTTTAGGGGGAGCGTGCGTGTGAGGGCACGTGTTAGTGTTAGCGTACGGGTTAGGATTAGGGGACGGGTGAGGGTCAGGCTTCGGGGAAGGGTTAGGGTTAGGGTTCGGGCTAGGGTTAGGGTTAGGGGACGGGGACGGTTTAGGGTCCAGGTGAGGGTACGGCAACGCTTTAGGGGGAGCGTGCGTGTGAGGGCGCGGGTTAGTGTTAGCGTACGGGTTAGGATTAGGGGACAGGTGAGGGTCAGGCTTCGGGGAAGGGTTAGGGTTAGGGTTCGGGCTAGGGTTAGTGTTAGGGGACGGGGACGGTGTAGGGTTCAGGTGAGGATACGGCAACGCTTTAGGGGGAGCGTGCGTGTGAGGGCACGGGTTAGTGTTAGCGTACGGCTTAGGATTAGGGGACGGGTGAGGGTCAGGCTTCGGGGAAGGGTTAGGGTTAGGGTTCGGGCTACGGTTAGGGTTAGGGGACGGGGAAGGTTTAGGGTCCAGGTGAGGGTACGGCAACGCTTTAGGGGGAGCGTGCGTGTGAGGGCGCGTGTTAGTGTTAGCGTACGGATTAGGATTAGGGGACGGGTGAGGGTCAGGCTTCGGGGAAGGGTTAGGGTTAGGGTTCGGGCTAGGGTTAGGGTTAGGGGATGGGGACGGTTTAGGGTCCAGGTGAGGGTACGGCAACGCTTTAGGGGGAGCGTGCGTGTGAGGGCGCGGGTTAGTGTTAGCGTACGGGTTAGGATTAGGGGACGGGTGAGGGTCAGGCTTCGGGGAATGGTTAGGGTTAGGGTTCGGGCTAGGGTTAGGGTTAGGGGATGGGGAAGGTTTAGGGTCCAGGTGAGGGAACGGCAACGATTTAGGGGGAGCGTGCGTGTGAGGGCGCGGGTTAGTATTAGCGTACGGCTTAGGATTAGGGGACGGGTGAGGGTCAGGCTTCGGGGAAGGGTTAGGGTTAGGGTTCGGGCTAGGGTTAGGGTTAGGGGACGGGGACGGTTTCGGGTCCAGGTGAGGGTACGGCAACGCTTTAGGGGGAGCGTGCGTGTGAGGGCGTGGGTTAGTGTTAGCGTACGGCTTAGGATTAGGGGACGGATGAGGGTCAGGCTTCGGGGAAGGGTTAGGGTTAGGGTTCGGGCTAGGGTTAGGGTTAGGGGACGGGGACGGTTTAGGGTCCAGGTGAGGGTACGGCAACGCTTTAGGGGGAGCGTGCGTGTCAGGGCACGGGTTAGTGTTAGCGTACGGGTTAGGATTAGGGGACGGGTGAGGGTCAGGCTTCGGGGAAGGGTTAGGGTTAGGGTTCGGGCCAGGGTTAGGGTTAGGGGACGGGGACGGTTTAGGGTTCAGGTGAGGGTACGGCAATGCTTTAGGGGGAGCGTGCGTGTGAGGGCGTGGGTTAGTGTTAGCGTACGGCTTAGGATTAGGGGACGAGTGAGGTTCAGGCTTCGGGGAAGGGTTAGGGTTAGGGTTCGGGCTACGGTTAGGGTTAGGGACGGGGAAGGTTTAGGGTCCAGGTGAGGGTACGGCAACGCTTTAGGGGAGCGTGCGTGTGAGGGCGCGGGTTAGTGTTAGCGTACGGGTTAGGATTAGGGGACGGGTGAGGGTCAGGCTTCGGGGATGGGTTAGGGTTAGGGTTCGGGCTAGGGTTAGGGTTAGGGGACGGGGACGGTTTAGGGTCCAGGTGAGGGTACGGCAACGCTTTAGGGGGAGCGTGCGTGTGAGGGCTCGGATTAGTGTTAGCGTACGGGTTAAGATTAGGGGACGGGTGAGGGTCAGGCTTCGGGGAAGGGTTAGGGTTAGGGTTCGGGCTAGGGTTAGGGTTAGGGGACGGGGACGGTTTCGGGTCCAGGTGAGGGTACGGCAACGCTTTAGGGGGAGCGTGCGTGTGAGGGCGCGGGTTAGTGTTAGCGTACGGGTTAGGATTAGGGGACGGGTGAGGGTCAGGCTTCGGGGAAGAGTTAGGGTTAGGGTTCGGGCTAGGGTTAGGGTTAGGGGACGGGGACGGTTTAGGGTCCAGGTCAGGGTACGGCAACGCTTTAGGGGGAGCGTGCGTGTGAGGGCGCGGGTTAGCGTTAGCGTACGGGTTAGGATTAGGGGACGGGTGAGGGTCAGGCTTCGGGGAAGGGTTAGGGTTAGGGTTCGGGCTAGGGTTAGGGTTAGGGGACGGGGACGGTTTAGGGTCCAAGTGAGGGTACGGCAACGCTTTAGGGGGAGCGTGCGTGTGAGGGCGCGCATTAGTGTTAGCGTGCGGCTTAGGATTAGGGGACGGGTGAGGGTCAGGCTTCGGGGAAGGGTTAGGGTTAGGGTTCGGGCTAGGGTTAGGGTTAGGGGACGGGGACGGTTTAGGGTCCAGGTGAGGGTACGGCAACGCTTTAGGGGGAGCGTGCGTGTGAGGGCGTGGGTTAGTGTTAGCGTACGGCTTAGGATTAGGGGACGGGTGAGGGTCAGGCTTCGGGGAAGGGTTAGGGTTAGGGTTCGGGCTAGGGTTAGGGTTAGGGGACGGGGACGGTTTAGGGTCCAGGTGAGGGTACGGCAACGCTTTAGGGGGAGCGTGCGTGTGAGGGCGCGGGTTAGTGTTAGCGTACGGGTTAGGATTAGGGGACGGGTGAGGGTCAGGCTTCGGGGAAGGGTTAGGGTTAGGGTTCGGGATAGGGTTAGGGTTAGGGGACGGGGACGGTTTAGGGTCCAGGTGAGGGTACGGCAACGCTTTAGGGGGAGCGTGCGTGTGAGGGCACGTGTTAGTGTTAGCGTACGGGTTAGGATTAGGGGACGGGTGAGGGTCAGGCTTCGGGGAAGCGTTAGGGTTAGGGTTCGGGCTAGGGTTAGGGTTAGGGGACGGGGACGGTTTAGGGTCCAGGAGAGGGTACGGCAACGCTTTAGGGGGAGCGTGCGTGTGAGGGCGCGCGTTAGTGTTAGCGTACGGCTTAGGATTAGGGGACGGGTGAGGGTCAGGCTTCGGGGAAGGGTTAGGGTTAGGGTTCGGGCTAGGGTTAGGGTTAGGGGACGGGGACGGTTTAGGGTCCAGGTGAGGGTGCGGCAACGCTTTAGGGGGAGCGTGCGTGTGAGGGCGCGGGTTAGTGTTAGCGTACGGGTTAGGATTAGGGGACGGGTGAGGGTCAGGCTTCGGGGAAGGGTTAGGGTTAGGGTTCGGGCTACGGTTAGGGTTGGGGACGGGGAAGGTTTAGGGTCCAGGTGAGGGTACGGCAACGCTTTAGGGGGAGCGTGCGTGTGAGGGCGCGGGTTAGTGTTAGCGTACGGGTTAGGATTAGGGGACGGGTGAGGGTCAGGCTTCGGGGAAGGGTTAGGGTTAGGGTTCGGGCTTGGGTTAGGGTTAGGGGACGGGGACGGTTTAGGGTCCAGGTGAGGGTACGGCAACGCTTTAGGGGGAGCGTGCGTGTGAGGGCACGGGTTAGTGTTAGCGTACGGGTTAGGATTAGGGGATGGGTGAGGGTCAGGCTTCGGGGAAGGGTTAGGGTTAGGGTTCGGGCTAGGGTTAGGGTTAGGGGACGGGGACGGTTTAGGGTCCAGGTGAGGGTACGGCAACGCTTTAGGGGGAGCGTGCGTGTGAGGGCGCGGTTTAGTGTTAGCGTACGGCTTAGGATTAGGGGACGGGTGAGGGTCAGGCTTCGGGGAAGGGTTAGGGTTAGGGTTCGGGCTACGGTTAGGGTTAGGGGACGGGGAAGGTTTAGGGTCCAGGTGAGGGTACGGCAACGCTTTAGGGGGAGCGTGCGTGTGAGGGCGCCGGTTAGTGTTAGCGTACGGGTTAGGATTAGGGGACGGGTGAGGGTCAGGCTTCGGGGAAGGGTTAGGGTTAGGGTTCGGGCTAGGGTTAGGGTTAGGGGACGGGGACGGTTTAGGGTCCAGGTGAGGGTACGGCAACGCTTTAGGGGGAGCGTGCGTGTGAGGGCGCGGGTTAGTGTTAGCGTACGGGTTAGGATTAGGGGACGGGTGAGGGTCAGGCTTCGGGGAAGGGTTAGGGTTAGGGTTCGGGATAGGGTTAGGGTTAGGGGACGGGGACGGTTTAGGGTCCAGGTGAGGGTACGGCAACGCTTTAGGGGGAGCGTGCGTGTGAGGGCACGTGTTAGTGTTAGCGTACGGGTTAGGATTAGGGGACGGGTGAGGGTCAGGCTTCGGGGAAGGGTTAGGGTTAGGGTTCGGGCTAGGGTTAGGGTTAGGGGACGGGGACGGTTTAGGGTCCAGGAGAGGGTACGGCAACGCTTTAGGGGGAGCGTGCGTGTGAGGGCGCGCGTTAGTGTTAGCGTACGGCTTAGGATTAGGGGACGGGTGAGGGTCAGGCTTCGGAGAAGGGTTAGGGTTAGGGTTCGGGCTAGGGTTAGGGTTAGGGGACGGGGACGGTTTAGGGTCCAAGTGAGGGTACGGCAACGCTTTAGGGGGAGCGTGCGTGTGAGGGCGCGCGTTAGTGTTAGCGTGCGGCTTAGGATTAGGGGACGGGTGAGGGTCAGGCTTCGGGGAAGGGTTAGGGTTAGGGTTCGGGCTAGGGTTAAGGTTAGGGGATGGGGACGGTTTAGGGTCCAGGTGAGGGTACGGCAACGCTTTAGGGGGAGCGTGCGTGTGAGGGCGCGGGTTAGTGTTAGCATACGGCTTAGGATTAGGGGACGGGTGAGGGTCAGGCTTCGGGGAAGGGTTAGGGTTAGGGTTTGGGCTAGGGTTAGGGTTAGGGGACGGGGACGGTTTAGGGTCCAGGTGAGGGTACGGCAACGCTTTAGGGGGAGCGTGCGTGTGAGGGCGCGGGTTAGTGTTAGCGTACGGGTTAGGATTAGGGGACGGGTGAGGGTCAGGCTTCGGGGCAGGGTTAGGGTTAGGGTTCGGGCTAGGGTTAGGGTTAGGGGACGGGGACGGTTTAGGGTCCAGGTGAGGGTACGGCAACGCTTTAGGGGGAGCGTGCGTGTGAGGGCGTGGGTTAGTGTTAGCGTACGGGTTAGGATTAGGGGACGGGTGAGGGTCAGGCTTCGGGGAAGGGTTAGGGTTAGGGTTCGGGCTAGGGTTAGGGTTAGGGGACGGGGACGGTTTAGGGTCCAGGTGAGGGTACGGCAACGCTTTAGGGGGAGCATGCGTGTGAGGGCGCGGGTTAGTGTTAGCGTACGGGTTAAGATTAGGGGACGGGTGAGGGTCAGGCTTCGGGGAAGGGTTAGGGTTAGGGTTCGGGCTAGGGTTAGGGTTAGGGGACGGGGACGGTTTCGGGTCCAGGTGAGGGTACGGCAACGCTTTAGGGGGAGCGTGCGTGTGAGGGCGCGGGTTAGCGTTAGCGTACGGGTTAGGATTAGGGGACGGGTGAGGGTCAGGCTTCGGGGAAGGGTTAGGGTTAGGGTGCGGGCTAGGGTTAGGGTTAGGGGACGGGGACGGTTTAGGGTCCAGGTGAGGGTACGGCAACGCTTTAGGGGGAGCGTGCGTGTGAGGGCGCGCGTTAGTGTTAGCGTATGGCTTAGGATTAGGGGACGGGTGAGGGTCAGGCTTCGGGGAAGGGTTAGGGTTAGGGTTCGGGCTAGGGTTAGGGTTAGGGGACGGGGACGGTTTAGGGTCCAGGTGAGGGTACGGCAACGCTTTAGGGGGAGCGTGCGTGTGAGGGCGCGGGTTAGTGTTAGCGTATGGCTTAGGATTAGGGGACGGGTGAGGGTCAGGCTTCGGGGAAGGGTTAGGGTCAGGGTTCGGGCTAGGGTTAGGGTTAGGGGACGGGGACGGTTTCGGGTCCAGGTGAGGGTACGGCAACTCTTTAGGGGGAGCGTGCGTGTGAGGGCGCGGGTTAGTGTTAGCGTACGGGTTAGGATTAGGGGACGGGTGAGGGTCAGGCTTCTGGGAAGGGTTACGGTTAGGGTTCGGGCTAGGGTTAGGGTTAGGGGACGGGGACGGTTTAGGGTCCAGGTGAGGGTACGGCAACGCTTTAGGGGGAGCGTGCATGTGAGGGCGCGGGTTAGTGTTAGCGTACGGGTTAGGATTAGGGGACGGGTGAGGGTCAGGCTTCGGGGAAGGGTTAGGGTTAGGGTTCGGGCTAGGGTTAGGGTTAGGGGACGGGGACGGTTTAGGGTCCAGGTGAGGGTACGGCAACGCTTTAGGGGGAGCGTGCGTGTGAGGGCGCGGGTTAGTGTTAGCGTACGGGTTAGGATTAGGGGACGGGTGAGGGTCAGGCTTCGGGGAAGGGTTAGGGTTAGGGTTCGGGCTAGGGTTAGGGTTAGGGGACGGGGACGGTGTAGGGTTCAGGTGAGGGTACGGCAACGCTTTAGGGGGAGCGTGCGTGTGAGGGCGCGGGTTAGTGTTAGCGTACGGCTTAGGATTAGGGGACGGGTGAGGGTCAGGCTTCGGGGAAGGGTTAGGGTTAGGGTTCGGGCTACGGTTAGGGTTAGGGGACGGGGAAGGTTTAGGGTCCAGGTGAGGGTACGGCAACGCTTTAGGGGGAGCGTGCGTGTGAGGGCGCGTGTTAGTGTTAGCGTACGGGTTAGGATTAGGGGACGGGTGAGGGTCAGGCTTCGGGGAAGGGTTAGGGTTAGGGTTCGGGCTAGGGTTAGGGTTAGGGGATGGGGACGGTTTAGGGTCCAGGTGAGGGTACGGCAACGCTTTAGGGGGAGCGTGCGTGTGAGGGCGCGGGTTAGTGTTAGCGTACGGGTTAGGATTAGGGGACGGGTGAGGGTCAGGCTTCGGGGAATGGTTAGGGTTAGGGTTCGGGCTAGGGTTAGGGTTAGGGGATGGGGAAGGTTTAGGGTCCAGGTGAGGGAACGGCAACGATTTAGGGGGAGCGTGCGTGTGAGGGCGCGGGTTAGTATTAGCGTACGGCTTAGGATTAGGGGACGGGTGAGGGTCAGGCTTCGGGGAAGGGTTAGGGTTAGGGTTCGGGCTAGGGTTAGGGTTAGGGGACGGGGACGGTTTCGGGTCCAGGTGAGGGTACGGCAACGCTTTAGGGGGAGCGTGCGTGTGAGGGCGTGGGTTAGTGTTAGCGTACGGCTTAGGATTAGGGGACGGATGAGGGTCAGGCTTCGGGGAAGGGTTAGGGTTAGGGTTCGGGCTAGGGTTAGGGTTAGGGGACGGGGACGGTTTAGGGTCCAGGTGAGGGTACGGCAACGCTTTAGGGGGAGCGTGCGTGTCAGGGCGCGGGTTAGTGTTAGCGTACGGGTTAGGATTAGGGGACGGGTGAGGGTCAGGCTTCGGGGAAGGGTTAGGGTTAGGGTTCGGGCCAGGGTTAGGGTTAGGGGACGGGGACGGTTTAGGGTCCAGGTGAGGGTACGGCAACGCTTTAGGGGGAGCGTGCGTGTGAGGGCACGTGTTAGTGTTAGCGTACGGGTTAGGATTAGGGGACGGGTGAGGGTCAGGCTTCGGGGAAGGGTTAGGGTTAGGGTTCGGGCTAGGGTTAGGGTTAGGGGACGGGGACGGTTTAGGGTCCAGGTGAGGGTACGGCAACGCTTTAGGGGGAGCGTGCGTGTGAGGGCGCGGGTTAGTGTTAGCGTACGGGTTAGGATTAGGGGACAGGTGAGGGTCAGGCTTCGGGGAAGGGTTAGGGTTAGGGTTCGGGCTAGGGTTAGTGTTAGGGGACGGGGACGGTGTAGGGTTCAGGTGAGGATACGGCAACGCTTTAGGGGGAGCGTGCGTGTGAGGGCACGGGTTAGTGTTAGCGTACGGCTTAGGATTAGGGGACGGGTGAGGGTCAGGCTTCGGGGAAGGGTTAGGGTTAGGGTTCGGGCTACGGTTAGGGTTAGGGGACGGGAAGGTTTAGGGTCCAGGTGAGGGTACGGCAACGCTTTAGGGGGAGCGTGCGTGTGAGGGCGCGGGTTAGTGTTAGCGTACGGGTTAGGATTAGGGGACGGGTGAGGGTCAGGCTTCGGGGAAGGGTTAGGGTTAGGGTTCGGGCTAGGGTTAGGGTTAGGGGATGGGGACGGTTTAGGGTCCAGGTGAGGGTACGGCAACGCTTTAGGGGGAGCGTGCGTGTGAGGGCGCGGGTTAGTGTTAGCGTACGGGTTAGGATTAGGGACGGGTGAGGGTCAGGCTTCGGGGAATGGTTAGGGTTAGGGTTCGGGCTAGGGTTAGGGTTAGGGGATGGGGAAGGTTTAGGGTCCAGGTGAGGGAACGGCAACGATTTAGGGGGAGCGTGCGTGTGAGGGCGCGGGTTAGTATTAGCGTACGGCTTAGGATTAGGGGACGGGTGAGGGTCAGGCTTCGGGGAAGGGTTAGGGTTAGGGTTCGGGCTAGGGTTAGGGTTAGGGGACGGGGACGGTTTCGGGTCCAGGTGAGGGTACGGCAACGCTTTAGGGGGAGCGTGCGTGTGAGGGCGTGGGTTAGTGTTAGCGTACGGCTTAGGATTAGGGGACGGATGAGGGTCACAGGCTTCGGGGAAGGGTTAGGGTTAGGGTTCGGGCTAGGGTTAGGGTTAGGGGACGGGGACGGTTTAGGGTCCAGGTGAGGGTACGGCAACGCTTTAGGGGGAGCGTGCGTGTCAGGGCACGGGTTAGTGTTAGCGTACGGGTTAGGATTAGGGGACGGGTGAGGGTCAGGCTTCGGGGAAGGGTTAGGGTTAGGGTTCGGGCCAGGGTTAGGGTTAGGGGACGGGGACGGTTTAGGGTTCAGGTGAGGGTACGGCAATGCTTTAGGGGGAGCGTGCGTGTGAGGGCGTGGGTTAGTGTTAGCGTACGGCTTAGGATTAGGGGACGAGTGAGGGTCAGGCTTCGGGGAAGGGTTAGGGTTAGGGTTCGGGCTACGGTTAGGGTTAGGGACGGGGAAGGTTTAGGGTCCAGGTGAGGGTACGGCAACGCTTTAGGGGAGCGTGCGTGTGAGGGCGCGGGTTAGTGTTAGCGTACGGGTTAGGATTAGGGGACGGGTGAGGGTCAGGCTTCGGGGATGGGTTGGGGTTAGGGTTCGGGCTAGGGTTAGGGTTAGGGGACGGGGACGGTTTAGGGTCCAGGTGAGGGTACGGCAACGCTTTAGGGGGAGCGTGCGTGTGAGGGCTCGGATTAGTGTTAGCGTACGGGTTAAGATTAGGGGACGGGTGAGGGTCAGGCTTCGGGGAAGGGTTAGGGTTAGGGTTCGGGCTAGGGTTAGGGTTAGGGGACGGGGACGGTTTCGGGTCCAGGTGAGGGTACGGCAACGCTTTAGGGGGAGCGTGCGTGTGAGGGCGCGGGTTAGTGTTAGCGTACGGGTTAGGATTAGGGGACGGGTGAGGGTCAGGCTTCGGGGAAGAGTTAGGGTTAGGGTTCGGGCTAGGGTTAGGGTTAGGGGACGGGGACGGTTTAGGGTCCAGGTCAGGGTACGGCAACGCTTTAGGGGGAGCGTGCGTGTGAGGGCGCGGGTTAGCGTTAGCGTACGGGTTAGGATTAGGGGACGGGTGAGGGTCAGGCTTCGGGGAAGGGTTAGGGTTAGGGTTCGGGCTAGGGTTAGGGTTAGGGGACGGGGACGGTTTAGGGTCCAGGTGAGGGTACGGCAACGCTTTAGGGGGAGCGTGCGTGTGAGGGCGCGCGTTAGTGTTAGCGTATGGCTTAGGATTAGGGGACGGGTGAGGGTCAGGCTTCGGGGAAGGGTTAGGGTTAGGGTTCGGGCTAGGGTTAGGGTTAGGGTACGGGGACGGTTTAGGGTCCAGGTGAGGGTACGGCAACGCTTTAGGGGGAGCGTGCATGTGAGGGCGCGGGTTAGTGTTAGCGTACGGGTTAGGATTAGGGGACGGGTGAGGGTCAGGCTTCGGGGAAGGGTTAGGGTTAGGGTTCGGGCTAGGGTTAGGGTTAGGGGACGGGGACGGTTTAGGGTCCAGATGAGGGTACGGCAACGCTTTAGGGGGAGCGTGCGTGTGAGGGCGCGGGTTAGTGTTAGCGTACGGGTTAGGATTAGGGGACGGGTGAGGGTCAGGCTTCGGGGAAGGGTTAGGGTTAGGGTTCGGGCTAGGGTTAGGGTTAGGGGACGGGGACGGTTTAGGGTTCAGGTGAGGGTACGGCAACGCTTTAGGGGGAGCGTGCGTGTGAGGGCGCGGGTTAGTGTTAGCGTACGGCTTAGGATTAGGGGACGGGTGAGGGTCAGGCTTCGGGGAAGGGTTAGGGTTAGGGTTCGGGCTACGGTTAGGGTTAGGGGACGGGGAAGGTTTAGGGTCCAGGTGAGGGTACGGCAACGCTTTAGGGGGAGCATGCGTGTGAGGGCGCGGGTTAGTGTTAGCGTACGGGTTAGGATTAGGGGACGGGTGAGGGTCAGGCTTCGGGGAAGGGTTAGGGTTAGGGTTCGGGCTAGGGTTAGGGTTAGGGGATGGGGACGGTTTAGGGTCCAGGTGAGGGTACGGCAACGCTTTAGGGGGAGCGTGCGTGTGAGGGCGTGGGTTAGTGTTAGCGTACGGGTTAGGATTAGGGGACGGGTGAGGGTCAGGCTTCGGGGAATGGTTAGGGTTAGGGTTCGGGCTAGGGTTAGGGTTAGGGGATGGGGAAGGTTTAGGGTCCAGGTGAGGGAACGGCAACGATTTAGGGGGAACGTGCGTGTGAGGGCGCGGGTTAGTGTTAGCGTACGGCTTAGGATTAGGGGACGGGTGAGGGTCAGGCTTCGGGGAAGGGTTAGGGTTAGGGTTCGGGCTAGGGTTAGGGTTAGGGGACGGGGACGGTTTCGGGTCCAGGTGAGGGTACGGCAACGCTTTAGGGGGAGCGTGCGTGTGAGGGCGCGGGTTAGTGTTAGCGTACGGGTTAGGATTAGGGGACGGGTGAGGGTCAGGCTTCGGGGAAGGGTTAGGGTTAGGGTTCGGGCTAGGGTTAGAGTTAGGGGATGGGGACGGTTTAGGGTCCAGGTGAGGGTACGGCAACGCTTTAGGGGGAGCGTGCGTGTGAGGGCGCGGGTTAGTGTTAGCGTACGGGTTAGGATTAGGGGACGGGTGAGGGTCAGGCTTCGGGGAAGGGTTAGGGTTAGGGTTCGGGCTAGGGTTAGGGTTAGGGGACGGGGACGGTTAGGGTTCAGGTGAGGGTACGGCAACGCTTTAGGGGGAGCGTGCGTGTGAGGGCGCGGGTTAGTGTTAGCGTACGGCTTAGGATTAGGGGACGGGTGAGGGTCATTCTTCGGGGAAGGGTTAGGGTTAGGGTTCGGGCTACGGTTAGGGTTGGGGACGGGGAAGGTTTAGGGTCCAGGTGAGGGTACGGCAACGCTTTAGGGGGAGCGTGCGTGTGAGGGCGCGGGTTAGTGTTAGCGTACGGGTTAGGATTAGGGGACGGGTGAGGGTCAGGCTTCGGGGAAGGGTTAGGGTTAGGGTTCGGGCTTGGGTTAGGGTTAGGGGACGGGGACGGTTTAGGGTCCAGGTGAGGGTACGGCAACGCTTTAGGGGGAGCGTGCGTGTGAGGGCACGGGTTAGTGTTAGCGTACGGGTTAGGATTAGGGGATGGGTGAGGGTCAGGCTTCGGGGAAGGGTTAGGGTTAGGGTTCGGGCTAGGGTTAGGGTTAGGGGACGGGGACGGTTTAGGGTCCAGGTGAGGGTACGGCAACGCTTTAGGGGGAGCGTGCGTGTGAGGGCGCGGTTTAGTGTTAGCGTACGGCTTAGGATTAGGGGACGGGTGAGGGTCAGGCTTCGGGGAAGGGTTAGGGTTAGGGTTCGGGCTACGGTTAGGGTTAGGGGACGGGGAAGGTTTAGGGTCCAGGTGAGGGTACGGCAACGCTTTAGGGGGAGCGTGCGTGTGAGGGCGCCGGTTAGTGTTAGCGTACGGG
This sequence comes from Stenella coeruleoalba, assembly GCF_951394435.1. NCBI lineage: Eukaryota > Metazoa > Chordata > Mammalia > Artiodactyla > Delphinidae > Stenella > Stenella coeruleoalba. Next base: position 108,394 of record NW_027646390.1, read on the forward strand.
TTAGGATTAGGGGACGGGTGAGGGTCAGGCTTCGGGGAAGGGTTAGGGTTAGGGTTCGGGCTAGGGTTAGGGTTAGGGGACGGGGACGGTTTAGGGTCCAGGTGAGGGTACGGCAACGCTTTAGGGGGAGCGTGCGTGTGAGGGCGCGGGTTAGTGTTAGCGTACGGGTTAGGATTAGGGGACGGGTGAGGGTCAGGCTTCGGGGAAGGGTTAGGGTTAGGGTTCGGGATAGGGTTAGGGTTAGGGGACGGGGACGGTTTAGGGTCCAGGTGAGGGTACGGCAACGCTTTAGGGGGAGCGTGCGTGTGAGGGCACGTGTTAGTGTTAGCGTACGGGTTAGGATTAGGGGACGGGTGAGGGTCAGGCTTCGGGGAAGGGTTAGGGTTAGGGTTCGGGCTAGGGTTAGGGTTAGGGGACGGGGACGGTTTAGGGTCCAGGAGAGGGTACGGCAACGCTTTAGGGGGAGCGTGCGTGTGAGGGCGCGCGTTAGTGTTAGCGTACGGCTTAGGATTAGGGGACGGGTGAGGGTCAGGCTTCGGAGAAGGGTTAGGGTTAGGGTTCGGGCTAGGGTTAGGGTTAGGGGACGGGGACGGTGTAGGGTCCAAGTGAGGGTATGGCAACGCTTTAGGGGGAGCGTGCGTGTGAGGGCGCGCGTTAGTGTTAGCGTGCGGCTTAGGATTAGGGGACGGGTGAGGGTCAGGCTTCGGGGAAGGGTTAGGGTTAGGGTTCGGGCTAGGGTTAAGGTTAGGGGATGGGGACGGTTTAGGGTCCAGGTGAGGGTACGGCAACGCTTTAGGGGGAGCGTGCGTGTGAGGGCGCGGGTTAGTGTTAGCATACGGCTTAGGATTAGGGGACGGGTGAGGGTCAGGCTTCGGGGAAGGGTTAGGGTTAGGGTTTGGGCTAGGGTTAGGGTTAGGGGACGGGGACGGTTTAGGGTCCAGGTGAGGGTACGGCAACGCTTTAGGGGGAGCGTGCGTGTGAGGGCGCGGGTTAGTGTTAGCGTACGGGTTAGGATTAGGGGACGGGTGAGGGTCAGGCTTCGGGGAAGGGTTAGGGTTAGGGTTCGGGCTAGGGTTAGGGTTAGGGGATGGGGACGGATTAGGGTCCAGGTGAGGGTACGGCAACGCTTTAGGGGGAGCGTGCGTGTGAGGGCGCGTGTTAGTGTTAGCGTAAGCGTTAGGATTAGGGGACGGGTGAGGGTCAGGCTTCGGGGAAGGGTTAGGGTTAGGGTTCGGGCTAGGGTTAGGGTTAGGGGACGGGGACGGTTTAGGGTCCAGGTCAGGGTACGGCAACGCTTTAGGGGGAGCGTGCGTGTGAGGGCGCGGGTTAGTGTTAGCGTACGGGTTAGGATTAGGGGACGGGTGAGGGTCAGGCTTCGGGGAAGGGTTAGGGTTAGGGTTCGGGCTAGGGTTAGGGTTAGGGGACGGGGACGGTTTAGGGTCCAGGTGAGGGTGCGGCAACGCTTTAGGGGGAGCGTGCGTGTGAGGGCGCGGGTTAGTGTTAGCGTACGGGTTAGGATTAGGGGACGGGTGAGGGTCAGGCTTCGGGGAAGGGTTAGGGTTAGGGTTCGGGCTAGGGTTAGGGTTAGGGGACGGGGACGGTTTAGGGTCCAAGTGAGGGTACGGCAACGCTTTAGGGGGAGCGTGCGTGTGAGGGCGCGCATTAGTGTTAGCGTGCGGCTTAGGATTAGGGGACGGGTGAGGGTCAGGCTTCGGGGAAGGGTTAGGGTTAGGGTTCGGGCTAGGGTTAGGGTTAGGGGACGGGGACGGTTTAGGGTCCAGGTGAGGGTACGGCAACGCTTTAGGGGGAGCGTGCGTGTGAGGGCGTGGGTTAGTGTTAGCGTACGGCTTAGGATTAGGGGACGGGTGAGGGTCAGGCTTCGGGGAAGTGTTAGGGTTAGGGTTCGGGCTAGGGTTAGGGTTAGGGGACGGGGACGGTTTAGGGTCCAGGTGAGGGTACGGCAACGCTTTAGGGGGAGCGTGCGTGTGAGGGCGCGGGTTAGTGTTAGCGTACGGGTTAGGATTAGGGGACGGGTGAGGGTCAGGCTTCGGGGAAGGGTTAGGGTTAGGGTTCGGGATAGGGTTAGGGTTAGGGGACGGGGACGGTTTAGGGTCCAGGTGAGGGTACGGCAACGCTTTAGGGGGAGCGTGCGTGTGAGGGCACGTGTTAGTGTTAGCGTACGGGTTAGGATTAGGGGACGGGTGAGGGTCAGGCTTCGGGGAAGCGTTAGGGTTAGGGTTCGGGCTAGGGTTAGGGTTAGGGGACGGGGACGGTTTAGGGTCCAGGAGAGGGTACGGCAACGCTTTAGGGGGAGCGTGCGTGTGAGGGCGCGCGTTAGTGTTAGCGTACGGCTTAGGATTAGGGGACGGGTGAGGGTCAGGCTTCGGGGAAGGGTTAGGGTTAGGGTTCGGGCTAGGGTTAGGGTTAGGGGACGGGGACGGTTTAGGGTCCAAGTGAGGGCACGGCAACGCTTTAGGGGGAGCGTGCGTGTGAGGGCGCGCGTTAGTGTTAGCGTGCGGCTTAGGATTAGCTGACGGGTGAGGGTCAGGCTTCGGGGAAGGGTTAGGGTTAGGGTTCGGGCTAGGGTTAGGGTTAGGGGATGGGGACGGTTTAGGGTCCAGGTGAGGGTACGGCAACGCTTTAGGGGGAGCGTGCGTGTGAGGGCGCGGGTTAGTGTTAGCGTACGGCTTAGGATTAGGGGACGGGTGAGGGTCAGGCTTCGGGGAAGGGTTAGGGTTAGGGTTTGGGCTAGGGTTAGGGTTAGGGGACGGGGACGGTTTAGGGTCCAGGTGAGGGTACGGCAACGCTTTAGGGGGAGCGTGCGTGTGAGGGCGCGGGTTAGTGTTAGCGTAAGGGTTAGGATTAGGGGACGGGTGAGGGTCAGGCTTCTGGGAAGGGTTAGGGTTAGGGTTCGGGCTAGGGTTAGGGTTAGGGGATGGGGACGGATTAGGGTCCAGGCGAGGGTACGGCAACGCTTTAGGGGGAGCGTGTGTGTGAGGGCGCGTGTTAGTGTTAGCGTACGCGTTAGGATTAGGGGACGGGTGAGGGTCAGGCTTCGGGGAAGGGTTAGGGTTAGGGTTCGGGCTAGGGTTAGGGTTAGGGGACGGGGACGGTTTAGGGTCCAGGTGAGGGTACGGCAACGCTTCAGGGGGAGCGTGCGTGTGAGGGCGCGGGTTAGTGTTAGCGTACGGGTTAGGATTAGGGGACGGGTGAGGGTCAGGCTTCGGGGAAGTGTTAGGGTTAGGGTTCGGGCTAGGGTTAGGGTTAGGGGATGGGGAAGGTTTAGGGTCCAGGTGAGGGTACGGCAACGCTTTAGGGGGAGCGTGCGTGTGAGGGCGTGGGATAGTGTTAGCGTACGGGTTAGGATTAGGGGACGGGTGAGGGTCAGGCTTCGGGGAAGGTTTAGGGTTAGGGTTCGGGCTAGGGTAAGGGTTAAGGGACGGGGACGGTTTAGGGTCCAGGTGAGGGTACGGCAACGCTTTAGGGGGAGCGTGCGTGTGAGGACGCGGGTTAGTGTTAGCGTATGGGTTAGGATTAGGGGACGGGTGAGGGTCAGGCATCGGGGAAGGGTTAGGGTTAGGGTTCGGGCTAGGGATAGGGTTAGGGGACGGGGACGGTTTAGGGACTAGGTGAGGGTACGGCAACGCTTTAGGGGGGGCGTACATGTGAGGGCGCGGGTTAGTGTTAGCGTACGGGTTAGGATTAGGGGACGGGTGAGGGTCAGGCTTCGGGGAAGGGTTAGGGTTAGGGTTCGGGCTAGGGTTAGGGTTAGGGGACGGGGACGGTTTAGGGTCCAGGTGAGGGTACGGCAACGCTTTAGGGGGAGCGTGCGTGTGAGGGCGCGGGTTAGTGTTAGCGTATGGGTTAGGATTAGGGGACGGGTGAGGGTCAGGCTTCGGGGAAGGGTTAGGGTTAGGGTTCGGGCTAGGGTTAGGGTTAGGGGATGGGGACGGTTTAGGGTCCAGGTGAGGGAACGGCAACGCTTTAGGGGGAGCGTGCGTGTGAGGGCGCGTGTTAGTGTTAGCGTACGGGTTAGGATTAGGGGATGGGTGAGGGTCAGGCTTCGGGGAAGGGTTAGGGTTAGGGTTCGGGCTAGGGTTAGGGTTAGGGGACGGGGACGGTTTAGGGTCCAGGTGAGAGTACGGCAACGCTTTAGGGGGAGCGTGCGTGTGAGGGCGCGGGTTAGTGTTAGCGTACGGGTTAGGATTAGGGGACGGGTGAGGGTCAGGCTTCGGGGAAGGGTTAGGGTTAGGGTTCGGGCTAGGGTAAGGGTTAGGGGATGGGGAAGGTTTTGGGTCCAGGTGAGGGTACGGCAACGCTTTAGGGGGAGCGTGCGTGTGAGGGCGTGGGTTAGTGTTAGCGTACGGGTTAGGATTAGGGGACGGGTGAGGGTCAGGCTTCGGGGAAGGTTTAGGGTTAGGGTTCGGGCTAGGGTAAGGGTTAAGGGACGGGGACCGTTTAGGGTCCAGGTGAGGGTACGGCAACGCTTTAGGGGGAGCGTGCGTGTGAGGACGCGGGTTAGTGTTAGCGTACGGGTTAGGATTAGGGGACGGGTGAGGATCAGGCATCGGGGAAGGGTTAGGGTTAGGGTTCGGGCTAGGGTTAGGGGACGGGGACGGTTTAGGGTCCAGGTGAGGGTACGGCAACGTTTTAGGGGGAGCGTGCGTGTGAGGGCGCGGGTTAGTGTTAGCGTACGGGTTAGGATTAGGGGACGGGTGAGGGTCAGGCTTCGGGGAAGGGTTAGGGTTAGGGTTCGGGCTAGGGTTAGGGTTAGGGGATGGGGACGGTTTAGGGTCCAGGTGAGGGTACGGCAACGCTTTAGGGGGAGCGTGCGTGTGAGGGCGCGTGTTAGTGTTAGCGTACGGGTTAGGATTAGGGGACGGGTGAGGGTCAGGCTTCGGGGAAGGGTTAGGGTTAGGGTTCGGGCTAGGGTTAGGGTTAGGGGACGGGGACGGTTTAGGGTCCAGGTGAGGGTACGGCAACGCTTTAGGGGGAGCGTGCGTGTGAGGGCGCGGGTTAGTGTTAGCGTACGGGTTAGGATTAGGGGACGGGTGAGGGTCAGGCTTCGGGGAAGGGTTAGGGTTAGGGTTCGGGCTAGGGTTAGGGTTAGGGGATGGGGAAGGTTTAGGGTCCAGGTGAGGGTACGGCAACGCTTTAGGGGGAGCGTGCATGTGAGGGCGCGGGTTAGTGTTAGCGTACGGGTTAGGATTAGGGGACGGGTGAGGGTCAGGCTTCGGGGAAGGTTTAGGGTTAGGGTTCGGGCTAGGGTAGGGGTTAAGGGACGGGGACGGTTTAGGGTCCAGGTGAGGGTACGGCAACGTTTAAGGGGGAGCGTGCGTGTGAGGACGCGGGTTAGTGTTAGCGTACGGGTTAGGATTAGGGGACGGGTGAGGGTCAGGCATCGGGGAAGGGTTAGGGTTAGGGTTCGGGCTAGGGTTAGGGTTAGGGGACGGGGACGGTTTAGGGTCCAGGTGAGGGTACGGCAACGCTTTAGGGGGAGCGTACGTGTGAGGGCGCGGGTTAGTGTTAGCGTACGGGTTAGGATTAGGGGACGGGTGAGGGTCAGGCTTCGGGGAAGGGTTAGGGTTAGGGTTCGGGCTAGGGTTAGGGTTAGGGGACGGGGACGGTTTCGGGTCCAGGTGAGGGTACGGCAACGCTTTAGGGGGAGCGTGCGTGTGAGGGCGCGGGTTAGTGTTAGAGTACGGGTTAGGATTAGGGGACGTGTGAGGGTCAGGCTTCGGGGAAGGGTTAGGGTTAGGGTTCGGGCTAGGGTTAGGGTTAGGGGACGGTTACGGTTTAGGGTTCAGGTGAGGGTACGGCAACGCTTTAGGGGGAGCGTGCCTGTGAGGGCGCGGGTTAGTGTTAGCGTACGGCTTAGGATTAGGGGACGGGTGAGGGTCAGGCTTCGGGGAAGGGTTAGGGTTAGGGTTCGGGCTACGGTTAGGGTTAGGGGACGGGGAAGGTTTAGGGTCCAGGTGAGGGTACGGCAACGCTTTAGGGGGAGCGTGCGTGTGAGGGCGCGGGTTAGTGTTAGCGTACGGGTTAGGATTAGGGGACGGGTGAGGGTCAGGCTTCGGGGAAGGGTTAGGGTTAGGGTTCGGGCTAGGGTTCGGGTTAGGGGACGGGGACGGTTTAGGGTCCAGGTGAGGGTACAGCAACGCTTTAGGGGGAGCGTGCGTGTGAGGGCGCAGGTTAGTGTTAGCGTACGGGTTAGGATTAGGGGACGGGTGAGGGTCAGGCTTCGGGGAAGGGTTAGGGTTAGGGTTCGGGCTAGGGTTAGGGTTAGGGGACGGGGACGGTTTCGGGTCCAGGTGAGGGTACGGCAACGCTTTAGGGGGAGCGTGCGTGTGAGGGCACGCGTTAGTGTTAGCGTACGGGTTAGGATTAGGGGACGGGTGAGGGTCAGGCTTCGGGGAAGGGTTAGGGTTAGGGTTCGGGCTAGGGTTAGGGTTAGGGTACGGGGACGGTTTAGGGTCCAGGAGAGGGTACGGCAACGCTTTAGGGGGAGCGTGCGTGTGAGGGCGCGCGTTAGTGTTATCGTACGGCTTAGGATTAGGGGACGGGTGAGGGTCAGGCTTCGGGGAAGGGTTAGGGTTAGGGTTCGGGCTAGGGTTAGGGTTAGGGGACGGGGACGGTTTAGGGTCCAAGTGAGGGTACGGCAACGCTTTAGGGGGACCGTGCGTGTGAGGGCGCGCGTTAGTGTTAGCGTGCGGCTTAGGATTAGGGGACGGGTGAGGGTCAGGCTTCGGGGAAGTGTTAGGGTTAGGGTTCGGGCTAGGGTTAGGGTTAGGTGACGGGGACGGTTTAGGGTCCAGGTGAGGGTACGGCAACGCTTTAGGGGGAGCGTGCGTGTGAGGGCGCGGGTTAGTGTTAGCGTACGGGTTAGGATTAGGGGACGGGTGAGGGTCAGGCTTCGGGGAAGGGTTAGGGTTAGGGTTCGGGCTAGGGTTAGGGTTAGGGGACGGGGACGGTTTAGGGTCCAGGTGAGGGTACGGCAACGCTTTAGGGGGAGCGTGCGTGTGAGGGCGCGTGTTAGTGTTAGCGTACGGGTTAGGATTAGGGGACGGGTGAGGGTCAGGCTTCGGGGAAGGGTTAGGGTTAGGGTTCGGGCTAGGGTTAGGGTTAGGGGATGGGGAAGGTTTAGGGTCCAGGTGAGGGTACGGCAACGCTTTAGGGGGAGCGTGCGTGTGAGGGCGCGGGTTAGTGTTAGCGTACGGGTTAGGATTAGGGGACGGGTGAGGGTCAGGCTTCGGGGAAGGTTTAGGGTTAGGGTTCGGGCTACGGTTAGGGTTAAGGGACGGGGACGGTTTAGGGTCCAGGTGAGGGTACGGCAACGCTTTAGGGGGAGCGTGCGTGTGAGGACGCTAGTTAGTGTTAGCGTACGGGTTAGGATTAGGGGACGGGTGAGTGTCAGGCATCGGGGAAGGGTTAGGGTTAGGGTTCGGGCTAGGGTTAGGGTTAGGGGACGGGGACGGTTTAGGGTCCAGGTGAGGGTACGGCAACGCTTTAGGGGGAGCGTACGTGTGAGGGCGCGGGTTAGTGTTAGCGTACGGGTTAGGATTAGGGGACGGGTGAGGGTCAGGCTTCGGGGAAGGGTTAGGGTTAGGGTTCGGGCTAGGGTTAGGGTTAGGGGACGGGGACGGTTCAGGGTCCAGGTGAGGGTACGGCAACGCTTTAGGGGGAGCGTGAGTGTGAGGACGCGGGTTAGTGTTAGCGTACGGGTTAGGATTAGGGGACGGGTGAGGGTCAGGCTTCGGGGAAGGGTTAGGGTTAGGGTTCGGGCTAGGGTTAGGGTTAGGGGACGGGGACGGTTTCGGGTCCAGGTGAGGGTACGGCAACGCTTTACGGGGAGCGTGCATGTGAGGGCGCGGGTTAGTGTTAGCGTACGGGTTAGGATTAGGGGACGGGTGAGGGTCAGGCTTCGGGGAAGGGTTAGGGTTAGGGTTCGGGCTAGGGTTAGGGTTAGGGGACGGGGATGGTTTAGGGTCCCGGTGAGGGTACGGCAACGCTTTAGGGGGAGCGTGCGTGTGAGGGCGCGGCTTAGTGTTAGCGTACGGGTTAGGATTAGGGGACGGGTGAGGGTCAGGCTTCGGGGAAGGGTTAGGGTTAGGGTTCGGGCTAGGGTTAGGGTTAGGGGACGGGGACGGTTTAGAGTCCGGGTGAGGGTACGGCAACGCTTTAGGGGGAGCGTGCGTGTGAGGGCGCGGGTTAGTGTTAGCGTACGGCTTAGGATTAGGGGACGGGTGAGGGTCAGGCTTCGGGGAAGGGTTAGGGTTAGGGTTCGGGCTAGGGTTAGGGTTAGGAGACGGGGACGGTTTAGGGTCCAGGTGAGGGTACGGCAACGTTTTAGGGGGAGCGTGCGTGTGAGGGCGCGGGTTAGTGTTAGCGTACGGGTTAGGATTAGGTGACGGGTGAGGGTCAGGCTTCGGGGAAGGGTTAGGGTTAGGGTTCGGGCTAGGGTTAGGGTTAGGGTTAGGGGACGGTTTCGGGTCCAGGTGAGGGTACGGCAACGCTTTAGGGGGAGCGTGCGTGTGAGGGCGCGGGTTAGTGTTAGCGTACGGGTTAGGATTAGGGGTCGGGTGAGGGTCAGGCTACGGGGAAGGGTTAGGGTTAGGGTTCGGGCTAGGGTTAGGGTTAGGGGACGGGGACGGTTTAGGGTCCAGGTTAGGGTACGGCAACGCTTTAGGGGGAGCGTGCGTGTGAGGGCGCGGGTTAGTGTTAGCGTACGGTTTAGGATTAGGGGACGGGTGAGGGTCAGGCTTCGGGGAAGGGTTAGGTTTAGGGTTCGGGCTAGGGTTAGGGTTAGGGGACGGGGACGGTTTCGGGTCCAGGTGAGGGTACGGCAACGCTTTAGGTGGAGCGTGCGTGTGAGGGCGCGGGTTAGTGTTAGCGTACGGGTTAGGATTAGGGGACGGGTGAGGGTCAGGCTTCGGGGAAGGGTTAGGGTTAGGGTTCGGGCTAGGGTTAGGGTTAGGGGACGGGGACGGTTTAGGGTCCAGGTGAGGGTACGGCAACGCTTTAGGGGGACCGTGCGTGTGAGGGCGCGGGTTAGTGTTAGCGTACGGGTTAGGATTAGGGGACGGGTGAGGGTCAGGCTTCGGGGAAGGGTTAGGGTTAGGGTTCGGGCTAGGGTTAGGGTTAGGGGACGGGGACGGTTTAGGGTCCAGGTGAGGGTACGGCAACGCTTTAGGGGGAGCGTGCGTGTGAGGGCGCGGGTTAGTGGTAGCGTACGGCTTAGGATTGGGGACGGGTGAGGGTCAGGCTTCGGGGAAGGGTTAGGGTTAGGGTTCGGGCTAGGGTTAGGGTTAGGGGACGGGGACGGTTTAGGGTCCAGGTGAGGGTACGGCAACGCTTTAGGGGGAGCGTGCGTGTGAGGGCGCGGGTTAGTGTTAGCGTACGGGTTAGTATTAGGGGACGGGTGAGGGTCAGGCTTCGGGGAAGGGTTAGGGTTAGGGTTCGGGCTAGGGTTAGGGTTAGGGTACGGGGACGGTTTAGGGTCCAGGTGAGGGTACGGCAACGCTTTAGGGGGAGCGTGCGTGTGAGGGCGCGGGTTAGTGTTAGCGTACGGGTTAGGATTAGGGGACGGGTGAGGGTCAGGCTTCGGGGAAGGGTTAGGGTTAGGGTTCGGGCTAGAGTTAGGGTTAGGGGACGGGGACGGTTAAGGGTCCAGGTGAGGGTACGGCAACGCTTTAGGGGGAGCGTGCGTGTGAGGGCCCGGGTTACTGTTGGCGTACGGGTTAGGATTAGGGGACGGGTGAGGGTCCGGCTTCGGGGAAGGGTTAGGGTTAGGGTTCGGGCTAGGGTTAGGGTTAGGGGACGGGGACGGTTTAGGGTCCAGGTGAGGGTACGGCAACGCTTTAGGGGGAGCGTGCGTGTGAGGGCGCGGGTTAGTGTTAGCGTACGGGTTAGGATTAGGGGACGGGTGAGGGTCAGGCTTCGGGGAAGGGTTAGGGTTAGGGTTCGGGCTAGGGTTAGGGTTAGGGGACGGGGACGGTTTAGGGTCCAGGTGAGGGTACGGCAACGCTTTAGGGGGAGCGTGCGTGTGAGGGCGTGGGTTAGTGTTAGCGTACGGGTTAAGATTAGGGGACGGGTGAGGTCAGGCTTCGGGGAAGGGTTAGGGTTAGGGTTCGGGCTAGGGTTAGGGTTAGGGGACGGGGACAGTTTCGGGTCCAGGTGAGGGTACGGCAACGCTTTAGGTGGAGCGTGCGTGTGAGGGCGCGGGTTAGTGTTAGCGTACGGGTTAGGATTAGGGGACGGGTGAGGGTCAGGCTTCGGGGAAGGGTTAGGGTTAGGGTTCGGGCTAGGGTTAGGGTTAGGGGACGGGGACGATTTAGGGTCCAGGTGAGGGTACGGCAACGCTTTAGGGGGAGCATGCGTGTGAGGGCGCGGGTTAGTGTTAGCGTACGGGTTAGGATTAGGGGACGGGTGAGGGTCAGGCTTCGGGGAAGGGTTAGGGTTAGGGTTCGGGCTAGGGTTAGGGTTAGGGGACGGGGACGGTTTAGGGTCCAGGTGAGGGTACGGCAACGCTTTAGGGGGAGCGTGCGTGTGAGGGCGTGGGTTAGTGGTAGCGTACGGCTTAGGATTAGGGGACGGGTGAGGGTCAGGCTTCGGGGAAGGGTTAGGGTTAGGGTTCGGGCTAGGGTTAGGGTTAGGGGACGGGGACGGTTTAGGGTCCAGGTGGGGGACGGCAACGCTTTAGGGGGAGCGTGCGTGTGAGCGCGCGGGTTAGTGTTAGCGTACGGGTTAGGATTAGGGGACGGGTGAGGGTCAGGCTTCGGGGAAGGTTTAGGGTTAGGGTTCGGGCTAGGGTTAGTGTTAGGGGACGGGGACGGTTTCGGGTCCAGGTGAGGGTACGGCAACGCTTTAGGGGGAGCGTGCATGTGAGGGCGCGTGTTAGTGTTAGCGTACGGGTTAGGATTAGGGGACGGATGAGGGTCAGGCTTCGGGGAAGGGTTACGGTTAGGGTTCGGGCTAGGGTCAGGGTTAGGGGACGGGGACGGTTTAGGGTCCAGGTGAGGGTACGGCAACGCTTTAGGGGGAGCGTGCGTGTGAGGGCGCGGGTTAGTGTTAGCGTACGGGTTAGGATTAGGGGACGGGTGAGGGTCAGGCTTCGGGGAATGGTTAGGGTTAGGGTTCCGGCTAGGGTTAGGGTTAGGGGATGGGGAAGGTTTAGGGTCCAGGTGAGGGAACGGCAACGATTTAGGGGGAGCGTGCGTGTGAGGGCGCGGGTTAGTGTTAGCGTACGGGTTAGGATTAGGGGACGGGTGAGGGTCAGGCTTCGGGGAAGGGTTAGGGTGAGGGTTCGGGCTAGGGTTAGGGTTAGGGGACGGGGACGGTTTCGGGTCCAAGTGAGGGTACGGCAACGCTTTAGGGGGAGCGTGCGTGTGAGGGCGCGGGTTAGTGTTAGCGTACGGCTTAGGATTAGGGGACGGGTGAGGGTCAGGCTTCGGGGAAGGGTTAGGGTTAGGGTTCGGGCTAGGGTTAGGGTTAGGGGACGGGGACGGTTTAGGGTCCAGGTGAGGGTACGGCAACGCTTTAGGGGGACCGTGCGTGTGAGGGCGCGGGTTAGTGTTAGCGTACGGGTTAGGATTAGGGGACGGGTGAGGGTCAGGCTTCGGGGAAGGGTTAGGGTTAGGGTTCGGGCTAGGGTTAGAGTTAGGGGACGGGGACGGTTTAGGGTCCAGGTGAGGGTACGGCAACGCTTTAGGGGGAGCGTGCGTGTGAGGGCGCGGGTTAGTGTTAGCGTACGGGTTAGGATTAGGGGACGGGTGAGGGTCAGGCTTCGGGGAAGGGTTAGGGTTAGGGTTCGGGCTAGGGTTAGGGTTAGGGGACGGGGACGGTTTAGGGTCCAGGTGAGGGTACGGCAACGCTTTAGGGGGAGCGTGCGTGTGAGGGCGCGGGTTAGTGTTAGCGTACGGGTTAGGATTAGGGGACGGGTGAGGGTCAGGCTTCGGGGATGGGTTAGGGTTAGGGTTCGGGCTAGGGTTAGGGTTAGGGGACGGGGACGGTTTAGGGTCCAGGTGAGGGTACGGCAACGCTTTAGGGGGAGCGTGCGTGTGAGGGCGCGGGTTAGTGTTAGCGTACGGGTTAAGATTAGGGGACGGGTGAGGGTCAGGCTTCGGGGAAGGGTTAGGGTTAGGGTTCGGGCTAGGGTTAGGGTTAGGGGACGGGGACGGTTTCGGGTCCAGGTGAGGGTACGGCAACGCTTTAGGGGGAGCGTGGTTGTGAGGGCGCGGGTTAGTGTTAGCGTACGGGTTAGGATTAGGGGACGGGTGAGGGTCAGGCTTCGGGGAAGGGTTAGGGTTAGGGTTCGGGCTAGGGTTAGGGTTAGGGGACGGGGACGGTTTAGGGTCCAGGTGACGGTACGGCAACGCTTTAGGGGGAGCGTGCGTGTGAGGGCGCGGTTTAGCGTTAGCGTACGGGTTAGGATTAGGGGACGGGTGAGGGTCAGGCTTCGGGGAAGGGTTAGGGTTAGGGTTCGGGCTAGGGTTAGGGTTAGGGGACGGGGACGGTTTAGGGTCCAGGTGAGGGTACGGCAACGCTTTAGGGGGAGCGTGCGTGTGAGGGCGCGCGTTAGTGTTAGCGTATGGTTAGGATTAGGGGACGGGTGAGGGTCAGGCTTCGGGGAAGGGTTAGGGTTAGGGTTCGGGCTAAGGTTAGGGTTAGGGGACGGGGACGGTTTAGGGTCCAGGTGAGGGTACGGCAACGCTTTAGGGGGAGCGTGCGTGTGAGGGCGCGGGTTAGTGTTAGCGTACGGGTTAGGATTAGGGGACGGGTGAGGGTCAGGCTTCTGGGAAGGGTTACGGTTAGGGTTCGGGCTAGGGTTAGGGTTAGGGGACGGGGACGGTATAGGGTCCAGGTGAGGGTACGGCAACGCTTTAGGGGGAGCGTGCATGTGAGGGCGCGGGTTAGTGTTAGCGTACGGGTTAGGATTAGGGGACGGGTGAGGGTCAGGCTTCGGGGAAGGGTTAGGGTTAGGGTTCGGGCTAGGGTTAGGGTTAGGGGACGGGGACGGTTTAGGGTCCAGGTGAGGGTACGGCAACGCTTTAGGGGGAGCGTGCGTGTGAGGGCGCGGGTTAGTGTTAGCGTACGGGTTAGGATTAGGGGACGGGTGAGGGTCAGGCTTCGGGGAAGGGTTAGGGTTAGGGTTCGGGCTAGGGTTAGGGTTAGGGGACGGGGACGGTGTAGGGTTCAGGTGAGGGTACGGCAACGCTTTAGGGGGAGCGTGCGTGTGAGGGCGCGGGTTAGTGTTAGCGTACGGCTTAGGATTAGGGGACGGGTGAGGGTCAGGCTTCGGGGAAGGGTTAGGGTTAGGGTTCGGGCTACGGTTAGGGTTAGGGGACGGGGAAGGTTTAGGGTCCAGGTGAGGGTACGGCAACGCTTTAGGGGGAGCGTGCGTGTGAGGGCGCGTGTTAGTGTTAGCGTACGGGTTAGGATTAGGGGACGGGTGAGGGTCAGGCTTCGGGGAAGGGTTAGGGTTAGGGTTCGGGCTAGGGTTAGGGTTAGGGGATGGGGACGGTTTAGGGTCCAGGTGAGGGTACGGCAACGCTTTAGGGGGAGCGTGCGTGTGAGGGCGTGGGTTAGTGTTAGCGTACGGGTTAGGATTAGGGGACGGGTGAGGGTCAGGCTTCGGGGAATGGTTAGGGTTAGGGTTCGGGCTAGGGTTAGGGTTAGGGGATGGGGAAGGTTTAGGGTCCAGGTGAGGGAACGGCAACGATTTAGGGGGAGCGTGCGTGTGAGGGCGCGGGTTAGTGTTAGCGTACGGCTTAGGATTAGGGGACGGGTGAGGGTCAGGCTTCGGGGAAGGGTTAGGGTTAGGGTTCGGGCTAGGGTTAGGGTTAGGGGACGGGGACGGTTTCGGGTCCAATTGAGGGTACGGCAACGCTTTAGGGGGAGCGTGCGTGTGAGGGCGCGGGTTAGTGTTAGCGTACGGCTTAGGATTAGGGGACGGATGAGGGTCAGGCTTCGGGGAAGGGTTAGGGTTAGGGTTCGGGCTAGGGTTAGGGTTAGGGGACGGGGACGGTTTAGGGTCCAGGTGAGGGTACGGCAACGCTTTAGGGGGAGCGTGCGTGTCAGGGCGCGGGTTAGTGTTAGCGTACGGGTTAGGATTAGGGGACGGGTGAGGGTCAGGCTTCGGGGAAGGGTTAGGGTTAGGGTTCGGGCTAGGGTTAGGGTTAGGGGACGGGGACGGTTTAGGGTTCAGGTGAGGGTACGGCAATGCTTTAGGGGGAGCGTGCGTGTGAGGGCGTGGGTTAGTGTTAGCGTACGGCTTAGGATTAGGGGACGGGTGAGGGTCAGGCTTCGGGGAAGGGTTAGGGTTAGGGTTCGGGCTACGGTTAGGGTTAGGGGACGGGGAAGGTTTAGGGTCCAGGTGAGGGTACGGCAACGCTTTAGGGGAGCGTGCGTGTGAGGGCGCGGGTTAGTGTTAGCGTACGGGTTAGGATTAGGGGACGGGTGAGGGTCAGGCTTCGGGGAAGGGTTAGGGTTAGGGTTCGGGCTAGGGTTAGGGTTAGGGGACGGGGACGGTTTAGGGTCCAGGTGAGGGTACGGCAACGCTTTCGGGGGAGCGTGCGTGTGAGGGCGTGGGTTAGTGTTAGCGTACGGGTTAGGATTAGGGGATGGGTGAGGGTCAGGTTTCGGGGAAGGGTTAGGGTTAGGGTTCGGGCTAGGGTTAGGGTTAGGGGACGGGGACAGTTTCGGGTCCAGGTGAGGGTACGGCAACGCTTTAGGTGGAGCGTGCGTGTGAGGGCGCGGGTTAGTGTTAGCGTACGGGTTAGGATTAGGGGACGGGTGAGGGTCAGGCTTCGGGGAAGGGTTAGGGTTAGGGTTCGGGCTAGGGTTAGGGTTAGGGGACGGGGACGGTTTAGGGTCCAGGTGAGGGTACGGCAACGCTTTAGGGGGAGCATGCGTGTGAGGGCGCGGGTTAGTGTTAGCGTACGGGTTAGGATTAGGGGACGGGTGAGGGTCAGGCTTCGGGGAAGGGTTAGGGTTAGGGTTCGGGCTAGGGTTAGGGTTAGGGGACGGGGACGGTTTAGGGTCCAGGTGAGGGTACGGCAACGCTTTAGGGGGAGCGTGCGTGTGAGGGCGCGGGTTAGTGGTAGCGTACGGCTTAGGATTAGGGGACGGGTGAGGGTCAGGCTTCGGGGAAGGGTTAGGGTTAGGGTTCGGGCTAGGGTTAGGGTTAGGGGACGGGGACGGTTTAGGGTCCAGGTGAGGGTACGGCAACGCTTTAGGGGGAGCGTGCGTGTGAGGGCGCGGGTTAGTGTTAGCGTACGGGTTAGGATTAGGGGACGGGTGAGGGTCAGGCTTCGGGGAAGGTTTAGGGTTAGGGTTCGGGCTAGGGTTAGTGTTAGGGGACGGGGACGGTTTCGGGTCCAGGTGAGGGTACGGCAACGCTTTAGGGGGAGCGTGCGTGTGAGGGCGCGTGTTAGTGTTAGCGTACGGGTTAGGATTAGGGGACGGATGAGGGTCAGGCTTCGGGGAAGGGTTACGGTTAGGGTTCGGGCTAGGGTCAGGGGTAGGGGACGGGGACGGTTTAGGGTCCAGGTGAGGGTACGGCAACGCTTTAGGGGGAGCGTGCGTGTGAGGGCGCGGGTTAGTGTTAGCGTACGGGTTAGGATTAGGGGACGGGTGAGGGTCAGGCTTCGGGGAAGGGTTAGGGTTAGGGTTCGGGCTAGGGTTAGGGTTAGGGGACGGGGACGGTTTAGGGTCCAGGTGAGGGTACGGCAACGCTTTAGGGGGAGCGTGCGTGTGAGGGCGCGGGTTAGTGGTAGCGTACGGCTTAGGATTAGGGGACGGGTGAGGGTCAGGCTTCGGGGAAGGGTTAGGGTTAGGGTTCGGGCTAGGGTTAGTGTTAGGGGACGGGGACGGTTTCGGGTCCAGGTGAGGGTACGGCAACGCTTTAGGGGGAGCGTGCGTGTGAGGGCGCGTGTTAGTGTTAGCGTACGGGTTAGGATTAGGGGACGGATGAGGGTCAGGCTTCGGGGAAGGGTTACGGTTAGGGTTCGGGCTAGGGTCAGGGTTAGGGGACGGGGACGGTTTAGGGTCCAGGTGAGGGTACGGCAACGCTTTAGGGGGACCGTGCGTGTGAGGGCGCGGGTTAGTGTTAGCGTACGGGTTAGGATTAGGGGACGGGTGAGGGTCAGGCTTCGGGGAATGGTTAGGGTTAGGGTTCCGGCTAGGGTTAGGGTTAGGGGATGGGGAAGGTTTAGGGTCCAGGTGAGGGAACGGCAACGATTTAGGGGGAGCGTGCGTGTGAGGGCGCGGGTTAGTGTTAGCGTACGGCTTAGGATTAGGGGACGGGTGAGGGTCAGGCTTCGGGGAAGTGTTAGGGTTAGGGTTCGGGCTAGGGTTAGAGTAAGGGTACGGGGACGGTTTAGGGTCCAGGTGAGGGTACGGCAACGCTTTAGGGGGAGCGTGCGTGTGAGGGCGCGGGTTAGTGTTAGCGTACGGGTTAGGATTAGGGGACGGGTGAGGGTCAGGCTTCGGGGAAGGGTTAGGGTTAGGGTTCGGGCTAGGGTTAGGGTTAGGGGACGGGGACGGTTTAGGGTCCAGGTGAGGGTACGGCAACGCTTTAGGGGGAGCGTGCGTGTGAGGGCGCGGGTTAGTGTTAGCGTACGGGTTAGGATTAGGGGACGGGTGAGGGTCAGGCTTCGGGGCAGGGTTAGGGTTAGGGTTCGGGCTAGGGTTAGGGTTAGGGGACGGGGACGGTTTAGGGTCCAGGTGAGGGTACGGCAACGCTTTAGGGGGAGCGTGCGTGTGAGGGCGTGGGTTAGTGTTAGCGTACGGGTTAGGATTAGGGGACCGGTGAGGGTCAGGCTTCGGGGAAGGGTTAGGGTTAGGGTTCGGGCTAGGGTTAGGGTTAGGGGACGGGGACGGTTTAGGGTCCAGGTGAGGGTACGGCAACGCTTTAGGGGGAGCATGCGTGTGAGGGCGCGGGTTAGTGTTAGCGTACGGGTTAAGATTAGGGGACGGGTGAGGGTCAGGCTTCGGGGAAGGGTTAGGGTTAGGGTTCGGGCTAGGGTTAGGGTTAGGGGACGGGGACGGTTTCGGGTCCAGGTGAGGGTACGGCAACGCTTTAGGGGGAGCGTGCGTGTGAGGGCGCGGGTTAGCGTTAGCGTACGGGTTAGGATTAGGGGACGGGTGAGGGTCAGGCTTCGGGGAAGGGTTAGGGTTAGGGTGCGGGCTAGGGTTAGGGTTAGGGGACGGGGACGGTTTAGGGTCCAGGTGAGGGTACGGCAACGCTTTAGGGGGAGCGTGCGTGTGAGGGCGCGCGTTAGTGTTAGCGTATGGCTTAGGATTAGGGGACGGGTGAGGGTCAGGCTTCGGGGAAGGGTTAGGGTTAGGGTTCGGGCTAGGGTTAGGGTTAGGGGACGGGGACGGTTTAGGGTCCAGGTGAGGGTACGGCAACGCTTTAGGGGGAGCGTGCGTGTGAGGGCGCGGGTTAGTGTTAGCGTATGGCTTAGGATTAGGGGACGGGTGAGGGTCAGGCTTCGGGGAAGGGTTAGGGTCAGGGTTCGGGCTAGGGTTAGGGTTAGGGGACGGGGACGGTTTCGGGTCCAGGTGAGGGTACGGCAACTCTTTAGGGGGAGCGTGCGTGTGAGGGCGCGGGTTAATGTTAGCGTACGGGTTAGGATTAGGGGACGGGTGAGGGTCAGGCTTCTGGGAAGGGTTACGGTTAGGGTTCGGGCTAGGGTTAGGGTTAGGGGACGGGGACGGTTTAGGGTCCAGGTGAGGGTACGGCAACGCTTTAGGGGGAGCGTGCATGTGAGGGCGCGGGTTAGTGTTAGCGTACGGGTTAGGATTAGGGGACGGGTGAGGGTCAGGCTTCGGGGAAGGGTTAGGGTTAGGGTTCGGGCTAGGGTTAGGGTTAGGGGACGGGGACGGTTTAGGGTCCAGGTGAGGGTACGGCAACGCTTTAGGGGGAGCGTGCGTGTGAGGGCGCGGGTTAGTGTTAGCGTACGGGTTAGGATTAGGGGACGGGTGAGGGTCAGGCTTCGGGGAAGGGTTAGGGTTAGGGTTCGGGCTAGGGTTAGGGTTAGGGGACGGGGACGGTGTAGGGTTCAGATGAGGGTACGGCAACGCTTTAGGGGGAGCGTGCGTGTGAGGGCGCGGGTTAGTGTTAGCGTACGGCTTAGGATTAGGGGACGGGTGAGGGTCAGGCTTCGGGGAAGGGTTAGGGTTAGGGTTCGGGCTACGGTTAGGGTTAGGGGACGGGGAAGGTTTAGGGTCCAGGTGAGGGTACGGCAACGCTTTAGGGGGAGCGTGCGTGTGAGGGCGCGTGTTAGTGTTAGCGTACGGGTTAGGATTAGGGGACGGGTGAGGGTCAGGCTTCGGGGAAGGGTTAGGGTTAGGGTTCGGGCTAGGTTTAGGGTTAGGGGATGGGGACGGTTTAGGGTCCAGGTGAGGGTACGGCAACGCTTTAGGGGGAGCGTGCGTGTGAGGGCGCGGGTTAGTGTTAGCGTACGGGTTAGGATTAGGGGACGGGTGAGGGTCAGGCTTCGGGGAATGGTTAGGGTTAGGGTTCGGGCTAGGGTTAGGGTTAGGGGATGGGGAAGGTTTAGGGTCCAGGTGAGGGAACGGCAACGATTTAGGGGGAGCGTGCGTGTGAGGGCGCGGGTTAGTATTAGCGTACGGCTTAGGATTAGGGGACGGGTGAGGGTCAGGCTTCGGGGAAGGGTTAGGGTTAGGGTTCGGGCTAGGGTTAGGGTTAGGGGACGGGGACGGTTTCGGGTCCAGGTGAGGGTACGGCAACGCTTTAGGGGGAGCGTGCGTGTGAGGGCGTGGGTTAGTGTTAGCGTACGGCTTAGGATTAGGGGACGGATGAGGGTCAGGCTTCGGGGAAGGGTTAGGGTTAGGGTTCGGGCTAGGGTTAGGGTTAGGGGACGGGGACGGTTTAGGGTCCAGGTGAGGGTACGGCAACGCTTTAGGGGGAGCGTGCGTGTCAGGGCGCGGGTTAGTGTTAGCGTACGGGTTAGGATTAGGGGACGGGTGAGGGTCAGGCTTCGGGGAAGGGTTAGGGTTAGGGTTCGGGCCAGGGTTAGGGTTAGGGGACGGGGACGGTTTAGGGTTCAGGTGAGGGTACGGCAATGCTTTAGGGGGAGCGTGCGTGTGAGGGCGTGGGTTAGTGTTAGCGTACGGCTTAGGATTAGGGGACGAGTGAGGGTCAGGCTTCGGGGAAGGGTTAGGGTTAGGGTTCGGGCTACGGTTAGGGTTAGGGGACGGGGAAGGTTTAGGGTCCAGGTGAGGGTACGGCAACGCTTTAGGGGGAGCGTGCGTGTGAGGGCGCGGGTTAGTGTTAGCGTACGGGTTAGGATTAGGGGACAGGTGAGGGTCAGGCTTCGGGGAAGGGTTAGGGTTAGGGTTCGGGCTAGGGTTAGGGTTAGGGGACGGGGACGGTGTAGGGTTCAGGTGAGGATACGGCAACGCTTTAGGGGGAGCGTGCGTGTGAGGGCACGGGTTAGTGTTAGCGTACGGCTTAGGATTAGGGGACGGGTGAGGGTCAGGCTTCGGGGAAGGGTTAGGGTTAGGGTTCGGGCTACGGTTAGGGTTAGGGGACGGGGAAGGTTTAGGGTCCAGGTGAGGGTACGGCAACGCTTTAGGGGGAGCGTGCGTGTGAGGGCGCGTGTTAGTGTTAGCGTACGGGTTAGGATTAGGGGACGGGTGAGGGTCAGGCTTCGGGGAAGGGTTAGGGTTAGGGTTCGGGCTAGGGTTAGGGTTAGGGGATGGGGACGGTTTAGGGTCCAGGTGAGGGTACGGCAACGCTTTAGGGGGAGCGTGCGTGTGAGGGCGCGGGTTAGTGTTAGCGTACGGGTTAGGATTAGGGGACGGGTGAGGGTCAGGCTTCGGGGAATGGTTAGGGTTAGGGTTCGGGCTAGGGTTAGGGTTAGGGGATGGGGAAGGTTTAGGGTCCAGGTGAGGGAACGGCAACGATTTAGGGGGAGCGTGCGTGTGAGGGCGCGGGTTAGTATTAGCGTACGGCTTAGGATTAGGGGACGGGTGAGGGTCAGGCTTCGGGGTAGGGTTAGGGTTAGGGTTCGGGCTAGGGTTAGGGTTAGGGGACGGGGACGGTTTCGGGTCCAGGTGAGGGTACGGCAACGCTTTAGGGGGAGCGTGCGTGTGAGGGCGTGGGTTAGTGTTAGCGTACGGCTTAGGATTAGGGGACGGATGAGGGTCAGGCTTCGGGGAAGGGTTAGGGTTAGGGTTCGGGCTAGGGTTAGGGTTAGGGGACGGGGACGGTTTAGGGTCCAGGTGAGGGTACGGCAACGCTTTAGGGGGAGCGTGCGTGTCAGGGCACGGGTTATTGTTAGCGTACGGGTTAGGATTAGGGGACGGGTGAGGGTCAGGCTTCGGGGAAGGGTTAGGGTTAGGGTTCGGGCCAGGGTTAGGGTTAGGGGACGGGGACGGTTTAGGGTTCAGGTGAGGGTACGGCAATGCTTTAGGGGGAGCGTGCGTGTGAGGGCGTGGGTTAGTGTTAGCGTACGGCTTAGGATTAGGGGACGAGTGAGGGTCAGGCTTCGGGGAAGGGTTAGGGTTAGGGTTCGGGCTACGGTTAGGGTTAGGGACGGGGAAGGTTTAGGGTCCAGGTGAGGGTAAGGCAACGCTTTAAGGGAGCGTGCGTGTGAGGGCGCGGGTTAGTGTTAGCGTACGGGTTAGGATTAGGGGACGGGTGAGGGTCAGGCTTCGGGGATGGGTTAGGGTTAGGGTTCGGGCTAGGGTTAGGGTTAGGGGACGGGGACGGTTTAGGGTCCAGGTGAGGGTACGGCAACGCTTTAGGGGGAGCGTGCGTGTGAGGGCTCGGATTAGTGTTAGCGTACGGGTTAAGATTAGGGGACGGGTGAGGGTCAGGCTTCGGGGAAGGGTTAGGGTTAGGGTTCGGGCTAGGGTTAGGGTTAGGGGACGGGGACGGTTTCGGGTCCAGGTGAGGGTACGGCAACGCTTTAGGGGGAGCGTGCGTGTGAGGGCGCGGGTTAGTGTTAGCGTACGGGTTAGGATTAGGGGACGGGTGAGGGTCAGGCTTCGGGGAAGAGTTAGGGTTAGGGTTCGGGCTAGGGTTAGGGTTAGGGGACGGGGACGGTTTAGGGTCCAGGTCAGGGTACGGCAACGCTTTAGGGGGAGCGTGCGTGTGAGGGCGCGGGTTAGCGTTAGCGTACGGGTTAGGATTAGGGGACGGGTGAGGGTCAGGCTTGGGGGAAGGGTTAGGGTTAGGGTTCCGGCTAGGGTTAGGGTTAGGGGACGGGGACGGTTTAGGGTCCAGGTGAGGGTACGGCAACGCTTTAGGGGGAGCGTGCGTGTGAGGGCGCGCGTTAGTGTTAGCGTATGGCTTAGGATTAGGGGACGGGTGAGGGTCAGGCTTCGGGGAAGGGTTAGGGTTAGGGTTCGGGCTAGGGTTAGGGTTAGGGTACGGGGACGGTTTAGGGTCCAGGTGAGGGTACGGCAACGCTTTAGGGGGAGCGTGCATGTGAGGGCGCGGGTTAGTGTTAGCGTACGGGTTAGGATTAGGGGACGGGTGAGGGTCAGGCTTCGGGGAAGGGTTAGGGTTAGGGTTCGGGCTAGGGTTAGGGTTAGGGGACGGGGACGGTTTAGGGTCCAGGTGAGGGTACGGCAACGCTTTAGGGGGAGCGTGCGTGTGAGGGCGCGCGTTAGTGTTAGCGTATGGCTTAGGATTAGGGGACGGGTGAGGGTCAGGCTTCGGGGAAGTGTTAGGGTTAGGGTTCGGGCTAGGGTTAGGGTTAGGGTACGGGGACGGTTTAGGGTCCAGGTGAGGGTACGGCAACGCTTTAGGGGGAGCGTGCATGTGAGGGCGCGGGTTAGTGTTAGCGTACGGGTTAGGATTAGGGGACGGGTGAGGGTCAGGCTTCGGGGAAGGGTTAGGGTTAGGGTTCGGGCTAGGGTTAGGGTTAGGGGACGGGGACGGTTTAGGGTCCAGATGAGGGTACGGCAACGCTTTAGGGGGAGCGTGCGTGTGAGGGCGCGGGTTAGTGTTAGCGTACGGGTTAGGATTAGGGGACGGGTGAGGGTCAGGCTTCGGGGAAGGGTTAGGGTTAGGGTTCGGGCTAGGGTTAGGGTTAGGGGACGGGGACGGTTTAGGGTTCAGGTGAGGGTACGGCAACGCTTTAGGGGGAGCGTGCGTGTTAGGGCGCGGGTTAGTGTTAGCGTACGGCTTAGGATTAGGGGACGGGTGAGGGTCAGGCTTCGGGGAAGGGTTAGGGTTAGGGTTCGGGCTACGGTTAGGGTTAGGGGACGGGGAAGGTTTAGGGTCCAGATGAGGGTACGGCAACGCTTTAGGGGGAGCATGCGTGTGAGGGCGCGGGTTAGTGTTAGCGTACGGGTTAGGATTAGGGGACGGGTGAGGGTCAGGCTTCGGGGAAGGGTTAGGGTTAGGGTTCGGGCTAGGGTTAGGGTTAGGGGATGGGGACGGTTTAGGGTCCAGGTGAGGGTACGGCAACGCTTTAGGGGGAGCGTGCGTGTGAGGGCGTGGGTTTGTGTTAGCGTACGGGTTAGGATTAGGGGACGGGTGAGGGTCAGGCTTCGGGGAATGGTTAGGGTTAGGGTTCGGGCTAGGGTTAGGGTTAGGGGATGGGGAAGGTTTAGGGTCCAGGTGAGGGAACGGCAACGATTTAGGGGGAACGTGCGTGTGAGGGCGCGGGTTAGTGTTAGCGTACGGCTTAGGATTAGGGGACGGATGAGGGTCAGGCTTCGGGGAAGGGTTAGGGTTAGGGTTCGGGCTAGGGTTAGGGTTAGGGGACGGGGACGGTTTCGGGTCCAGGTGAGGGTACGGCAACGCTTTAGGGGGAGCGTGCGTGTGAGGGCGCGGGTTAGTGTTAGCGTACGGGTTAGGATTAGGGGACGGGTGAGGGTCAGGCTTCGGGGAAGGGTTAGGGTTAGGGTTCGGGCTAGGGTTAGAGTTAGGGGATGGGGACGGTTTAGGGTCCAGGTGAGGGTACGGCAACGCTTTAGGGGGAGCGTGCGTGTGAGGGCGCGGGTTAGTGTTAGCGTACGGGTTAGGATTAGGGGACGGGTGAGGGTCAGGCTTCGGGGAAGGGTTAGGGTTAGGGTTCGGGCTAGGGTTAGGGTTAGGGGACGGGGACGGTTAGGGTTCAGGTGAGGGTACGGCAACGCTTTAGGGGGAGCGTGCGTGTGAGGGCGCGGGTTAGTGTTAGCGTACGGCTTAGGATTAGGGGACGGGTGAGGGTCAGGCTTCGGGGAAGGGTTAGGGTTAGGGTTCGGGCTACGGTTAGGGTTGGGGACGGGGAAGGTTTAGGGTCCAGGTGAGGGTACGGCAACGCTTTAGGGGGAGCGTGCGTGTGAGGGCGCGGGTTAGTGTTAGCGTACGGGTTAGGATTAGGGGACGGGTGAGGGTCAGGCTTCGGGGAAGGGTTAGGGTTAGGGTTCGGGCTTGGGTTAGGGTTAGGGGACGGGGACGGTTTAGGGTCCAGGTGAGGGTACGGCAACGCTTTAGGGGGAGCGTGCGTGTGAGGGCACGGGTTAGTGTTAGCGTACGGGTTAGGATTAGGGGATGGGTGAGGGTCAGGCTTCGGGGAAGGGTTAGGGTTAGGGTTCGGGCTAGGGTTAGAGTTAGGGGACGGGGACGGTTTAGGGTCCAGGTGAGGGTACGGCAACGCTTTAGGGTGAGCGTGCGTGTGAGGGCGCGGTTTAGTGTTAGCGTACGGCTTAGGATTAGGGGACGGGTGAGGGTCAGGCTTCGGGGAAGGGTTAGGGTTAGGGTTCGGGCTACGGTTAGGGTTAGGGGACGGGGAAGGTTTAGGGTCCAGGTGAGGGTACGGCAACGCTTTAGGGGGAGCGTGCGTGTGAGGGCGCCGGTTAGTGTTAGCGTACGGGTTAGGATTAGGGGACGGGTGAGGGTCAGGCTTCGGGGAAGGGTTAGGGTTAGGGTTCGGGCTAGGGTTAGGGTTAGGGGACGGGGACGGTTTAGGGTCCAGGTGAGGGTACGGCAACGCTTTAGGGGGAGCGTGCGTGTGAGGGCGCGGGTTAGTGTTAGCGTACGGGTTAGGATTAGGGGACGGGTGAGGGTCAGGCTTCGGGGAAGGGTTAGGGTTAGGGTTCGGGATAGGGTTAGGGTTAGGGTACGGGGACGGTTTAGGGTCCAGGTGAGGGTACGGCAACGCTTTAGGGGGAGCGTGCGTGTGAGGGCACGTGTTAGTGTTAGCGTACGGGTTAGGATTAGGGGACGGGTGAGGGTCAGGCTTCGGGGAAGGGTTAGGGTTAGGGTTCGGGCTAGGGTTAGGGTTAGGGGACGGGGACGGTTTAGGGTCCAGGAGAGGGTACGGCAACGCTTTAGGGGGAGCGTGCGTGTGAGGGCGCGCGTTAGTGTTAGCGTACGGCTTAGGATTAGGGGACGGGTGAGGGTCAGGCTTCGGAGAAGGGTTAGGGTTAGGGTTCGGGCTAGGGTTAGGGTTAGGGGACGGGGACGGTTTAGGGTCCAAGTGAGGGTACGGCAACGCTTTAGGGGGAGCGTGCGTGTGAGGGCGCGCGTTAGTGTTAGCGTGCGGCTTAGGATTAGGGGACGGGTGAGGGTCAGGCTTCGGGGAAGGGTTAGGGTTAGGGTTCGGGCTAGGGTTAAGGTTAGGGGATGGGGACGGTTTAGGGTCCAGGTGAGGGTACGGCAACGCTTTAGGGGGAGCGTGCGTGTGAGGGCGCGGGTTAGTGTTAGCGTACGGCTTAGGATTAGGGGACGGGTGAGGGTCAGGCTTCGGGGAAGGGTTAGGGTTAGGGTTTGGGCTAGGGTTAGGGTTAGGGGACGGGGACGGTTTAGGGTCCAGGTGAGGGTACGGCAACGCTTTAGGGGGAGCGTGCGTGTGAGGGCGCGGGTTAGTGTTAGCGTACGGGTTAGGATTAGGGGACGGGTGAGGGTCAGGCTTCGGGGAAGGGTTAGGGTTAGGGTTCGGGCTAGGGTTAGGGTTAGGGGATGGGGACGGATTAGGGTCCAGGTGAGGGTACGGCAACGCTTTAGGGGGAGCGTGCGTGTGAGGGCGCGTGTTAGTGTTAGCGTAAGCGTTAGGATTAGGGGACGGGTGAGGGTCAGGCTTCGGGGAAGGGTTAGGGTTAGGGTTCGGGCTAGGGTTAGGGTTAGGGGACGGGGACGGTTTAGGGTCCAGGTGAGGGTACGGCAACGCTTTAGGGGGAGCGTGCGTGTGAGGGCGCGGGTTAGTGTTAGCGTACGGGTTAGGATAAGGGGACGGGTGAGGGTCAGGCTTCAGGGAAGGGTTAGGGTTAGGGTTCGGGCTAGGGTTAGGGTTAGGGGATGGGGAAGGTTTAGGGTCCAGGTGAGGGTACGGCAACGCTTTAGGGGGAGCGTGCGTGTGAGGGCGTGGGTTAGTGTTAGCGTACGGGTTAGGATTAGGGGACGGGTGAGGGTCAGGCTTCGGGGAAGGGTTAGGGTTAGGGTTCGGGCTAGGGTAAGGGTTAAGGGACGGGGACGGTTTAGGGTCCAGGTGAGGGTACGGCAACGCTTTAGGGGGAGCGTGCGTGTGAGGACGCGGGTTAGTGTTAGCGTACGGGTTAGGATTAGGGGACGGGTGAGGGTCAGGCTTCGGGGAAGGGTTAGGGTTAGGGTTCGGGCTAGGGTTAGGGTTAGGGGACGGGGACGGTTTAGGGTCCAGGTGAGGGTGCGGCAACGCTTTAGGGGGAGCGTGCGTGTGAGGGCGCGGGTTAGTGTTAGCGTACGGGTTAGGATTAGGGGACGGGTGAGGGTCAGGCTTCGGGGAAGGGTTAGGGTTAGGGTTCGGGCTAGGGTTAGGGTTAGGGGACGGGGACGGTTTAGGGTCCAGGTGAGGGTACGGCAACGCTTTAGGGGGAGCGTGCGTGTGAGGGCGCGGGTTAGTGTTAGCGTACGGGTTAGGATTAGGGGACGGGTGAGGGTCAGGCTTCGGGGAAGGGTTAGGGTTAGGGTTCGGGCTAGGGTTAGGGTTAGGGGACGGGGACGGTTTAGGGTCCAGGTGAGGGTGCGGCAACGCTTTAGGGGGAGCGTGCGTGTGAGGGCGCGGGTTAGTGTTAGCGTACGGGTTAGGATTAGGGGACGGGTGAGGGTCAGGCTTCGGGGAAGGGTTAGGGTTAGGGTTCGGGCTAGGGTTAGGGTTAGGGGACGGGGACGGTTTAGGGTCCAGGTGAGGGTACGGCAACGCTTTAGGGGGAGCGTGCATGTGAGGGCGCGGGTTAGTGTTAGCGTACGGGTTAGGATTAGGGGACGGGTGAGGGTCAGGCTTCGGGGAAGGGTTAGGGTTAGGGTTCGGGCTAGGGTTAGGGTTAGGGGACGGGGACGGTTTAGGGTCCAGGTGAGGGTACGGCAACGCTTTAGGGGGAGCGTGCGTGTGAGGGCGCGCGTTAGTGTTAGCGTATGGCTTAGGATTAGGGGACGGGTGAGGGTCAGGCTTCGGGGAAGGGTTAGGGTTAGGGTTCGGGCTAGGGTTAGGGTTAGGGTACGGGGACGGTTTAGGGTCCAGGTGAGGGTACGGCAACGCTTTAGGGGGAGCGTGCATGTGAGGGCGCGGGTTAGTGTTAGCGTACGGGTTAGGATTAGGGGACGGGTGAGGGTCAGGCTTCGGGGAAGGGTTAGGGTTAGGGTTCGGGCTAGGGTTAGGGTTAGGGGACGGGGACGGTTTAGGGTCCAGATGAGGGTACGGCAACGCTTTAGGGGGAGCGTGCGTGTGAGGGCGCGGGTTAGTGTTAGCGTACGGGTTAGGATTAGGGGACGGGTGAGGGTCAGGCTTCGGGGAAGGGTTAGGGTTAGGGTTCGGGCTAGGGTTAGGGTTAGGGGACGGGGACGGTTTAGGGTTCAGGTGAGGGTACGGCAACGCTTTAGGGGGAGCGTGCGTGTGAGGGCGCGGGTTAGTGTTAGCGTACGGCTTAGGATTAGGGGACGGGTGAGGGTCAGGCTTCGGGGAAGGGTTAGGGTTAGGGTTCGGGCTACGGTTAGGGTTAGGGGACGGGGAAGGTTTAGGGTCCAGGTGAGGGTACGGCAACGCTTTAGGGGGAGCATGCGTGTGAGGGCGCGGGTTAGTGTTAGCGTACGGGTTAGGATTAGGGGACGGGTGAGGGTCAGGCTTCGGGGAAGGGTTAGGGTTAGGGTTCGGGCTAGGGTTAGGGTTAGGGGATGGGGACGGTTTAGGGTCCAGGTGAGGGTACGGCAACGCTTTAGGGGGAGCGTGCGTGTGAGGGCGTGGGTTTGTGTTAGCGTACGGGTTAGGATTAGGGGACGGGTGAGGGTCAGGCTTCGGGGAATGGTTAGGGTTAGGGTTCGGGCTAGGGTTAGGGTTAGGGGATGGGGAAGGTTTAGGGTCCAGGTGAGGGAACGGCAACGATTTAGGGGGAACGTGCGTGTGAGGGCGCGGGTTAGTGTTAGCGTACGGCTTAGGATTAGGGGACGGGTGAGGGTCAGGCTTCGGGGAAGGGTTAGGGTTAGGGTTCGGGCTAGGGTTAGGGTTAGGGGACGGGGACGGTTTCGGGTCCAGGTGAGGGTACGGCAACGCTTTAGGGGGAGCGTGCGTGTGAGGGCGCGGGTTAGTGTTAGCGTACGGGTTAGGATTAGGGGACGGGTGAGGGTCAGGCTTCGGGGAAGGGTTAGGGTTAGGGTTCGGGCTAGGGTTAGAGTTAGGGGATGGGGACGGTTTAGGGTCCAGGTGAGGGTACGGCAACGCTTTAGGGGGAGCGTGCGTGTGAGGGCGCGGGTTAGTGTTAGCGTACGGGTTAGGATTAGGGGACGGGTGAGGGTCAGGCTTCGGGGAAGGGTTAGGGTTAGGGTTCGGGCTAGGGTTAGGGTTAGGGGACGGGGACGGTTAGGGTTCAGGTGAGGGTACGGCAACGCTTTAGGGGGAGCGTGCGTGTGAGGGCGCGGGTTAGTGTTAGCGTACGGCTTAGGATTAGGGGACGGGTGAGGGTCAGGCTTCGGGGAAGGGTTAGGGTTAGGGTTCGGGCTACGGTTAGGGTTGGGGACGGGGAAGGTTTAGGGTCCAGGTGAGGGTACGGCAACGCTTTAGGGGGAGCGTGCGTGTGAGGGCGCGGGTTAGTGTTAGCGTACGGGTTAGGATTAGGGGACGGGTGAGGGTCAGGCTTCGGGGAAGGGTTAGGGTTAGGGTTCGGGCTTGGGTTAGGGTTAGGGGACGGGGACGGTTTAGGGTCCAGGTGAGGGTACGGCAACGCTTTAGGGGGAGCGTGCGTGTGAGGGCACGGGTTAGTGTTAGCGTACGGGTTAGGATTAGGGGATGGGTGAGGGTCAGGCTTCGGGGAAGGGTTAGGGTTAGGGTTCGGGCTAGGGTTAGGGTTAGGGGACGGGGACGGTTTAGGGTCCAGGTGAGGGTACGGCAACGCTTTAGGGTGAGCGTGCGTGTGAGGGCGCGGTTTAGTGTTAGCGTACGGCTTAGGATTAGGGGACGGGTGAGGGTCAGGCTTCGGGGAAGGGTTAGGGTTAGGGTTCGGGCTACGGTTAGGGTTAGGGGACGGGGAAGGTTTAGGGTCCAGGTGAGGGTACGGCAACGCTTTAGGGGGAGCGTGCGTGTGAGGGCGCCGGTTAGTGTTAGCGTACGGGTTAGGATTAGGGGACGGGTGAGGGTCAGGCTTCGGGGAAGGGTTAGGGTTAGGGTTCGGGCTAGGGTTAGGGTTAGGGGACGGGGACGGTTTAGGGTCCAGGTGAGGGTACGGCAACGCTTTAGGGGGAGCGTGCGTGTGAGGGCGCGGGTTAGTGTTAGCGTACGGGTTAGGATTAGGGGACGGGTGAGGGTCAGGCTTCGGGGAAGGGTTAGGGTTAGGGTTCGGGATAGGGTTAGGGTTAGGGGACGGGGACGGTTTAGGGTCCAGGTGAGGGTACGGCAACGCTTTAGGGGGAGCGTGCGTGTGAGGGCACGTGTTAGTGTTAGCGTACGGGTTAGGATTAGGGGACGGGTGAGGGTCAGGCTTCGGGGAAGGGTTAGGGTTAGGGTTCGGGCTAGGGTTAGGGTTAGGGGACGGGGACGGTTTAGGGTCCAGGAGAGGGTACGGCAACGCTTTAGGGGGAGCGTGCGTGTGAGGGCGCGCGTTAGTGTTAGCGTACGGCTTAGGATTAGGGGACGGGTGAGGGTCAGGCTTCGGAGAAGGGTTAGGGTTAGGGTTCGGGCTAGGGTTAGGGTTAGGGGACGGGGACGGTTTAGGGTCCAAGTGAGGGTACGGCAACGCTTTAGGGGGAGCGTGCGTGTGAGGGCGCGCGTTAGTGTTAGCGTGCGGCTTAGGATTAGGGGACGGGTGAGGGTCAGGCTTCGGGGAAGGGTTAGGGTTAGGGTTCGGGCTAGGGTTAAGGTTAGGGGATGGGGACGGTTTAGGGTCCAGGTGAGGGTACGGCAACGCTTTAGGGGGAGCGTGCGTGTGAGGGCGCGGGTTAGTGTTAGCGTACGGCTTAGGATTAGGGGACGGGTGAGGGTCAGGCTTCGGGGAAGGGTTAGGGTTAGGGTTTGGGCTAGGGTTAGGGTTAGGGGACGGGGACGGTTTAGGGTCCAGGTGAGGGTACGGCAACGCTTTAGGGGGAGCGTGCGTGTGAGGGCGCGGGTTAGTGTTAGCGTACGGGTTAGGATTAGGGGACGGGTGAGGGTCAGGCTTCGGGGAAGGGTTAGGGTTAGTGTTCGGGCTAGGGTTAGGGTTAGGGGATGGGGACGGATTAGGGTCCAGGTGAGGGTACGGCAACGCTTTAGGGGGAGCGTGCGTGTGAGGGCGCGTGTTAGTGTTAGCGTAAGCGTTAGGATTAGGGGACGGGTGAGGGTCAGGCTTCGGGGAAG
Organism: Stenella coeruleoalba; assembly: GCF_951394435.1. NCBI lineage: Eukaryota > Metazoa > Chordata > Mammalia > Artiodactyla > Delphinidae > Stenella > Stenella coeruleoalba. Next base: position 138,153 of record NW_027646390.1, read on the forward strand.
GGTTAGGGTTAGGGTTCGGGCTAGGGTTAGGGTTAGGGGACGGGGACGGTTTAGGGTCCAGGTGAGGGTACGGCAACGCTTTAGGGGGAGCGTGCGTGTGAGGGCGCGGGTTAGTGTTAGCGTACGGGTTAGGATAAGGGGACGGGTGAGGGTCAGGCTTCGGGGAAGGGTTAGGGTTAGGGTTCGGGCTAGGGTTAGGGTTAGGGGATGGGGAAGGTTTAGGGTCCAGGTGAGGGTACGGCAACGCTTTAGGGGGAGCGTGCGTGTGAGGGCGTGGGTTAGTGTTAGCGTACGGGTTAGGATTAGGGGACGGGTGAGGGTCAGGCTTCGGGGAAGGTTTAGGGTTAGGGTTCGGGCTAGGGTAAGGGTTAAGGGACGGGGACGGTTTAGGGTCCAGGTGAGGGTACGGCAACGCTTTAGGGGGAGCGTGCGTGTGAGGACGCGGGTTAGTGTTAGCGTACGGGTTAGGATTAGGGGACGGGTGAGGGTCAGGCTTCGGGGAAGGGTTAGGGTTAGGGTTCGGGCTAGGGTTAGGGTTAGGGGACGGGGACGGTTTAGGGTCCAGGTGAGGGTGCGGCAACGCTTTAGGGGGAGCGTGCGTGTGAGGGCGCGGGTTAGTGTTAGCGTACGGGTTAGGATTAGGGGACGGGTGAGGGTCAGGCTTCGGGGAAGGGTTAGGGTTAGGGTTCGGGCTAGGGTTAGGGTTAGGGGACGGGGACGGTTTAGGGTCCAAGTGAGGGTACGGCAACGCTTTAGGGGGAGCGTGCGTGTGAGGGCGCGCATTAGTGTTAGCGTGCGGCTTAGGATTAGGGGACGGGTGAGGGTCAGGCTTCGGGGAAGGGTTAGGGTTAGGGTTCGGGCTAGGGTTAGGGTTAGGGGACGGGGACGGTTTAGGGTCCAGGTGAGGGTACGGCAACGCTTTAGGGGGAGCGTACGTGTGAGGGCGTGGGTTAGTGTTAGCGTACGGCTTAGGATTAGGGGACGGGTGAGGGTCAGGCTTCGGGGAAGGGTTAGGGTTAGGGTTCGGGCTAGGGTTAGGGTTAGGGGACGGGGACGGTTTAGGGTCCAGGTGAGGGTACGGCAACGCTTTAGGGGGAGCGTGCGTGTGAGGGCGCGGGTTAGTGTTAGCGTACGGGTTAGGATTAGGGGACGGGTGAGGGTCAGGCTTCGGGGAAGGGTTAGGGTTAGGGTTCGGGATAGGGTTAGGGTTAGGGGACGGGGACGGTTTAGGGTCCAGGTGAGGGTACGGCAACGCTTTAGGGGGAGCGTGCGTGTGAGGGCACGTGTTAGTGTTAGCGTACGGGTTAGGATTAGGGGACGGGTGAGGGTCAGGCTTCGGGGAAGCGTTAGGGTTAGGGTTCGGGCTAGGGTTAGGGTTAGGGGACGGGGACGGTTTAGGGTCCAGGAGAGGGTACGGCAACGCTTTAGGGGGAGCGTGCGTGTGAGGGCGCGCGTTAGTGTTAGCGTACGGCTTAGGATTAGGGGACGGGTGAGGGTCAGGCTTCGGGGAAGGGTTAGGGTTAGGGTTCGGGCTAGGGTTAGGGTTAGGGGACGGGGACGGTTTAGGGTCCAAGTGAGGGTACGGCAACGCTTTAGGGGGAGCGTGCGTGTGAGGGCGCGCGTTAGTGTTAGCGTGCGGCTTAGGATTAGGGGACGGGTGAGGGTCAGGCTTCGGGGAAGGGTTAGGGTTAGGGTTCGGGCTAGGGTTAGGGTTAGGGGATGGGGACGGTTTAGGGTCCAGGTGAGGGTACGGCAACGCTTTAGGGGGAGCATGCGTGTGAGGGCGCGGGTTAGTGTTAGCGTACGGCTTAGGATTAGGGGACGGGTGAGGGTCAGGCTTCGGGGAAGGTTTAGGGTTAGGGTTTGGGCTAGGGTTAGGGTTAGGGGACGGGGACGGTTTAGGGTCCAGGTGAGGGTACGGCAACGCTTTAGGGGGAGCGTGCGTGTGAGGGCGCGGGTTAGTGTTAGCGTAAGGGTTAGGATTAGGGGACGGGTGAGGGTCAGGCTTCTGGGAAGGGTTAGGGTTAGGGTTCGGGCTAGGGTTAGGGTTAGGGGATGGGGACGGATTAGGGTCCAGGCGAGGGTACGGCAACGCTTTAGGGGGAGCGTGTGTGTGAGGGCGCGTGTTAGTGTTAGCGTACGCATTAGGATTAGGGGACGGGTGAGGGTCAGGCTTCGGGGAAGGGTTAGGGTTAGGGTTCGGGCTAGGGTTAGGGTTAGGGGACGGGGACGGTTTAGGGTCCAGGTGAGGGTACGGCAACGCTTCAGGGGGAGCGTGCGTGTGAGGGCGCGGGTTAGTGTTAGCGTACGGGTTAGGATTAGGGGACGGGTGAGGGTCAGGCTTCGGGGAAGTGTTAGGGTTAGGGTTCGGGCTAGGGTTAGGGTTAGGGGATGGGGAAGGTTTAGGGTCCAGGTGAGGGTACGGCAACGCTTTAGGGGGAGCGTGCGTGTGAGGGCGTGGGTTAGTGTTAGCGTACGGGTTAGGATTAGGGGACGGGTGAGGGTCAGGCTTCGGGGAAGGTTTAGGGTTAGGGTTCGGGCTAGGGTAAGGGTTAAGGGACGGGGACGGTTTAGGGTCCAGGTGAGGGTACGGCAACGCTTTAGGGGGAGCGTGCGTGTGAGGACGCGGGTTAGTGTTAGCGTACGGGTTAGGATTAGGGGACGGGTGAGGGTGAGGCATCGGGGAAGGGTTAGGGTTAGGGTTCGGGCTAGGGATAGGGTTAGGGGACGGGGACGGTTTAGGGACTAGGTGAGGGTACGGCAACGCTTTAGGGGGGGCGTACATGTGAGGGCGCGGGTTAGTGTTAGCGTACGGGTTAGGATTAGGGGACGGGTGAGGGTCAGGCTTCGGGGAAGGGTTAGGGTTAGGGTTCGGGCTAGGGTTAGGGTTAGGGGACGGGGACGGTTTAGGGTCCAGGTGAGGGTACGGCAACGCTTTAGGGGGAGCGTGCGTGTGAGGGCGCGGGTTAGTGTTAGCGTATGGGTTAGGATTAGGGGACGCGTGAGGGTCAGGCTTCGGGGAAGGGTTAGGGTTAGGGTTCGGGCTAGGGTTAGGGTTAGGGGACGGGGACGGTTTAGGGTCCAGGTGAGGGTACGGCAACGCTTTAGGGGGAGCGTGCATGTGAGGGCACGGGTTAGTGTTAGCGTACGGGTTAGGATTAGGGGACGGGTGAGGGTCAGGCTTCGGGGAAGGGTTAGGGTTAGGGTTCGGCCTAGGGTTAGGGTTAGGGGACGGGGACGGTTTAGGGTCCAGGTGAGGGTACGGCAACGCTTTAGGGGGAGCGTGCGTGTGAGGGCGCGGGTTAGTGTTAGCGTACGGGTTAGGATTAGGGGACGGGTGAGGGTCAGGCTTCGGGGAAGGGTTAGGGTTAGGGTTCGGGCTACGGATAGGGTTAGGGGACGGGGACGGTTTAGGGTTCAGGTGAGGGTACGGAAACGCTTTAGGGGGAGCGTGCGTTTGAGGGCGCGGGTTAGTGTTAGCGTACGGCTTAGGATTAGGGGACGGGTGAGGGTCAGGCTTCGGGGAAGGGTTAGGGTTAGGGTTCGGGCTACGGTTAGGGTTAGGGGACGGGGACGGTTTCGGGTGCAGGTGAGGGTACGGCAACGCTTTAGGGGGAGCGTGCGTGTGAGGGCACGCGTTAGTGTTACCGTACGGGTTAGGATTAGGGGACGGGTGAGGGTCAGGCTTTGGGGAAGGGTTAGGGTTAGGGTTCGGGCTAGGGTTAGGGTTAGGGTACGGGGACGGTTTAGGGTCCAGGAGAGGGTACGGCAACGCTTTAGGGGGAGCGTGCGTGTGAGGGCGCGCGTTAGTGTTAGCGTACGGCTTAGGATTAGGGGACGGGTGAGGGTCAGGCTTCGGGGAAGCGTTAGGGTTAGGGTTCGGGCTAGGGTTAGGGTTAGGGGACGGGGACGGTTTAGGGTCCAAGTGAGGGTACAGCAACGCTTTAGGGGGAGCGTGCGTGTGAGGGCGCGCGTTAGTGTTAGCGTGCGGCTTAGGATTAGGGGACGGGTGAGGGTCAGGCTTCGGGGAAGGGTTAGGGTTAGGGTTCAGGCTAGGGTTAGGGTTAGGGGACGGGGACGGTTTAGGGTCCAGGTGAGGGTACGGCAACGCTTAAGGGGGAGCGTGCGTGTGAGGGCGCGGCTTAGTGTTAGCGTACGGCTTAGGATTAGGGGACGGGTGAGGGTCAGGCTTCGGGGAAGGGTTAGGGTTAGGGTTTGGGCTAGGGTTTGGGTTAGGGGACGGGGACGGTTTAGGGTCCAGGTGAGGGTACGGCAACGCTTTAGGGGGAGAGTGCGTGTGAGGGCGCGGGTTAGTGTTAGCGTACGGGTTAGGATTAGGGGACGGGTGAGGGTCAGGCTTCGGGGAAGTGTTAGGGTTAGGGTTCGGGCTAGGGTTAGGGTTAGGGGACGGTTTAGGGTCCAGGTGAGGGTACGGCAACGCTTTAGGGGGAGCGTACGTGTGAGGGCGCGGGTTAGTGTTAGCGTACGGGTTAGGATTAGGGGACGGGTGAGGGTCAGGCTTCGGGGAAGGGTTAGGGTTAGGGTTCGGGCTAGGGTTAGGGTTAGGGGACGGGGACCGTTTCGGGTCCAGGTGAGGGTACGGCAACGTTTTAGGGGGAGCGTGCGTGTGAGGGCGCGGGTTAATGATAGCGTACGGGTTAGGATTAGGGGACGGGTGAGGGTCAGGCTTCGGGGAAGGGTTAGGGTTAGGGTTCGGGCTAGGGTTAGGGTTAAGGGACGGGGACGGTTGAGGGTCCAGGTGAGGGTACGGCAACGCTTTAGGGGGAGCGTACGTGTGAGGGCGCGGGTTAGTGTTAGCGTACGGGTTAGGATTAGGGGACGGGTGAGGGTCAGGCTTCTGGGAAGGGTTAGGGTTAGGGTTCGGGCTAGGGTTAGGGTTAGGGGACGGGGACGGTTTAGGGTCCAGGTGAGGGTACGGCAACGCTTTAGGGGGAGCGTGCATGTGAGGGCGCGGGTTAGTGTTAGCGTACGGGTTAGGATTAGGGGACGGGTGAGGGTCAGGCTTCGGGGAAGGGTTAGGGTTAGGGTTCGGCCTAGGGTTAGGGTTAGGGGACGGGGACGGTTTAGGGTCCAGGTGAGGGTACGGCAACGCTTTAGGGGGAGCGTGCGTGTGAGGGCGCGGGTTAGTGTTAGCGTACGGGTTAGGATTAGGGGACGGGTGAGGGTCAGGCTTCGGGGAAGGGTTAGGGTTAGGGTTCGGGCTACGGATAGGGTTAGGGGACGGGGACGGTTTAGGGTTCAGGTGAGGGTACGGAAACGCTTTAGGGGGAGCGTGCGTGTGAGGGCGCGGGTTAGTGTTAGCGTACGGGTTAGGATTAGGGGACGGGTGAGGATCAGGCATCGGGGAAGGGTTAGGGTTAGGGTTCGGGCTAGGGTTAGGGGACGGGGACGGTTTAGGGTCCAGGTGAGGGTACGGCAACGCTTTAGGGGGAGCGTACGTGTGAGGGCGCGGGTTAGTGTTAGCGTACGGGTTAGGATTAGGGGACGGGTGAGGGTCAGGCTTCTGGGAAGGGTTAGGGTTAGGGTTCGGGCTAGGGTTAGGGTTAGGGGACGGGGACGGTTTAGGGTCCAGGTGAGGGTACGGCAACGCTTTAGGGGGAGCGTGCATGTGAGGGCGCGGGTTAGTGTTAGCGTACGGGTTAGGATTAGGGGACGGGTGAGGGTCAGGCTTCGGGGAAGGGTTAGGGTTAGGGTTCGGCCTAGGGTTAGGGTTAGGGGACGGGGACGGTTTAGGGTCCAGGTGAGGGTACGGCAACGCTTTAGGGGGAGCGTGCGTGTGAGGGCGCGGGTTAGTGTTAGCGTACGGGTTAGGATTAGGGGACGGGTGAGGGTCAGGCTTCGGGGAAGGGTTAGGGTTAGGGTTCGGGCTACGGATAGGGTTAGGGGACGGGGACGGTTTAGGGTTCAGGTGAGGGTACGGAAACGCTTTAGGGGGAGCGTGCGTGTGAGGGCGCGGGTTAGTGTTAGCGTACGGCTTAGGATTAGGGGACGGGTGAGGGTCAGGCTTCGGGGAAGGGTTAGGGTTAGGGTTCGGGCTAGGGTTAGGGTTAGGGGACGGGGACCGTTTCGGGTCCAGGTGAGGGTACGGCAACGTTTTAGGGGGAGCGTGCGTGTGAGGGCGCGGGTTAATGATAGCGTACGGGTTAGGATTAGGGGACGGGTGAGGGTCAGGCTTCGGGGAAGGGTTAGGGTTAGGGTTCGGGCTAGGGTTAGGGTTAGGGGACGGGGACGGTTTAGGGTCCAGGTGAGCGTACGGCAACGCTTTAGGGGGAGCGTGCGTGTGAGGGCGCGGGTTAGTGTTAGCGTACGGGTTAGGATTAGGGGACGGGTGAGGGTCAGGCTTCGGGGAAGGGTTAGGGTTAGGGTTCGGCCTAGGGTTAGGGTTAGGGGACGGGGACGGTTTAGGGTCCAGGTGAGGGTACGGCAACGCTTTAGGGGGAGCGTACGTGTGAGGGCGCGGGTTAGTGTTAGCGTACGGGTTAGGATTAGGGGACGGGTGAGGGTCAGGCTTCGGGGAAGGGTTAGGGTTAGGGTTCGGGCTAGGGTTAGGGTTAGGGGACGGGGACCGTTTCGGGTCCAGGTGAGGGTACGGCAACGTTTTAGGGGGAGCGTGCGTGTGAGGGCGCGGGTTAATGATAGCGTACGGGTTAGGATTAGGGGACGGGTGAGGGTCAGGCTTCGGGGAAGGGTTAGGGTTAGGGTTCGGGCTAGGGTTAGGGTTAAGGGACGGGGACGGTTGAGGGTCCAGGTGAGGGTACGGCAACGCTTTAGGGGGAGCGTACGTGTGAGGGCGCGGGTTAGTGTTAGCGTACGGGTTAGGATTAGGGGACGGGTGAGGGTCAGGCTTCTGGGAAGGGTTAGGGTTAGGGTTCGGGCTAGGGTTAGGGTTAGGGGACGGGGACGGTTTAGGGTCCAGGTGAGGGTACGGCAACGCTTTAGGGGGAGCGTGCATGTGAGGGCGCGGGTTAGTGTTAGCGTACGGGTTAGGATTAGGGGACGGGTGAGGGTCAGGCTTCGGGGAAGGGTTAGGGTTAGGGTTCGGCCTAGGGTTAGGGTTAGGGGACGGGGACGGTTTAGGGTCCAGGTGAGCGTACGGCAACGCTTTAGGGGGAGCGTGCGTGTGAGGGCGCGGGTTAGTGTTAGCGTACGGGTTAGGATTAGGGGACGGGTGAGGGTCAGGCTTCGGGGAAGGGTTAGGGTTAGGGTTCGGGCTAGGGTTAGGGTTAGGGGACGGGGACGGTTTCGGGTCCAGGTGAGGGTACGGCAACGCTTTAGGGGGAGCGTGCGTGTGAGGGCACGCGTTAGTGTTAGCGTACGGGTTAGGATTAGGGGACGGGTGAGGGTCAGGCTTTGGGGAAGGGTTAGGGTTAGGGTTCGGGCTAGGGTTAGGGTTAGGGGACGGGGACCGTTTAGGGTCCAGGTGAGGGTACGGCAACGCTTTAGGGGGAGCGTGCGTGTGAGGGCGCGGGTTAGTGTTAGCGTACGGGTTAGGATTAGGGGACGGGTGAGGATCAGGCATCGGGGAAGGGTTAGGGTTAGGGTTCGGGCTAGGGTTAGGGGACGGGGACGGTTTAGGGTCCAGGTGAGGGTACGGCAACGCTTTAGGGGGAGCGTACGTGTGAGGGCGCGGGTTAGTGTTAGCGTACGGGTTAGGATTAGGGGACGGGTGAGGGTCAGGCTTCTGGGAAGGGTTAGGGTTAGGGTTCGGGCTAGGGTTAGGGTTAGGGGACGGGGACGGTTTAGGGTCCAGGTGAGGGTACGGCAACGCTTTAGGGGGAGCGTGCATGTGAGGGCGCGGGTTAGTGTTAGCGTACGGGTTAGGATTAGGGGACGGGTGAGGGTCAGGCTTCGGGGAAGGGTTAGGGTTAGGGTTCGGCCTAGGGTTAGGGTTAGGGGACGGGGACGGTTTAGGGTCCAGGTGAGGGTACGGCAACGCTTTAGGGGGAGCGTGCGTGTGAGGGCGCGGGTTAGTGTTAGCGTACGGGTTAGGATTAGGGGACGGGTGAGGGTCAGGCTTCGGGGAAGGGTTAGGGTTAGGGTTCGGGCTACGGATAGGGTTAGGGGACGGGGACGGTTTAGGGTTCAGGTGAGGGTACGGAAACGCTTTAGGGGGAGCGTGCGTGTGAGGGCGCGGGTTAGTGTTAGCGTACGGCTTAGGATTAGGGGACGGGTGAGGGTCAGGCTTCGGGGAAGGGTTAGGGTTAGGGTTCGGGCTACGGTTAGGGTTAGGGAACGGGGAAGGTTTAGGGTCCAAGTGAGGGTACGGCAACGCTTTAGGGGGAGCGTGCGTGTGAGGGCGCGGGTTAGTGTTAGCGTACGGGTTAGGATTAGGGGACGGGTGAGGGTTAGGCTTTGGGGAAGGGTTAGGGTTAGGGTTCGGGCTAGGGTTAGGGTTAGGGGACGGGGACGGTTTAGGGTCCAGGTGAGCGTACGGCAACGCTTTAGGGGGAGCGTGCGTGTGAGGGCGCGGGTTAGTGTTAGCGTACGGGTTAGGATTAGGGGACGGGTGAGGGTCAGGCTTCGGGGAAGGGTTAGGGTTAGGGTTCGGGGTAGGGTTAGGGTTAGGGGACGGGGACGGTTTCGGGTGCAGGTGAGGGTACGGCAACGCTTTAGGGGGAGCGTGCGTGTGAGGGCACGCGTTAGTGTTACCGTACGGGTTAGGATTAGGGGACGGGTGAGGGTCAGGCTTTGGGGAAGGGTTAGGGTTAGGGTTCGGGCTAGGGTTAGGGTTAGGGTACGGGGACGGTTTAGGGTCCAGGAGAGGGTACGGCAACGCTTTAGGGGGAGCGTGCGTGTGAGGGCGCGCGTTAGTGTTAGCGTACGGCTTAGGATTAGGGGACGGGTGAGGGTCAGGCTTCGGGGAAGCGTTAGGGTTAGGGTTCGGGCTAGGGTTAGGGTTAGGGGACGGGGACGGTTTAGGGTCCAAGTGAGGGTACAGCAACGCTTTAGGGGGAGCGTGCGTGTGAGGGCGCGCGTTAGTGTTAGCGTGCGGCTTAGGATTAGGGGACGGGTGAGGGTCAGGCTTCGGGGAAGGGTTAGGGTTAGGGTTCAGGCTAGGGTTAGGGTTAGGGGACGGGGACGGTTTAGGGTCCAGGTGAGGGTACGGCAACGCTTAAGGGGGAGCGTGCGTGTGAGGGCGCGGCTTAGTGTTAGCGTACGGCTTAGGATTAGGGGACGGGTGAGGGTCAGGCTTCGGGGAAGGGTTAGGGTTAGGGTTTGGGCTAGGGTTTGGGTTAGGGGACGGGGACGGTTTAGGGTCCAGGTGAGGGTACGGCAACGCTTTAGGGGGAGAGTGCGTGTGAGGGCGCGGGTTAGTGTTAGCGTACGGGTTAGGATTAGGGGACGGGTGAGGGTCAGGCTTCGGGGAAGTGTTAGGGTTAGGGTTCGGGCTAGGGTTAGGGTTAGGGGACGGGGACGGTTTAGGGTCCAGGTGAGGGTACGGCAACGCTTTAGGGGGAGCGTGCGTGTGAGGGCGCGGGTTAGTGTTAGCGTACGGGTTAGGATTAGGGGACGGGTGAGGGTCAGGCTTCGGGGAAGGGTTAGGGTTAGGGTTCGGGCTAGGGTTAGGGTTAGGGGACGGGGACCGTTTCGGGTCCAGGTGAGGGTACGGCAACGTTTTAGGGGGAGCGTGCGTGTGAGGGCGCGGGTTAATGATAGCGTACGGGTTAGGATTAGGGGACGGGTGAGGGTCAGGCTTCGGGGAAGGGTTAGGGTTAGGGTTCGGGCTAGGGTTAGGGTTAAGGGACGGGGACGGTTGAGGGTCCAGGTGAGGGTACGGCAACGCTTTAGGGGGAGCGTGCGTGTGAGGGCGCGGGTTAGTGTTAGCGTACGGGTTAGGATTAGGGGACGGGTGAGGGTCAGGCTTCTGGGAAGGGTTAGGTTTAGGGTTCGGGCTAGGGTTAGGGTTAGGGGACGGGGACGGTTTAGGGTCCAGGTGAGGGTACGGCAACGTTTTAGGGGGAGCGTGCGTGTGAGGGCGCGGGTTAGTGTTAGCGTACGGGTTAGGATTAGGGGACGGGTGAGGGTCAGGCTTCGGGGAAGGGTTAGGGTTAGGGTTCGGGCTAGGGTTAGGGTTAGGGGATGGGGACGGTTTAGGGTCCAGGTGAGGGTACGGCAACGCTTTAGGGGGAGCGTGCGTGTGAGGGCGCGGCTTAGTGTTAGCGTACGGGTTAGGATTAGGGGACGGGTGAGGGTCAGGCTTCGGGGAAGGGTTAGGGTTAGGGTTCGGGCTAGGGTTAGGGTTAGGGGACGGGGACGGTTTAGGGTCCAGGTGAGGGTACGGCAACGCTTTAGGGGGAGCGTGCGTGTGAGGGCGCGGGTTAGTGTTAGCGTACGGGTTAGGATTAGGGGACGGGTGAGGGTCAGGCTTCGGGGAAGGGTTAGGGTTAGGGTTCGGGCTAGGGTTAGGGTTAGGGGATGGGGAAGGTTTAGGGTCCAGGTGAGGGTACGGCAACGCTTTAGGGGGAGCGTGCATGTGAGGGCGCGGGTTAGTGTTAGCGTACGGGTTAGGATTAGGGGACGGGTGAGGGTCAGGCTTCGGGGAAGGTTTAGGGTTAGGGTTCGGGCTAGGGTAGGGGTTAAGGGACGGGGACGGTTTAGAGTCCAGGTGAGGGTACGGCAACGCTTTAGGGGGAGCGTGCGTGTGAGGACGCGGGTTAGTGTTAGCGTACGGGTTAGGATTAGGGGACGGGTGAGGGTCAGGCATCGGGGAAGGGTTAGGGTTAGGGTTCGGGCTAGGGTTAGGGTTAGGGGACGGGGACGGTTTAGGGTCCAGGTGAGGGTACGGCAACGCTTTAGGGGGAGCGTACGTGTGAGGGCGCGGGTTAGTGTTAGCGTACGGGTTAGGATTAGGGGACGGGTGAGGGTCAGGCTTCGGGGAAGGGTTAGGGTTAGGGTTCGGGCTAGGGTTAGGGTTAGGGGACGGGGACGGTTTCGGGTCCAGGTGAGGGTACGGCAACGCTTTAGGGGGAGCGTGCGTGTGAGGGCGCGGGTTAGTGTTAGAGTACGGGTTAGGATTAGGGGACGTGTGAGGGTCAGGCTTCGGGGAAGGGTTAGGGTTAGGGTTCGGGCTAGGGTTAGGGTTAGGGGACGGTTACGGTTTAGGGTTCAGGTGAGGGTACGGCAACGCTTTAGGGGGAGCGTGCCTGTGAGGGCGCGGGTTAGTGTTAGCGTACGGCTTAGGATTAGGGGACGGGTGAGGGTCAGGCTTCGGGGAAGGGTTAGGGTTAGGGTTCGGGCTACGGTTAGGGTTAGGGGACGGGGAAGGTTTAGGGTCCAGGTGAGGGTACGGCAACGCTTTAGGGGGAGCGTGCGTGTGAGGGCGCGGCTTAGTGTTAGCGTACGGGTTAGGATTAGGGGACGGGTGAGGGTCAGGCTTCGGGGAAGGGTTAGGGTTAGGGTTCGGGCTAGGGTTAGGGTTAGGGGACGGGGACGGTTTAGGGTCCAGGTGAGGGTACGGCAACGCTTTAGGGGGAGCGTGCGTGTGAGGGCGCGGGTTAGTGTTAGCGTACGGGTTAGGATTAGGGGACGGGTGAGGGTCAGGCTTCGGGGAAGGGTTAGGGTTAGGGTTCGGGCTAGGGTTAGGGTTAGGGGATGGGGAAGGTTTAGGGTCCAGGTGAGGGTACGGCAACGCTTTAGGGGGAGCGTGCATGTGAGGGCGCGGGTTAGTGTTAGCGTACGGGTTAGGATTAGGGGACGGGTGAGGGTCAGGCTTCGGGGAAGGTTTAGGGTTAGGGTTCGGGCTAGGGTAGGGGTTAAGGGACGGGGACGGTTTAGAGTCCAGGTGAGGGTACGGCAACGCTTTAGGGGGAGCGTGCGTGTGAGGACGCGGGTTAGTGTTAGCGTACGGGTTAGGATTAGGGGACGGGTGAGGGTCAGGCATCGGGGAAGGGTTAGGGTTAGGGTTCGGGCTAGGGTTAGGGTTAGGGGACGGGGACGGTTTAGGGTCCAGGTGAGGGTACGGCAACGCTTTAGGGGGAGCGTACGTGTGAGGGCGCGGGTTAGTGTTAGCGTACGGGTTAGGATTAGGGGACGGGTGAGGGTCAGGCTTCGGGGAAGGGTTAGGGTTAGGGTTCGGGCTAGGGTTAGGGTTAGGGGACGGGGACGGTTTCGGGTCCAGGTGAGGGTACGGCAACGCTTTAGGGGGAGCGTGCGTGTGAGGGCGCGGGTTAGTGTTAGAGTACGGGTTAGGATTAGGGGACGTGTGAGGGTCAGGCTTCGGGGAAGGGTTAGGGTTAGGGTTCGGGCTAGGGTTAGGGTTAGGGGACGGTTACGGTTTAGGGTTCAGGTGAGGGTACGGCAACGCTTTAGGGGGAGCGTGCCTGTGAGGGCGCGGGTTAGTGTTAGCGTACGGCTTAGGATTAGGGGACGGGTGAGGGTCAGGCTTCGGGGAAGGGTTAGGGTTAGGGTTCGGGCTACGGTTAGGGTTAGGGGACGGGGAAGGTTTAGGGTCCAGGTGAGGGTACGGCAACGCTTTAGGGGGAGCGTGCGTGTGAGGGCGCGGGTTAGTGTTAGCGTACGGGTTAGGATTAGGGGACGGGTGAGGGTTAGGCTTCGGGGAAGGGTTAGGGTTAGGGTTCGGGCTAGGGTTCGGGTTAGGGGACGGGGACGGTTTAGGGTCCAGGTGAGGGTACAGCAACGCTTTAGGGGGAGCGTGCGTGTGAGGGCGCAGGTTAGTGTTAGCGTACGGGTTAGGATTAGGGGACGGGTGAGGGTCAGGCTTCGGGGAAGGGTTAGGGTTAGGGTTCGGGCTAGGGTTAGGGTTAGGGGACGGGGACGGTTTCGGGTCCAGGTGAGGGTACGGCAACGCTTTAGGGGGAGCGTGCGTGTGAGGGCACGCGTTAGTGTTAGCGTACGGGTTAGGATTAGGGGACGGGTGAGGGTCAGGCTTCGGGGAAGGGTTAGGGTTAGGGTTCGGGCTAGGGTTAGGGTTAGGGTACGGGGACGGTTTAAGGTCCAGGAGAGGGTACGGCAACGCTTTAGGGGGAGCGTGCGTGTGAGGGCGCGCGTTAGTGTTATCGTACGGCTTAGGATTAGGGGACGGGTGAGGGTCAGGCTTCGGGGAAGGGTTAGGGTTAGGGTTCGGGCTAGGGTTAGGGTTAGGGGACGGGGACGGTTTAGGGTCCAAGTGAGGGTACGGCAACGCTTTAGGGGGACCGTGCGTGTGAGGGCGCGCGTTAGTGTTAGCGTGCGGCTTAGGATTAGGGGACGGGTGAGGGTCAGGCTTCGGGGAAGTGTTAGGGTTAGGGTTCGGGCTAGGGTTAGGGTTAGGGGACGGGGACGGTTTAGGGTCCAGGTGAGGGTACGGCAACGCTTTAGGGGGAGCGTGCGTGTGAGGGCGCGGGTTAGTGTTAGCGTACGGGTTAGGATTAGGGGACGGGTGAGGGTCAGGCTTCGGGGAAGGGTTAGGGTTAGGGTTCGGGCTAGGGTTAGGGTTAGGGGACGGGGACGGTTTAGGGTCCAGGTGAGGGTACGGCAACGCTTTAGGGGGAGCGTGCGTGTGAGGGCGCGTGTTAGTGTTAGCGTACGGGTTAGGATTAGGGGACGGGTGAGGGTCAGGCTTCGGGGAAGGGTTAGGGTTAGGGTTCGGGCTAGGGTTAGGGTTAGGGGATGGGGAATGTTTAGGGTCCAGGTGAGGGTACGGCAACGCTTTAGGGGGAGCGTGCGTGTGAGGGCGCGGGTTAGTGTTAGCGTATGGGTTAGGATTAGGGGACGGGTGAGGGTCAGGCTTCGGGAAAGGTTTAGGGTTAGGGTTCGGGCTACGGTTAGGGTTAAGGGACGGGGACGGTTTAGGGTCCAGGTGAGGGTACGGCAACGCTTTAGGGGGAGCGTGCGTGTGAGGACGCTGGTTAGTGTTAGCGTACGGGTTAGGATTAGGGGACGGGTGAGTGTCAGGCATCGGGGAAGGGTTAGGGTTAGGGTTCGGGCTAGGGTTAGGGTTAGGGGACGGGGACGGTTTAGGGTCCAGGTGAGGGTACGGCAACGCTTTAGGGGGAGCGTACGTGTGAGGGCGCGGGTTAGTGTTAGCGTACGGGTTAGGATTAGGGGACGGGTGAGGGTCAGGCTTCGGGGAAGGGTTAGGGTTAGGGTTCGGGCTAGGGTTAGGGTTAGGGGACGGGGACGGTTCAGGGTCCAGGTGAGGGTACGGCAACGCTTTAGGGGGAGCGTGAGTGTGAGGACGCGGGTTAGTGTTAGCGTACGGGTTAGGATTAGGGGACGGGTGAGGGTCAGGCTTCGGGGAAGGGTTAGGGTTAGGGTTCGGGCTAGGGTTAGGGTTAGGGGACGGGGACGGTTTCGGGTCCAGCTGAGGGTACGGCAACGCTTTACGGGGAGCGTGCATGTGAGGGCGCGGGTTAGTGTTAGCGTACGGGTTAGGATTAGGGGACGGGTGAGGGTCAGGCTTCGGGGAAGGGTTAGGGTTAGGGTTCGGGCTAGGGTTAGTGTTAGGGGACGGGGATGGTTTAGGGTCCCGGTGAGGGTACGGCAACGCTTTAGGGGGAGCGTGCGTGTGAGGGCGCGGCTTAGTGTTAGCGTACGGGTTAGGATTAGGGGACGGGTGAGGGTCAGGCTTCGGGGAAGGGTTAGGGTTAGGGTTCGGGCTAGGGTTAGGGTTAGGGGACGGGGACGGTTTAGAGTCCGGGTGAGGGTACGGCAACGCTTTAGGGGGAGCGTGCGTGTGAGGGCGCGGGTTAGTGTTAGCGTACGGCTTAGGATTAGGGGACGGGTGAGGGTCAGGCTTCGGGGAAGGGTTAGGGTTAGGGTTCGGGCTAGGGTTAGGGTTAGGGGACGGGGACGGTTTAGGGTCCAGGTGAGGGTACGGCAACGCTTTAGGGGGAGCGTGCGTGTGAGGGCGCGGGTTAGTGTTAGCGTACGGGTTAGGATTAGGGGACGGGTGAGGGTCAGGCTTCGGGGAAGGGTTAGGGTTAGGGTTCGGGCTAGGGTTAGGGTTAGGGGACGGGGACGGTTTAGGGTCCAGGTGAGGGTACGGCAACGCTTTAGGGGGAGCGTGCGTGTGAGGGCGCGGGTTAGTGTTAGCGTACGGGTTAGGATTAGGGGACGGGTGAGGGTCAGGCTTCGGGGAAGGGTTAGGGTTAGGGTTCGGGCTAGGGTTAGGGTTAGGGGACGGGGACGGTTTAGGGTCCAGGTGAGGGTACGGCAACGCTTTAGGGGGAGCGTGCGTGTGAGGGCGCGGGTTAGTGTTAGCGTACGGGTTAGGATTAGGGGACGGGTGAGGGTCAGGCTTCGGGGAAGGGTTAGGGTTAGGGTTCGGGCTAGGGTTAGGGTTAGGGGACGGGGACGGTTTAGGGTCCAGGTGAGGGTACGGCAACGCTTTAGGGGGAGCGTGCATGTGAGGGCGCGGGTTAGTGTTAGCGTACGGGTTAGGATTAGGGGATGGGTGAGGGTCAGGCTTCGGGGAAAGGTTAGGGTTAGGGTTCGGGCTAGGGTTAGGGTTAGGGGACGGGGACGGTTTAGGGTCCAGGTGAGGGTACGGCAACGCTTTAGGGGGAGCGTGCGTGTGAGGGCGCGGGTTAGTGTTAGCGTACGGGTTAGGATTAGGGGACGGGTGAGGGTCAGGCTTCGGGGAAGGGTTAGGGTTAGGGTTCGGGCTAGGGTTAGGTTTAGGGTACGGGGACGGTTTAGGGTCCAGGTGAGGGTACGACAACGCTTTAGGGGGAGCGTGCGTGTGAGGGCGCGGGGTAGTGTTAGCGTACGGGTTAGGATTAGGGGACGGGTGAGTGTCAGGCTTCGGGGAAGGGTTAGGGTTAGGGTTCGGGCTAGGGTTAGGGTTAGGGGACGGGGACGGTTTAGGGTCCAGGTGAGGGTACGGCAACGCTTTAGGGGGAGCGTGCGTGTGAGGGCGCGGGTTAGTGTTAGCGTACGGGTTAGGATTAGGGGACGGGTGAGGGTCAGGCTTCGGGGAAGGGTTAGGGTTAGGGTTCGGGCTAGGGTTAGGGTTAGGGGACGGCGACGGTTTAGGGTCCAGGTGAGGGTACGGCAACGCTTTAGGGGGAGCGTGCGTGTGAGGGCGCGGGTTAGTGTTAGCGTACGGGTTAGGATTAGGGGACGGGTGAGGGTCAGGCTTCGGGGAAGGGTTAGGGTTAGGGTTCGGGCTAGGGTTAGGGTTAGGGGACGGGGACGGTTTAGGGTCCAGGTGAGGGTACGGCAACGCTTTAGGGGGAGCGTGCGTGTGAGGGCGCGGGTTAGTGTTAGCGTACGGGTTAGGATTAGGGGACGGGTGAGGGTCAGGCTTCGGGGAAGGGTTAGGGTTAGGGTTCGGGCTAGGGTTAGGGTTAGGGGACGGGGACGGTTTAGGGTCCAGGTGAGGGTACGGCAACGCTTTAGGGGGAGCGTGCGTGTGAGGGCGCGGGTTAGTGTTAGCGTACGGGTTAGGATTAGGGGACGGGTGAGGGTCAGGCTTCGGGGAAGGGTTAGGGTTAGGGTTCGGGCTAGGTTTAGGGTTAGGGGACGGGGACGGTTTAGGGTCCAGGTGAGGGTACGGCAACGCTTTAGGGGGAGCGTGTGTGTGAGGGCGCGGGTTAGTGTTAGCGTACGGGTTAGGATTAGGGGACGGGTGAGGTTCAGGCTTCGGGGAAGGGTTAGGGTTAGGGTTAGGGTTCGGGCTAGGGTTAGGGTTAGGGGACGGGGACGGTTTAGGGTCCAGGTGAGGGTACGGCAACGCTTTAGGGGGAGCGTGCGTGTGAGGGCACGGGTTAGTGTTAGCGTACGGTTTAGGATTAGGGGACGGGTGAGTGTCAGGCTTCAGGGAAGGGTTAGGGTTAGGGTTCGGGCTAGGGTTAGGGTTAGGGGACGGGGACGGTTTAGGGTCCAGGTGAGGGTACGGCAACGCTTTAGGGGGAGCATGCGTGTGAGGGTGCGGGTTAGTGTTAGCGTACGGGTTAGGATTAGGGGACGGGTGAGGGTCAGGCTTCAGGGAAGGGTTAGGGTTAGGGTTCGGGCTAGGGTTAGGGTTAGGGGACGGGTACGGTTTAGGGTTCAGGTGAGGGTACGGCAACGCTTTAGGGGGAGCGTGCGTGTGAGGGCGCGGGTTAGTGTTAGCGTACGGCTTAGGATTAGGGGACGGGTGAGGGTCAGGCTTCGGGGAAGGGTTAGGGTTAGGGTTCGGGCTACGGTTAGGGTTAGGGGACGGGGAAGTTTTAGGGTCCAGGTGAGGGTACGGCAACGCTTTAGGGGGAGCGTGCGTGTGAGGGCGCGGGTTAGTGTTAGCGTACGGGTTAGGATTAGGGGACGGGTGAGGGTCAGGCTTCGGGGATGGGTTAGGGTTAGGGTTCGGGCTAGGGTTAGGGTTAGGGGACGGGGACGGTTTAGGGTCCAGGTGAGGGTACGGCAACGCTTTAGGGGGAGCGTGCGTGTGAGGGCGTGGGTTAGTGTTAGCGTACGGGTTAAGATTAGGGGACGGGTGAGGGTCAGGCTTCGGGGAAGGGTTAGGGTTAGGGTTCGGGCTAGGGTTAGGGTTAGGGGACGGGGACGGTTTCGGGTCCAGGTGAGGGTACGGCAACGCTTTAGGTGGAGTGTGCGTGTGAGGGCGCGGGTTAGTGTTAGCGTACGGGTTAGGATTAGGGCACGGGTGAGGTTCAGGCTTCGGGGAAGGGTTAGGGTTATGGTTCGGGCTAGGGTTAGGGTTAGGGGACGGGGACGGTTTAGGGTCCACGTGAGGGTACGGCAACGCTTTAGGGGGACCGTGCGTGTGAGGGCGCGGGTTAGTGTTAGCGTACGGGTTAGGATTAGGGGACGGGTGAGGGTCAGGCTTCGGGGAAGGGTTAGGGTTAGGGTTCGGGCTAGGGTTAGGGTTAGGGGACGGGGACGGTTTAGGGTCCAGGTGAGGGTACGGCAACGCTTTAGGGCGATCGTGCGTGTGAGGGCGCGGGTTAGGGTTAGCGTACGGCTTAGGATTAGGGGACGGGTGAGGGTCAGGCTTCGGGGAAGGGTTAGGGTTAGGGTTCGGGCTAGGGTTAGGGTTAGGGGACGGGGACGGTTTAGGGTCTAGGTGAGGGTACGGCAACGCTTTAGGGTGAGCGAGCGTGTGAGGGCGTGGGTTAGTGTTAGCGTACGGGTTAGGATTAGGGGACGGGTGAGGGTCAGGCTTCGGGGAAGGGTTAGGGTTAGGGTTCGGGCTAGGGTTAGGGTTAGGGGACGGGGACGGTTTCGGGTCCAGGTGAGGGTACGGCAACGCTTTAGGGGGAGCGTGCATGTGAGGGCGCGGGTTAGTGTTAGCGTACGGGTTAGGATTAGGGGACGGGTGAGGGTCAGGCTTCGGGGAAGGGTTAGGGTTAGGGTTCGGGCTAGGGTTAGGGTTAGGGGACGGGGACGGTTTAGGGTCCAGGTGAGGGTACGGCAACGCTTTAGGGGGAGCGTGCGTGTGAGGGCGCGGGTTAGTGTTAGCGTACGGGTTAGGATTAGGGGACGGGTGAGGGTCCGGCTTCGGGGAAGGGTTAGGGTTAGGGTTCGGGCTAGGGTTAGGGTTAGGGGACGGGGACGGTTTCGGGTCCAGGTGAGGGTACGGCAACGCTTTAGGGGGAGCGTGCGTGTGAGGGCGCGGGTTAGTGTTAGCGTACGGCTTAGGATTAGGGGACGGGTGAGGGTCAGGCTTCGGGGAAGGGTTAGGGTTAGGGTTCGGGCTACGGTTAGGGTTAGGGGACGGGGAAGTTTTAGGGTCCAGGTGAGGGTACGGCAACGCTTTAGGGGGAGCGTGCGTGTGAGGGCGCGGGTTAGTGTTAGCGTACGGGTTAGGATTAGGGGACGGGTGAGGGTCAGGCTTCGGGGATGGGTTAGGGTTAGGGTTCGGGCTAGGGTTAGGGTTAGGGGACGGGGACGGTTTAGGGTCCAGGTGAGGGTACGGCAACGCTTTAGGGGGAGCGTGCGTGTGAGGGCGTGGGTTAGTGTTAGCGTACGGGTTAAGATTAGGGGACGGGTGAGGGTCAGGCTTCGGGGAAGGGTTAGGGTTAGGGTTCGGGCTAGGGTTAGGGTTAGGGGACGGGGACGGTTTCGGGTCCAGGTGAGGGTACGGCAACGCTTTAGGTGGAGTGTGCGTGTGAGGGCGCGGGTTAGTGTTAGCGTACGGGTTAGGATTAGGGGACGGGTGAGGTTCAGGCTTCGGGGAAGGGTTAGGGTTATGGTTCGGGCTAGGGTTAGGGTTAGGGGACGGGGACGGTTTAGGGTCCACGTGAGGGTACGGCAACGCTTTAGGGGGACCGTGCGTGTGAGGGCGCGGGTTAGTGTTAGCGTACGGGTTAGGATTAGGGGACGGGTGAGGGTCAGGCTTCGGGGAAGGGTTAGGGTTAGGGTTCGGGCTAGGGTTAGGGTTAGGGGACGGGGACGGTTTAGGGTCCAGGTGAGGGTACGGCAACGCTTTAGGGCGATCGTGCGTGTGAGGGCGCGGGTTAGGGTTAGCGTACGGCTTAGGATTAGGGGACGGGTGAGGGTCAGGCTTCGGGGAAGGGTTAGGGTTAGGGTTCGGGCTAGGGTTAGGGTTAGGGGACGGGGACGGTTTAGGGTCTAGGTGAGGGTACGGCAACGCTTTAGGGTGAGCGAGCGTGTGAGGGCGTGGGTTAGTGTTAGCGTACGGGTTAGGATTAGGGGACGGGTGAGGGTCAGGCTTCGGGGAAGGGTTAGGGTTAGGGTTCGGGCTAGGGTTAGGGTTAGGGGACGGGGACGGTTTCGGGTCCAGGTGAGGGTACGGCAACGCTTTAGGGGGAGCGTGCATGTGAGGGCGCGGGTTAGTGTTAGCGTACGGGTTAGGATTAGGGGACGGGTGAGGGTCAGGCTTCGGGGAAGGGTTAGGGTTAGGGTTCGGGCTAGGGTTAGGGTTAGGGGACGGGGACGGTTTAGGGTCCAGGTGAGGGTACGGCAACGCTTTAGGGGGAGCGTGCGTGTGAGGGCGCGGGTTAGTGTTAGCGTACGGGTTAGGATTAGGGGACGGGTGAGGGTCCGGCTTCGGGGAAGGGTTAGGGTTAGGGTTCGGGCTAGGGTTAGGGTTAGGGGACGGGGACGGTTTCGGGTCCAGGTGAGGGTACGGCAACGCTTTAGGGGGAGCGTGCGTGTGAGGGCGCGGGTTAGTGTTAGCGTACGGGTTAGGATTAGGGGACGGGTGAGGGTCAGGCTTCGGGGATGGGTTAGGGTTAGGGTTCGGGCTAGGGTTAGGGTTAGGGGACGGGGACGGTTTAGGGTCCAGGTGAGGGTACGGCAACGCTTTAGGGGGAGAGTGCGTGTGAGGGCGCGGGTTAGTGTTAGCGTACGGGTTAAGATTAGGGGACGGGTGAGGGTCAGGCTTCGGGGAAGGGTTAGGGTTAGGGTTCGGGCTAGGGTTAGGGTTAGGGGACGGGGACGGTTTCGGGTCCAGGTGAGGGTACGGCAACGCTTTAGGTGGAGCGTGCGTGTGAGGGCACGGGTTAGTGTTAGCGTACGGGTTAGGATTAGGGGACGGGTGAGGGTCAGGCTTCGGGGAAGGGTTAGGGTTAGGGTTCGGGCTAGGGTTAGGGTTAGGGGACGGGGACGGTTTATGGTCCACGTGAGGGTACGGCAACGCTTTAGGGGGAGCGTGCATGTGAGGGCGCGGGTTAGTGTTAGCGTACGGGTTAGGATTAGGGGATGGGTGAGGGTCAGGCTTCTGGGAAGGGTTAGGGTTAGGGTTCGGGCTAGGGTTAGGGTTAGGGGACGGGGACGGTTTAGGGTCCAGGTGAGGGTACGGCAACGCTTTAGGGGGAGCGTAGGTGTGAGGGCGCGCGTTAGTGTTAGCGTACGGCTTAGGATTAGGGGACGGGTGAGGTTCAGACTTCGGGGAAGGGTTAGGGTTAGGGTTCGGGCTAGGGTTAGGGTTAGGGGACGGGGACGGTTTAGGGTCCAGGTGAGGGTACGGCAACGCTTTAGGGGGAGTGGGCGTGTGAGGGCACGGGTTAGTGTTAGCGTACAGCTTAGGATTAGGGGACGGGTGAGGGTCAGGCTTCGGGGAAGGGTTAGGGTTAGGGTTCGGGCTAGGGTTAGGGTTAGGGGACGGGGACGGTTTAGGGTCCAGGTGAGGGTACGGCAACGCTTTAGGGGGAGCGTACGTGTGAGGGCGCGGGTTAGTGTTAGCGTACGGGTTAGGATTAGGGGACGGGTGAGGGTCAGGCTTCGGGGAAGGGTTAGGGTTAGGGTACGGGCTAGGGTTAGAGTAAGGGTACGGGGACGGTTTAGGGTCCAGGTGAGGGTACAGCAACGCTTTAGGGGTAGCGTGCGTGTGAGGGCGCGGGTTAGTGTTAGCGTACGGTTTAGGATTAGGGGACGGGTGAGGGTCAGGCTTCGGGGAAGGGTTAGGGTTAGGGTTCGGGCTAGGGTTAGGGTTAGGGGACGGGGACGGTTTAGGGTCCAGGTGAGGGTACGGCAACGCTTTAGGGGGAGCGTGCGTGTGAGGGCGCGGGTTAGTGTTAGCGTACGGGTTAAGATTAGGGGACGGGTGAGGGTCAGGCTTCGGGGAAGGGTTAGGGTTAGGGTTCGGGCTAGGGTTAGGGTTAGGGGACGGGGACGGTTTCGGGTCCAGGTGAGGGTACGGCAATGCTTTAGGTGGAGCGTGCGTGTGAGGGCACGGGTTAGTGTTAGCGTACGGGTTAGGATTAGGGGACGGGTGAGGGTCAGGCTTCGGGGAAGGGTTAGGGTTAGGGTTCGGGCTAGGGTTAGGGTTAGGGGACGGGGACGGTTTAGGGTCCAGGTGAGGGTACGGCAACGCTTTAGGGGGAGCGTGCATGTGAGGGCGCGGGTTAGTGTTAGCGTACGGGTTAGGATTAGGGGATGGGTGAGGGTCAGGCTTCGGGGAAGGGTTAGGGTTAGGGTTCGGGCTAGGGTTAGGTTTAGGGGACGGGGACGGTTTAGGGTCCAGGTGAGGGTACGACAACGCTTTAGGGGGAGCGTGCGTGTGAGGGCGCGGGGTAGTGTTAGCGTACGGGTTAGGATTAGGGGACGGGTGAGTGTCAGGCTTCGGGGAAGGGTTAGGGTTAGGGTTCGGGCTAGGGTTAGGGTTAGGGGACGGGAACGGTTTAGGGTCCAGGTGAGGGTACGGCAACGCTTTAGGGGGAGCGTGCGTGTGAGGGCGCGGGTTAGTGTTAGCGTACGGGTTAGGATTAGGGGACGGGTGAGGGTCAGGCTTCGGGGAAGTGTTAGGGTTAGGGTTCGGGCTAGGGTTAGGGTTAGGGGACGGCGACGGTTTAGGGTCCAGGTGAGGGTATGGCAACGCTTTAGGGGGAGCGTGCGTGTGAGGGCGCGGGTTAGTGTTAGCGTACGGGTTAGGATTAGGGGACGGGTGAGGGTCAGGCTTTGGGGAAGGGTTAGGGTTAGGGTTCGGGCTAGGGTTAGGGTTAGGGGACGGGGACGGTTTAGGGTCCAGGTGAGGGTACGGCAACGCTTTAGGGGGAGCGTGCGTGTGAGGGCGCGGGTTAGTGTTAGCGTACGGGTTAGGATTAGGGGACGGGTGAGGGTCAGGCTTCGGGGAAGGGTTAGGGTTAGGGTTCGGGCTAGGGTTAGGGTTAGGGGACGGGGACGGTTTAGGGTCCAGGTGAGGGTACGGCAACGCTTTAGGGGGAGCGTGCGTGTGAGGGCGCGGGTTAGTGTTAGCGTACGGGTTAGGATTAGGGGACGGGTGAGGGTCAGGCTTCGGGGAAGGGTTAGGGTTAGGGTTCGGGCTAGGTTTAGGGTTAGGGGACGGGGACGGTTTAGGGTCCAGGTGAGGGTACGGCAACGCTTTAGGGGGAGCGTGTGTGTGAGGGCGCGGGTTAGTGTTAGCGTACGGGTTAGGATTAGGGGACGGGTGAGGTTCAGGCTTCGGGGAAGGGTTAGGGTTAGGGTTAGGGTTCGGGCTAGGGTTAGGGTTAGGGGACGGGGACGGTTTAGGGTCCAGGTGAGGGTACGGCAACGCTTTAGGGGGAGCGTGCGTGTGAGGGCACGGGTTAGTGTTAGCGTACGGTTTAGGATTAGGGGACGGGTGAGTGTCAGGCTTCGGGGAAGGGTTAGGGTTAGGGTTCGGGCTAGGGTTAGGGTTAGGGGACGGGGACGGTTTAGGGTCCAGGTGAGGGTACGGCAACGCTTTAGGGGGAGCGTGCGTGTGAGGGCGCGGGTTAGTGTTAGCGTACGGGTTTGGATTAGGGGATGGGTGAGGGTCAGGCTTCGGGGAAGGGTTAGGGTTAGGGTTCGGGCTAGGGTTAGGGTTAGGGGACGGGGACGGTTTAGGGTCCAGGTGAGGGTACGGCAACGCTTTAGGGGGAGCGTGCGTGTGAGGGCGTGGGTTAGTGTTAGCGTACGGGTTAAGATTAGGGGACGGGTGAGGGTCAGGCTTCGGGGAAGGGTTAGGGTTAGCGTTCGGGCTAGGGTTAGGGTTAGGGGACGGGGACGGTTTCGGGTCCAGGTGAGGGTACGGCAACGCTTTAGGTGGAGTGTGCGTGTGAGGGCGCGGGTTAGTGTTAGCGTACGGGTTAGGATTAGGGCACGGGTGAGGTTCAGGCTTCGGGGAAGGGTTAGGGTTATGGTTCGGGCTAGGGTTAGGGTTAGGGGACGGGGACGGTTTAGGGTCCACGTGAGGGTACGGCAACGCTTTAGGGGGACCGTGCGTGTGAGGGCGCGGGTTAGTGTTAGCGTACGGGTTAGGATTAGGGGACGGGTGAGGGTCAGGCTTCGGGGAAGGGTTAGGGTTAGGGTTCGGGCTAGGGTTAGGGTTAGGGGACGGGGACGGTTTAGGGTCCAGGTGAGGGTACGGCAACGCTTTAGGGCGATCGTGCGTGTGAGGGCGCGGGTTAGGGTTAGCGTACGGCTTAGGATTAGGGGACGGGTGAGGGTCAGGCTTCGGGGAAGGGTTAGGGTTAGGGTTCGGGCTAGGGTTAGGGTTAGGGGACGGGGACGGTTTAGGGTCTAGGTGAGGGTACGGCAACGCTTTAGGGTGAGCGAGCGTGTGAGGGCGTGGGTTAGTGTTAGCGTACGGGTTAGGATTAGGGGACGGGTGAGGGTCAGGCTTCGGGGAAGGGTTAGGGTTAGGGTTCGGGCTAGGGTTAGGGTTAGGGGACGGGGACGGTTTCGGGTCCAGGTGAGGGTACGGCAACGCTTTAGGGGGAGCGTGCATGTGAGGGCGCGGGTTAGTGTTAGCGTACGGGTTAGGATTAGGGGACGGGTGAGGGTCAGGCTTCGGGGAAGGGTTAGGGTTAGGGTTCGGGCTAGGGTTAGGGTTAGGGGACGGGGACGGTTTAGGGTCCAGGTGAGGGTACGGCAACGCTTTAGGGGGAGCGTGCGTGTGAGGGCGCGGGTTAGTGTTAGCGTACGGGTTAGGATTAGGGGACGGGTGAGGGTCCGGCTTCGGGGAAGGGTTAGGGTTAGGGTTCGGGCTAGGGTTAGGGTTAGGGGACGGGGACGGTTTCGGGTCCAGGTGAGGGTACGGCAACGCTTTAGGGGGAGCGTGCGTGTGAGGGCGCGGGTTAGTGTTAGCGTACGGGTTAGGATTAGGGGACGGGTGAGGGTCAGGCTTCGGGGATGGGTTAGGGTTAGGGTTCGGGCTAGGGTTAGGGTTAGGGGACGGGGACGGTTTAGGGTCCAGGTGAGGGTACGGCAACGCTTTAGGGGGAGAGTGCGTGTGAGGGCGCGGGTTAGTGTTAGCGTACGGGTTAAGATTAGGGGACGGGTGAGGGTCAGGCTTCGGGGAAGGGTTAGGGTTAGGGTTCGGGCTAGGGTTAGGGTTAGGGGACGGGGACGGTTTCGGGTCCAGGTGAGGGTACGGCAACGCTTTAGGTGGAGCGTGCGTGTGAGGGCACGGGTTAGTGTTAGCGTACGGGTTAGGATTAGGGGACGGGTGAGGGTCAGGCTTCGGGGAAGGGTTAGGGTTAGGGTTCGGGCTAGGGTTAGGGTTAGGGGACGGGGACGGTTTATGGTCCACGTGAGGGTACGGCAACGCTTTAGGGGGAGCGTGCGTGTGAGGGCGCGGGTTAGTGTTAGCGTACGGGTTAGGATTAGGGGACGGGTGAGGGTCAGGGTTCGGGGAAGGGTTAGGGTTAGGGTTCGGGCTAGGGTTAGAGTAAGGGTACGGGGACGGTTTAGGGTCCAGGTGAGGGTACAGCAACGCTTTAGGGGTAGCGTGCGTGTGAGGGCGCGGGTTAGTGTTAGCGTACGGGTTAGGATTAGGGGACGGGTGAGGGTCAGGCTTCGGGGAAGGGTTAGGGTTAGGGTTCGGGCTAGGGTTAGGGTTAGGGGACGGGGACGGTTTAGGGTCCAGGTGAGGGTACGGCAACGCTTTAGGGGGAGCGTGCGTGTGAGGGCGCGGGTTAGTGTTAGCGTACGGGTTAGGATTAGGGGACGGGTGAGGGTCAGGCTTCGGGGAAGGGTTAGGGTTAGGGTTCGGGCTAGGGTTAGGGTTAGGGGACGGGGACGGTTTAGGGTCCAGGTGAGGGTACGGCAACGCTTTAGGGGGAGCGTGCGTGTGAGGGCGCGGGTTAGTGTTAGCGTACGGGTTAGGATTAGGGGACGGGTGAGGGTCAGGCTTCGGGGAAGGGTTAGCGTTAGGGTTCAGGCTAGGGTTAGAGTAAGGGTACGGGGACGGTTTAGGGTCCAGGTGAGGGTACGGCAACGCTTTAGGGGGAGCGTGCGTGTGAGGGCGCGGGTTAGTGTTAGCGTACGGGTTAGGATTAGGGGACGGGTGAGGGTCAGGCTTCGGGGAAGGGTTAGGGTTAGGGTTCGGGCTAGGGTTAGGGTTAGGGGACGGGGACGGTTTAGGGTCCAGGTGAGGGTACGGCAACGCTTTAGGGGGAGCGTGCGTGTGAGGGCGCGGGTTAGTGTTAGCGTACGGGTTAGGATTAGGGGACGGGTGAGGGTCCGGCTTCGGGGAAGGGTTAGGGTTAGGGTTCGGGCTAGGGTTAGGGTTAGGGGACGGGGACGGTTTCGGTTCCAGGTGAGGGTACGGCAACGCTTTAGGGGGAGCGTGCGTGTGAGGGCGCGGGTTAGTGTTAGCGTACGGGTTAGGATTAGGGGACGGGTGAGGGTCAGGCTTCGGGGATGGGTTAGGGTTAGGGTTCGGGCTAGGGTTAGGGTTAGGGGACGGGGACGGTTTAGGGTCCAGGTGAGGGTACGGCAACGCTTTAGGGGGAGAGTGCGTGTGAGGGCGCGGGTTAGTGTTAGCGTACGGGTTAAGATTAGGGGACGGGTGAGGGTCAGGCTTCGGGGAAGGGTTGGGGTTAGGGTTCGGGCTAGGGTTAGGGTTAGGGGACGGGGACGGTTTCGGGTCCAGGTGAGGGTACGGCAATGCTTTAGGTGGAGCGTGCGTGTGAGGGCACGGGTTAGTGTTAGCGTACGGGTTAGGATTAGGGGACGGGTGAGGGTCAGGCTTCGGGGAAGGGTTAGGGTTAGGGTTCGGGCTAGGGTTAGGGTTAGGGGACGGGGACGGTTTAGGGTCCAGGTGAGGGTACGGCAACGCTTTAGGGGGAGCGTGCATGTGAGGGCGCGGGTTAGTGTTAGCGTACGGGTTAGGATTAGGGGTTGGGTGAGGGTCAGGCTTCTGGGAAGGGTTAGGGTTAGGGTTCGGGCTAGGGTTAGGGTTAGGTTACGGGGACGGTTTAGGGTCCAGGTGAGGGTACGGCAACGCTTTAGGGGGAGTGTGCGTGTGAGGGCGCGGGTTAGTGTTAGCGTACGGGTTAGGATTAGGGGACGGGTGAGGGTCAGGCTTCGGGGAAGGGTTAGGGTTAGGGTTCGGGCTAGGGTTAGGGTTAGGGGACGGGGACGGTTTAGGGTCCAAGTGAGGGTACGGCAACGCTTTAGGGGGAGCGTGCGTGTGAGGGCGCGGGTTAGTGTTAGCGTATGGGTTAGGATTAGGGGACGGGTGAGGGTCCGGCTTCGGGGTAGGGTTAGGGTTAGGGTTCGGGCTAGGATTAGGGTTAGGGGACGGGGACGGTTTAGGGTCCAGGTGAGGGTACGGCAACGCTTTAGGGGGAGCGTGCGTGTGAGGGCGTGGGTTAGTGTTAGCGTACGGGTTAGGATTAGGGGACGGGTGAGGGTCAGGCTTCGGGGATGGGTTAGGGTTAGGGTTCGGGCTAGGGTTAGGGTTAGGGGACGGGGACAGTTTAGGGTCCAGGTGAGGGTACGGCAACGCTTTAGGGGGAGCGTGCGTGTGAGGGCGTGGGTTAGTGCTAGCGTACGGGTTAAGATTAGGGGACGGGTGAGGGTCAGGCTTCGGGGAAGGGTTAGGGTTAGGGTTCGGGCTAGGGTTAGGGTTAGGGGACGGGGATGGTTTCCGGTCCAGGTGAGGGTACGGCAACGCTTTAGGTGGAGCGTGCGTTTGAGTGCGCGGGTTAGTGTTAGCGTACGGGTTAGGATTAGGGGACGGGTGAGGTTCAGGCTTCGGGGAAGGGTTAGGGTTAGGGTTCGCGCTAGGGTTAGGGTTAGGGGACGGGGACGGTTTAGGGTCCAGGTGAGGGTACGGCAACGCTTTAGGGGGACCGTGCGTGTGAGGGCGCGGGTTAGTGTTACCGTACGGGTTAGGATTAGGGGACGGGTGAGGGTCAGGCTTCGGGGAAGGGTTAGGGTTAGGGTTCGGGCTAGGGTTAGGGTTAGGGGACGGGGACGGTTTAGGGTCCAGGTGAGGGTACGGCAACGCTTTAGGGGGAGCGTGCGTGTGAGGGCGCGGGTTAGTGGTAGCGTACGGCTTAGGATTAGGGGACGGGTGAGGGTCAGGCTTCGGGGAAGGGTTAGGGTTAGGGTTCGGGCTAGGGTTAGGGTTAGGGGACGGGGACGGTTTAGGGTCCAGTTGAGGGTACGGCAACGCTTCAGGGGGAGCGTGCGTGTGAGGGCGCGGGTTAGTGTTAGCGTACGGGTTAGGATTAGGGGACGGGTGAGGGTCAGGCTTCGGGGAAGGGTTAGGGTTAGGGTTCGGGCTAGGGTTAGGGTTAGGGGACGGGGACGGTTTAGGGTCCAGGTGAGGGTACGGCAACGCTTTAGGGGGAGCGTGCGTGTGAGGGCGCGGGTTAGTGTTAGCGTACGGGTTAGGATTAGGGGACGGGTGAGGGTCAGGCTTCGGGGAAGGGTTAGGGTTAGGGTTCCGGCTAGGGTTAGGGTTAGGGGATGGGGAAGGTTTAGGGTCCAGGTGAGGGAACGGCAACGATTTAGGGGGAGCGTGCGTGTGAGGGGGCGGGTTAGTGTTAGCGTACCGGTTAGGATTAGGGGACGGGTGAGGGTCAGGCTTCGGGGAAGGGTTAGGGTTAGGGTTCGGGCTAGGGTTAGGGTTAGGGGACGGGGACGGTTTCGGGTCCAGGTGAGGGTACGGCAACGCTTTAGGGGGAGCGTGCGTGTGAGGGCGCGGGTTAGTGTTAGCGTACGGCTTAGGATTAGGGGACGGGTGAGGGTCAGGCTTCGGGGAAGGGTTAGGGTTAGGGTTCGGGCTAGGGTTAGGGTTAGGGGACGGGGACGGTTTAGGGTCCAGGTGAGGGTACGGCAACGCTTTAGGGGGAGCGTGCGTGTGAGGGCGCGGGTTAGTGTTAGCGTATGGCTTAGGATTAGGGGACGGGTGAGGGTCTGGCTTCGGGGAAGGGTTAGGGTCAGGGTTCGGGCTAGGGTTAGGCTTAGGGGACGGGGACGGTTTCGGGTCCAGGTGAGGGTACGGCAACGCTTTAGGGGGAGCGTGCGTGTGAGGGCGCGGGTTAGTGTTAACGTACGGGTTAGGATTAGGGGACGGGTGAGGGTCAGGCTTCTGGGAAGGGTTAGGGTTAGGGTTCGGGCTAGGGTTAGGGTTAGGGGACGGGGACGGTTTAGGGTCCAGGTGAGGGTACGGCAACGCTTTAGGGGGAGCGTGCATGTGAGGGCGCGGGTTAGTGTTAGCGTACGGGTTAGGATTAGGGGACGGGTGAGGGTCAGGCTTTGGGGAAGGGTTAGGGTTAGGGTTCGGGCTAGGGTTAGGGTTAGGGGACGGGGACGGTTTAGGGTCCAGGTGAGGGTACGGCAACGCTTTAGGGGGAGCGTGCGTGTGAGGGCGCGGGTTAGTGTTAGCGTACGGGTTAGGATTAGGGGACAGGTGAGGGTCAGGCTTAGGGGAAGGGTTAGGGTTAGGGTTCGGGCTAGGGTTAGGTTTAGGGGACGGGGACGGTTTAGGGTTCAGGTGAGGGTACGGCAACGCTTTAGGGGGAGCGTGCGTGTGAGGGCGCGGGTTAGTGTTAGCGTACGGCTTAGGATTAGGGGACGGGTGAGGGTCAGGCTTCGGGGAAGGGTTAGGGTTAGGGTTCGGTCTATGGTTAGGGTTAGGGGACGGGGAAGGTTTAGGGTCCAGGTGAGGGTACGGCAACGCTTTAGGGGGAGCGTGCGTGTGAGGGCGCGGGTTAGTGGTAGCGTACGGGTTAAGATTAGGGGACGGGTGAGGGTCAGGCTTTGGGGAAGGGTTAGGGTTAGGGTTCGGGCTAGGGTTAGGGTTAGGGGACGGGGACGGTTTCGGGTCCAGGTGAGGGTACGGCAACGCTTTAGGTGGAGCGTGCGTGTGAGGGCGCGGGTTAGTGTTATCGTACGGGTTAGGATTAGGGGACGGGTGAGGGTCAGGCTTCGGGGAAGGGTTAGGGTTAGGGTTCGGGCTAGGGTTAGGGTTAGGGGACGGGGACGGTTTAGGGTCCAGGTGAGGGTACGGCAACGCTTTAGGGGGACCGTGCGTGTGAGGGCGCGGGTTAGTGTTAGCGTACGGGTTAGGATTAGGGGACGGGTGAGGGTCAGGCTTCGGGGAAGGGTTAGGGTTAGGGTTCGGGCTAGGGTTAGGGTTAGGGGACGGGGACGGTTTAGGGTCCAGGTGAGGGTACGGCAACGCTTTAGGGGGAGCGTGCGTGTGAGGGCGCGGGTTAGTGGTAGCGTACGGCTTAGGATTAGGGGACGGGTGAGGGTCAGGCTTCGGGGAAGGGTTAGGGTTAGGGTTCGGGCTAGGGTTAGGGTTAGGGGACGGGGACGGTTTAGGGTCCAGGTGAGGGTACGGCAACGCTTTAGGGGGAGCGTGCGTGTGAGGGCGCGGGTTAGTGTTAGCGTACGGGTTAGGATTAGGGGACGGGTGAGGGTCAGGCTTCGGGGAAGGGTTAGGGTTAGGGTTTGGTCTAGGGTTAGTGTTAGGGGACGGGGACGGTTTCGGGTACAGGTGAGGGTACGGCAACGCTTTAGGGGGAGCGTGCGTGTGAGGGCGCGTGTTAGTGTTAGCGTACGGGTTAGGATTAGGGGACGGGTGAGGGTCAGGCTTCGGGGAAGGGTTAGGGTTAGGGTTCGGGCTAGGGTTAGGGTTAGGGGACGGGCACTGTTTAGGGTCCAGGTGAGGGTACGGCAATGCTTTAGGGGGAGCGTGCGTGTGAGGGCGCGGGTTAGTGTTAGCGTACGGGTTAGGATTAGGGGACGGGTGAGGGTCAGGCTTCGGGGATGGGTTAGGGTTAGGGTTCGGGCTAGGGTTAGGGTTAGGGGACGGGGACGGTTTAGGGTCCAGGTGAGGGTACGGCAACGCTTTAGGGGGAGCGTGCGTGTGAGGGCGTGGGTTAGTGTTAGCGTACGGGTTAAGATTAGGGGACGGGTGAGGGTCAGGCTTCGGGGAAGGGTTAGGGTTAGGGTTCGGGCTAGGGTTAGGGTTAGGGGACGGGGACGGTTTCGGGTCCAGGTGAGGGTACGGCAACGCTTTAGGTGGAGCGTGCGTGTGAGGGCGCGGGTTAGTGTTAGCGTACGGGTTAGGATTAGGGGACGGGTGAGGGTCAGGCTTCGGGGAAGGGTTAGGGTTAGGGTTCGGGCTAGGGTTAGGGTTAGGGGACGGGGACGGTTTAGGGTCCAGGTGAGGGTACGGCAACGCTTTAGGGGGACCGTGCGTGTGAGGGCGCGGGTTAGTGTTAGCGTACGGGTTAGGATTAGGGGACGGGTGAGGGTCAGGCTTCGGGGAAGGGTTAGGGTTAGGGTTCGGGCTAGGGTTAGGGTTAGGGGACGGGGACGGTTTAGGGTCCAGGTGAGGGTACGGCAACGCTTTAGGGGGAGCGTGCGTGTGAGGGCGCGGGTTAGTGTTAGCGTACGGGTTAGGATTAGGGGACGGGTGAGGGTCCGGCTTCGGGGAAGGGTTAGGGTTAGGGTTCGGGCTAGGGTTAGGGTTAGGGGACGGGCACTGTTTAGGGTCCAGGTGAGGGTACGGCAATGCTTTAGGGGGAGCGTGTGTGTGAGGGCGCGGGTTAGTGTTAGCGTACGGGTTAGGATTAGGGGACGGGTGAGGGTCAGGCTTCGGGGATGGGTTAGGGTTAGGGTTCGGGCTAGGGTTAGGGTTAGGGGACGGGGACGGTTTAGGGTCCAGGTGAGGGTACGGCAACGCTTTAGGGGGAGCGTGCGTGTGAGGGCGTGGGTTAGTGTTAGCGTACGGCTTAAGATTAGGGGACGGGTGAGGGTCAGGCTTCGGGGAAGGGTTAGGGTTAGGGTTCGGGCTAGGGTTAGGGTTAGGGGACGGGGACGGTTTCGGGTCCAGGTGAGGGTACGGCAACGCTTTAGGTGGAGCGTGCGTGTGAGGGCGCGGGTTAGTGTTAGCGTACGGGTTAGGATTAGGGGACGGGTGAGGGTCAGGCTTCGGGGAAGGGTTAGGGTTAGGGTTCGGGCTAGGGTTAGGGTTAGGGGACGGGGACGGTTTAGGGTCCAGGTGAGGGTACGGCAACGCTTTAGGGGGAGAGTGCGTGTGAGGGCGCGGGTTAGTGTTAGCGTACGGGTTAAGATTAGGGGACGGGTGAGGGTCAGGCTTCGGGGAAGGGTTAGGGTTAGGGTTCGGGCTAGGTTTAGGGTTAGGGGACGGGGACGGTTTCGGGTCCAGGTGAGGGTATGGCAATGCTTTAGGTGGAGCGTGCGTGTGAGGGCACGTGTTAGTGTTAGCGTACGTGTTAGGATTAGGGGACGGGTGAGGGTCAGGCTTCGGGGAAGGGTTAGGGTTAGGGTTCGGGCTAGGGTTAGGGTTAGGGGACGGGGACGGTTTAGGGTCCAGGTGAGGGTACGGCAACGCTTTAGGGGGAGCGTGCATGTGAGGGCGCGGGTTAGTGTTAGCGTACGGGTTAGGATTAGGGGATGGGTGAGGGTCAGGCTTCGGGGAAGGGTTAGGGTTAGGGTTCGGGCTAGGGTTAGGGTTAGGTTACGGGGACGGTTTAGGGTCCAGGTGAGGGTACGGCAACGCTTTAGGGGGAGCGTGCGTGTGAGGGTGCGGGTTAGTGTTAGCGAACGGCTTAGGATTAGGGGACGGGTGAGGGTCAGGCTTCGGGGAAGGGTTAGGGTTAGGGTTCGGGCTAGGGTTAGGGTTAGGGGACGGGGACGGTTTAGGGTCCAGGTGAGGGTACGGCAACGCTTTAGGGGGAGCGTGCGTGTGAGGGCGTGGGTTAGTGTTAGCGTTCGGCTTAGGAGTAGGGGACGGGTGAGGGTCAGGCTTCGGGGAAGGGTTAGGGTTAGGGTTCGGGCTAGGGTTAGGGTTAGGGGACGGGGACGGTTTAGGGTCCAGGTGAGGGTACGGCAACGCTTTAGGGGGAGCGTACATGTGAGGGCGCGCGTTAGTGTTAGCGTACGGCTTAGGATTAGGGGACGGGTGAGGTTCAGGCTTCGGGGAAGGGTTAGGGTTAGGGTTCGTGCTAGGGTTAGGGTTAGGGGACGGGGACGGTTTAGGGTCCAGGTGAGGGTACGGCAACGCTTTAGGGGGAGCGTGCGTGTGAGGGCGTGGGTTAGTGTTAGCGTACGGGTTAAGATTAGGGGACGGGTGAGGGTCAGGCTTCGGGGAAGGGTTAGGGTTAGGGTTCGGGCTAGGGTTAGGGTTAGGGGACGGGGACGGTTTCGGGTCCAGGTGAGGGTACGGCAACGCTTTAGGTGGAGCGTGCGTGTGAGGGCGCGGGTTAGTGTTAGCGTACGGGTTAGGATTAGGGGACGGGTGAGGGTCAGGCTTCGGGGAAGGGTTAGGGTTAGGGTTCGGGCTAGGGTTAGGGTTAGGGGACGGGGACGGTTTAGGGTCCAGGTGAGGGTACGGCAACGCTTTAGGGGGACCGTGCGTGTGAGGGCGCGGGTTAGTGTTAGCGTACGGGTTAGGATTAGGGGACGGGTGAGGGTCAGGCTTCGGGGAAGGGTTAGGGTTAGGGTTCGGGCTAGGGTTAGGGTTAGGGGACGGGGACGGTTTAGGGTCCAGGTGAGGGTACGGCAACGCTTTAGGGGGAGCGTGCGTGTGAGGTCGCGGGTTAGTGGTAGCGTACGGCTTAGGATTAGGGGACGGGTGAGGGTCAGGCTTCGGGGAAGGGTTAGGGTTAGGGTTCGGGCTAGGGTTAGGGTTAGGGGACGGGGACGGTTTAGGGTCCAGGTGAGGGTACGGCAACGCTTTAGGGGGAGCGTGCGTGTGAGGGCGCGGGTTAGTGTTAGCGTACGGGTTAGGATTAGGGGACGGGTGAGGGTCAGGCTTCGGGGAAGGGTTAGGGTTAGGGTTCGGTCTAGGGTTAGTGTTAGGGGACGGGGACGGTTTCGGGTCCAGGTGAGGGTACGGCAACGCTTTAGGGGGAGCGTGCGTGTGAGGGCGCGTGTTAGTGTTAGCGTACGGGTTAGGATTAGGGGACGGGTGAGGGTCAGGCTTCGGGGAAGGGTTAGGGTTAGGGTTCGGGCTAGGGTTAGGGTTAGGGGACGGGGACGGTTTAGGGTCCAGGTGAGGGTACGGCAACGCTTTAGGGGGAGCGTGCATGTGAGGGCGCGGGTTAGTGGTAGCGTACGGCTTAGGATTAGGGGACGGGTGAGGGTCAGGCTTCGGGGAAGGGTTAGGGTTAGGGTTCGGGCTAGGGTTAGGGTTAGGGGACGGGGACGGTTTAGGGTCCAGGTGAGGGTACGGCAACGCTTTAGGGGGAGCGTGCGTGTGAGGGCGCGGGTTAGTGTTAGCGTACGGGTTAGGATTAGGGGACGGGTGAGGGTCAGGCTTCGGGGAAGGGTTAGGGTTAGGGTTCGGTCTAGGGTTAGTGTTAGGGGACGGGGACGGTTTCGGGTACAGGTGAGGGTACGGCAACGCTTTAGGGGGAGCGTGCGTGTGAGGGCGCGTGTTAGTGTTAGCGTACGGGTTAGGATTAGGGGACGGGTGAGGGTCAGGTTTCGGGGAAGGGTTACGGTTAGGGTTCGGGCTAGGGTCAGGGTTAGGGGACGGGGACGGTTTAGGGTCCAGGTGAGGGTACGGCAACGCTTTAGGGGGAGAGTGCGTGTGAGGGCGCGGGTTAGTGTTAGCGTACGGGTTAGGATTAGGGGACGGGTGAGGGTCAGGCTTCGGGGAATGGTTAGGGTTAGGGTTCCGGCTAGGGTTAGGGTTAGGGGACGGGGAAGGTTTAGGGTCCAGGTGAGGGAACGGCAACGCTTTAGGGGGAGCGTGCGTGTGAGGGCGCGGGTTAGTGTTAGCGTACGGGTTAGGATTAGGGGACGGGTGAGGGTCAGGCTTCGGGGAAGGGTTAGTGTTAGGGTTCGGGCTAGGGTTAGGGTTAGGGGACGGGGACGGTTTCGGGTCCAGGTGAGGGTACGGCAACGCTTTAGGGGGAGCGTGCGTGTGAGGGCGCGGGTTAGTGTTAGCGTACGGCTTAGGATTAGGGGACGGGTGAGGGTCAGGCTTCGGGGAAGGGTTAGGGTTCGGGCTAGGGTTAGGGTTAGGGGACGGGGACGGTTTAGGGTCCAGGTGAGGGTACGGCAACGCTTTAGGGGGAGCGTGTGTGTGAGGGCGCGGGTTAGTGTTAGCGTACGGGTTAGGATTAGGGGACGGGTGAGGGTCAGGCTTCGGGGAAGGGATAGGGTCAGGGTTCGGGCTAGGGTTAGGGTTAGGGGACGGGGACGGTTTAGGGTCCAGGTGAGGGTACGGCAACGCTTTAGGGGGAGCGTGCGTGTGAGGGCGTGGGTTAGTGTTAGCGTTCGGCTTAGGAGTAGGGTACGGGTGAGGGTCAGGCTTCGGGGAAGGGTTAGGGTTAGGGTTCGGGCTAGGGTTAGGTTTAGGGGACGGGGACGGTTTAGGGTCCAGGTGAGGGTACGGCAACGCTTTAGGGGGAGCGTACATGTGAGGGCGCGCGTTAGTGTTAGCGTACGGCTTAGGATTAGGGGACGGGTGAGGTTCAGGCTTCGGGGAAGGGTTAGGGTTAGGGTTCGTGCTAGGGTTAGGGTTAGGGGACGGGGACGGTTTAGGGTCCAGGTGAGGGTACGGCAACGCTTTAGGGGGAGCGTGCGTGTGAGGGCGTGGGTTAGTGTTAGCGTACGGGTTAAGATTAGGGGACGGGTGAGGGTCAGGCTTCGGGGAAGGGTTAGGGTTAGGGTTCGGGCTAGGGTTAGGGTTAGGGGACGGGGACGGTTTCGGGTCCAGGTGAGGGTACGGCAACGCTTTAGGTGGAGCGTGCGTGTGAGGGCGCGGGTTAGTGTTAGCGTACGGGTTAGGATTAGGGGACGGGTGAGGGTCAGGCTTCGGGGAAGGGTTAGGGTTAGGGTTCGGGCTAGGGTTAGGGTTAGGGGACGGGGACGGTTTAGGGTCCAGGTGAGGGTACGGCAACGCTTTAGGGGGAGCGTGCGTGTGAGGTCGCGGGTTAGTGGTAGCGTACGGCTTAGGATTAGGGGACGGGTGAGGGTCAGGCTTCGGGGAAGGGTTAGGGTTAGGGTTCGGGCTAGGGTTAGGGTTAGGGGACGGGGACGGTTTAGGGTCCAGGTGAGGGTACGGCAACGCTTTAGGGGGAGCGTGCGTGTGAGGGCACGGGTTAGTGTTAGCGTACGGGTTAGGATTAGGGGACGGGTGAGGGTCAGGCTTCGGGGAAGGGTTAGGGTTAGGGTTCGGTCTAGGGTTAGTGTTAGGGGACGGGGACGGTTTCGGGTCCAGGTGAGGGTACGGCAACGCTTTAGGGGGAGCGTGCGTGTGAGGGCGCGTGTTAGTGTTAGCGTACGGGTTAGGATTAGGGGACGGGTGAGGGTCAGGCTTCGGGGAAGGGTTAGGGTTAGGGTTCGGGCTAGGGTTAGGGTTAGGGGACGGGGACGGTTTAGGGTCCAGGTGAGGGTACGGCAACGCTTTAGGGGGAGCGTGCATGTGAGGGCGCGGGTTAGTGGTAGCGTACGGCTTAGGATTAGGGGACGGGTGAGGGTCAGGCTTCGGGGAAGGGTTAGGGTTAGGGTTCGGGCTAGGGTTAGGGTTAGGGGACGGGGACGGTTTAGGGTCCAGGTGAGGGTACGGCAACGCTTTAGGGGGAGCGTGCGTGTGAGGGCGCGGGTTAGTGTTAGCGTACGGGTTAGGATTAAGGGACGGGTGAGGGTCAGGCTTCGGGGAAGGGTTAGGGTTAGGGTTCGGTCTAGGGTTAGTGTTAGGGGACGGGGACGGTTTCGGGTACAGGTGAGGGTACGGCAACGCTTTAGGGGGAGCGTGCGTGTGAGGGCGCGTGTTAGTGTTAGCGTACGGGTTAGGATTAGGGGACGGGTGAGGGTCAGGTTTCGGGGAAGGGTTACGGTTAGGGTTCGGGCTAGGGTCAGGGTTAGGGGACGGGGACGGTTTAGGGTCCAGGTGAGGGTACGGCAACGCTTTAGGGGGAGAGTGCGTGTGAGGGCGCGGGTTAGTGTTAGCGTACGGGTTAGGATTAGGGGACGGGTGAGGGTCAGGCTTCGGGGAATGGTTAGGGTTAGGGTTCCGGCTAGGGTTAGGGTTAGGGGACGGGGAAGGTTTAGGGTCCAGGTGAGGGAACGGCAACGCTTTAGGGGGAGCGTGCGTGTGAGGGCGCGGGTTAGTGTTAGCGTACGGGTTAGGATTAGGGGACGGGTGAGGGTCAGGCTTCGGGGAAGGGTTAGTGTTAGGGTTCGGGCTAGGGTTAGGGTTAGGGGACGGGGACGGTTTCGGGTCCAGGTGAGGGTACGGCAACGCTTTAGGGGGAGCGTGCGTGTGAGGGCGCGGGTTAGTGTTAGCGTACGGCTTAGGATTAGGGGACGGGTGAGGGTCAGGCTTCGGGGAAGGGTTAGGGTTCGGGCTAGGGTTAGGGTTAGGGGACGGGGACGGTTTAGGGTCCAGGTGAGGGTACGGCAACGCTTTAGGGGGAGCGTGTGTGTGAGGGCGCGGGTTAGTGTTAGCGTACGGGTTAGGATTAGGGGACGGGTGAGGGTCAGGCTTCGGGGAAGGGATAGGGTCAGGGTTCGGGCTAGGGTTAGGGTTAGGGGACGGGGACGGTTTAGGGTCCAGGTGAGGGTACGGCAACGCTTTAGGGGGAGCGTGCGTGTGAGGGCGCGGGTTAGTGTTAGCGTACGGCTTAGGATTAGGGGATGGGTGAGGGTCAGGCTTCGGGGAAGGGTTAGGGTTAGGGTTCGGGCTACGGTTAGGGTTAGGGGACGGGGACGGTTTAGGGTCCAGGTGAGGGTACGGCAACGCTTTAGGGGGAGCGTGCGTGTGAGGGCGCGGGTTAGTGTTAGCGTACGGGTTAGGATTAGGGGAAGGGTGAGGGTCAGGCTTCGGGGAAGGGTTAGGGTTAGGGTTCGGACTAGAGTTAGGGTTAGGGGACGGGGACGGTTTAGGGTCCAGGTGAGGGTACGGCAACGCTTTAGGGGGAGCGTGCGTGTGAGGGCGTGGGTTACTGTTAGCGTACGGGTTAGGATTAGGGGACGGGTGAGGGTCCGGCTTCGGGGAAGGGTTAGGGTTAGGGTTCGGGCTAGGGTTAGGGTTAGGGGACGGGGACGGTTTAGGGTCCAGGTGAGGGTACGGCAACGCTTTAGGGGGAGCGTGCGTGTGAGGGCGCGGGTTGGTGTTAGCGTACGGGTTAGGATTAGGGGACAGGTGAGGGTCAGGCTTCGGGGAAGGGTTACGGTTAGGGTTCGGGCTAGGGTTAGGGTTAGGGGACGGGGACGGTTTAGGGTCCAGGTGAGGGTACGGCAACGCTTTAGGGGAAGCGTGCGTGTGAGGGCGTGGGTTAGTGTTAGCGTACGGGTTAAGATAGGGGACGGGTGAGGGTCAGGCTTCGGGGAAGGGTTAGGGTTAGGGTTCGGGCTAGGGTTAGGGTTAGGGGACGGGAAC
Organism: Stenella coeruleoalba; assembly: GCF_951394435.1. Lineage (NCBI taxonomy): Eukaryota > Metazoa > Chordata > Mammalia > Artiodactyla > Delphinidae > Stenella > Stenella coeruleoalba. The sequence goes on from NW_027646390.1 coordinate 176,149, forward strand.
AGTTTCGGGTCCAGGTGAGGGTACGGCAACGCTTTAGGGGGAGCGTGTGTGTGAGGGCGCGGGTTAGTGTTAGCGTACGGGTTAGGATTAGGGGACGGGTGAGGGTCAGGCTTCGGGGAAGGGTTAGGGTTAGGGTTCGGGCTAGGGTTAGGGTTAGGGGACGGGGACGGTTTAGGGTCCAGGTGAGGGTACGGCAACGCTTTAGGGGGAGCGTGCGTGTGAGGGCGCGGGTTAGTGGTAGCGTACGGCTTAGGATTAGGGGACGGGTGAGGGTCAGGCTTCGGGGAAGGGTTAGGGTTAGGGTTCGGGCTAGGGTTAGGGTTAGGGGACGGGGACGGTTTAGGGTCCAGGTGAGGGTACGGCAATGCTTTAGGGGGAGCGTGCGTGTGAGGGCGTGGGTTAGTGTTAGCGTACGGGTTAGGATTAGGGGACGGGTGAGGGTCAGGCTTCGGGGAAGGGTTAGGGTTAGGGTTCGGGCTAGGGTTAGGGTTAGGGGACGGGGACGGTTTAGGGTCCAGGTGAGGGTACGGCAACGCTTTAGGGGGAGCGTGCGTGTGAGGGCGCGGGTTAGTGTTAGCGTACGGGTTAGGATTAGGGGACGGGTGAGGGTCGGGCTTCGGGGAAGGGTTAGGGTTAGGGTTCGGGCTAGGGTTAGGGTTAGGGGACGGGGACGGTTTCGGGTCCAGGTGAGGGTACGGCAACGCTTTAGGGGGAGCGTGCGTGTGAGGGCGCGGGTTAGTGTTAGCGTACGGGTTAGGATTAGGGGACGGGTGAGGGTCAGGCTTCGGGGATGGGTTAGGGTTAGGGTTCGGGCTAGGGTTAGGGTTAGGGGACGGGGACGGTTTAGGGTCCAGGTGAGGGTACGGCAACGCTTTAGGGGGAGAGTGCGTGTGAGGGCGCGGGTTAGTGTTAGCGTACGGGTTAAGATTAGGGGACGGGTGAGGGTCAGGCTTCGGGGAAGGGTTAGGGTTAGGGTTCGGGCTAGGGTTAGGGTTAGGGGACGGGGACGGTTTCGGGTCCAGGTGAGGGTACGGCAACGCTTTAGGTGGAGCGTGCGTGTGAGGGCACGGGTTAGTGTTAGCGTACGGGTTAGGATTAGGGGACGGGTGAGGGTCAGGCTTCGGGGAAGGGTTAGGGTTAGGGTTCGGGCTAGGGTTAGGGTTAGGGGACGGGGACGGTTTAGGGTCCAGGTGAGGGTACGGCAACGCTTTAGGGGGAGCGTGCATGTGAGGGCGCGGGTTAGTGTTAGCGTTCGGGTTAGGATTAGGGGATGGGTGAGGGTCAGGCTTCTGGGAAGGGTTAGGTTTAGGGTTCGGGCTAGGGTTAGGGTTAGGGGACGGGGACGGTTTAGGGTCCAGGTGAGGGTACGGCAACGCTTTAGGGGGAGCGTACGTGTGAGGGCGCGCGTTAGTGTTAGCGTACGGCTTAGGATTAGGGGACGGGTGAGGTTCAGGCTTCGGGGAAGGGTTAGGGTTAGGGTTCGGGCTAGGGTTAGGGTTAGGGGACGGGGAAGGTTTAGGGTCCAGGTGAGGGTACGGCAACGCTTTAGGGGGAGTGTGCGTGTGAGGGCGCGGGTTAGTGTTAGCGTACGGCTTAGGATTAGGGGACGGGTGAGGGTCAGGCTTCGGGGAAGGGTTAGGGTTAGGGTTCGGGCTAGGGTTAGGGTTAGGGGACGGGGACGGTTTAGGGTCCAGGTGAGGGTACGGCAACGCTTTAGGGGGAGCGTGCGTGTGAGGGCGCGGGTTAGTGTTAGCGTACGGGTTAGGATTAGGGGACGGGTGAGGGTCAGGCTTCGGGGAAGGGTTAGCGTTAGGGTTCAGGCTAGGGTTAGAGTAAGGGTACGGGGACGGTTTAGGGTCCAGGTGAGGGTACGGCAACGCTTTAGGGGGAGCGTGCGTGTGAGGGCGCGGTTTAGTGTTAGCGTACGGGTTAGGATTAGGGGACGGGTGAGGGTCAGGCTTCGGGGAAGGGATAGGGTTAGGGTTCGGGCTAGGGTTAGAGTAAGGGTACGGGGACGGTTTAGGGTCCAGGTGAGGGTACAGCAACGCTTTAGGGGGAGCGTGCGTGTGAGGGCGCGGGTTAGTGTTAGCGTACGGGTTAGGATTAGGGGACGGGTGAGGGTCAGGCTTCGGGGAAGGGTTAGGGTTAGGGTTCGGGCTAGGGTTAGGGTTAGGGGACGGGGACGGTTTAGGGTCCAGGTGAGGGTACGGCAACGCTTTAGGGGGAGCGTGCGTGTGAGGGCGCGGGTTAGTGTTAGCGTACGGGTTAGGATTAGGGGACGGGTGAGGGTCCGGCTTCGGGGAAGGGTTAGGGTTAGGGTTCGGGCTAGGGTTAGGGTTAGGGGACGGGGACGGTTTCGGGTCCAGGTGAGGGTACGACAACGCTTTAGGGGGAGCGTGCGTGTGAGGGCGCGGGTTAGTGTTAGCGTACGGGTTAGGATTAGGGGACGGGTAAGGGTCAGGCTTCGGGGATGGGTTAGGGTTAGGGTTCGGGCTAGGGTTAGGGTTAGGGGACGGGGACGGTTTAGGGTCCAGGTGAGGGTACGGCAACGCTTTAGGGGGAGAGTGCGTGTGAGGGCGCGGGTTAGTGTTAGCGTACGGGTTAAGATTAGGGGACGGGTGAGGGTCAGGCTTCGGGGAAGTGTTAGGGTTAGGGTTCGGGCTAGGTTTAGGGTTAGGGGACGGGGACGGTTTCGGGTCCAGGTGAGGGTATGGCAATGCTTTAGGTGGAGCGTGCGTGTGAGGGCACGGGTTAGTGTTAGCGTAGGTGTTAGGATTAGGGGACGGGTGAGGGTCAGGCTTCGGGGAAGGGTTAGGGTTAGGGTTCGGGCTAGGGTTAGGGTTAGGGGACGGGGACGGTTTAGGGTCCAGGTGAGGGTACGGCAACGCTTTAGGGGGAGCGTGCATGTGAGGGCGCGGGTTAGTGTTAGCGTACGGGTTAGGATTAGGGGATGGGTGAGGGTCAGGCTTCGGGGAAGGGTTAGGGTTAGGGTTCGGGCTAGGGTTAGGGTTAGGTTACGGGGACGGTTTAGGGTCCAGGTGAGGGTACGGCAACGCTTTAGGGGGAGCGTGCGTGTGAGGGTGCGGGTTAGTGTTAGCGAACGGCTTAGGATTAGGGGACGGGTGAGGGTCAGGCTTCGGGGAAGGGTTAGGGTTAGGGTTCGGGCTAGGGTTAGGGTTAGGGGACGGGGACGGTTTAGGGTCCAGGTGAGGGTACGGCAACGCTTTAGGGGGAGCGTGCGTGTGAGGGCGTGGGTTAGTGTTAGCGTTCGGCTTAGGAGTAGGGGACGGGTGAGGGTCAGGCTTCGGGGAAGGGTTAGGGTTAGGGTTCGGGCTAGGGTTAGGGTTAGGGGACGGGGACGGTTTAGGGTCCAGGTGAGGGTACGGCAACGCTTTAGGGGGAGCGTACATGTGAGGGCGCGCGTTAGTGTTAGCGTACGGCTTAGGATTAGGGGACGGGTGAGGTTCAGGCTTCGGGGAAGGGTTAGGGTTAGGGTTCGTGCTAGGGTTAGGGTTAGGGGACGGGGACGGTTTAGGGTCCAGGTGAGGGTACGGCAACGCTTTAGGGGGAGTGTGCGTGTGAGGGCGCGGGTTAGTGTTAGCGTACGGCTTAGGATTAGGGGACGGGTGAGGGTCAGGCTTCGGGGAAGGGTTAGGGTTAGGGTTCGGGCTAGGGTTAGGGTTAGGGGACGGGGACGGTTTAGGGTCCAGGTGAGGGTACGGCAACGCTTTAGGGGGAGCGTGCGTGTGAGGGCGCGGGTTAGTGTTAGCGTACGGGTTAGGATTAGGGGACGGGTGAGGTTCAGGCTTCGGGGAAGGGTTAGGGTTAGGGTTCGGGCTAGGGTTAGGGTTAGGGGACGGGGACGGTTTAGGGTCCAGGTGAGGGTACGGCAACGCTTTAGGGGGAGCGTGCGTGTGAGGGCGCGGGTTAGTGTTAGCGTACGGGTTAGGATTAGGAGACGGGTGAGGGTCAGGCTTCGGGGAAGGGTTAGGGTTAGGGTTCGGGCTAGGTTTAGGGTTAGGGGACGGGGACGGTTTAGGGTCCAGGTGAGGGTACGGCAACGCTTTAGGGGGAGCGTGCGTGTGAGGGCGCGGGTTAGTGGTAGCGTACGGCTTAGGATTAGGGGACGGGTGAGGGTCAGGCTTTGGGGAAGGGTTAGGGTTAGGGTTCGGGCTAGGGTTAGGGTTAGGGGACGGGGACGGTTTAGGGTCCAGGTGAGGGTACGGCAACGCTTTAGGGGGAGCGTGCGTGTGAGGGCGCGAGTTAGTGTTAGCGTACGGGTTAGGATTAGGGGACGGGTGAGGGTCAGGCTTCTGGGAAGGGTTAGGGTTAGGGTTCGGGCTAGGGTTAGGGTTAGGGGACGGGGACGGTTTTGGGTCCAGGTGAGGGTACGGCAACGCTTTAGGGGGAGCGTGCGTGTGAGGGCGCGGGTTAGTGTTAGCGTACGGGTTAGGATTAGGGGACGGGTGAGGTTCAGGCTTCGGGGAAGGGTTAGGGTTAGGGTTCGGGCTAGGGTTAGGGTTAGGGGACGGGGACGGTTTAGGGTCCAGGTGAGGGTACGGCAACGCTTTAGGGGGAGCGTGCGTGTGAGGGCGCGGGTTAGTGTTAGCGTACGGGTTAGGATTAGGGGACGGGTGAGGGTCAGGCTTCGGGGAAGGGTTAGGGTTAGGGTTCGGGCTAGGGTTAGGGTTAGGGGACGGGGACGGTTTAGGGTTCAGGTGAGGGTACGGCAACGCTTTAGGGGGAGCGTGCGTGTGAGGGCGCGGGTTAGTGTTAGCGTTCGGCTTAGGATTAGGGGACGGGTGAGGGTCAGGCTTCGGGGAAGGGTTAGGGTTAGGGTTCGGGCTACGGTTAGGGTTAGAGGACGGGGAAGGTTTAGGGTCCAGGTGAGGGTACGGCAACGCTTTAGGGGGAGCGTGCGTGTGAGGGCGCGGGTTAGTGTTAGCGTACGGGTTAGGATTAGGGGACGGGTGAGGGTCAGGCTTCGGGGAAGGGTTAGGGTTAGGGATCGGGCTTGGGTTAGGGTTAGGGTACGGGGACGGTTTCGGGTCCAGGTGAGGGTACGGCAACGCTTTAGGGGGAGCGTGCGTGTGAGGGCGCGGGTTAGTGTTAGCGTACGGGTTAGGATTAGGGGACGGGTGAGGGTCAGGCTTCGGGGAAGTGTTAGGGTTAGGGTTCGGGCTAGGGTTAGGGTTAGGGGACGGGGACGGTTTAGGGTCCAGGTGAGTGTACGGCAACGCTTTAGGGGGAGCGTGCGTGTGAGGGCGCGGGTTAGTGTTAGCGTACGGGTTAGGATTAGGGGACGGGTGAGGGTCCGGCTTCGGGGTAGGGTTAGGGTTAGGGTTCGGGCTAGGGTTAGGGTTAGGGGACGGGGACGGTTTAGGGTCCAGGTGAGGGTACGGCAACGCTTTAGGGGGAGCGTGCGTGTGAGGGCGCGGGTTAGTGTTAGCGTACGGGTTAGGATTAGGGGACGGGTGAGGGTCAGGCTTCGGGGATGGGTTAGGGTTAGGGTTCGGGCTAGGGTTAGGGTTAGGGGACGGGGACGGTTTAGGGTCCAGGTGAGGGTACGGCAACGCTTTAGGGGGAGCGTGCGTGTGAGGGCGTGGGTTAGTGTTAGCGTACGGGTTAAGATTAGGGGACGGGTGAGGGTCAGGCTTCGGGGAAGGGTTAGGGTTAGGGTTCGGGCTAGGGTTAGGGTTAGGGGACGGGGATGGTTTCGGGTCCAGGTGAGGGTACGGCAACGCTTTAGGTGGAGCGTGCGTTTGAGGGCGCGAGTTAGTGTTAGCGTACGGGTTAGGATTAGGGGACGGGTGAGGTTCAGGCTTCGGGGAAGGGTTAGGGTTAGGGTTCGGGCTAGGGTTAGGGTTAGGGGACGGGGACGGTTTAGGGTCCAGGTGAGGGTACGGCAACGCTTTAGGGGGACCGTGCGTGTGAGGGCGCGGGTTAGTGTTACCGTACGGGTTAGGATTAGGGGACGGGTGAGGGTCAGGCTTCGGGGAAGGGTTAGGGTTAGGGTTCGGGCTAGGGTTAGGGTTAGGGGACGGGGACGGTTTAGGGTCCAGGTGAGGGTACGGCAACGCTTTAGGGGGAGCGTGCGTGTGAGGGCGCGGGTTAGTGGTAGCGTACGGCTTAGGATTAGGGGACGGGTGAGGGTCAGGCTTCGGGGAAGGGTTAGGGTTAGGGTTCGGGCTAGGGTTAGGGTTAGGGGACGGGGACGGTTTAGGGTCCAGTTGAGGGTACGGCAACGCTTCAGGGGGAGCGTGCGTGTGAAGGCGCGGGTTAGTGTTAGCGTACGGGTTAGGATTAGGGGACGGGTGAGGGTCAGGCTTCGGGGAAGGGTTAGGGTTAGGTTTCGGGCTAGGGTTAGGGTTAGGGGACGGGGACGGTTTAGGGTCCAGGTGAGGGTACGGCAACGCTTTAGGGGGAGCGTGCGTGTGAGGGCGCGGGTTAGTGTTAGCGTACGGGTTAGGATTAGGGGACGGGTGAGGGTCAGGCTTCGGGGAAGGATTAGGGTTAGGGTTCCGGCTAGGGTTAGGGTTAGGGGATGGGGAAGGTTTAGGGTCCAGGTGAGGGAACGGCAACGATTTAGGGGGAGCGTGCGTGTGAGGGCGCGGGTTAGTGTTAGCGTACCGGTTAGGATTAGGGGACGGGTGAGGGTCAGGCTTCGGGGAAGGGTTAGGGTTAGGGTTCGGGCTAGGGTTAGGGTTAGGGGACGGGGACGGTTTCGGGTCCAGGTGAGGGTACGGCAACGCTTTAGGGGGAGCGTGCGTGTGAGGGCGCGGGTTAGTGTTAGCGTACGGGTTAGGATTAGGGGACGGGTGAGGGTCAGGCTTCGGGGAAGGGTTAGGGTTAGGGTTCGGGCTAGGGTTAGGGTTAGGGGACGGGGACGGTTTAGGGTCCAGGTGAGGGTACGGCAACGCTTTAGGGGGAGCGTGCGTGTGAGGGCGCGGGTTAGTGTTAGCGTATGGCTTAGGATTAGGGGACGGGTGAGGGTCAGGCTTCGGGGAAGGGTTAGGGTCAGTGTTCGGGCTAGGGTTAGGCTTAGGGGACGGGGACGGTTTCGGGTCCAGGTGAGGGTACGGCAACGCTTTAGGGGGAGCGTGCGTGTGAGGGCGCGGGTTAGTGTTAGCGTACGGGTTAGGATTAGGGGACGGGTGAGGGTCAGGCTTCTGGGAAGGGTTAGGGTTAGGGTTCGGGCTAGGGTTAGGGTTAGGGGACGGGGACGGTTTAGGGTCCAGGTGAGGGTACGGCAACGCTTTAGGGGGAGCGTGCATGTGAGGGCGCGGGTTAGTGTTAGCGTACGGGTTAGGATTAGGGGACGGGTGAGGGTCAGGCTTTGGGGAAGGGTTAGGGTTAGGGTTCGGGCTAGGGTTAGGGTTAGGGGACGGGGACGGTTTAGGGTCCAGGTGAGGGTACGGCAACGCTTTAGGGGGAGCGTGCGTGTGAGGGCGCGGGTTAGTGTTAGCGTACGGGTTAGGATTAGGGGACAGGTGAGGGTCAGGCTTCGGGGAAGGGTTAGGGTTAGGGTTCGGGCTAGGGTTAGGGTTAGGGGACGGGGACGGTTTAGGGTTCAGGTGAGGGTACGGCAACGCTTTAGGGGGAGCGTGCGTGTGAGGGCGCGGGTTAGTGTTAGCGTACGGCTTAGGATTAGGGGACGGGTGAGGGTCAGGCTTCGGGGAAGGGTTAGGGTTAGGGTTCGGTCTACAGTTAGGGTTAAAGGACGGGGAAGGTTTAGGGTCCAGGTTAGGGTACGGCAACGCTTTAGGGGGAGCGTGCGTGTGAGGGCGCGGGTTAGTGTTAGCGTACGGGTTAAGATTAGGGGACGGGTGAGGGTCAGGCTTCGGGGAAGGGTTAGGGTTAGGGTTCGGGCTAGGGTTAGGGTTAGGGGACGGGGATGGTTTCGGGTCCAGGTGAGGGTACGGCAACGCTTTAGGTGGAGCGTGCGTTTGAGGGCGCGAGTTAGTGTTAGCGTACGGGTTAGGATTAGGGGACGGGTGAGGTTCAGGCTTCGGGGAAGGGTTAGGGTTAGGGTTCGGGCTAGGGTTAGGGTTAGGGGACGGGGACGGTTTAGGGTCCAGGTGAGGGTACGGCAACGCTTTAGGGGGACCGTGCGTGTGAGGGCGCGGGTTAGTGTTAGCGTACGGGTTAGGATTAGGGGACGGGTGAGGGTCAGGCTTCGGGGAAGGGTTAGGGTTAGGGTTCGGGCTAGGGTTAGGGTTAGGGGACGGGGACGGTTTAGGGTCCAGGTGAGGGTACGGCAACGCTTTAGGGGGAGCGTGCGTGTGAGGGCGCGGGTTAGTGGTAGCGTACGGCTTAGGATTAGGGGACGGGTGAGGGTCAGGCTTCGGGGAAGGGTTAGGGTTAGGGTTCGGGCTAGGGTTAGGGTTAGGGGACGGGGACGGTTTAGGGTCCAGTTGAGGGTACGGCAACGCTTCAGGGGGAGCGTGCGTGTGAAGGCGCGGGTTAGTGTTAGCGTACGGGTTAGGATTAGGGGACGGGTGAGGGTCAGGCTTCGGGGAAGGGTTAGGGTTAGGTTTCGGGCTAGGGTTAGGGTTAGGGGACGGGGACGGTTTAGGGTCCAGGTGAGGGTACGGCAACGCTTTAGGGGGAGCGTGCGTGTGAGGGCGCGGGTTAGTGTTAGCGTACGGGTTAGGATTAGGGGACGGGTGAGGGTCAGGCTTCGGGGAAGGATTAGGGTTAGGGTTCCGGCTAGGGTTAGGGTTAGGGGATGGGGAAGGTTTAGGGTCCAGGTGAGGGAACGGCAACGATTTAGGGGGAGCGTGCGTGTGAGGGCGCGGGTTAGTGTTAGCGTACCGGTTAGGATTAGGGGACGGGTGAGGGTCAGGCTTCGGGGAAGGGTTAGGGTTAGGGTTCGGGCTAGGGTTAGGGTTAGGGGACGGGGACGGTTTCGGGTCCAGGTGAGGGTACGGCAACGCTTTAGGGGGAGCGTGCGTGTGAGGGCGCGGGTTAGTGTTAGCGTACGGGTTAGGATTAGGGGACGGGTGAGGGTCAGGCTTCGGGGAAGGGTTAGGGTTAGGGTTCGGGCTAGGGTTAGGGTTAGGGGACGGGGACGGTTTAGGGTCCAGGTGAGGGTACGGCAACGCTTTAGGGGGAGCGTGCGTGTGAGGGCGCGGGTTAGTGTTAGCGTATGGCTTAGGATTAGGGGACGGGTGAGGGTCAGGCTTCGGGGAAGGGTTAGGGTCAGTGTTCGGGCTAGGGTTAGGCTTAGGGGACGGGGACGGTTTCGGGTCCAGGTGAGGGTACGGCAACGCTTTAGGGGGAGCGTGCGTGTGAGGGCGCGGGTTAGTGTTAGCGTACGGGTTAGGATTAGGGGACGGGTGAGGGTCAGGCTTCGGGGAAGGGTTAGGGTTAGGGTTCGGGCTAGGGTTAGGGTTAGGGGACGGGGACGGTTTAGGGTCCAGGTGAGGGTACGGCAACGCTTTCGGGGGAGCGTGCATGTGAGGGCGCGGGTTAGTGTTAGCGTACGGGTTAGGATTAGGGGACGGGTGAGGGTCAGGCTTTGGGGAAGGGTTAGGGTTAGGGTTCGGGCTAGGGTTAGGGTTAGGGGACGGGGACGGTTTAGGGTCCAGGTGAGGGTACGGCAACGCTTTAGGGGGAGCGTGCGTGTGAGGGCGCGGGTTAGTGTTAGCGTACGGGTTAGGATTAGGGGACAGGTGAGGGTCAGGCTTCGGGGAAGGGTTAGGGTTAGGGTTCGGGCTAGGGTTAGGGTTAGGGGACGGGGACGGTTTAGGGTTCAGGTGAGGGTACGGCAACGCTTTAGGGGGAGTGTGCGTGTGAGGGCGCGGGTTAGTGTTAGCGTACGGCTTAGGATTAGGGGACGGGTGAGGGTCAGGCTTCGGGGAAGGGTTAGGGTTAGGGTTCGGTCTACAGTTAGGGTTAAAGGACGGGGAAGGTTTAGGGTCCAGGTTAGGGTACGGCAACGCTTTAGGGGGAGCGTGCGTGTGAGGGCGCGGGTTAGTGTTAGCGTACGGGTTAAGATTAGGGGACGGGTGAGGGTCAGGCTTCGGGGAAGGGTTAGGGTTAGGGTTCGGGCTAGGGTTAGGGTTAGGGGACGGGGATGGTTTCGGGTCCAGGTGAGGGTACGGCAACGCTTTAGGTGGAGCGTGCGTTTGAGGGCGCGAGTTAGTGTTAGCGTACGGGTTAGGATTAGGGGACGGGTGAGGTTCAGGCTTCGGGGAAGGGTTAGGGTTAGGGTTCGGGCTAGGGTTAGGGTTAGGGGACGGGGACGGTTTAGGGTCCAGGTGAGGGTACGGCAACGCTTTAGGGGGACCGTGCGTGTGAGGGCGCGGGTTAGTGTTACCGTACGGGTTAGGATTAGGGGACGGGTGAGGGTCAGGCTTCGGGGAAGGGTTAGGGTTAGGGTTCGGGCTAGGGTTAGGGTTAGGGGACGGGGACGGTTTAGGGTCCAGGTGAGGGTACGGCAACGCTTTAGGGGGAGCGTGCGTGTGAGGGCGCGGGTTAGTGGTAGCGTACGGCTTAGGATTAGGGGACGGGTGAGGGTCAGGCTTCGGGGAAGGGTTAGGGTTAGGGTTCGGGCTAGGGTTAGGGTTAGGGGACGGGGACGGTTTAGGGTCCAGTTGAGGGTACGGCAACGCTTCAGGGGGAGCGTGCGTGTGAAGGCGCGGGTTAGTGTTAGCGTACGGGTTAGGATTAGGGGACGGGTGAGGGTCAGGCTTCGGGGAAGGGTTAGGGTTAGGTTTCGGGCTAGGGTTAGGGTTAGGGGACGGGGACGGTTTAGGGTCCAGGTGAGGGTACGGCAACGCTTTAGGGGGAGCGTGCGTGTGAGGGCGCGGGTTAGTGTTAGCGTACGGGTTAGGATTAGGGGACGGGTGAGGGTCAGGCTTCGGGGAAGGATTAGGGTTAGGGTTCCGGCTAGGGTTAGGGTTAGGGGATGGGGAAGGTTTAGGGTCCAGGTGAGGGAACGGCAACGATTTAGGGGGAGCGTGCGTGTGAGGGCGCGGGTTAGTGTTAGCGTACCGGTTAGGATTAGGGGACGGGTGAGGGTCAGGCTTCGGGGAAGGGTTAGGGTTAGGGTTCGGGCTAGGGTTAGGGTTAGGGGACGGGGACGGTTTCGGGTCCAGGTGAGGGTACGGCAACGCTTTAGGGGGAGCGTGCGTGTGAGGGCGCGGGTTAGTGTTAGCGTACGGGTTAGGATTAGGGGACGGGTGAGGGTCAGGCTTCGGGGAAGGGTTAGGGTTAGGGTTCGGGCTAGGGTTAGGGTTAGGGGACGGGGACGGTTTAGGGTCCAGGTGAGGGTACGGCAACGCTTTAGGGGGAGCGTGCGTGTGAGGGCGCGGGTTAGTGTTAGCGTATGGCTTAGGATTAGGGGACGGGTGAGGGTCAGGCTTCGGGGAAGGGTTAGGGTCAGTGTTCGGGCTAGGGTTAGGCTTAGGGGACGGGGACGGTTTCGGGTCCAGGTGAGGGTACGGCAACGCTTTAGGGGGAGCGTGCGTGTGAGGGCGCGGGTTAGTGTTAGCGTACGGGTTAGGATTAGGGGACGGGTGAGGGTCAGGCTTCTGGGAAGGGTTAGGGTTAGGGTTCGGGCTAGGGTTAGGGTTAGGGGACGGGGACGGTTTAGGGTCCAGGTGAGGGTACGGCAACGCTTTAGGGGGAGCGTGCATGTGAGGGCGCGGGTTAGTGTTAGCGTACGGGTTAGGATTAGGGGACGGGTGAGGGTCAGGCTTTGGGGAAGGGTTAGGGTTAGGGTTCGGGCTAGGGTTAGGGTTAGGGGACGGGGACGGTTTAGGGTCCAGGTGAGGGTACGGCAACGCTTTAGGGGGAGCGTGCGTGTGAGGGCGCGGGTTAGTGTTAGCGTACGGGTTAGGATTAGGGGACAGGTGAGGGTCAGGCTTCGGGGAAGGGTTAGGGTTAGGGTTCGGGCTAGGGTTAGGGTTAGGGGACGGGGACGGTTTAGGGTTCAGGTGAGGGTACGGCAACGCTTTAGGGGGAGCGTGCGTGTGAGGGCGCGGGTTAGTGTTAGCGTACGGCTTAGGATTAGGGGACGGGTGAGGGTCAGGCTTCGGGGAAGGGTTAGGGTTAGGGTTCGGTCTACAGTTAGGGTTAAAGGACGGGGAAGGTTTAGGGTCCAGGTTAGGGTACGGCAACGCTTTAGGGGGAGCGTGCGTGTGAGGGCGCGGGTTAGTGTTAGCGTACGGGTTAAGATTAGGGGACGGGTGAGGGTCAGGCTTCGGGGAAGGGTTAGGGTTAGGGTTCGGGCTAGGGTTAGGGTTAGGGGACGGGGATGGTTTCGGGTCCAGGTGAGGGTACGGCAACGCTTTAGGTGGAGCGTGCGTTTGAGGGCGCGAGTTAGTGTTAGCGTACGGGTTAGGATTAGGGGACGGGTGAGGTTCAGGCTTCGGGGAAGGGTTAGGGTTAGGGTTCGGGCTAGGGTTAGGGTTAGGGGACGGGGACGGTTTAGGGTCCAGGTGAGGGTACGGCAACGCTTTAGGGGGACCGTGCGTGTGAGGGCGCGGGTTAGTGTTACCGTACGGGTTAGGATTAGGGGACGGGTGAGGGTCAGGCTTCGGGGAAGGGTTAGGGTTAGGGTTCGGGCTAGGGTTAGGGTTAGGGGACGGGGACGGTTTAGGGTCCAGGTGAGGGTACGGCAACGCTTTAGGGGGAGCGTGCGTGTGAGGGCGCGGGTTAGTGGTAGCGTACGGCTTAGGATTAGGGGACGGGTGAGGGTCAGGCTTCGGGGAAGGGTTAGGGTTAGGGTTCGGGCTAGGGTTAGGGTTAGGGGACGGGGACGGTTTAGGGTCCAGTTGAGGGTACGGCAACGCTTCAGGGGGAGCGTGCGTGTGAAGGCGCGGGTTAGTGTTAGCGTACGGGTTAGGATTAGGGGACGGGTGAGGGTCAGGCTTCGGGGAAGGGTTAGGGTTAGGTTTCGGGCTAGGGTTAGGGTTAGGGGACGGGGACGGTTTAGGGTCCAGGTGAGGGTACGGCAACGCTTTAGGGGGAGCGTGCGTGTGAGGGCGCGGGTTAGTGTTAGCGTACGGGTTAGGATTAGGGGACGGGTGAGGGTCAGGCTTCGGGGAAGGATTAGGGTTAGGGTTCCGGCTAGGGTTAGGGTTAGGGGATGGGGAAGGTTTAGGGTCCAGGTGAGGGAACGGCAACGATTTAGGGGGAGCGTGCGTGTGAGGGCGCGGGTTAGTGTTAGCGTACCGGTTAGGATTAGGGGACGGGTGAGGGTCAGGCTTCGGGGAAGGGTTAGGGTTAGGGTTCGGGCTAGGGTTAGGGTTAGGGGACGGGGACGGTTTCGGGTCCAGGTGAGGGTACGGCAACGCTTTAGGGGGAGCGTGCGTGTGAGGGCGCGGGTTAGTGTTAGCGTACGGGTTAGGATTAGGGGACGGGTGAGGGTCAGGCTTCGGGGAAGGGTTAGGGTTAGGGTTCGGGCTAGGGTTAGGGTTAGGGGACGGGGACGGTTTAGGGTCCAGGTGAGGGTACGGCAACGCTTTAGGGGGAGCGTGCGTGTGAGGGCGCGGGTTAGTGTTAGCGTATGGCTTAGGATTAGGGGACGGGTGAGGGTCAGGCTTCGGGGAAGGGTTAGGGTCAGTGTTCGGGCTAGGGTTAGGCTTAGGGGACGGGGACGGTTTCGGGTCCAGGTGAGGGTACGGCAACGCTTTAGGGGGAGCGTGCGTGTGAGGGCGCGGGTTAGTGTTAGCGTACGGGTTAGGATTAGGGGACGGGTGAGGGTCAGGCTTCTGGGAAGGGTTAGGGTTAGGGTTCGGGCTAGGGTTAGGGTTAGGGGACGGGGACGGTTTAGGGTCCAGGTGAGGGTACGGCAACGCTTTAGGGGGAGCGTGCATGTGAGGGCGCGGGTTAGTGTTAGCGTACGGGTTAGGATTAGGGGACGGGTGAGGGTCAGGCTTTGGGGAAGGGTTAGGGTTAGGGTTCGGGCTAGGGTTAGGGTTAGGGGACGGGGACGGTTTAGGGTCCAGGTGAGGGTACGGCAACGCTTTAGGGGGAGCGTGCGTGTGAGGGCGCGGGTTAGTGTTAGCGTACGGGTTAGGATTAGGGGACAGGTGAGGGTCAGGCTTCGGGGAAGGGTTAGGGTTAGGGTTCGGGCTAGGGTTAGGGTTAGGGGACGGGGACGGTTTAGGGTTCAGGTGAGGGTACGGCAACGCTTTAGGGGGAGCGTGCGTGTGAGGGCGCGGGTTAGTGTTAGCGTACGGCTTAGGATTAGGGGACGGGTGAGGGTCAGGCTTCGGGGAAGGGTTAGGGTTAGGGTTCGGTCTACAGTTAGGGTTAAAGGACGGGGAAGGTTTAGGGTCCAGGTTAGGGTACGGCAACGCTTTAGGGGGAGCGTGCGTGTGAGGGCGCGGGTTAGTGTTAGCGTACGGGTTAAGATTAGGGGACGGGTGAGGGTCAGGCTTCGGGGAAGGGTTAGGGTTAGGGTTCGGGCTAGGGTTAGGGTTAGGGGACGGGGATGGTTTCGGGTCCAGGTGAGGGTACGGCAACGCTTTAGGTGGAGCGTGCGTTTGAGGGCGCGAGTTAGTGTTAGCGTACGGGTTAGGATTAGGGGACGGGTGAGGTTCAGGCTTCGGGGAAGGGTTAGGGTTAGGGTTCGGGCTAGGGTTAGGGTTAGGGGACGGGGACGGTTTAGGGTCCAGGTGAGGGTACGGCAACGCTTTAGGGGGACCGTGCGTGTGAGGGCGCGGGTTAGTGTTACCGTACGGGTTAGGATTAGGGGACGGGTGAGGGTCAGGCTTCGGGGAAGGGTTAGGGTTAGGGTTCGGGCTAGGGTTAGGGTTAGGGGACGGGGACGGTTTAGGGTCCAGGTGAGGGTACGGCAACGCTTTAGGGGGAGCGTGCGTGTGAGGGCGCGGGTTAGTGGTAGCGTACGGCTTAGGATTAGGGGACGGGTGAGGGTCAGGCTTCGGGGAAGGGTTAGGGTTAGGGTTCGGGCTAGGGTTAGGGTTAGGGGACGGGGACGGTTTAGGGTCCAGTTGAGGGTACGGCAACGCTTCAGGGGGAGCGTGCGTGTGAAGGCGCGGGTTAGTGTTAGCGTACGGGTTAGGATTAGGGGACGGGTGAGGGTCAGGCTTCGGGGAAGGGTTAGGGTTAGGTTTCGGGCTAGGGTTAGGGTTAGGGGACGGGGACGGTTTAGGGTCCAGGTGAGGGTACGGCAACGCTTTAGGGGGAGCGTGCGTGTGAGGGCGCGGGTTAGTGTTAGCGTACGGGTTAGGATTAGGGGACGGGTGAGGGTCAGGCTTCGGGGAAGGATTAGGGTTAGGGTTCCGGCTAGGGTTAGGGTTAGGGGATGGGGAAGGTTTAGGGTCCAGGTGAGGGAACGGCAACGATTTAGGGGGAGCGTGCGTGTGAGGGCGCGGGTTAGTGTTAGCGTACCGGTTAGGATTAGGGGACGGGTGAGGGTCAGGCTTCGGGGAAGGGTTAGGGTTAGGGTTCGGGCTAGGGTTAGGGTTAGGGGACGGGGACGGTTTCGGGTCCAGGTGAGGGTACGGCAACGCTTTAGGGGGAGCGTGCGTGTGAGGGCGCGGGTTAGTGTTAGCGTACGGGTTAGGATTAGGGGACGGGTGAGGGTCAGGCTTCGGGGAAGGGTTAGGGTTAGGGTTCGGGCTAGGGTTAGGGTTAGGGGACGGGGACGGTTTAGGGTCCAGGTGAGGGTACGGCAACGCTTTAGGGGGAGCGTGCGTGTGAGGGCGCGGGTTAGTGTTAGCGTATGGCTTAGGATTAGGGGACGGGTGAGGGTCAGGCTTCGGGGAAGGGTTAGGGTCAGTGTTCGGGCTAGGGTTAGGCTTAGGGGACGGGGACGGTTTCGGGTCCAGGTGAGGGTACGGCAACGCTTTAGGGGGAGCGTGCGTGTGAGGGCGCGGGTTAGTGTTAGCGTACGGGTTAGGATTAGGGGACGGGTGAGGGTCAGGCTTCTGGGAAGGGTTAGGGTTAGGGTTCGGGCTAGGGTTAGGGTTAGGGGACGGGGACGGTTTAGGGTCCAGGTGAGGGTACGGCAACGCTTTAGGGGGAGCGTGCATGTGAGGGCGCGGGTTAGTGTTAGCGTACGGGTTAGGATTAGGGGACGGGTGAGGGTCAGGCTTTGGGGAAGGGTTAGGGTTAGGGTTCGGGCTAGGGTTAGGGTTAGGGGACGGGGACGGTTTAGGGTCCAGGTGAGGGTACGGCAACGCTTTAGGGGGAGCGTGCGTGTGAGGGCGCGGGTTAGTGTTAGCGTACGGGTTAGGATTAGGGGACAGGTGAGGGTCAGGCTTCGGGGAAGGGTTAGGGTTAGGGTTCGGGCTAGGGTTAGGGTTAGGGGACGGGGACGGTTTAGGGTTCAGGTGAGGGTACGGCAACGCTTTAGGGGGAGCGTGCGTGTGAGGGCGCGGGTTAGTGTTAGCGTACGGCTTAGGATTAGGGGACGGGTGAGGGTCAGGCTTCGGGGAAGGGTTAGGGTTAGGGTTCGGTCTACAGTTAGGGTTAAAGGACGGGGAAGGTTTATGGTCCAGGTTAGGGTACGGCAACGCTTTAGGGGGAGCGTGCGTGTGAGGGCGCGGGTTAGTGTTAGCGTACGGGTTAAGATTAGGGGACGGGTGAGGGTCAGGCTTCGGGGAAGGGTTAGGGTTAGGGTTCGGGCTAGGGTTAGGGTTAGGGGACGGGGATGGTTTCGGGTCCAGGTGAGGGTACGGCAACGCTTTAGGTGGAGCGTGCGTTTGAGGGCGCGAGTTAGTGTTAGCGTACGGGTTAGGATTAGGGGACGGGTGAGGTTCAGGCTTCGGGGAAGGGTTAGGGTTAGGGTTCGGGCTAGGGTTAGGGTTAGGGGACGGGGACGGTTTAGGGTCCAGGTGAGGGTACGGCAACGCTTTAGGGGGACCGTGCGTGTGAGGGCGCGGGTTAGTGTTACCGTACGGGTTAGGATTAGGGGACGGGTGAGGGTCAGGCTTCGGGGAAGGGTTAGGGTTAGGGTTCGGGCTAGGGTTAGGGTTAGGGGACGGGGACGGTTTAGGGTCCAGGTGAGGGTACGGCAACGCTTTAGGGGGAGCGTGCGTGTGAGGGCGCGGGTTAGTGGTAGCGTACGGCTTAGGATTAGGGGACGGGTGAGGGTCAGGCTTCGGGGAAGGGTTAGGGTTAGGGTTCGGGCTAGGGTTAGGGTTAGGGGACGGGGACGGTTTAGGGTCCAGTTGAGGGTACGGCAACGCTTCAGGGGGAGCGTGCGTGTGAAGGCGCGGGTTAGTGTTAGCGTACGGGTTAGGATTAAGGGACGGGTGAGGGTCAGGCTTCGGGGAAGGGTTAGGGTTAGGTTTCGGGCTAGGGTTAGGGTTAGGGGACGGGGACGGTTTAGGGTCCAGGTGAGGGTACGGCAACGCTTTAGGGGGAGCGTGCGTGTGAGGGCGCGGGTTAGTGTTAGCGTACGGGTTAGGATTAGGGGACGGGTGAGGGTCAGGCTTCGGGGAAGGATTAGGGTTAGGGTTCCGGCTAGGGTTAGGGTTAGGGGATGGGGAAGGTTTAGGGTCCAGGTGAGGGAACGGCAACGATTTAGGGGGAGCGTGCGTGTGAGGGCGCGGGTTAGTGTTAGCGTACCGGTTAGGATTAGGGGACGGGTGAGGGTCAGGCTTCGGGGAAGGGTTAGGGTTAGGGTTCGGGCTAGGGTTAGGGTTAGGGGACGGGGACGGTTTCGGGTCCAGGTGAGGGTACGGCAACGCTTTAGGGGGAGCGTGCGTGTGAGGGCGCGGGTTAGTGTTAGCGTACGGGTTAGGATTAGGGGACGGGTGAGGGTCAGGCTTCGGGGAAGGGTTAGGGTTAGGGTTCGGGCTAGGGTTAGGGTTAGGGGACGGGGACGGTTTAGGGTCCAGGTGAGGGTACGGCAACGCTTTAGGGGGAGCGTGCGTGTGAGGGCGCGGGTTAGTGTTAGCGTATGGCTTAGGATTAGGGGACGGGTGAGGGTCAGGCTTCGGGGAAGGGTTAGGGTCAGTGTTCGGGCTAGGGTTAGGCTTAGGGGACGGGGACGGTTTCGGGTCCAGGTGAGGGTACGGCAACGCTTTAGGGGGAGCGTGCGTGTGAGGGCGCGGGTTAGTGTTAGCGTACGGGTTAGGATTAGGGGACGGGTGAGGGTCAGGCTTCTGGGAAGGGTTAGGGTTAGGGTTCGGGCTAGGGTTAGGGTTAGGGGACGGGGACGGTTTAGGGTCCAGGTGAGGGTACGGCAACGCTTTAGGGGGAGCGTGCATGTGAGGGCGCGGGTTAGTGTTAGCGTACGGGTTAGGATTAGGGGACGGGTGAGGGTCAGGCTTTGGGGAAGGGTTAGGGTTAGGGTTCGGGCTAGGGTTAGGGTTAGGGGACGGGGACGGTTTAGGGTCCAGGTGAGGGTACGGCAACGCTTTAGGGGGAGCGTGCGTGTGAGGGCGCGGGTTAGTGTTAGCGTACGGGTTAGGATTAGGGGACAGGTGAGGGTCAGGCTTCGGGGAAGGGTTAGGGTTAGGGTTCGGGCTAGGGTTAGGGTTAGGGGACGGGGACGGTTTAGGGTTCAGGTGAGGGTACGGCAACGCTTTAGGGGGAGCGTGCGTGTGAGGGCGCGGGTTAGTGTTAGCGTACGGCTTAGGATTAGGGGACGGGTGAGGGTCAGGCTTCGGGGAAGGGTTAGGGTTAGGGTTCGGTCTACAGTTAGGGTTAAAGGACGGGGAAGGTTTAGGGTCCAGGTTAGGGTACGGCAACGCTTTAGGGGGAGCGTGCGTGTGAGGGCGCGGGTTAGTGTTAGCGTACGGGTTAAGATTAGGGGACGGGTGAGGGTCAGGCTTCGGGGAAGGGTTAGGGTTAGGGTTCGGGCTAGGGTTAGGGTTAGGGGACGGGGATGGTTTCGGGTCCAGGTGAGGGTACGGCAACGCTTTAGGTGGAGCGTGCGTTTGAGGGCGCGAGTTAGTGTTAGCGTACGGGTTAGGATTAGGGGACGGGTGAGGTTCAGGCTTCGGGGAAGGGTTAGGGTTAGGGTTCGGGCTAGGGTTAGGGTTAGGGGACGGGGACGGTTTAGGGTCCAGGTGAGGGTACGGCAACGCTTTAGGGGGACCGTGCGTGTGAGGGCGCGGGTTAGTGTTACCGTACGGGTTAGGATTAGGGGACGGGTGAGGGTCAGGCTTCGGGGAAGGGTTAGGTTTAGGGTTCGGGCTAGGGTTAGGGTTAGGGGACGGGGACGGTTTAGGGTCCAGGTGAGGGTACGGCAACGCTTTAGGGGGAGCGTGCGTGTGAGGGCGCGGGTTAGTGGTAGCGTACGGCTTAGGATTAGGGGACGGGTGAGGGTCAGGCTTCGGGGAAGGGTTAGGGTTAGGGTTCGGGCTAGGGTTAGGGTTAGGGGACGGGGACGGTTTAGGGTCCAGTTGAGGGTACGGCAACGCTTCAGGGGGAGCGTGCGTGTGAAGGCGCGGGTTAGTGTTAGCGTACGGGTTAGGATTAGGGGACGGGTGAGGGTCAGGCTTCGGGGAAGGGTTAGGGTTAGGTTTCGGGCTAGGGTTAGGGTTAGGGGACGGGGACGGTTTAGGGTCCAGGTGAGGGTACGGCAACGCTTTAGGGGGAGCGTGCGTGTGAGGGCGCGGGTTAGTGTTAGCGTACGGGTTAGGATTAGGGGACGGGTGAGGGTCAGGCTTCGGGGAAGGATTAGGGTTAGGGTTCCGGCTAGGGTTAGGGTTAGGGGATGGGGAAGGTTTAGGGTCCAGGTGAGGGAACGGCAACGATTTAGGGGGAGCGTGCGTGTGAGGGCGCGGGTTAGTGTTAGCGTACCGGTTAGGATTAGGGGACGGGTGAGGGTCAGGCTTCGGGGAAGGGTTAGGGTTAGGGTTCGGGCTAGGGTTAGGGTTAGGGGACGGGGACGGTTTCGGGTCCAGGTGAGGGTACGGCAACGCTTTAGGGGGAGCGTGCGTGTGAGGGCGCGGGTTAGTGTTAGCGTACGGGTTAGGATTAGGGGACGGGTGAGGGTCAGGCTTCGGGGAAGGGTTAGGGTTAGGGTTCGGGCTAGGGTTAGGGTTAGGGGACGGGGACGGTTTAGGGTCCAGGTGAGGGTACGGCAACGCTTTAGGGGGAGCGTGCGTGTGAGGGCGCGGGTTAGTGTTAGCGTATGGCTTAGGATTAGGGGACGGGTGAGGGTCAGGCTTCGGGGAAGGGTTAGGGTCAGTGTTCGGGCTAGGGTTAGGCTTAGGGGACGGGGACGGTTTCGGGTCCAGGTGAGGGTACGGCAACGCTTTAGGGGGAGCGTGCGTGTGAGGGCGCGGGTTAGTGTTAGCGTACGGGTTAGGATTAGGGGACGGGTGAGGGTCAGGCTTCTGGGAAGGGTTAGGGTTAGGGTTCGGGCTAGGGTTAGGGTTAGGGGACGGGGACGGTTTAGGGTCCAGGTGAGGGTACGGCAACGCTTTAGGGGGAGCGTGCATGTGAGGGCGCGGGTTAGTGTTAGCGTACGGGTTAGGATTAGGGGACGGGTGAGGGTCAGGCTTTGGGGAAGGGTTAGGGTTAGGGTTCGGGCTAGGGTTAGGGTTAGGGGACGGGGACGGTTTAGGGTCCAGGTGAGGGTACGGCAACGCTTTAGGGGGAGCGTGCGTGTGAGGGCGCGGGTTAGTGTTAGCGTACGGGTTAGGATTAGGGGACAGGTGAGGGTCAGGCTTCGGGGAAGGGTTAGGGTTAGGGTTCGGGCTAGGGTTAGGGTTAGGGGACGGGGACGGTTTAGGGTTCAGGTGAGGGTACGGCAACGCTTTAGGGGGAGCGTGCGTGTGAGGGCGCGGGTTAGTGTTAGCGTACGGCTTAGGATTAGGGGACGGGTGAGGGTCAGGCTTCGGGGAAGGGTTAGGGTTAGGGTTCGGTCTACAGTTAGGGTTAAAGGACGGGGAAGGTTTAGGGTCCAGGTTAGGGTACGGCAACGCTTTAGGGGGAGCGTGCGTGTGAGGGCGCGGGTTAGTGTTAGCGTACGGGTTAAGATTAGGGGACGGGTGAGGGTCAGGCTTCGGGGAAGGGTTAGGGTTAGGGTTCGGGCTAGGGTTAGGGTTAGGGGACGGGGATGGTTTCGGGTCCAGGTGAGGGTACGGCAACGCTTTAGGTGGAGCGTGCGTTTGAGGGCGCGAGTTAGTGTTAGCGTACGGGTTAGGATTAGGGGACGGGTGAGGTTCAGGCTTCGGGGAAGGGTTAGGGTTAGGGTTCGGGCTAGGGTTAGGGTTAGGGGACGGGGACGGTTTAGGGTCCAGGTGAGGGTACGGCAACGCTTTAGGGGGACCGTGCGTGTGAGGGCGCGGGTTAGTGTTACCGTACGGGTTAGGATTAGGGGACGGGTGAGGGTCAGGCTTCGGGGAAGGGTTAGGGTTAGGGTTCGGGCTAGGGTTAGGGTTAGGGGACGGGGACGGTTTAGGGTCCAGGTGAGGGTACGGCAACGCTTTAGGGGGAGCGTGCGTGTGAGGGCGCGGGTTAGTGGTAGCGTACGGCTTAGGATTAGGGGACGGGTGAGGGTCAGGCTTCGGGGAAGGGTTAGGGTTAGGGTTCGGGCTAGGGTTAGGGTTAGGGGACGGGGACGGTTTAGGGTTCAGGTGAGGGTACGGCAACGCTTTAGGGGGAGCGTGCGTGTGAGGGCGCGGGTTAGTGTTAGCGTACGGCTTAGGATTAGGGGACGGGTGAGGGTCAGGCTTCGGGGAAGGGTTAGGGTTAGGGTTCGGTCTACAGTTAGGGTTAAAGGACGGGGAAGGTTTAGGGTCCAGGTTAGGGTACGGCAACGCTTTAGGGGGAGCGTGCGTGTGAGGGCGCGGGTTAGTGTTAGCGTACGGGTTAAGATTAGGGGACGGGTGAGGGTCAGGCTTCGGGGAAGGGTTAGGGTTAGGGTTCGGGCTAGGGTTAGGGTTAGGGGACGGGGATGGTTTCGGGTCCAGGTGAGGGTACGGCAACGCTTTAGGTGGAGCGTGCGTTTGAGGGCGCGAGTTAGTGTTAGCGTACGGGTTAGGATTAGGGGACGGGTGAGGTTCAGGCTTCGGGGAAGGGTTAGGGTTAGGGTTCGGGCTAGGGTTAGGGTTAGGGGACGGGGACGGTTTAGGGTCCAGGTGAGGGTACGGCAACGCTTTAGGGGGACCGTGCGTGTGAGGGCGCGGGTTAGTGTTACCGTACGGGTTAGGATTAGGGGACGGGTGAGGGTCAGGCTTCGGGGAAGGGTTAGGGTTAGGGTTCGGGCTAGGGTTAGGGTTAGGGGACGGGGACGGTTTAGGGTCCAGGTGAGGGTACGGCAACGCTTTAGGGGGAGCGTGCGTGTGAGGGCGCGGGTTAGTGGTAGCGTACGGCTTAGGATTAGGGGACGGGTGAGGGTCAGGCTTCGGGGAAGGGTTAGGGTTAGGGTTCGGGCTAGGGTTAGGGTTAGGGGACGGGGACGGTTTAGGGTCCAGTTGAGGGTACGGCAACGCTTCAGGGGGAGCGTGCGTGTGAAGGCGCGGGTTAGTGTTAGCGTACGGGTTAGGATTAGGGGACGGGTGAGGGTCAGGCTTCGGGGAAGGGTTAGGGTTAGGTTTCGGGCTAGGGTTAGGGTTAGGGGACGGGGACGGTTTAGGGTCCAGGTGAGGGTACGGCAACGCTTTAGGGGGAGCGTGCGTGTGAGGGCGCGGGTTAGTGTTAGCGTACGGGTTAGGATTAGGGGACGGGTGAGGGTCAGGCTTCGGGGAAGGATTAGGGTTAGGGTTCCGGCTAGGGTTAGGGTTAGGGGATGGGGAAGGTTTAGGGTCCAGGTGAGGGAACGGCAACGATTTAGGGGGAGCGTGCGTGTGAGGGCGCGGGTTAGTGTTAGCGTACCGGTTAGGATTAGGGGACGGGTGAGGGTCAGGCTTCGGGGAAGGGTTAGGGTTAGGGTTCGGGCTAGGGTTAGGGTTAGGGGACGGGGACGGTTTCGGGTCCAGGTGAGGGTACGGCAACGCTTTAGGGGGAGCGTGCGTGTGAGGGCGCGGGTTAGTGTTAGCGTACGGGTTAGGATTAGGGGACGGGTGAGGGTCAGGCTTCGGGGAAGGGTTAGGGTTAGGGTTCGGGCTAGGGTTAGTGTTAGGGGACGGGCACGGTTTAGGGTCCAGGTGAGGGTACGGCAATGCTTTAGGGGGAGCGTGCGTGTGAGGGCGCGGGTTAGTGTTAGCGTACGGGTTAGGATTAGGGGACGGGTGAGAGTCAGGCTTCGGGGATGGGTTAGGGTTAGGGTTCGGGCTAGGGTTAGGGTTAGGGGACGGGGACGGTTTAGGGTCCAGGTGAGGGTACGGCAACGCTTTAGGGGGAGCGTGCGTGTGAGGGCGTGGGTTAGTGTTAGCGTACGGGTTAAGATTAGGGGACGGGTGAGGGTCAGGCTTCGGGGAAGGGTTAGGGTTAGGGTTCGGGCTAGGGTTAGGGTTAGGGGACGGGGACGGTTTCGGGTCCAGGTGAGGGTACGGCAACGCTTTAGGTGGAGCGTGCGTGTGAGGGCGCGGGTTAGTGTTAGCGTACGGGTTAGGATTAGGGGACGGGTGAGGGTCAGGCTTCGGGGAAGGGTTAGGGTTAGGGTTCGGGCTAGGGTTAGGGTTAGGGGACGGGGACGGTTTAGGGTCCAGGTGAGGGTACGGCAACGCTTTAGGGGGACCGTGCGTGTGAGGGCGCGGGTTAGTGTTAGCGTACGGGTTAGGATTAGGGGACGGGTGAGGGTCAGGCTTCGGGGAAGGGTTAGGGTTAGGGTTCGGGCTAGGGTTAGGGTTAGGGGACGGGGACGGTTTAGGGTCCAGGTGAGGGTACGGCAACGCTTTAGGGGGAGCGTGCGTGTGAGGGCGCGGGTTAGTGTTAGCGTACGCGTTAGGATTAGGGGACGGGTGAGGGTCAGGCTTCGGGGAAGGGTTAGGGTTAGGGTTCGGTCTAGGGTTAGTGTTAGGGGACGGGGACGGTTTCGGGTACAGGTGAGGGTACGGCAACGCTTTAGGGGGAGTGTGCGTGTGAGGGCGCGTGTTAGTGTTAGCGTACGGGTTAGGATTAGGGGACGGGTGAGGGTCAGGCTTCGGGGAAGTGTTACGGTTAGGGTTCGGGCTAGGGTCAGGGTTAGGGGACGGGGACGGTTTAGGGTCCAGGTGAGGGTACGGCAACGCTTTAGGGGGAGCGTGCGTGTGAGGGCGCGGGTTAGTGTTAGCGTATGGCTTAGGATTAGGGGACGGGTGAGGCTCAGGCTTCGGGGAAGGGTTAGGGTCAGGGTTCGGGCTAGGGTTAGGCTTAGGGGACGGGGACGGTTTCGGGTCCAGGTGAGGGTACGGCAACGCTTTAGGGGGAGCGTGCGTGTGAGGGCGCGGGTTAGTGTTAGCGTACGGGTTAGGATTAGGGGACGGGTGAGGGTCAGGCTTCTGGGAAGGGTTAGGGTTAGGGTTCGGGCTAGGGTTAGGGTTAGGGGACGGGGACGGTTTAGGGTCCAGGTGAGGGTACGGCAACGCTTTAGGGGGAGCGTGCATGTGAGGGCGCGGGTTAGTGTTAGCGTACGGGTTAGGATTAGGGGACGGGTGAGGGTCAGGCTTCGGGGAAGGGTTAGGGTTAGTGTTCGGGCTAGGGTTAGGGTTAGGGGACGGGGACGGTTTAGGGTCCAGGTGAGGGTACGGCAACGCTTTAGGGGGAGCGTGCGTGTGAGGGCGTGGGTTAGTGTTAGCGTACGGGTTAGGATTAGGGGACGGGTGAGGGTCAGGCTTCGGGGAAGGGTTAGGGTTAGGGCTTGGTCTAGGGTTAGTGTTAGGGGACGGGGACGGTTTCGGGTACAGGTGAGGGTACGGCAACGCTTTAGGGGGAGCGTGCGTGTGAGGGCGCGTGTTAGTGTTAGCGTACGGGTTAGGATTAGGGGACGGGTGAGGGTCAGGCTTCGGGGAAGGGTTACGGTTAGGGTTCGGGCTAGGGTCAGGGTTAGGGGACGGGGACGGTTTAGGGTCCAGGTGAGGGTACGGCAACGCTTTAGGGGGAGCGTGCGTATGAGGGCGCGGGTTAGTGTTAGCGTACGGGTTAGGATTAGGGGACGGGTGAGGGTCAGGCTTCGGGGAAGGGTTAGGGTTAGGGTTCGGGCTAGGGTTAGGGTTAGGGTATGGGGACGGTTTAGGGTCCAGGTGAGGGTACGGCAACGCTTTAGGGGGAGCGTGCGTGTGAGGGCGCGGGTTAGTGTTAGCGTACGGGTTAGGATTAGGGGACGGGTGAGGGTCAGGCTTCGGGGAAGGGTTAGGGTTAGGGTTCGGGCTAGAGTTAGGGTTAGGGGACAGGGACGGTTTAGGGTCCAGGTGAGGGTACGGCAACGCTTTAGGGGGAGCGTGCGTGTGAGGGCGCGGGTAAGTGTTAGCGTACGGGTTAGGATTAGGGGACGGGTGAGAGTCCGGCTTCGGGGAAGGGTTAGGGTTAGGGTTCGGGCTAGGGTTAGGGTTAGGGGACGGGCACGGTTTAGGGTCCAGGTGAGGATACGGCAATGCTTTAGGGGGAGCGTGCGTGTGAGGGCGTGGGTTAGTGTTAGCGTACGGGTTAAGATTAGGGGACGGGTGAGGGTCAGGCTTCGGGGAAGGGTTAGGGTTAGGGTTCGGGCTAGGGTTAGGGTTAGGGGACGGGGACGGTTTCAGGTCCAGGTGAGTGTACGGCAACGCTTTAGGGGGAGCGTGCGTGTGAGGGCGCGGGTTAGTGTTAGCGTACGGGTTAGGATTAGGGGACGGGTGAGGGTCAGGCTTCGGGGAAGGGTTAGGGTTAGGGTTCGGGCTAGGGTTAGGGTTAGGGGACGGGGACGGTTTAGGGTCCAGGTGAGGGTACGGCAACGCTTTAGGGGGACCGTGCGTGTGAGGGCGCGGGTTAGTGTTAGCGTACGGGTTAGGATTAGGGGACGGGTGAGGGTCAGGCTTCGGGGAAGGGTTAGGGTTTGGGTTCGGGCTAGGGTTAGGGTTAGGGGACGGGGACGGTTTAGGGTCCAGGTGAGGGTACGGCAACGCTTTAGGGGGAGCGTGCGTGTGAGGGCGCGGGTTAGTGGTAGCGTACGGCTTAGGATTAGGGGACGGGTGAGGGTCAGGCTTCGGGTAAGGGTTAGGGTTAGGGTTCGGGCTAGGGTTAGGGTTAGGGGACGGGGACGGTTTAGGGTCCAGGTGAGGGTACGGCAACGCTTTAGGGGGAGCGTGCGTGTGAGGGCGCGGGTTAGTGTTAGCGTACGGGTTAGGATTAGGGGACGGGTGAGGGTCAGGCTTCGGGGAAGGGTTAGGGTTAGGGTTCGGTCTAGGGTTAGTGTTAGGGTACGGGGACGGTTTCGGGTACAGTTGAGGGTACGGCAACGCTTTAGGGGGAGCGTGCGTGTGAGGGCGCGTGTTAGTGTTAGCGTACGGGTTAGGATTAGGGGACGGGTGAGGGTCAGGCTTCGGGGAAGTGTTACGGTTAGGGTTCGGGCTAGGGTCAGGGTTAGGGGACGGGGACGGTTTAGGGTCCAGGTGAGGGTACGGCAACGCTTTAGGGGGAGCGTGCGTGTGAGGGCGCGGGTTAGTGTTAGCGTATGGCTTAGGATTAGGGGACGGGTGAGTGTCAGGCTTCGGGGAAGGGTTAGGGTCAGGGTTCGGGCTAGGGTTAGGCTTAGGGGACGGGGACGGTTTCGGGTCCAGGTGAGGGTACGGCAACGCTTTAGGGGGAGCGTGCGTGTGAGGGCGCGGGTTAGTGTTAGCGTACGGGTTAGGATTAGGGGACGGGTGAGGGTCAGGCTTCTGGGAAGGGTTAGGGTTAGGGTTCGGGCTAGGGTTAGGGTTAGGGGACGGGGACGGTTTAGGGTCCAGGTGAGGGTACGGCAACGCTTTAGGGGGAGCGTGCATGTGAGGGCGCGGGTTAGTGTTAGCGTACGGGTTAGGATTAGGGGACGGGTGAGGGTCAGGCTTTGGGGAAGGGTTAGGGTTAGGGTTCGGGCTAGGGTTAGGCTTAGGGGACGGGGACGGTTTAGGGTCCAGGTGAGGGTACGGCAACGCTTTAGGGGGAGCGTGCGTGTGAGGGCGCGGGTTAGTGTTAGCGTACGGGTTAAGATTAGGGGACAGATGAGGGTCAGGCTTCGGGGAAGGGTTAGGGTTAGGGTTCGGGCTAGGGTTAGGGTTAGGGGACGGGGACGGTTTAGGGTTCAGGTGAGGGTACGGCAACGCTTTAGGGGGACCGTGCCTGTGAGGGCGAGGGTTAGTGTTAGCGTACGGCTTAGGATTAGGGGACGGGTGAGGGTCAGGCTTCGGGGAAGGGTTAGGGTTAGGGTTCGGGCTAGGATTAGGGTTAGGGGACGGGGACTGTTTAGGGTCCAGGTGAGGGTACGGCAACGCTTTAGGGGGAGCGTGCGTGTGAGGGCGCGGGTTAGTGGTAGCGTACGGCTTAGGATTAGGGGACGGGTGAGGGTCAGGCTTCGGGGAAGGGTTAGGGTTAGGGTTCGGGCTAGGGTTAGGGTTAGGGGACGGGGATGGTTTAGGGTCCAGGTGAGGGTACGGCAACGCTTTAGGGGGAGCGTGCGTGTGAGGGCGCGGGTTAGTGTTAGCGTACGGGTTAGGATTAGGGGACGGGTGAGGGTCAGGCTTCGGGGAAGGGTTAGGTTTAGGGTTTGGTCTAGGGTTAGTGTTAGGGGACGGGGACGGTTTCGGGTACAGGTGAGGGTACGGCAACGCTTTAGGGGGAGCGTGCGTGTGAGGGCGCGTGTTAGTGTTAGCGTACGGGTTAGGATTAGGGGACGGGTGAGGGTCAGGCTTCGGGGAAGGGTTACGGTTAGGGTTCGGGCTAGGGTCAGGGTTAGGGGACGGGGACGGTTTAGGGTCCAGGTGAGGGTACGGCAACGCTTTAGGGGGAGCGTGCGTGTGAGGGCGCGGGTTAGTGTTAGCGTACGGGTTAGGATTAGGGGACGGGTGAGGGTCAGGCTTCGGGGAAGGGTTAGGGTTAGGGTTCGGGCTAGGGTTAGGGTATGGGGACGGATTAGGGTCCAGGTGAGGGTACGGCAACGCTTTAGGGGGAGCGTGCGTGTGAGGGCGCGGGTTAGTGTTAGCGTACGGGTTAGGATTAGGGGACGGGTGAGGGTCAGGCTTCGGGGAAGGGTTAGGGTTAGGGTTCGGGCTAGAGTTAGGGTTAGGGGACAGGGACGGTTTAGGGTCCAGGTGAGGGTACGGCAACGCTTTAGGGGGAGCGTGCGTGTGAGGGCGCGGGTAAGTATTAGCGTACGGGTTAGGATTAGGGGACGGGTGAGGGTCCGGCTTCGGGGAAGGGTTAGGGTTAGGGTTCGGGCTAGGGTTAGGGTTAGGGGACGGGCACGGTTTAGGGTCCAGGTGAGGGTACGGCAATGCTTTAGGGGGACCGTGCGTGTGAGGGCGCGGGTTAGTGTTAGCGTACGGGTTAGGATTAGGGGACGGGTGAGGGTCAGGCTTCGGGGATGGGTTAGGGTTAGGGTTCGGGCTAGGGTTAGGGTTAGGGGACGGGGACAGTTTAGGGTCCAGGTGAGGGTACGGCAACGCTTTAGGGGGAGCATGCGTGTGAGGGCGTGGGTTAATGTTAGCGTACGGGTTAAGATTAGGGGACGGGTGAGGGTCAGGCTTCGGGGAAGGGTTAGGGTTAGGGTTCGGGCTAGGGTTAGGGTTAGGGGACGGGGACGGTTTCGGGTCCAGGTGAGGGTACGGCAACGCTTTAGGTGGAGCGTGCGTGTGAGGGCGCGGGTTAGTGTTAGCGTACGGGTTAGGATTAGGGGACGGGTGAGGGTCAGGCTTCGGGGAAGGGTTAGGGTTAGGGTTCGGGCTAGGGTTAGGGTTAGGGGACGGGGACGGTTTAGGGTCCAGGTGAGGGTACGGCAACGCTTTAGGGGGAGCGTGCGTGTGATGGCGCGGGTTAGTGTTAGCGTACGGGTTAGGATTAGGGGACGGGTGAGGGTCAGGCTTCGGGGAAGGGTTAGGGTTAGGGTTCGGGTTAGGGTTAGGGTTAGGGGACGGGGACGGTTTAGGGTCCAGGTGAGGGTACGGCAACGCTTTAGGGGGAGCTTGCGTGTGAGGGCGCGGGTTAGTGGTAGCGTACGGCTTAGGATTAGGGGACGGGTGAGGGTCAGGCTTCGGGGAAGGGTTAGGGTTAGGGTTCGGGCTAGGGTTAGGGTTAGGGGACGGGGACGGTTTAGGGTCCAGGTGAGGGTACGGCAACGCTTTAGGGGGAGCGTGCGTGTGAGGGCGCGGGTTAGTGTTAGCGTACGGGTTAGGATTAGGGGACGGGTGAGGGTCAGGCTTCGGGGAAGGGTTAGGGTTAGGGTTCGGTCTAGGGTTAGTGTTAGGGGACGGGGACGGTTTCGGGTACAGGTGAGGGTACGGCAACGCTTTAGGGGGAGCGTGCGTGTGAGGGCGCGTGTTAGTGTTAGCGTACGGGTTAGGATTAGGGGACGGGTGAGGGTCAGGCTTCGGGGAAGTGTTACGGTTAGGGTTCGGGCTAGGGTCAGGGTTAGGGGACGGGGACGGTTTAGGGTCCAGGTGAGGGTACGGCAACGCTTTAGGGGGAGCGTGCGTGTGAGGGCGCGGGTTATTGTTAGCGTACGGGTTAGGATTAGGGGACGGGTGAGGGTCAGGCTTCGGGGAATGGTTAGGGTTAGGGTTCCGGCTAGGGTTAGGGTTAGGGGATGCGGAAAGTTTAGGGTCCAGGTGAGGGAACGGCAACGATTTAGGGGGAGCGTGCGTGTGAGGGCGTGGGTTAGTGTTAGCGTACGGGTTAGGATTAGGGGACGGGTGAGGGTCAGGCTTCGGGGAAGGGTTAGGGTTAGGGTTCGGGCTAGGGTTAGGGTTAGGGGACGGGGAAGGTTTCGGGTCCAGGTGAGGGTACGGCAACGCTTTAGGGGGAGCGTGCGTGTGAGGGCGCGGGTTAGTGTTAGCGTACGGCTTAGGATTAGGGGACGGGTGAGGGTCAGGCTTCGGGGAAGGGTTAGGGTTAGGGTTCGGGCTAGGGTTAGGGTTAGGGGACGGGGACGGTTTAGGGTCCAGGTGAGGGTACAGCAACGCTTTAGGGGGAGCGTGCGTGTGAGGGCGCGGGTTAGTGTTAGCGTACGGGTTAGGATTAGGGGACGGGTGAGGGTCAGGCTTCGGGGAAGGGATAGGGTCAGGGTTCGGGCTAGGGTTAGGGTTAGGGGACGGGGACGGTTTAGGGTCCAGGTGAGGGTACGGCAACGCTTTAGGGGGACCGTGCGTGTGAGGGCGCGGGTTAGTGTTAGCGTACGGGTTAGGATTAGGGGACGGGTGAGGGTCAGGCTTCGGGGAAGGGTTAGGGTTAGGGTTCGGGCTAGGGTTAGGGTTAGGGGACGGGGACGGTTTAGGGTCCAGGTGAGGGTACGGCAACGCTTTAGGGGGAGCGTGCGTGTGAGGGCGCGGGTTAGTGTTAGCGTACGGCTTAGGATTAGGGGATGGGTGAGGGTCAGGCTTCGGTGAAGTGTTAGGGTTAGGGTTCGGGCTAGGGTTAGGGTTAGGGGACGGGCACGGTTTAGGGTCCAGGTGAGGGTACGGCAATGCTTTAGGGGGAGCGTGCGTGTGAGGGCGCGGGTTAGTGTTAGCGTACGGGTTAGGATTAGGGGACGGGTGAGGGTCAGGCTTCGGGGAAGGGTTAGGGTTAGGGTTCGGTCTAGGGTTAGTGTTAGGGGACGGGGACGGTTTCGGGTACAGGTGAGGGTACGGCAACGCTTTAGGGGGAGCGTGCGTGTGAGGGCGCGTGTTAGTGTTAGCGTACGGGTTAGGATTAGGGGACGGGTGAGGGTCAGGCTTCGGGGAAGGGTTAGGGTTAGGGTTCGGGCTAGGGTTAGGGTTAGGGGACGGGGACGGTTTAGGGTCCAGGTGAGGGTACGGCAACGCTTTAGGGGGAGCGTGCGTGTGAGGGCGCGGGTTAGTGGTAGCGTACGGCTTAGGATTAGGGGACGGGTGAGGGTCAGGCTTCGGGGAAGGGTTAGGGTTAGGGTTCGGGCTAGGGTTAGGGTTAGGGGACGGGGACGGTTTAGGGTCCAGGTGAGGGTACGGCAACGCTTTAGGGGGAGCGTGCGTGTGAGGGCGCGGGTTAGTGTTAGCGTACGGGTTAGGATTAGTGGACGGGTGAGGGTCAGGCTTCGGGGAAGGGTTAGGGTTAGGGTTCGGTCTAGGGTTAGTGTTAGGGGACGGGGACGGTTTCGGGTACAGGTGAGGGTACGGCAACGCTTTAGGGGGAGCGTGCGTGTGAGGGCGCGTGTTAGTGTTAGCGTACGGGTTAGGATTAGGGGACGGGTGAGGGTCAGGCTTCGGGGAAGGGTTACGGTTAGGGTTCGGGCTAGGGTCAGGGTTAGGGGACGGGGACGGTTTAGGGTCCAGGTGAGGGTACGGCAACGCTTTAGGGGGAGCGTGCGTGTGAGGGCGTGGGTTAGTGTTAGCGTACGGGTTAGGATTAGGGGACGGGTGAGGGTCAGGCTTCGGGGAAGGGTTAGGGTTAGGGTTCGGGCTAGGGTTAGGCTTAGGGGACGGGGACGGTTTCGGGTCCAGGTGAGGGTACGGCAACGCTTTAGGGGGAGCGTGCGTGTGAGGGCGCGGGTTAGTGTTAGCGTACGGGTTAGGATTAGGGGACGGGTGAGGGTCAGGCTTCGGGGAAGGGTTAGGGTTAGGGTTCGGGCTAGAGTTAGGGTTAGGGGACAGGGACGGTTTAGGGTCCAGGTGAGGGTACGGCAACGCTTTAGGGGGAGCGTGCGTGTGAGGGCGCGGGTAAGTGTTAGCGTACGGGTTAGGATTAGGGGACGGGTGAGGGTCCGGCTTCGGGGAAGGGTTAGGGTTAGGGTTCGGGCTAGGGTTAGGGTTAGGGGACGGGCACGGTTTAGGGTCCAGGTGAGGGTACGGCAATGCTTTAGGGGGAGCGTGCGTGTGAGGGCGCAGGTTAGTGTTAGCGTACGGGTTAGGATTAGGGGACGGGTGAGGGTCAGGCTTCGGGGATGGGTTAGGGTTAGGGTTCGGGCTAGGGTTAGGTTTAGGGGACGGGGACGGTTTAGGGTCCAGGTGAGGGTACGGCAACGCTTTAGGGGGAGCGTGCGTGTGAGGGCGTGGGTTAATGTTAGCGTACGGGTTAAGATTAGGGGACGGGTGAGGGTCAGGCTTCGGGGAAGGGTTAGGGTTAGGGTTCGGGCTAGGGTTAGGGTTAGGGGACGGGGACGGTTTCGGGTCCAGGTGAGGGTACGGCAACGCTTTAGGTGGAGCGTGCGTGTGAGGGCGCGGGTTAGTGTTAGCGTACGGGTTAGGATTAGGGGACGGGTGAGGGTCAGGCTTCGGGGAAGGGTTAGGGTTAGGGTTCGGGCTAGGGTTAGGGTTAGGGGACGGGGACGGTTTAGGGTCCAGGTGAGGGTACGGCAACGCTTTAGGGGGACCGTGCGTGTGAGGGCGCGGGTTAGTGTTAGCGTACGGGTTAGGATTAGGGGACGGGTGAGGGTCAGGCTTCGGGGAAGGGTTAGGGTTAGGGTTCGGGTTAGGGTTAGGGTTAGGGGACGGGGACGGTTTAGGGTCCAGGTGAGGGTACGGCAACGCTTTAGGGGGAGCGTGCGTGTGAGGGCGCGGGTTAGTGGTAGCGTACGGCTTAGGATTAGGGGACGGGTGAGGGTCAGGCTTCGGGGAAGGGTTAGGGTTAGGGTTCGGGCTAGGGTTAGGGTTAGGGGACGGGGACGGTTTAGGGTCCAGGTGAGGGTACGGCAACGCTTTAGGGGGAGCGTGCGTGTGAGGGCGCGGGTTAGTGTTAGCGTACGGGTTAGGATTAGGGGACGGGTGAGGGTCAGGCTTCGGGGAAGGGTTAGGGTTAGGGTTCGGTCTAGGGTTAGTGTTAGGGGACGGGGACGGTTTCGGGTACAGGTGAGGGTACGGCAACGCTTTAGGGGGAGCGTGCGTGTGAGGGCGCGTGTTAGTGTTAGCGTACGGGTTAGGATTAGGGGACGGGTGAGGGTCAGGCTTCGGGGAAGTGTTACGGTTAGGGTTCGGGCTAGGGTCAGGGTTAGGGGACGGGGAAGGTTTAGGGTCCAGGTGAGGGTACGGCAACGCTTTAGGGGGAGCGTGCGTGTGAGGGCGCGGGTTATTGTTAGCGTACGGGTTAGGATTAGGGGACGGGTGAGGGTCAGGCTATGGGGAATGGTTAGGGTTAGGGTTCCGGCTAGGGTTAGGGTTAGGGGATGCGGAAGGTTTAGGGTCCAGGTGAGGGAACGGCAACGATTTAGGGGGAGCGTGCGTGTGAGGGCGCGGGTTAGTGTTAGCGTACGGGTTAGGATTAGGGGACGGGTGAGGGTCAGGCTTCGGGGAAGGGTTAGGGTTAGGGTTCGGGCTAGGGTTAGGGTTAGGGGACGGGGAAGGTTTCGGGTCCAGGTGAGGGTACGGCAACGCTTTAGGGGGAGCGTGCGTGTGAGGGCGCGGGTTAGTGTTAGCGTACGGCTTAGGATTAGGGGACGGGTGAGGGTCAGGCTTCGGGGAAGGGTTAGGGTTAGGGTTCGGGCTAGGGTTAGGGTTAGGGGACGGGGACGGTTTAGGGTCCAGGTGAGGGTACGGCAACGCTTTAGGGGGAGCGTGCGTGTGAGGGCGCGGGTTAGTGTTAGCGTACGGGTTAGGATTAGGGGACGGGTGAGGGTCAGGCTTCGGGGAAGGGATAGGGTCAGGGTTCGGGCTAGGGTTAGGGTTAGGGGACGGGGACGGTTTAGGGTCCAGGTGAGGGTACGGCAACGCTTTAGGGGGAGCGTGCGTGTGAGGGCCCGGGTTAGTGTTAGCGTACGGCTTAGGATTAGGGGATGGGTGAGGGTCAGGCTTCGGGGAAGGGTTAGGGTTAGGGTTCGGGCTAGGGTTAGGGTTAGGGGACGGGCACGGTTTAGGGTCCAGGTGAGGGTACGGCAATGCTTTAGGGGGAGCGTGCGTGTGAGGGCGCGGGTTAGTGTTAGCGTACGGGTTAGGATTAGGGGACGGGTGAGGGTCAGGCTTCGGGGATGGGTTAGGGTTAGGGTTCGGGCTAGGGTTAGGGTTAGGGGACGGGGACGGTTTAGGGTCCAGGTGAGGGTACGGCAACGCTTTAGGGGGAGCGTGCGTGTGAGGGCGTGGGTTAGTGTTAGCGTACGGCTTAAGATTAGGGGACGGGTGAGGGTCAGGCTTCGGGGAAGGGTTAGGGTTAGGGTTCGGGCTAGGGTTAGGGTTAGGGGACGGGGACGGTTTCGGGTCCAGGTGAGGGTACGGCAACGCTTTAGGTGGAGCGTGCGTGTGAGGGCGCGGGTTAGTGTTAGCGTACGGGTTAGGATTAGGGGACGGGTGAGGATCAGGCTTCGGGGAAGGGTTAGGGTTAGGGTTCGGGCTAGGGTTAGGGTTAGGGGACGGGGACGGTTTAGGGTCCAGGTGAGGGTACGGCAACGCTTTAGGGGGACCGTGCGTGTGAGGGCGCGGGTTAGTGTTAGCGTACGGGTTAGGATTAGGGGACGGGTGAGGGTCAGGCTTCGGGGAAGGGTTAGGGTTAGGGTTCGGGCTAGGGTTAGGTTTAGGGGACGGGGACGGTTTAGGGTCCAGGTGAGGGTACGGCAACGCTTTAGGGGGAGCGTGCGTGTGAGGGCGCGGGTTAGTGTTAGCGTACGGCTTAGGATTAGGGGATGGGTGAGGGTCAGGCTTCGGTGAAGTGTTAGGGTTAGGGTTCGGGCTAGGGTTAGGGTTAGGGGACGGGCACGGTTTAGGGTCCAGGTGAGGGTACGGCAATGCTTTAGGGGGAGCGTGCGTGTGAGGGCGCGGGTTAGTGTTAGCGTACGGGTTAGGATTAGGGGACGGGTGAGGGTCAGGCTTCGGGGATGGGTTAGGGTTAGGGTTCGGGCTAGGGTTAGGGTTAGGGGACGGGGACGGTTTAGGGTCCAGGTGAGGGTACGGCAACGCTTTAGGGGGAGCGTGCGTGTGAGGGCGTGGGTTAGTGTTAGCGTACGGCTTAAGATTAGGGGACGGGTGAGGGTCAGGCTTCGGGGAAGGGTTAGGGTTAGGGTTCGGGCTAGGGTTAGGGTTAGGGGACGGGGACGGTTTCGGCTCCAGGTGAGGGTACGGCAACGCTTTAGGTGGAGCGTGCGTGTGAGGGCGCGGGTTAGTGTTAGCGTACGGGTTAGGATTAGGGGACGGGTGAGGATCAGGCTTCGGGGAAGGGTTAGGGTTAGGGTTCGGGCTAGGGTTAGGGTTAGGGGACGGGGACGGTTTAGGGTCCAGGTGAGGGTACGGCAACGCTTTAGGGGGACCGTGCGTGTGAGGGCGCGGGTTAGTGTTAGCGTACGGGTTAGGATTAGGGGAC
Source organism: Stenella coeruleoalba (assembly GCF_951394435.1). Lineage (NCBI taxonomy): Eukaryota > Metazoa > Chordata > Mammalia > Artiodactyla > Delphinidae > Stenella > Stenella coeruleoalba. The sequence goes on from NW_027646390.1 coordinate 211,351, forward strand.
GGGTGAGGGTCAGGCTTCGGGGAAGGGTTAGGGTTAGGGTTCGGGCTAGGGTTAGGGTTAGGGGACGGGGACCGTTTAGGGTCCAGGTGAGGGTACGGCAACGCTTTAGGGGGAGCGTGCATGTGAGGGCGCGGGTTAGTGGTAGCGTACGGCTTAGGATTAGGGGACGGGTGAGGGTCAGGCTTCGGGGAAGGGTTAGGGTTAGGGTTCGGGCTAGGGTTAGGGTTAGGGGACGGGGACGGTTTAGGGTCCAGGTGAGGGTACGGCAACGCTTTAGGGGGAGCGTGCGTGTGAGGGCGCGGGTTAGTGTTAGCGTACGGGTTAGGATTAGGGGACGGGTGAGGGTCAGGCTTCGGGGAAGGGTTAGGGTTAGGGTTCGGTCTAGGGTTAGTGTTAGGGGACGGGGACGGTTTCGGGTACAGGTGAGGGTACGGCAACGCTTTAGGGGGAGCGTGCGTGTGAGGGCGCGTGTTAGTGTTAGCGTACGGGTTAGGATTAGGGGACGGGTGAGGGTCAGGCTTCGGGGAAGGGTTACGGTTAGGGTTCGGGCTAGGGTCAGGGTTAGGGGACGGGGACGGTTTAGGGTCCAGGTGAGGGTACGGCAATGCTTTAGGGGGAGCGTGCGTGTGAGGGCGCGGGTTAGTGTTAGCGTACGGGTTAGGATTAGGGGACGGGTGAGGGTCAGGCTTCGGGGAATGGTTAGGGTTAGGGTTCCGGCTAGGGTTAGGGTTAGGGGACGGGGAAGGTTTAGGGCCCAGGTGAGGGAACGGCAACGCTTTAGGGGGAGCGTGCGTTTGAGGGCGCGGGTTAGTGTTAGCGTACGGGTTAGGATTAGGGGACGGGTGAGGGTCAGGCTTCGGGGAAGGGTTAGTGTTAGGGTTCGGGCTAGGGTTAGGGTTAGGGGACGGGGACGGTTTAGGGTCCAGGTGAGGGTACGGCAACGCTTTACGGGGAGCGTGCGTGTGAGGGCGCGGGTTAGTGTTAGCGTACGGGTTAGGATTAGGGGACGGGTGAGGGTCAGGCTTCGGGGAAGGGTTAGGGTTAGGGTTTGGTCTAGGGTTAGTGTTAGGGAACGGGGACGGTTTCGGGTACAGGTGAGGGTACGGCAACGCTTTAGGGGGAGCGTGCGTGTGAGGGCGCGTGTTAGTGTTAGCGTACGGGTTAGGATTAGGGGACGGGTGAGGGTCAGGCTTCGGGGAAGGGTTACGGTTAGGGTTCGGGCTAGGGTCAGGGTTAGGGGACGGGGACGGTTTAGGGTCCAGGTGAGGGTACGGCAACGCTTTAGGGGGAGCGTGCGTGTGAGGGCGCGGGTTAGTGTTAGCGTACGGGTTAGGATTAGGGGACGGGTGAGGGTCAGGCTTCGGGGAAGGGTTAGGGTTAGGGTTCGGGCTAGGGTTAGGGTTAGGGTATGGGGACGGATTAGGGTCCAGGTGAGGGTACGGCAACGCTTTAGGGGGAGCGTGCGTGTGAGGGCGCGGGTTAGTGTTAGCGTACGGGTTAGGATTAGGGGACGGGTGAGGGTCAGGCTTCGGGGAAGGGTTAGGGTTAGGGTTCGGGCTAGAGTTAGGGTTAGGGGACAGGGACGGTTTAGGGTCCAGGTGAGGGTACGGCAACGCTTTAGGGGGAGCGTGCGTGTGAGGGCGCGGGTAAGTGTTAGCGTACGGGTTAGGATTAGGGGACGGGTGAGGGTCCGGCTTCGGGGAAGGGTTAGGGTTAGGGTTCGGGCTAGGGTTAGGGTTAGGGGACGGGCACGGTTTAGGGTCCAGGTGAGGGTACGGCAATGCTTTAGGGGGAGCGTGCGTGTGAGGGCGCGGGTTAGTGTTAGCGTACGGGTTAGGATTAGGGGACGGGTGAGGGTCAGGCTTCGGGGATGGGTTAGGGTTAGGGTTCGGGCTAGGGTTAGGGTTAGGGGACGGGGACGGTTTAGGGTCCAGGTGAGGGTACGGCAACGCTTTAGGGGGAGCGTGCGTGTGAGGGCGTGGGTTAATGTTAGCGTACGGGTTAAGATTAGGGGACGGGTGAGGGTCAGGCTTCGGGGAAGGGTTAGGGTTAGGGTTCGGGCTAGGGTTAGGGTTAGGGGACGGGGACGGTTTCGGGTCCAGGTGAGGGTACGGCAACGCTTTAGGTGGAGCGTGCGTGTGAGGGCGCGGGTTAGTGTTAGCGTACGGGTTAGGATTAGGGGACGGGTGAGGGTCAGGCTTCGGGGAAGGGTTAGGGTTAGGGTTCGGGCTAGGGTTAGGGTTAGGGGACGGGGACGGTTTAGGGTCCAGGTGAGGGTACGGCAACGCTTTAGGGGGACCGTGCGTGTGAGGGCGCGGGTTAGTGTTAGCGTACGGGTTAGGATTAGGGGACGGGTGAGGGTCAGGCTTCGGGGAAGGGTTAGGGTTAGGGTTCGGGTTAGGGTTAGGGTTAGGGGACGGGGACGGTTTAGGGTCCAGGTGAGGGTACGGCAACGCTTTAGGGGGAGCGTGCGTGTGAGGGCGCGGGTTAGTGGTAGCGTACGGCTTAGGATTAGGGGACGGGTGAGGGTCAGGCTTCGGGGAAGGGTTAGGGTTAGGGTTCGGGCTAGGGTTAGGGTTAGGGGACGGGGACGGTTTAGGGTCCAGGTGAGGGTACGGCAACGCTTTAGGGGGAGCGTGCGTGAGAGGGCGCGGGTTAGTGTTAGCGTACGGGTTAGGATTAGGGGACGGGTGAGGGTCAGGCTTCGGGGAAGGGTTAGGGTTAGGGTTCGGTCTAGGGTTAGTGTTAGGGGACGGGGACGGTTTCGGGTACAGGTGAGGGTACGGCAACGCTTTAGGGGGAGCGTGCGTGTGAGGGCGCGTGTTAGTGTTAGCGTACGGGTTAGGATTAGGGGACGGGTGAGGGTCAGGCTTCGGGGAAGTGTTACGGTTAGGGTTCGGGCTAGGGTCAGGGTTAGGGGACGGGGACGGTTTAGGGTCCAGGTGAGGGTACGGCAACGCTTTAGGGGGAGCGTGCGTGTGAGGGCGCGGGTTAGTGTTAGCGTACGGGTTAGGATTAGGGGACGGGTGAGGGTCAGGCTTCTGGGAATGGTTAGGGTTAGGGTTCCGGCTAGGGTTAGGGTTAGGGGATGGGGAAGGTTTAGGGTCCAGGTGAGGGAACGGCAACGATTTAGGGGGAGCGTGCGTGTGAGGGCGCGGGTTAGTGTTAGCGTACGGGTTAGGATTAGGGGACGGGTGAGGGTCAGGCTTCGGGGAAGGGTTAGAGTTAGGGTTCGGGCTAGGGATAGGGTTAGGGGACGGGGACGGTTTCGGGTCCAGGTGAGGGTACGGCAACGCTTTAGGGGGAGCGTGCGTGTGAGGGCGCGGGTTAGTGTTAGCGTACGGGTTAGGATTAGGGGACGGGTGAGGGTCAGGCTTCGGGGAAGGGTTAGGGTTAGGGTTCGGGCTAGGGTTAGGGTTAGGGGACGGGGACGGTTTAGGGTCCAGGTGAGGGTACGGCAACGCTTTAGGGGGAGCGTGCGTGTGAGGGCGCGGGTTAGTGTTAGCGTACGGGTTAGGATTAGGGGACGGGTGAGGGTCAGGCTTCGGGGAAGGGATAGGGTCAGGGTTCGGGCTAGGGTTAGGGTTAGGGGACGGGGACGGTTTAGGGTCCAGGTGAGGGTACGGCAACGCTTTAGGGGGAGCGTGCGTGTGAGGGAGCGGGTTAGTGTTAGCGTACGGCTTAGGATTAGGGGATGGGTGAGGGTCAGGCTTCTGGGAAGGGTTAGGGTTAGGGTTCGGGCTAGGGTTAGGGTTAGGGGACGGGCACGGTTTAGGGTCCAGGTGAGGGTACGGCAATGCTTTAGGGGGAGCGTGCGTGTGAGGGCGCGGGTTAGTGTTAGCGTACGGGTTAGGATTAGGGGACGGGTGAGGGTCAGGCTTCGGGGATGGGTTAGGGTTAGGGTTCGGTCTAGGGTTAGGGTTAGGGGACGGGGACGGTTTAGGGTCCAGGTGAGGGTACGGCAACGCTTTAGGGGGAGCGTGCGTGTAAGGGCGTGGGTTAGTGTTAACGTACGGCTTAAGATTAGGGGACGGGTGAGGGTCAGGCTTCGGGGAAGGGTTAGGGTTAGGGTTCGGGCTAGGGTTAGGGTTAGGGGACGGGGACGGTTTCGGCTCCAGGTGAGGGTACGGCAACGCTTTAGGTGGAGCGTGCGTGTGAGGGCGCGGGTTAGTGTTAGCGTACGGGTTAGGATTAGGGGACGGGTGAGGATCAGGCTTCGGGGAAGGGTTAGGGTTAGGGTTCGGGCTAGGGTTAGGGTTAGGGGACGGGGACGGTTTAGGGTCCAGGTGAGGGTACGGCAACGCTTTAGGGGGACCGTGCGTGTGAGGGCGCGGGTTAGTGTTAGCGTACGGGTTAGGATTAGGGGACGGGTGAGGGTCAGGCTTCGGGGAAGGGTTAGGGTTAGGGTTCGGGCTAGGGTTAGGTTTAGGGGACGGGGACGGTTTAGGGTCCAGGTGAGGGTACGGCAACGCTTTAGGGGGAGCGTGCATGTGAGGGCGCGGGTTAGTGGTAGCGTACGGCTTAGGATTAGGGGACGGGTGAGGGTCAGGCTTCGGGGAAGGGTTAGGGTTAGGGTTCGGGCTAGGGTTAGGGTTAGGGGACGGGGACGGTTTAGGGTCCAGGTGAGGGTACGGCAACGCTTTAGGGGGAGCGTGCGTGTGAGGGCGCGGGTTAGTGTTAGCGTACGGGTTAGGATTAGGGGACGGGTGAGGGTCAGGCTTCGGGGAAGGGTTAGGGTTAGGGTTCGGTCTAGGGTTAGTGTTAGGGGACGGGGACGGTTTCGGGTACAGGTGAGGGTACGGCAACGCTTTAGGGGGAGCGTGCGTGTGAGGGCGCGTGTTAGTGTTAGCGTACGGGTTAGGATTAGGGGACGGGTGAGGGTCAGGCTTCGGGGAAGGGTTACGGTTAGGGTTCGGGCTAGGGTCAGGGTTAGGGGACGGGGACGGTTTAGGGTCCAGGTGAGGGTACGGCAACGCTTTAGGGGGAGCGTGCGTGTGAGGGCGCGGGTTAGTGTTAGCGTACGGGTTAGGATTAGGGGACGGGTGAGGGTCAGGCTTCGGGGAATGGTTAGGGTTAGGGTTCCGGCTAGGGTTAGGGTTAGGGGACGGGGAAGGTTTAGGGCCCAGGTGAGGGAACGGCAACGCTTTAGGGGGAGCGTGCGTGTGAGGGCGCGGGTTAGTGTTAGCGTACGGGTTAGGATTAGGGGACGGGTGAGGGTCAGGCTTCGGGGAAGGGTTAGTGTTAGGGTTCGGGCTAGGGTTAGGGTTAGGGGACGGGGACGGTTTCGGGTCCAGGTGAGGGTACGGCAACGCTTTAGGGGGAGCGTGCGTGTGAGGGCGCGGGTTAGTGTTAGCGTATGGCTTAGGATTAGGGGACGGGTGAGGGTCAGGCTTCGGGGAAGGGTTAGGGTTATGGTTCGGGCTAGGGTTAGGGGACGGGGACGGTTTAGGGTCCAGGTGAGGGTACGGCAACGCTTTAGGGGGAGCGTGCGTGTGAGGGCGCGGGTTAGTGTTAGCGTACGGGTTAGGATTAGGGGACGGGTGAGGGTCAGGCTTCGGGGAAGGGATAGGGTCAGGGTTCGGGCTAGGGTTAGGGTTAGGGGACGGGGACGGTTTAGGGTTCAGGTGAGGGTACGGCAACGCTTTAGGGGGAGCGTGCGTGTGAGGGCGCGGGTTAGTGTTAGCGTACGGCTTAGGATTAGGGGATGGGTGAGGGTCAGGCTTCGGGGAAGGGTTGGGGTTAGGGTTCGGGCTACGGTTAGGGTTAGGGGACGGGGAAGGTTTAGGGTCCAGGTGAGGGTACGGCAACGCTTTAGGGGGAGCGTGCGTGTGAGGGCGCGGGTTAGTGTTAGCGTACGGGTTAGGATTAGGGGACGGGTGAGGGTCAGGCTTCGGGGAAGGGTTAGGGTTAGGGTTCGGGCTAGGGTTAGGGTTAGGGGACGGGGACGGTTTAGGGTCCAGGTGAGGGTACGGCAATGCTTTAGGGGGAGCGTGCGTGTGAGGGCGCGGGTTAGTGTTAGCGTACGGGTTAGGATTAGGGGACGGGTGAGGGTCAGGCTTCGGGGAAGGGTTAGGGTTAGGGTTCGGACTAGAGTTAGGGTTAGGGGACGGGGACGGTTTAGGGTCCAGGTGAGGGTACGGCAACGTTTTAGGGGGAGCGTGCGTGTGAGGGCGTGGGTTACTGTTAGCGTACGGGTTAGGATTAGGGGACGGGTGAGGGTCCGGCTTTGGGGAAGGGTTAGGGTTAGGGTTAGGGTTCGGGCTAGGGTTAGGGTTAGGGGACGGGGACGGTTTAGGGTCCAGGTGAGGGTACAGCAACGCTTTAGGGGGAGCGTGCGTGTGAGGGCGCGGGTTAGTGTTAGCGTACGGGTTAGGATTAGGGGACGGGTGAGGGTCAGGCTTCGGGGAAGGGTTAGGGCTAGGGTTCGGGCTAGGGTTAGGGTTAGGGGACGGGGACGGTTAGGGTTCAGGTGAGGGTACGGCAACGCTTTAGGGGGAGCGTGCGTGTGAGGGCGCGGGTTAGTGTTAGCGTACGGGTTAGGATTAGGGGACGGGTGAGGGTCAGGCTTCGGGGAAGGGATAGGGTCAGGGTTCGGGCTAGGGTTAGGGTTAGGGGACGGGGACGGTTTAGGGTTCAGGTGAGGGTACGGCAACGCTTTAGGGGGAGCGTGCGTGTGAGGGCGCGGGTTAGTGTTAGCGTACGGCTTAGGATTAGGGGATGGGTGAGGGTCAGGCTTCGGGGAAGGGTTGGGGTTAGGGTTCGGGCTACGGTTAGGGTTAGGGGACGGGGAAGGTTTAGGGTCCAGGTGAGGGTACGGCAACGCTTTAGGGGGACCGTGCGTGTGAGGGCGCGGTTTAGTGTTAGCGTACGGGTTAGGATTAGGGGACGGGTGAGGGTCAGGCTTCGGGGAAGGGTTAGGGTTAGGGTTCGGGCTAGGGTTAGGGTTAGGGGACGGGGACGGTTTAGGGTCCAGGTGAGGGTACGGCAATGCTTTAGGGGGAGCGTGCGTGTGAGGGCGCGGGTTAGTGTTAGCGTACGGGTTAGGATTAGGGGACGGGTGAGGGTCAGGCTTCGGGGAAGGGTTAGGGTTAGGGTTCGGACTAGAGTTAGGGTTAGGGGACGGGGACGGTTTAGGGTCCAGGTGAGGGTACGGCAACGTTTTAGGGGGAGCGTGCGTGTGAGGGCGTGGGTTACTGTTAGCGTACGGGTTAGGATTAGGGGACGGGTGCGGGTCCGGCTTTGGGGAAGGGTTAGGGTTAGGGTTAGGGTTCGGGCTAGGGTTAGGGTTAGGGGACGGGGACGGTTTAGGGTCCAGGTGAGGGTACAGCAACGCTTTAGGGGGAGCGTGCGTGTGAGGGCGCGGGTTAGTGTTAGCGTACGGGTTAGGATTAGGGGACGGGTGAGGGTCAGGCTTCGGGGAAGGGTTAGGGCTAGGGTTCGGGCTAGGGTTAGGGTTAGGGGACGGGGACGGTTAGGGTTCAGGTGAGGGTACGGCAACGCTTTAGGGGGAGCGTGCGTGTGAGGGCGCGGGTTAGTGTTAGCGTACGGCTTAGGATTAGGGGACGGGTGAGGGTCAGGCTTCGGGGAAGGGTTAGGGTTAGGGTTCGGGCTACGGTTAGGGTTGGGGACGGGGAAGGTTTAGGGTCCAGGTGAGTGTACGGCAACGCTTTAGGGGGAGCGTGCGTGTGAGGGCGTGGGTTAGTGTTAGCGAACGGGTTAGGATTAGGGGACGGGTGAGGTTCAGGCTTCGGGGAAGGGTTAGGGTTAGGGTGCGGGCTAGGGTTAGGGTTAGGGGACGGGGACGGTTTAGGGTCCAGGTGAGGGTACGGCAACGCTTTAGGGGGAGCGTGCGTGTGAGGGCACGGGTTAGTGTTAGCGTACGGGTTAGGATTAGGGGATGGGTGAGGGTCAGGCTTCGGGGAAGGGTTAGGGTTAGGGTTCGGGCTAGGGTTAGGGTTAGGGGACGGGGACGGTTTAGGGTCCAGGTGAGGGTACGGCAACGCTTTAGGGGGAGCGTGCGTGTGAGGGCGCGGGTTAGTGTTAGCGTACGGCTTAGGATTAGGGGACGGGTGAGGGTCAGGCTTCGGGGAAGGGTTAGGTTTAGGGTTCGGGCTACGGTTAGGGTTAGGGGACGGGGAAGGTTTAGGGTCCAGGTGAGGGTACGGCAACGCTTTAGGGGGAGCGTGCGTGTGAGGGCGCCGGTTAGTGTTAGCGTACGGGTTAGGATTAGGGGACGGGTGAGGGTCAGGCTTCGGGGAAGGGTTAGGGTTAGGGTTCTGGCTAGGGTTAGGGTTAGGGGACGGGGACGGTTTAGGGTCCAGGTGAGGGTACGGCAACGCTTTAGGGGGAGCGTGCGTGTGAGGGCGCGGGTTAGTGTTAGCGTACGGGTTAGGATTAGGGGACGGGTGAGGGTCAGGCTTCGGGGAAGGGTTAGGGTTAGGGTTCGGGCTAGGGTTAGGGTTAGGGGACGGGGACGGTTTAGGGTCCAGGTGAGGGTACGGCAACGCTTTAGGGGGAGCGTGCGTGTGAGGGCACGTGTTAGTGTTAGCGTACGGGTTAGGATTAGGGGACGGGTGAGGGTCAGGCTTCGGGGAAGGGTTAGGGTTAGGGTTCGGGCTAGGGTTAGGGTTAGGGGACGGGGACGGTTTAGGGTCCAGGAGAGGGTACGGCAACGCTTTAGGGGGAGCGAGCGTGTGAGGGCGCGCGTTAGTGTTAGCGTACGGCTTAGGATTAGGGGACGGGTGAGGGTCAGGCTTCGGGGAAGGGTTAGGGTTAGGGTTCGGGCTAGGGTTAGGGTTAGGGGACGGGGACGGTTTAGGGTCCAAGTGAGGGTACGGCAACGCTTTAGGGGGAGCGTGCGTGTGAGGGCGCGGGTTAGTGTTAGCGTGCGGCTTAGGATTAGGGGACGGGTGAGGGTCAGGCTTCGGGGAAGGGTTAGGGTTAGGGTTCGGGCTAGGGTTAGGGTTAGGGGATGGGGACGGTTTAGGGTCCAGGTGAGGGTACGGCAACGCTTTAGGGGGAGCGTGCGTGTGAGGGCGCGGGTTAGTGTTAGCGTACGGCTTAGGATTAGGGGACGGGTGAGGGTCAGGCTTCGGGGAAGGGTTAGGGTTAGGGGTTGGGCTAGGGTTAGGGTTAGGGGACGGGGACGGTTTCGGGTCCAGGTGAGGGTACGGCAACGCTTTAGGGGGAGCGTGCGTGTGAGGGCGCGGGTTAGTGTTAGCGTACGGGTTAGGATTAGGGGACGGGTGAGGTTCAGGCTTCGGGGAAGGGTTAGGGTTAGGGTTCGGGCTAGGGTTAGGGTTAGGGGATGGGGACGGTTTAGGGTCCAGGTGAGGGTACGGCAACGTTTTAGGGGGAGCGTGCGTGTGAGGGCGCGTGTTAGTGTTAGCGTACGCGTTAGGATTAGGGGACGGGTGAGGGTCAGGCTTCGGGGAAGGGTTAGGGTTAGGGTTCGGGCTAGGGATAGGGTTAGGGGACGGGGACGGTTTAGGGTCCAGGTGAGGGTACGGCAACGCTTTAGGGGGAGCGTGCGTGTGAGGGCGCGGGTTAGTGTTAGCGTACGGGTTAGGATTAGGGGACGGGTGAGGGTCAGGCTTCGGGGAAGGGTTAGGGTTAGGGTTCGGACTAGAGTTAGGGTTAGGGGACGGGGACGGTTTAGGGTCCAGGTGAGGGTACGGCAACGTTTTAGGGGGAGCGTGCGTGTGAGGGCGTGGGTTACTGTTAGCGTACGGGTTAGGATTAGGGGACGGGTGAGGGTCCGGCTTTGGGGAAGGGTTAGGGTTAGGGTTAGGGTTCGGGCTAGGGTTAGGGTTAGGGGACGGGGACGGTTTAGGGTCCAGGTGAGGGTACGGCAACGCTTTAGGGGGAGCGTGCGTGTGAGGGCGCGGGTTAGTGTTAGCGTACGGGTTAGGATTAGGGGACGGGTGAGGGTCAGGCTTCGGGGAAGGGTTAGGGCTAGGGTTCGGGCTAGGGTTAGGGTTAGGGTTAGGGGACGGTTAGGGTTCAGGTGAGGGTACGGCAACGCTTTAGGGGGAGCGTGCGTGTGAGGGCGCGGGTTAGTGTTAGCGTACGGCTTAGGATTAGGGGACGGGTGAGGGTCAGGCTTCGGGGAAGGGTTAGGGTTAGGGTTCGGGCTACGGTTAGGGTTGGGGACGGGGAAGGTTTAGGGTCCAGGTGAGTGTACGGCAACGCTTTAGGGGGAGCGTGCGTGTGAGGGCGTGGGTTAGTGTTAGCGAACGGGTTAGGATTAGGGGACGGGTGAGGGTCAGGCTTCGGGGAAGGGTTAGGGTTAGGGTGCGGGCTAGGGTTAGGGTTAGGGGACGGGGACGGTTTAGGGTCCAGGTGAGGGTACGGCAACGCTTTAGGGGGAGCGTGCGTGTGAAGGCACGGGTTAGTGTTAGCGTATGGGTTAGGATTAGGGGATGGGTGAGGGTCAGGCTTCGGGGAAGGGTTAGGGTTAGGGTTCGGGCTAGGGTTAGGGTTAGGGGACGGGGACGGTTTAGGGTCCAGGTGAGGGTACGGCAACGCTTTAGGGGGAGCGTGCGTGTGAGGGCGCGGGTTAGTGTTAGCGTACGGCTTAGGATTAGGGGACGGGTGAGGGTCAGGCTTCGGGGAAGGGTTAGGTTTAGGGTTCGGGCTACGGTTAGGGTTAGGGGACGGGGAAGGTTTAGGGTCCAGGTGAGGGTACGGCAACGCTTTAGGGGGAGCGTGCGTGTGAGGGCGCCGGTTAGTGTTAGCGTACGGGTTAGGATTAGGGGACGGGTGAGGGTCAGGCTTCGGGGAAGGGTTAGGGTTAGGGTTCTGGCTAGGGTTAGGGTTAGGGGACGGGGACGGTTTAGGGTCCAGGTGAGGGTACGGCAACGCTTTAGGGGGAGCGTGCGTGTGAGGGCGCGGGTTAGTGTTAGCGTACGGGTTAGGATTAGGGGACGGGTGAGGGTCAGGCTTCGGGGAAGGGTTAGGGTTAGGGTTCGGGCTAGGGTTAGGGTTAGGGGACGGGGACGGTTTAGGGTCCAGGTGAGGGTACGGCAACGCTTTAGGGGGAGCGTGCGTGTGAGGGCACGTGTTAGTGTTAGCGTACGGGTTAGGATTAGTGGACGGGTGAGGGTCAGGCTTCGGGGAAGGGTTAGGGTTAGGGTTCGGGCTAGGGTTAGGGTTAGGGGACGGGGACGGTTTAGGGTCCAGGAGAGGGTACGGCAACGCTTTAGGGGGAGCGTGCGTGTGAGGGCGCGCGTTAGTGTTAGCGTACGGCTTAGGATTAGGGGACGGGTGAGGGTCAGGCTTCGGGGAAGGGTTAGGGTTAGGGTTCGGGCTAGGGTTAGGGTTAGGGGACGGGGACGGTTTAGGGTCCAAGTGAGGGTACGGCAACGCTTTAGGGGGAGCGTGCGTGTGAGGGCGCGGGTTAGTGTTAGCGTGCGGCTTAGGATTAGGGGACGGGTGAGGGTCAGGCTTCGGGGAAGGGTTAGGGTTAGGGTTCGGGCTAGGGTTAGGGTTAGGGGATGGGGACGGTTTAGGGTCCAGGTGAGGGTACGGCAACGCTTTAGGGGGAGCGTGCGTGTGAGGGCGCGGGTTAGTGTTAGCGTACGGCTTAGGATTAGGGGACGGGTGAGGGTCAGGCTTCGGGGAAGGGTTAGGGTTAGTGGTTGGGCTAGGGTTAGGGTTAGGGGACGGGGACGGTTTCGGGTCCAGGTGAGGGTACGGCAACGCTTTAGGGGGAGCGTGCGTGTGAGGGCGCGGGTTAGTGTTAGCGTACGGGTTAGGATTAGGGGACGGGTGAGGTTCAGGCTTCGGGGAAGGGTTAGGGTTAGGGTTCGGGCTAGGGTTAGGGTTAGGGGATGGGGACGGTTTAGGGTCCAGGTGAGGGTACGGCAACGTTTTAGGGGGAGCGTGCGTGTGAGGGCGCGTGTTAGTGTTAGCGTACGCGTTAGGATTAGGGGACGGGTGAGGGTCAGGCTTCGGGGAAGGGTTAGGGTTAGGGTTCGGGCTAGGGTTAGGGTTAGGGGACGGGGACGGTTTAGGGTCCAGGTGAGGGTACGGCAACGCTTTAGGGGGAGCGTGCGTGTGAGGGCGCGGGTTAGTGTTAGCGTACGGGTTAGGATTAGGGGACGGGTGAGGGTCAGGCTTCGGGGAAGGGTTAGGGTTAGGGTTCGGGCTAGGGTTAGGGTTAGGGGATGGGGAAGCTTTAGGGTCCAGGTGAGGGTTCGGCAACGCTTTAGGGGGAGCGTGCGTGTGAGGGCGTGGGTTAGTGTTAGCGTACGGGTTAGGATTAGGGGACGGGTGAGGGTCAGGCTTCGGGGAAGGTTTAGGGTTAGGGTTCGGGCTAGGGTAAGGGTTAAGGGACGGGGACGGTTTAGGGTCCAGGTGAGGGTATGGCAACGCTTTAGGGGGAGCGTGCGTGTGAGGACGCGGGTTAGTGTTAGCGTACGGGTTAGGATTAGGGGACGGGTGAGGGTCAGGCATCGGGGAAGGGTTAGGGTTAGGGTTCGGGCTAGGGTTAGGGTTAGGGGATGGGGACGGTTTAGGGTCTAGGTGAGGGTACGGCAACGCTTTAGGGGGAGCGTACGTGTGAGGGCGCGGGTTAGTGTTAGCGTACGGGTTAGGATTAGGGGACGGGTGAGGGTCAGGCTTCTGGGAAGGGTTAGGGTTAGGGTTCGGGCTAGGGTTAGGGTTAGGGGACGGGGACGGTTTAGGGTCCAGGTGAGGGTACGGCAACGCTTTAGGGGGAGCGAGTGTGTGAGGGCGCGGGTTAGTGTTAGCGTACGGGTTAGGATTAGGGGACGGGTGAGGGTCAGGCTTCGGGGAAGGGTTAGGGTTAGGGTTCGGGCTAGGGTTAAGGTTAGGGGACGGTTACGGTTTAGGGTCCAGGTGAGGGTACGGCAACGCTTTAGGGGGAGCGAGTGTGTGAGGGCGCGGGTTAGTGTTAGCGTACGGGTTAGGATTAGGGGACGGGTGAGGGTCAGGCTTCGGGGAAGGGTTAGGGTTAGGGTTCGGGCTAGGGTTAAGGTTAGGGGACGGGGACGGTTTAGGGTCCAGGTGAGGGTACGGCAACGCTTTAGGGGAAGCGTGCGTGTGAGGGCGCGGGTTAGTGTTAGCGTACGGCTTAGGATTAGGGGACGGGTGAGGGTCAGGCTTCGGGGAAGGGTTAGGGTTAGGGTTCGGGCTACGGTTAGGGTTAGGGGACGGGGAAGGTTTAGGGTCCAGGTGAGGGTACGGCAACGCTTTAGGGGGAGCGTGCGTGTGAGGGCGCGGGTTAGTGTTAGCGTACGGGTTAGGATTAGGGGACGGGTGAGGGTCAGCCTTCGGGGAAGGGTTAGGGTTAGGGTTCGGGCTAGGGTTAGGGTTAGGGGATGGGGACGGTTTAGGGTCCAGGTGAGGGTACGGCAACGTTTTAGGGGGAGCGTGCGTGTGAGGGCGCGTGTTAGTGTTAGCGTACGCGTTAGGATTAGGGGACGGGTGAGGGTCAGGCTTCGGGGAAGGGTTAGGGTTAGGGTTCGGGCTAGGGTTAGGGTTAGGGGACGGGGACGGTTTAGGGTCCAGGTGAGGGTACGGCAACGCTTTAGGGGGAGCGTGCGTGTGAGGGCGCGGGTTAGTCTTAGCGTACGGGTTAGGATTAGCGGACGGGTGAGGGTCAGGCTTCGGGGAAGGGTTAGGGTTAGGGTTCGGGCTAGGGTTAGGGTTAGGGGATGGGGAAGCTTTAGGGTCCAGGTGAGGGTACGGCAACGCTTTAGGGGGAGCGTGCGTGTGAGGGCGTGGGTTAGTGTTAGCGTACGGGTTAGGATTAGGGGACGGGTGAGGGTCAGGCTTCGGGGAAGGGTTAGGGTTAGGGTTCGGGCTAGGGTTAGGGTTAGGGGACGGGGACGGTTTAGGGTCTAGGTGAGGGTACGGCAACGCTTTAGGGGGAGCGTACGTGTGAGGGCCCGGGTTAGTGTTAGCGTACGGGTTAGGATTAGGGGACGGGTGAGGGTCAGGCTTCGGGGAAGGGTTAGGGTTAGGGTTCGGGCTAGGGTTAGGGTTAGGGGACGGGGACGGTTTCGGGTCCAGGTGAGGGTACGGCAACGCTTTAGGGGGAGCGTGCGTGTGAGGGCACGCGTTAGTGTTAGCGTACGGGTTAGGATTAGGGGACGGGTGAGGGTCAGGCTTCGGGGAAGGGTTAGGGTTAGGGTTCGGGCTAGGGTTAGGGTTAGGGTACGGGGACGGTTTAGGGTCCAGGAGAGGGTACGGCAACGCTTTAGGGGGAGCGTGCGTGTGAGGGCGCGCGTTAGTGTTAGCGTACGGCTTAGGATTAGGGGACGGGTGAGGGTCAGGCTTCGGGGAAGGGTTAGGGTTAGGGTTCGGGCTAGGGTTAGGGTTAGGGGACGGGGACGGTTTAGGGTCCAAGTGAGGGTACGGCAACGCTTTAGGGGGAGCGTGCGTGTGAGGGCGCGCGTTAGTGTTAGCGTGCGGCTTAGGATTAGGGGACGGGTGAGGGTCAGGCTTCGGGGAAGGGTTAGGGTTAGGGTTCGGGCTAGGGTTAGGGTTAGGGGACGGGGACGGTTTAGGGTCCAGGTGAGGGTACGGCAACGCTTTAGGGGGAGCGTGCGTGTGAGGGCGTGGGTTAGTGTTAGCGTACGGCTTAGGATTAGGGGACGGGTGAGGGTCAGGCTTCGGGGAAGGGTTAGGGTTAGGGTTTGGGCTAGGGTTAGGGTTAGGGGACGGGGACGGTTTAGGGTCCAGGTGAGGGTACAGCAACGCTTTAGGGAGAGCGTGCGTATGAGGGCGCGGGTTAGTGTTAGCGTACGGGTTAGGATTAGGGGACGGGTGAGGGTCAGGCTTCTGGGAAGGGTTAGGGTTAGGGTTCGGGCTAGGGTTAGGGTTAGGGGACGGGGACGGTTTAGGGTCCAGGTGAGGGTACGGCAACGCTTTAGGGGGAGCGTGCGTGTGAGGGCGCGGGTTAGTGTTAGCGTACGGGTTAGGATTAGGGGACGGGTGAGGGTCAGGCTTCGGGGAAGGGTTAGGGTTAGGGTTCGGGCTAGGGTTAGGGTTAGGGGACGGGGACGGTTTCGGGTCCAGGTGAGGGTACGGCAACATTTTAGGGGGAGCGTGCGTGTGAGGGCGCGGGTTAATGATAGCGTACGGGTTAGGATTAGGGGACGGGTGAGGGTCAGGCTTCGGGGAAGGGTTAGGGTTAGGGTTCGGGCTAGGGTTAGGGTTAAGGGACGGGGACGGTTTAGGGTCCAGGTGAGGGTACGGCAATGCTTTAGGGGGAGCGTGCGTGTGAGGGCGCGGGTTAGTGTTAGCGTACGGGTTAGGATTAGGGGACGATTTAGGGTCAGGCTTCTGGGAAGGGTTAGGGTTAGGGTTCGGGCTAGGGTTAGGGTTAGGGGACGGGGACGGTTTAGGGTCCAGGTGAGGGTACGGCAACGTTTTAGGGGGAGCGTGCGTGTGAGGGCGCGGGTTAGTGTTAGCGTACGGGTTAGGATTAGGGGACGGGTGAGGGTCAGGCTTCGGGGAAGGGTTAGGGTTAGGGTTCGGGCTAGGGTTAGGGTTAGGGGATGGGGACGGTTTAGGGTCCAGGTGAGGGTACGGCAACGCTTTAGGGGGAGCGTGCGTGTGAGGGCGCGTGTTAGTGTTAGCGTACGGGTTAGGATTAGGGGACGGGTGAGGGTCAGGCTTCGGGGAAGGGTTAGGGTTAGGGTTCGGGCTAGGGTTAGGGTTAGGGGACGGGGACTGTTTAGGGTCCAGGTGAGGGTATGGCAACGCTTTAGGGGGAGCGTGCGTGTGAGGGCGCGGGTTAGTGTTAGCGTACGGGTTAGGATTAGGGGACGGGTGAGGGTCAGGCTTCGGGGAAGGGTTAGGGTTAGGGTTCGGGCTAGGGTTAGGGTTAGGGGATGGGGAAGGTTTAGGGTCCAGGTGAGGGTACGGCAACGCTTTAGGGGGAGCGTGCATGTGAGGGCGCGGGTTAGTGTTAGCGTACGGGTTAGGATTAGGGGACGGGTGAGGGTCAGGCTTCGGGGAAGGTTTAGGGTTAGGGTTCGGGCTAGGGTAGGGGTTAAGGGACGGGGACGGTTTAGGGTCCAGGTGAGGGTACGGCAACGCTTTAGGGGGAGCGTGCGTGTGAGGATGCGGGTTACTGTTAGCGTACGGGTTAGGATTAGGGGACGGGTGAGGGTCAGGCATCGGGGAAGGGTTAGGGTTAGGGTTCGGGCTAGGGTTAGGGTTAGGGGACGGGGACGGTTTAGGGTCCAGGTGAGGGTACGGCAACGCTTTAGGGGGAGCGTGCGTGTGAGGGCGCGGGTTAGTCTTAGCGTACGGGTTAGGATTAGCGGACGGGTGAGGGTCAGGCTTCGGGGAAGGGTTAGGGTTAGGGTTCGGGCTAGGGTTAGGGTTAGGGGATGGGGAAGCTTTAGGGTCCAGGTGAGGGTACGGCAACGCTTTAGGGGGAGCGTGCGTGTGAGGGCGTGGGTTAGTGTTAGCGTACGGGTTAGGATTAGGGGACGGGTGAGGGTCAGGCTTCGGGGAAGGGTTAGGGTTAGGGTTCGGGCTAGGGTTAGGGTTAGGGGACGGGGACGGTTTAGGGTCTAGGTGAGGGTACGGCAACGCTTTAGGGGGAGCGTACGTGTGAGGGCGCGGGTTAGTGTTAGCGTACGGGTTAGGATTAGGGGACGGGTGAGGGTCAGGCTTCGGGGAAGGGTTAGGGTTAGGGTTCGGGCTAGGGTTAGGGTTAGGGGACGGGGACGGTTTCGGGTCCAGGTGAGGGTACGGCAACGCTTTAGGGGGAGCGTGCGTGTGAGGGCACGCGTTAGTGTTAGCGTACGGGTTAGGATTAGGGGACGGGTGAGGGTCAGGCTTCGGGGAAGGGTTAGGGTTAGGGTTCGGGCTAGGGTTAGGGTTAGGGTACGGGGACGGTTTAGGGTCCAGGAGAGGGTACGGCAACGCTTTAGGGGGAGCGTGCGTGTGAGGGCGCGCGTTAGTGTTAGCGTACGGCTTAGGATTAGGCGACGGGTGAGGGTCAGGCTTCGGGGAAGGGTTAGGGTTAGGGTTCGGGCTAGGGTTAGGGTTAGGGGACGGGGACGGTTTAGGGTCCAAGTGAGGGTACGGCAACGCTTTAGGGGGAGCGTGCGTGTGAGGGCGCGCGTTAGTGTTAGCGTGCGGCTTAGGATTAGGGGACGGGTGAGGGTCAGGCTTCGGGGAAGGGTTAGGGTTAGGGTTCGGGCTAGGGTTAGGGTTAGGGGACGGGGACGGTTTAGGGTCCAGGTGAGGGTACGGCAACGCTTTAGGGGGAGCGTGCGTGTGAGGGCGTGGGTTAGTGTTAGCGTACGGCTTAGGATTAGGGGACGGGTGAGGGTCAGGCTTCGGGGAAGGGTTAGGGTTAGGGTTTGGGCTAGGGTTAGGGTTAGGGGACGGGGACGGTTTAGGGTCCAGGTGAGGGTACAGCAACGCTTTAGGGAGAGCGTGCGTATGAGGGCGCGGGTTAGTGTTAGCGTACGGGTTAGGATTAGGGGACGGGTGAGGGTCAGGCTTCTGGGAAGGGTTAGGGTTAGGGTTCGGGCTAGGGTTAGGGTTAGGGGACGGGGACGGTTTAGGGTCCAGGTGAGGGTACGGCAACGCTTTAGGGGGAGCGTGCGTGTGAGGGCGCGGGTTAGTGTTAGCGTACGGGTTAGGATTAGGGGACGGGTGAGGGTCAGGCTTCGGGGAAGGGTTAGGGTTAGGGTTCGGGCTAGGGTTAGGGTTAGGGGACGGGGACGGTTTCGGGTCCAGGTGAGGGTACGGCAACGTTTTAGGGGGAGCGTGCGTGTGAGGGCGCGGGTTAATGATAGCGTACGGGTTAGGATTAGGGGACGGGTGAGGGTCAGGCTTCGGGGAAGGGTTAGGGTTAGGGTTCGGGCTAGGGTTAGGGTTAAGGGACGGGGACGGTTTAGGGTCCAGGTGAGGGTACGGCAATGCTTTAGGGGGAGCGTGCGTGTGAGGGCGCGGGTTAGTGTTAGCGTACGGGTTAGGATTAGGGGACGGTTTAGGGTCAGGCTTCTGGGAAGGGTTAGGGTTAGGGTTCGGGCTAGGGTTAGGGTTAGGGGACGGGGACGGTTTAGGGTCCAGGTGAGGGTACGGCAACGTTTTAGGGGGAGCGTGCGTGTGAGGGCGCGGGTTAGTGTTAGCGTACGGTTTAGGATTAGGGGACGGGTGAGGGTCAGGCTTCGGGGAAGGGTTAGGGTTAGGGTTCGGGCTAGGGTTAGGGTTAGGGGATGGGGACGGTTTAGGGTCCAGGTGAGGGTACGGCAACGCTTTAGGGGGAGCGTGCGTGTGAGGGCGCGTGTTAGTGTTAGCGTACGGGTTAGGATTAGGGGACGGGTGAGGGTCAGGCTTCGGGGAAGGGTTAGGGTTAGGGTTCGGGCTAGGGTTAGGGTTAGGGGACGGGGACTGTTTAGGGTCCAGGTGAGGGTACGGCAACGCTTTAGGGGGAGCGTGCGTGTGAGGGCGCGGGTTAGTGTTAGCGTACGGGTTAGGATTAGGGGACGGGTGAGGGTCAGGCTTCGGGGAAGGGTTAGGGTTAGGGTTCGGGCTAGGGTTAGGGTTAGGGGATGGGGAAGGTTTAGGGTCCAGGTGAGGGTACGGCAACGCTTTAGGGGGAGCGTGCGTGTGAGGGCGCGGGTTAGTGTTAGCGTACGGGTTAGGATTAGGGGACGGGTGAGGGTCAGGCTTCGGGGAAGGTTTAGGGTTAGGGTTCGGGCTAGGGTAGGGGTTAAGGGACGGGGACGGTTTAGGGTCCAGGTGAGGGTACGGCAACGCTTTAGGGGGAGCGTGCGTGTGAGGATGCGGGTTACTGTTAGCGTACGGGTTAGGATTAGGGGACGGGTGAGGGTCAGGCATCGGGAAAGGGTTAGGGTTAGGGTTCGGGCTAGGGTTAGGGTTAGGGGACGGGGACGGTTTAGGGTCCAGGTGAGGGTACGGCAACGCTTTAGGGGGAGCGTGCGTGTGAGGGCGCGGGTTAGTCTTAGCGTACGGGTTAGGATTAGCGGACGGGTGAGGGTCAGGCTTCGGGGAAGGGTTAGGGTTAGGGTTCGGGCTAGGGTTAGGGTTAGGGGATGGGGAAGCTTTAGGGTCCAGGTGAGGGTACGGCAACGCTTTAGGGGGAGCGTGCGTGTGAGGGCGTGGGTTAGTGTTAGCGTACGGGTTAGGATTAGGGGACGGGTGAGGGTCAGGCTTCGGGGAAGGGTTAGGGTTAGGGTTCGGGCTAGGGTTAGGGTTAGGGGACGGGGACGGTTTAGGGTCTAGGTGAGGGTACGGCAACGCTTTAGGGGGAGCGTACGTGTGAGGGCGCGGGTTAGTGTTAGCGTACGGGTTAGGATTAGGGGACGGGTGAGGGTCAGGCTTCGGGGAAGGGTTAGGGTTAGGGTTCGGGCTAGGGTTAGGGTTAGGGGACGGGGACGGTTTCGGGTCCAGGTGAGGGTACGGCAACGCTTTAGGGGGAGCGTGCGTGTGAGGGCACGCGTTAGTGTTAGCGTACGGGTTAGGATTAGGGGACGGGTGAGGGTCAGGCTTCGGGGAAGGGTTAGGGTTAGGGTTCGGGCTAGGGTTAGGGTTAGGGTACGGGGACGGTTTAGGGTCCAGGAGAGGGTACGGCAACGCTTTAGGGGGAGCGTGCGTGTGAGGGCGCGCGTTAGTGTTAGCGTACGGCTTAGGATTAGGGGACGGGTGAGGGTCAGGCTTCGGGGAAGGGTTAGGGTTAGGGTTCGGGCTAGGGTTAGGGTTAGGGGACGGGGACGGTTTAGGGTCCACGTGAGGGTACGGCAACGCTTTAGGGGGAGCGTGCGTGTGAGGGCGCGCGTTAGTGTTAGCGTGCGGCTTAGGATTAGGGGACGGGTGAGGGTCAGGCTTCGGGGAAGGGTTAGGGTTAGGGTTCGGGCTAGGGTTAGGGTTAGGGGACGGGGACGGTTTAGGGTCCAGGTGAGGGTACGGCAACGCTTTAGGGGGAGCGTGCGTGTGAGGGCGCGTGTTAGTGTTAGCGTACGGGTTAGGATTAGGGGACGGGTGAGGGTCAGGCTTCGGGGAAGGGTTAGGGTTAGTGTTCGGGCTAGGGTTAGGGTTAGGGGACGGGGACTGTTTAGGGTCCAGGTGAGGGTACGGCAACGCTTTAGGGGGAGCGTGCGTGTGAGGGCGCGGGTTAGTGTTAGCGTACGGGTTAGGATTAGGGGACGGGTGAGGGTCAGGCTTCGGGGAAGGGTTAGGGTTAGGGTTCGGGCTAGGGTTAGGGTTAGGGGATGGGGAAGGTTTAGGGTCCAGGTGAGGGTACGGCAACGCTTTAGGGGGAGCGTGCATGTGAGGGCGCGGGTTAGTGTTAGCGTACGGGTTAGGATTAGGGGACGGGTGAGGGTCAGGCTTCGGGGAAGGTTTAGGGTTAGGGTTCGGGCTAGGGTAGGGGTTAAGGGACGGGGACGGTTTAGGGTCCAGGTGAGGGTACGGCAACGCTTTAGGGGGAGCGTGCGTGTGAGGATGCGGGTTACTGTTAGCGTACGGGTTAGGATTAGGGGACGGGTGAGGGTCAGGCATCGGGGAAGGGTTAGGGTTAGGGTTCGGGCTAGGGTTAGGGTTTGGGGACGGGGACGGTTTAGGGTCCAGGTGAGGGTACGGCAACGCTTTAGGGGGAGCGTACGTGTGAGGGCGCGGGTTAGTGTTAGCGTACGGTTTAGGATTAGGGGACGGGTGAGGGTCAGGCTTCGGGGAAGGGTTAGGGTTAGGGTTCGGGCTAGGGTTAGGGTTAGGGGACGGGGACGGTTTCGGGTCCAGGTGAGGGTACGGCAACGCTTTAGGGGGAGCGTGCGTGTGAGGGCGCGGGTTAGTGTTAGAGTACGGGTTAGGATTAGGGGACGTGTGAGGGTCAGGCTTCGGGGAAGGGTTAGGGTTAGGGTTCGGGCTAGGGTTAGGGTTAGGGGACGGTTACGGTTTAGGGTTCAGGTGAGGGTATGGCAACGCTTTAGGGGGAGCGTGCGTGTGAGGGCGCGGGTTAGTGTTAGCGTACGGCTTAGGATTAGGGGACGGGTGAGGGTCAGGCTTCGGGGAAGGGTTAGGGTTAGGGTTCGGGCTAGGGTTAGGGTTAGGGGACGGGGACGGTTTCGGGTCCAGGTGAGGATACGGCAACGTTTTAGGGGGAGCGTGCGTGTGAGGGCGCGGGTTAATGATAGCGTACGGGTTAGGATTAGGGGACGGGTGAGGGTCAGGCTTCGGGGAAGGGTTAGGGTTAGGGTTCGGGCTAGGGTTAGGGTTAGGGGACGGGGACGGTTCAGGGTCCAGGTGAGGGTACGGCAACGCTTTAGGGGGAGCGTGAGTGTGAGGGCGCGGGTTAGTGTTAGCGTACGGGTTAGGATTATGGGACGGGTGAGGGTCAGGCTTCGGGGAAGGGTTAGGGTTAGGGTTCGGGCTAGGTTTAGGGGACGGGGATGGTTTAGGGTCCAGGTGAGGGTACGGCAACGCTTTAGGGGGAGCGTGCGTGTGAGGGCGCGGGTTAGTGTTAGCGTACGGGTTAGGATTAGGGGACGGGTGAGGGTCAGGCTTCGGGGAAGGGTTAGGGTTAGGGTTCGGGCTAGGGTTAGGGTTAGGGGACGGGGACGGTTTAGAGTCCAGGTGAGGGTACGTCAACGCTCTAGGGGGAGCGTGCGTGTGAGGGCGCGGGTTAGTGTTAGCGTACGGCTTAGGATTAGGGGACGGGTGAGGGTCAGGCTTCGGGGAAGGGTTAGGGTTAGGGTTCGGGCTAGGGTTAGGGTTAGGGGACGGGGACGGTTTAGGGTCCAGGTGAGGGTACGGCAACGCTTTAGGGGGAGCGTGCGTGTGAGGGCGCGGGTTAGTGTTAGCGTACGGGTTAGGATTAGGGGATGGGTGAGGGTCAGGCTTCGGGGAAAGGTTAGGGTTAGGGTTCGGGCTAGGGTTAGGGTTAGGGGATGGGGACGGTTTAGGGTCCAGGTGAGGGTACGGCAACGCTTTAGGGGGAGCGTGCGTGTGAGGGCGCGGCTTAGTGTTAGCGTACGGGTTAGGATTAGGGGACGGGTGAGGGTCAGGCTTCGGGGAAGGGTTAGGGTTAGGGTTAGGGTTCGGGCTAGGGTTAGGGTTAGGGGACGGGGACGGTTTAGGGTCCAGGTGAGGGTACGGCAACGCTTTAGGGGGAGCGTGCGTGTGAGGGCGTGGGTTAGTGTTAGCGTACGGTTAGGATTAGGGGACGGGTGAGGGTCAGGCTTCGGGGAAGGGTTAGGGTTAGAGTTCGGGCTAGGGTAAGGGTTAAGGGACGGGGACGGTTTCGGGTCCAGGTGAGGGTATGGCAACGCTTTAGGGGGAGCGTGCGTGTGAGGGTGCGGGTTAGTGTTAGCGTACGGCTTAGGATTAGGGTACGGGTGAGGGTCAGGCTTCGGGGAAGGGTTAGGGTTAGGGTTCGGGCTAGGGTTAGGTATAGGGGACGGGGACGGTTTAGGGTCCAGGTGAGGGTACGACAACGCTTTAGGGGGAGCGTGCGTGTGAGGGCGCGGGTTAGTGTTAGCGTACGGGTTAAGATTAGGGGACGGGTGAGTGTCAGGCTTCGGGGAAGGGTTAGGGTTAGGGTTCGGGCTAGGGTTAGGGTTAGGGGACGGGGACGGTTTAGGGTCCAGGTGAGGGTACGGCAACGCTTTAGGGGGAGCGTGCGTGTGAGGGCGCGGGTTAGTGTTAGCGTACGGGTTAGGATTAGGGGACGGGTGAGGGTCAGGCTTCGGGGAAGGGTTAGGGTTAGGGTTCGGGCTAGGGTTAGGGTTAGGGGACGGGGACGGTTTAGGGTCCAGGTGAGGGTACGGCAACGCTTTAGGGGGAGCGTGCGTGTGAGGGCGCGGGTTAGTGTTAGCGTACGGGTTAGGATTAGGGGACGGGTGAGGGTCAGGTTTCGGGGAAGGGTTAGGGTTAGGGTTCGGGCTAGGGTTAGGGTTAGGGGACGGGGACGGTTTAGGGTCCAGGTGAGGGTACGGCAACGCTTTAGGGGGAGCGTGCGTGTGAGGGCGCGGGTTAGTGTTAGCGTCCGGGTTAGGATTAGGGGACGGGTGAGGGTCAGGCTTCGGGGAAGGGTTAGGGTTAGGGTTCGGGCTAGGGTTAGGGTTAGGGGACGGGGACGGTTTAGGGTCCAGGTGAGGGTACGGCAACGCTTTAGGGGGAGCGTGCGTGTGAGGGCGCGGGTTAGTGTTAGCGTACGGGTTAGGATTAGGGGACGGGTGAGGGTCAGGCTTCGGGGAAGGGTTAGGGTTAGGGTTCGGGCTAGGGTTAGGGTTAGGGTTAGGGGACGGTTTAGGGCCCAGGTGAGGGTACGGCAACGCTTTAGGGGGAGCGTGCGTGTGAGGGCGTGGGTTAGTGTTAGCGTACGGTTAGGATTAGGGGACGGGTGAGGGTCAGGCTTCGGGGAAGGGTTAGGGTTAGGGTTCGGGCTAGGGTTAGGGTTAGGGGACGGGGACGGTTTCGGGTCCAGGTGAGGATACGGCAACGTTTTAGGGGGAGCGTGCGTGTGAGGGCGCGGGTTAATGATAGCGTACGGGTTAGGATTAGGGGACGGGTGAGGGTCAGGCTTCGGGGAAGGGTTAGGGTTAGGGTTCGGGTTAGGGTTAGGGTTAGGGGACGGGGACGGTTTAGGGTCCAGGTGAGGGTACGGCAACGCTTTAGGGGGAGCGTGCGTGTGAGGGCGCGTGTTAGTGTTAGCGTACGGGTTAGGATTAGGGGACGGGTGAGGGTCAGGCTTCTGGGAAGGGTTAGGGTTAGGGTTCGGGCTAGGGTTAGGGTTAGGGGACGGGGACGGTTTAGGGTCCAGGTGAGGGTACGGCAACGTTTTAGGGGGAGCGTGCGTGTGAGGGCGCGGGTTAGTGTTAGCGTACGGGTTAGGATTAGGGGACGGGTGAGGGTCAGGCTTCGGGGAAGGGTTAGGGTTAGGGTTCGGGCTAGGGTTAGGGTTAGGGGACGGGGACGGTTTAGGGTCCAGGTGAGGGTACGGCAACGCTTTAGGGGGAGCGTGCGTGTGAGGGCGCGTGTTAGTGTTAGCGTACGGGTTAGGATTAGGGGACGGGTGAGGGTCAGGCTTCGGGGAAGGGTTAGGGTTAGGGTTCGGGCTAGGGTTAGGGTTAGGGGATGGGGAAGGTTTAGGGTCCAGGTGAGGGTACGGCAACGCTTTAGGGGGAGCGTGTGTGTGAGGGCGCGGGTTAGTGTTAGCGTACGGGTTAGGATTAGGGGACGTGTGAGGGTCACGCTTCGGGGAAGGTTTAGGGTTAGGGTTCGGGCTAGGGTTAGGGGACGGGGATGGTTTAGGGTCCAGGTGAGGGTACGGCAACGCTTTAGGGGGAGCGTGCGTGTGAGGGCGCGGGTTAGTGTTAGCGTACGGGTTAGGATTAGGGGACGGGTGAGGGTCAGGCTTCGGGGAAGGGTTAGGGTTAGGGTTCGGGCTAGGGTTAGGGTTAGGGGACGGGGACGGTTTAGAGTCCAGGTGAGGGTACGGCAACGCTCTAGGGGGAGCGTGCGTGTGAGGGCGCGGGTTAGTGTTAGCGTACGGCTTAGGATTAGGGGACGGGTGAGGGTCAGGCTTCGGGGAAGGGTTAGGGTTAGGGTTCGGGCTAGGGTTAGGGTTAGGGGACGGGGACGGTTTAGGGTCCAGGTGAGGGTACGGCAACGCTTTAGGGGGAGCGTGCGTGTGAGGGCGCGGGTTAGTGTTAGCGTACGGGTTAGGATTAGGGGATGGGTGAGGGTCAGGCTTCGGGGAAAGGTTAGGGTTAGGGTTCGGGCTAGGGTTAGGGTTAGGGGATGGGGAAGGTTTAGGGTCCAGGTGAGGGTACGGCAACGCTTTAGGGGGAGCGTGCGTGTGAGGGCGCGGCTTAGTGTTAGCGTACGGGTTAGGATTAGGGGACGGGTGAGGGTCAGGCTTCGGGGAAGGGTTAGGGTTAGGGTTCGGGCTAGGGTTAGGGTTAGGGGACGGGGACGGTTTAGGGTCCAGGTGAGGGTACGGCAACGCTTTAGGGGGAGCGTGCGTGTGAGGGCGTGGGTTAGTGTTAGCGTACGGTTAGGATTAGGGGACGGGTTAGGGTCAGGCTTCGGGGAAGGGTTAGGGTTAGGGTTCGGGCTAGGGTAACGGTTAAGGGACGGGGACGGTTTAGGGTCCAGGTGAGGGTACGGCAACGCTTTAGGGGGAGCGTGCGTGTGAGGGCGCGGGTTAGTGTTAGCGTACGGGTTAGGATTAGGGGACGGGTGAGGGTCAGGCTTTGGGGAAGGGTTAGGGTTAGGGTTCGGGCTAGGGTTAGGGTTAGGGGACGGGGACGGTTTAGGGTCCAGGTGAGGGTACGGCAACGCTTTAGGGGGAGCGTGCGTGTGAGGGTGAGGGTTAGTGTTAGCGTCCGGGTTAGGATTAGGGGACGGGTGAGGGTCAGGCTTCGGGGAAGGGTTAGGGTTAGGGTTCGGGCTAGGGTTAGGGTTAGGGGACGGGGACGGTTTAGGGTCCAGGTGAGGGTACGGCAACGCTTTAGGGGGAGCGTGCGTGTGAGGGCACGGGTTAGTGTTAGCGTACGGGTTAGTTTTAGGGGACGGGTGAGGGTCAGGCTTCGGGGAAGGGTTAGGGTTAGGGTTCGGGCTAGGGTTAGGGTTAGGGGACGGGGATGGTTTAGGGTCCAGGTGAGGGTACGGCAACGCTTTAGGGGGAGCGTGCGTGTGAGGGCGCGGCTTAGTGTTAGCGTACGGGTTAGGATTAGGGGACGGGTGAGGGTCAGGCTTCGGGGAAGGGTTAGGGTTAGGGTTCGGGCTAGGGTTAGGGTTAGGGGACGGGGACGGTTTAGAGTCCAGGTGAGGGTACGGCAACGCTTTAGAGGGAGCGTGCGTGTGAGGGCGCGTGTTAGTGTTAGCGTACGGCTTAGGATTAGGGGACGGGTGAGGGTCAGGCTTCGGGGAAGGGTTAGGGTTAGGGTTCGGGCTAGGGTTAGGGTTAGGGGACGGGGACGGTTTAGGGTCCAGGTGAGGGTACGGCAACGCTTTAGGGGGAGCGTGCGTGTGAGGGCGCGGGTTAGTGTTAGCGTACGGGTTAGGATTAGGGGACGGGTGAGGGTCAGGCTTTGGGGAAGGGTTAGGGTTAGGGTTCGGGCTAGGGTTAGGGTTAGGGGACGGGGACGGTTTAGGGTCCAGGTGAGGGTACGGCAACGCTTTAGGGGGAGCGTGCGTGTGAGGGCGCGGGTTAGTGTTAGCGTCCGGGTTAGGATTAGGGGACGGGTGAGGGTCAGGCTTCGGGGAAGGGTTAGGGTTAGGGTTCGGGCTAGGGTTAGGGTTAGAGGACGGGGACGGTTTAGGGTCCAGGTGAGGGTACGGCAACGCTTTAGGGGGAGCGTGCGTGTGAGGGCGCGGGTTAGTGTTAGCGTACGGGTTAGGATTAG
Organism: Stenella coeruleoalba; assembly: GCF_951394435.1. NCBI lineage: Eukaryota > Metazoa > Chordata > Mammalia > Artiodactyla > Delphinidae > Stenella > Stenella coeruleoalba. Next base: position 237,720 of record NW_027646390.1, read on the forward strand.
GGGACGGGTGAGGGTCAGGCTTCGGGGAAGGGTTAGGGTTAGGGTTCGGGATAGGGTTAGGGTTAGGGGACGGGGACGGTTTAGGGTCCAGGTGAGGGTACGGCAACGCTTTAGGGGGAGCGTGTGTGTGAGGGCGCGGGTTAGTGTTAGCGTACGGGTTAGGATTAGGGGACGGGTGAGGTTCAGGCTTCGGGGAAGGGTTAGGGTTAGGGTTAGGGTTCGGGCTAGGGTTAGGGTTAGGGGACGGGGACGGTTTAGGGTCCAGGTGAGGGTACGGCAACGCTTTAGGGGGAGCGTGCGTGTGAGGGCGTGGGTTAGTGTTAGCGTACGGTTAGGATTAGGGGACGGGTGAGGGTCAGGCTTCGGGGAAGGGTTAGGGTTAGGGTTCGGGCTAGGGTAAGGGTTAAGGGACGGGGACGGTTTCGGGTCCAGGTGAGGGTACGGCAACGCTTTAGGGGGAGTGTGCGTGTGAGGGTACGGGTTAGTGTTAGCGTACGGCTTAGGATTAGGGTACGGGTGAGGGTCAGGCTTCGGGGAAGGGTTAGGGTTAGGGTTCGGGCTAGGGTTAGGTTTAGGGGACGGGGACGGTTTAGGGTCCAGGTGAGGGTACGACAACGCTTTAGGGGGAGCGTGCGTGTGAGGGCGCGGGTTAGTGTTAGCGTACGGGTTAGGATTAGGGGACGGGTGAGTGTCAGGCTTCGGGGAAGGGTTAGGGTTAGGGTTCGGGCTAGGGTTAGGGTTAGGGGACGGGGACGGTTTAGGGTCCAGGTGAGGGTACGGCAACGCTTTTGGGGGAGCGTGCGTGTGAGGGCGCGGGTTAGTGTTAGCGTACGGGTTAGGATTAGGGGACGGGTGAGGGTCAGGCTTCGGGGAAGGGTTAGGGTTAGGGTTCGGGCTAGGGTTAGGGTTAGGGGACGGGGACGGTTTAGGGTCCAGGTGAGGGTACGGCAACGCTTTAGGGGGAGCGTGCGTGTGAGGGCGCGGGTTAGTGTTAGCGTACGGGTTAGGATTAGGGGACGGGTGAGGGTCAGGCTTTGGGGAAGGGTTAGGGTTAGGGTTCGGGCTAGGGTTAGGGTTAGGGGACGGGGACGGTTTAGGGTCCAGGTGAGGGTACGGCAACGCTTTAAGGGGAGCGTGCGTGTGAGGGCGCGGGTTAGTGTTAGCGTCCGGGTTAGGATTAGGGGACGGGTGAGGGTCAGGCTTCGGGGAAGGGTTAGGGTTAGGGTTCGGGCTAGGGTTAGGGTTAGGGGACGGGACGGTTTAGGGTCCAGGTGAGGGTACGGCAACGCTTTAGGGGGAGCGTGCGTGTGAGGGCACGGGTTAGTGTTAGCGTACGGGTTAGGATTAGGGGACGGGTGAGGGTCAGGCTTCGGGGAAGGGTTAGGGTTAGGGTTCGGGCTAGGGTTAGGGTTAGGGGACGGGGATGGTTTAGGTTCCAGGTGAGGGTACGGCAACGCTTTAGGGGGAACGTGCGTGTGAGGGCGCGGCTTAGTGTTAGCGTACGGGTTAGGATTAGGGGACGGGTGAGGGTCAGGCTTCGGGGAAGGGTTAGGGTTAGGGTTCGGGCTAGGGTTAGGGTTAGGGGACGGGGACGGCTTAGAGTCCAGGTGAGGGTACGGCAACGCTTTAGGGGGAGCGTGCGTGTGAGGGCGCGTGTTAGTGTTAGCGTACGGCTTAGGATTAGGGGACGGGTGAGGGTCAGGCTTCGGGGAAGGGTTAGGGTTAGGGTTCGGGCTAGGGTTAGGGTTAGGGGACGGGGACGGTTTAGGGTCCAGGTGAGGGTACGGCAACGCTTTAGGGGGAGCGTGCGTGTGAGGGCGCGGGTTAGTGTTAGCGTACGGGTTAGGATTAGGGGACGGGTGAGGGTCAGGCTTCGGGGAAGGGTTAGGGTTAGGGTTCGGGCTAGGGTTAGGGTTAGGGGACGGGGACGGTTTAGGGTCCAGGTGAGGGTACGGCAACGCTTTAGGGGGAGCGTGCGTGTGAGGGCGCGGGTTAGTGTTAGCGTCCGGGTTAGGATTAGGGGACGGGTGAGGGTCAGGCTTCGGGGAAGGGTTAGGGTTAGGGTTCGGGCTAGGGTTAGGGTTAGAGGACGGGGACGGTTTAGGGTCCAGGTGAGGGTACGGCAACGCTTTAGGGGGAGCGTGCGTGTGAGGGCGCGGGTTAGTGTTAGCGTACGGGTTAGGATTAGGGGACGGGTGAGGGTCAGGCTTCGGGGAAGGGTTAGGGTTAGGGTTCGGGCTAGGGTTAGGGTTAGGGGACGGGGACGGTTTAGGGTCCAGGTGAGGGTACGGCAACGCTTTAGGGGGAGCGTGTGTGTGAGGGCGCGGGTTAGTGTTAGCGTACGGGTTAGGATTAGGGGACGGGTGAGGTTCAGGCTTCGGGGAAGGGTTAGGGTTAGGGTTAGGGTTCGGGCTAGGGTTAGGGTTAGGGGACGGGGACGGTTTAGGGTCCTGGTGAGGGTACGGCAACGCTTTAGGGGGAGCGTGCGTGTGAGGGCGCGGGTTAGTGTTAGCGTACGGGTTAGGATTAGGGGATGGGTGAGGGTCAGGCTTCGGGGAAGGGTTAGGGTTAGGGTTCGGGCTAGGGTTAGGGTTAGGGGACGGGGACGGTTTAGGGTCCAGGTGAGGGTACGGCAACGCTTTAGGGGGAGCGTGCGTGTGAGGGCGCGGGTTAGTGTTAGCGTACGGGTTAGGATTAGGGGACGGGTGAGGGTCAGGCTTCGGGGAAGGGTTAGGGTTAGGGTTCGGGCTAGGGTTAGGGTTAGGGGACGGGGACGGTTTAGGGTCCAGGTGAGGGTACGGCAACGCTTTAGGGGGAGCGTGCGTGTGAGGGCGCGGGTTAGTGTTAGCGTAAGGGTTAGGATTAGGGGACGGGTGAGGGTCAGGCTTCGGGGAAGGGTTAGGGTTAGGGTTCGGGCTAGGGTTAGGGTTAGGGGACGGGGACGGTTTAGGGTCCAGGTGAGGGTACGGCAACGCTTTAGGGGGAGCGTGCGTGTGAGGGCGCGGGTTAGTGTTAGCGTACGGGTTAGGATTAGGGGACGGGTGAGGGTCAGGCTTCGGGGAAGGGTTAGGGTTAGGGTTCGGGCTAGGGTTAGGGTTAGGGGACGGGGACGGTTTAGGGTCCAGGTGAGGGTACGGCAACGCTTTAGGGGGAGCGTGCGTGTGAGGGCGCGGGTTAGTGTTAGCGTAAGGGTTAGGATTAGGGGACGGGTGAGGGTCAGGCTTCGGGGAAGGGTTAGGGTTAGGGTTCGGGCTAGGGTTAGGGTTAGGGGACGGGGACGGTTTAGGGTCCAGGTGAGGGTACGGCAACGCTTTAGGGGGAGCGTGCGTGTGAGGGCGCGGGTTAGTGTTAGCGTACGGGTTAGGATTAGGGGACGGGTGAGGGTCAGGCTTCGGGGAAGGGTTAGGGTTAGGGTTCGGGCTAGGGTTAGGGTTAGGGGACGGGGACGGTTTAGGGTCCAGGTGAGGGTACGGCAACGCTTTAGGGGGAGGGTGTGTGTGAGGGCGCGGGTTAGTGTTAGCGTACGGGTTAGGATTAGGGGACGGGTGAGGTTCAGGCTTCGGGGAAGGGTTAGAGTTAGGGTTAGGGTTCGGGCTAGGGTTAGGGTTAGGGGACGGGGACGGTTTAGGGTCCAGGTGAGGGTACGGCAACGCTTTATAGGGAGCGTGCGTGTGAGGGCGCGGGTTAGTGTTAGCGTACGGGTTAGGATTAGGGGACGGGTGAGGGTCAGGCTTCGGGGAAGGGTTAGGGTTAGGGTTCGGGCTAGGGTTAGGGTTAGGGGACGGGGACGGTTTAGGGTCAAGGTGAGGGTACGGCAACGCTTTAGGGGGAGCGTGCGTGTGAGGGCGTGGGTTAGTGTTAGCGTACGGGTTAGGATTAGGGGACGGGTGAGGGTCAGGCTTCGGGGAAGGGTTAGGGTTAGGGTTCGGGATAGGGTTAGGGTTAGGGGACGGGGACGGTTTAGGGTCCAGGTGAGGGTACGGCAACGCTTTAGGGGGAGCGTGTGTGTGAGGGCGCGGGTTAGTGTTAGCGTACGGGTTAGGATTAGGGGACGGGTGAGGTTCAGGCTTCGGGGAAGGGTTAGGGTTAGGGTTAGGGTTCGGGCTAGGGTTAGGGTTAGGGGACGGGGACGGTTTCGGGTCCAGGTGAGGGTACGGCAATGCTTTAGGGGGAGCGTGCGTGTGAGGGCGCAGGTTAGTGTTAGCGTACGGGTTAGGATTAGGGGACGGGTGAGGGTCAGGCTTCGGGGAAGGGTTAGGGTTAGGGTTCGGGCTAGGGTTAGGGTTAGGGGACGGGGACGGTTTAGGGTCCAGGTGAGGGTACGGCAACGCTTTAGGGGGAGCGTGCGTGTGAGGGCGCGGGTTAGTGTTAGCGTACGGGTTAGGATTAGGGGACGGGTGAGGGTCAGGCTTCGGGGAAGGGTTAGGGTTAGGGTTCGGGCTAGGGTTAGGGTTAGGGGACGGGGACGGTTTCGGGTTCAGTTGAGGGTACGGCAACGCTTTAGGGGGAGCGTGCGTGTGAGGGCGCGGGTTAGTGTTAGCGTACGGGTTAGGATTAGGGGACGGGTGAGGGTCAGGCTTCGGGGAAGGGTTAGGGTTAGGGTTCGGGCTAGGGTTAGGGTTAGGGGATGGGGACGGTTTAGGGTCCAGGTGAGGGTACGGCAACGCTTTAGGGGGAGCGTGCGTGTGATGGCGCGGGTTAGTGTTAGCGTACGGGTTAGGATTAGGGGACGGGTGAGGGTCAGGCTTCGGGGAAGGGTTAGGGTTAGGGTTCGGGCTAGGGTTAGGGTTAGGGGACGGGGACGGTTTCGGGTCCAGGTGAGGGTACGGCAACGCTTTAGGGGGAGCGTGCGTGTGAGGGTGCGGGTTAGTGTTAGCGTACGGGTTAGGATTAGGGGACGGGTGAGGGTCAGGCTTCGGGGAAGGGTTAGGGTTAGGGTTCGGGCTAGGGTTAGGGTTAGGGGATGGGGACGCTTTAGAGTCCAGGTGAGGGTACGGCAACGCTTTAGGGGGAGCGTGCGTGTGAGGGCGCGGCTTAGTGTTAGCGTACGGGTTAGGATTAGGGGACGGGTGAGGGTCAGGCTTCGGGGAAGGGTTAGGGTTAGGGTTCGGGCTAGGGTTAGGGTTAGGGGACGGGGACGGTTTAGGGTCCAGGTGAGGGTACGGCAACGCTTTAGGGGGAGCGTGCGTGTGAGGGCGCGGGTTAGTGTTAGCGTACGGGTTAGGATTAGGGGACGGGTGAGGGTCAGGCTTCGGGGAAGGGTTAGGGTTAGGGTTCGGGCTAGGGTTAGGGTTAGGGGACGGGGACGGTTTAGGGTCCAGGTGAGGGTACGGTAACGCTTTAGGGGGAGCGTGCGTGTGAGGGCGCGGGTTAGTGTTAGCGTACGGTTTAGGATTAGGGGACGGGTGAGGGTCAGGCTTCGGGGAAGGGTTAGGGTTAGGGTTCGGGCTAGGGTTAGGGTTAGGGGACGGGGACGGTTTAGGGTCCAGGCGAGGGTACGGCAACGCTTTAGGGGGAGCGTGCGTGTGAGGGCGCGGGTTAGTGTTAGCGTACGGGTTAGGATTAGGGGACGGGTGAGGGTCAGGCTTCGGGGAAGGGTTAGGGTTAGGGTTCGGGCTAGGGTTAGGGTTAGGGGACGGGGACGGTTTAGGGTCCAGGTGAGGGTACGGCAACGCTTTAGGGGGAGCGTGCGTGTGAGGGCGCGGGTTAGTGTTAGCGTACGGGTTAGGATTAGGGGACGGGTGAGGGTCAGGCTTCGGGGAAGGGTTAGGGTTAGGGTTCGGGCTAGGGTTAGGGTTAGGGGACGGGGACGGTTTCGGGTCCAGGTGAGGGTACGGCAACGCTTTAGGGGGAGCGTGCGTGTGAGGGCGCGGGTTAGTGTTAGCGTACGGGTTAGGATTAGGGGACGGGTGAGGGTCAGGCTTCGGGGAAGGGTTAGGGTTAGGGTTCGGGCTAGGGTTAGGGTTAGGGGACGGGGACGGTTTAGGGTCCAGGTGAGGGTACGGCAACGCTTTAGGGGGAGCGTGCGTGTGAGGGCGCGGGTTAGTGTAAGCGTACGGGTTAGGATTAGGGGACGGGTGAGGGTCAGGCTTCAGGGAAGGGTTAGGGTTAGGGTTCGGGCTAGGGTTATGGTTAGGGGACGGGGACGGTTTAGGGTCCAGGTGAGGGTACGGCAACGCTTTAGGGGGAGCGTGCGTGTGAGGGCGCGGGTTAGTGTTAGCGTACGGGTTAGGATTAGGGGTCGGGTGAGGGTCAGGCTTCGGGGAAGGGTTAGGGTTAGGGTTCGGGCTAGGGTTAGGGTTAGGGGACGGGGACGGTTTAGGGTCCAGGTGGGGGTACGGCAACGCTTTAGGGGGAGCGTGCGTGTGAGGGCGCGGGTTAGTGTTAGCGTTCGGGTTAGGATTAGGGGACGGGTGAGGGTCAGGCTTCGGGGAAGGGTTAGGGTTAGGGTTCGGGCTAGGGTTAGGGTTAGGGGACGGGGACGGTTTAGGGTCCAGGTGAGGGTACGGCAACGCTTTAGTGGGAGCGTGCGTGTGAGGGCGCGGGTTAGTGTTAGCGTACGGGTTAGGATTAGGAGACGGGTGAGGGTCAGGCTTCGGGGAGGGTTAGGGTTAGGGTTCGGGCTAGGGTTAGGGTTAGGGGACGGGGACGGTTTAGGGTCCAGGTGAGGGTACGGCAACGCTTTAGGGGGAGCGTGCGTGTGAGGGCGCGGGTTATTGTTAGCGTACGGGTTAGGATTAGGGGACGGGTGAGGGTCAGGCTTCGGGGAAGGGTTAGGGTTAGGGTTCGGGCTAGGGTTAGGGTTAGGGGACGGGGACGGTTTAGGGTCCAGGTGAGGGTACGGCAATGCTTTAGGGGGAGCGTGCGTGTGAGGGCGCGGGTTAGTGTTAGCGTACGGGTTAGGATTAGGAGACGGGTGAGGGTCAGGCTTCGGGGAAGGGTTAGGGTTAACGTTCGGGCTAGGGTTAGGGTTAGGGGACGGGGACGGTTTACGGTCCAGGTGAGGGTACGGCAACGCTTTAGGGGGAGCGTGCGTGTGAGGGCGCGGGTTAGTGTTAGCGTACGGGTTAGGATTAGGGGACGGGTGAGGGTCAGGCTTCGGGGAAGGGTTAGGGTTAGGGTTCGGGCTAGGGTTAGGGTTAGGGGACGGGGACGGTTTAGGGTCCAGTTGAGGGTACGGCAACGCTTTAGGGGGAGCGTGCGTGTGAGGGCGCGCGTTAGTGTTAGCGTACGGGTTAGGATTAGGGGACGGGTGAGGGTCAGGCTTCGGGGAAGGGTTAGGGTTAGGGTTCGGGCTAGGGTTAGGGTTAGGGAACGGGGACGGTTTAGGGTCCAGGTGAGGGTACGGCAACGCTTTAGGGGGAGCGTGCGTGTGAGGGCGCGCGTTAGTGTTAGCGTACGGGTTAGGATTAGGCGACGGGTGAGGGTCAGGCTTCTGGGAAGGGTTAGGGTTAGGGTTCGGGCTAGGGTTAGGGTTAGGGGACGGGGACGGTTTCGGGTCCAGGTGAGGGTACGGCAACGCTTTAGGGGGAGCGTGCGTGTGAGGGCGCGGGTTAATGTTAGCGTACGGCTTAGGATTAGGGGACGGGTGAGGGTCAGGCTTCGGGGAAGGGTTAGGGTTAGGGTTCGGGCTAGGGTTAGGGTTAGGGGACGGGGACGGTTTAGGGTCCAGGTGAGGGTACGGCAACGCTTTAGGGGGAGCGTGCGTGTGAGGGCGCGTGTTATTGTTAGCGTACGGGTTAGGATTAGGGGACGGGTGAGGGTCAGGCTTCGGGGAAGGGTTAGGGTTAGGGTTCGGGCTAGGGTTAGGGTTAGGGGACGGGGACGGTTTAGGGTCCAGGTGAGGGTACGGCAATGCTTTAGGGGGAGCGTGCGTGTGAGGGCGCGGGTTAGTGTTAGCGTACGGGTTAGGATTAGGAGACGGGTGAGGGTCAGGCTTCGGGGAAGGGTTAGGGTTAAGGTTCGGGCTAGGGTTAGGGTTAGGGGACGGGGACGGTTTACGGTCCAGGTGAGGGTACGGCAACGCTTTAGGGGGAGCGTGCGTGTGAGGGCGCGGGTTAGTGTTAGCGTACGGGTTAGGATTAGGGGACGGGTGAGGGTCAGGCTTCGGGGAAGGGTTAGGGTTAGGGTTCGGGCTAGGGTTAGGGTTAGGGGACGGGGACGGTTTAGGGTCCAGTTGAGGGTACGGCAACGCTTTAGGGGGAGCGTGCGTGTGAGGGCGCGCGTTAGTGTTAGCGTACGGGTTAGGATTAGGGGACGGGTGAGGGTCAGGCTTCGGGGAAGGGTTAGGGTTAGGGTTCGGGCTAGGGTTAGGGTTAGGGAACGGGGACGGTTTAGGGTCCAGGTGAGGGTACGGCAACGCTTTAGGGGGAGCGTGCGTGTGAGGGCGCGCGTTAGTGTTAGCGTACGGGTTAGGATTAGGCGACGGGTGAGGGTCAGGCTTCGGGGAAGGGTTAGGGTTAGGGTTCGGGCTAGGGTTAGGGTTAGGTGACGGGGACGGTTTCGGGTCCAGGTGAGGGTACGGCAACGCTTTAGGGGGAGCGTGCGTGTGAGGGCGCGGGTTAATGTTAGCGTACGGCTTAGGATTAGGGGACGGGTGAGGGTCAGGCTTCGGGGAAGGGTTAGGGTTAGGGTTCGGGCTATGGTTAGGGTTAGGGGACGGGGACGGTTTAGGGTCCAGGTGAGGGTACGGCAACGCTTTAGGGGGAGCGTGCGTGTGAGGGCGCGGGTTAGTGTTAGCGTACGGGTTAGGATTAGGGGACGGGTGAGGGTTAGGCTTCGGGGAAGGGTTAGGGTTAGGGTTCGGGCTAGGGTTAGGGTTAGGGGACGGGGACGGTTTAGGGTCCAGGTGAGGGTACGGCAACGCTTTAGGGGGAGCGTTCGTGTGAGGGCGTGGGTTAGTGTTAGCGTACGGGTTAGGATTAGGGGACGGGTGAGGGTCAGGCTTCGGGGAAGGGTTAGGGTTAGGTTTCGGGCTAGGGTTAGGGTTAGGGGACGGGGACGGTTTAGGGTCCAGGTGAGGGTACGGCAACGCTTTAGGGGGAGCGTGCGTGTGAGGGCGCGGGTTAGTGTTAGCGTACAGCTTAGGATTAGGGGACGGGTGAGGGTCAGGCTTCGGGGAAGGGTTAGGGTTAGGGTTCGGGCTAGGGTTAGGGTTAGGGGACGGGGACGGTTTAGGGTCCAGGTGAGGGTACGGCAACGCTTTAGGGGGAGCGTGCGTGTGAGGGCGCGGGTTAGTGTTAGCGTACGGGTTAGGATTAGGGGATGGGTGAGGGTCAGGCTTCGGGGAAAGGTTAGGGTTAGGGTTCGGGCTAGGGTTAGGGTTAGGGGATGGGGAAGGTTTAGGGTCCAGGTGAGGGTACGGCAACGCTTTAGGGGGAGCGTGCGTGTGAGGGCGAGGGTTAGTGTTAGCGTCCGGGTTAGGATTAGGGGACGGGTGAGGGTCAGGCTTCGGGGAAGGGTTAGGGTTAGGGTTCGGGCTAGGGTTAGGGTTAGGGGACGGGGACGGTTTAGGGTCCAGGTGAGGGTACGGCAACGCTTTAGGGGGAGCGTGCGTGTGAGGGCACGGGTTAGTGTTAGCGTACGGGTTAGTTTTAGGGGACGGGTGAGGGTCAGGCTTCGGGGAAGGGTTAGGGTTAGGGTTCGGGCTAGGGTTAGGGTTAGGGGACGGGGATGGTTTAGGGTCCAGGTGAGGGTACGGCAACGCTTTAGGGGGAGCGTGCGTGTGAGGGCGCGGCTTAGTGTTAGCGTACGGGTTAGGATTAGGGGACGGGTGAGGGTCAGGCTTCGGGGAAGGGTTAGGGTTAGGGTTCGGGCTAGGGTTAGGGTTAGGGGACGGGGACGGTTTAGAGTCCAGGTGAGGGTACGGCAACGCTTTAGAGGGAGCGTGCGTGTGAGGGCGCGTGTTAGTGTTAGCGTACGGCTTAGGATTAGGGGACGGGTGAGGGTCAGGCTTCGGGGAAGGGTTAGGGTTAGGGTTCGGGCTAGGGTTAGGGTTAGGGGACGGGGACGGTTTAGGGTCCAGGTGAGGGTACGGCAACGCTTTAGGGGGAGCGTGCGTGTGAGGGCGCGGGTTAGTGTTAGCGTACGGGTTAGGATTAGGGGACGGGTGAGGGTCAGGCTTTGGGGAAGGGTTAGGGTTAGGGTTCGGGCTAGGGTTAGGGTTAGGGGACGGGGACGGTTTAGGGTCCAGGTGAGGGTACGGCAACGCTTTAGGGGGAGCGTGCGTGTGAGGGCGCGGGTTAGTGTTAGCGTCCGGGTTAGGATTAGGGGACGGGTGAGGGTCAGGCTTCGGGGAAGGGTTAGGGTTAGGGTTCGGGCTAGGGTTAGGGTTAGAGGACGGGGACGGTTTAGGGTCCAGGTGAGGGTACGGCAACGCTTTAGGGGGAGCGTGCGTGTGAGGGCGCGGGTTAGTGTTAGCGTACGGGTTAGGATTAGGGGACGGGTGAGGGTCAGGCTTCGGGGAAGGGTTAGGGTTAGGGTTCGGGCTAGGGTTAGGGTTAGGGGACGGGGACGGTTTAGGGTCCAGGTGAGGGTACGGCAACGCTTTAGGGGGAGCGTGCGTGTGAGGGCGTGGGTTAGTGTTAGCGTACGGTTAGGATTAGGGGACGGGTGAGGGTCAGGCTTCGGGGAAGGGTTAGGGTTAGGGTTCGGGCTAGGGTAAGGGTTAAGGGACGGGGACGGTTTCGGGTCCAGGTGAGGGTACGGCAACGCTTTAGGGGGAGCGTGCGTGTGAGGGTACGGGTTAGTGTTAGCGTACGGCTTAGGATTAGGGTACGGGTGAGGGTCAGGCTTCGGGGAAGGGTTAGGGTTAGGGTTCGGGCTAGGGTTAGGTTTAGGGGACGGGGACGGTTTAGGGTCCAGGTGAGGGTACGACAACGCTTTAGGGGGAGCGTGCGTGTGAGGGCGCGGGTTAGTGTTAGCGTACGGGTTAGGATTAGGGGACGGGTGAGTGTCAGGCTTCGGGGAAGGGTTAGGGTTAGGGTTCGGGCTAGGGTTAGGGTTAGGGGACGGGGACGGTTTAGGGTCCAGGTGAGGGTACGGCAACGCTTTAGGGGGAGCGTGCGTGTGAGGGCGCGGGTTAGTGTTAGCGTACGGGTTAGGATTAGGGGACGGGTGAGGGTCAGGCTTCGGGGAAGGGTTAGGGTTAGGGTTCGGGCTAGGGTTAGGGTTAGGGGACGGGGACGGTTTAGGGTCCAGGTGAGGGTACGGCAACGCTTTAGGGGGAGCGTGCGTGTGAGGGCGCGGGTTAGTGTTAGCGTACGGGTTAGGATTAGGGGACGGGTGAGGGTCAGGCTTTGGGGAAGGGTTAGGGTTAGGGTTCGGGCTAGGGTTAGGGTTAGGGGACGGGGACGGTTTAGGGTCCAGGTGAGGGTACGGCAACGCTTTAAGGGGAGCGTGCGTGTGAGGGCGCGGGTTAGTGTTAGCGTCCGGGTTAGGATTAGGGGACGGGTGAGGGTCAGGCTTCGGGGAAGGGTTAGGGTTAGGGTTCGGGCTAGGGTTAGGGTTAGGGGACGGGACGGTTTAGGGTCCAGGTGAGGGTACGGCAACGCTTTAGGGGGAGCGTGCGTGTGAGGGCACGGGTTAGTGTTAGCATACGGGTTAGGATTAGGGGACGGGTGAGGGTCAGGCTTCGGGGAAGGGTTAGGGTTAGGGTTCGGGCTAGGGTTAGGGTTAGGGGACGGGGATGGTTTAGGGTCCAGGTGAGGGTACGGCAACGCTTTAGGGGGAACGTGCGTGTGAGGGCGCGGCTTAGTGTTAGCGTACGGGTTAGGATTAGGGGACGGGTGAGGGTCAGGCTTCGGGGAAGGGTTAGGGTTAGGGTTCGGGCTAGGGTTAGGGTTAGGGGACGGGGACGGCTTAGAGTCCAGGTGAGGGTACGGCAACGCTTTAGGGGGAGCGTGCGTGTGAGGGCGCGTGTTAGTGTTAGCGTACGGCTTAGGATTAGGGGACGGGTGAGGGTCAGGCTTCGGGGAAGGGTTAGGGTTAGGGTTCGGGCTAGGGTTAGGGTTAGGGGACGGGGACGGTTTAGGGTCCAGGTGAGGGTACGGCAACGCTTTAGGGGGAGCGTGCGTGTGAGGGCGCGGGTTAGTGTTAGCGTACGGGTTAGGATTAGGGGACGGGTGAGGGTCAGGCTTCGGGGAAGGGTTAGGGTTAGGGTTCGGGCTAGGGTTAGGGTTAGGGGACGGGGACGGTTTAGGGTCCAGGTGAGGGTACGGCAACGCTTTAGGGGGAGCGTGCGTGTGAGGGCGCGGGTTAGTGTTAGCGTCCGGGTTAGGATTAGGGGACGGGTGAGGGTCAGGCTTCGGGGAAGGGTTAGGGTTAGGGTTCGGGCTAGGGTTAGGGTTAGAGGACGGGGACGGTTTAGGGTCCAGGTGAGGGTACGGCAACGCTTTAGGGGGAGCGTGCGTGTGAGGGCGCGGGTTAGTGTTAGCGTACGGGTTAGGATTAGGGGACGGGTGAGGGTCAGGCTTCGGGGAAGGGTTAGGGTTAGGGTTCGGGCTAGGGTTAGGGTTAGGGGACGGGGACGGTTTAGGGTCCAGGTGAGGGTACGGCAACGCTTTAGGGGGAGCGTGTGTGTGAGGGCGCGGGTTAGTGTTAGCGTACGGGTTAGGATTAGGGGACGGGTGAGGTTCAGGCTTCGGGGAAGGGTTAGGGTTAGGGTTAGGGTTCGGGCTAGGGTTAGGGTTAGGGGACGGGGACGGTTTAGGGTCCTGGTGAGGGTACGGCAACGCTTTAGGGGGAGCGTGCGTGTGAGGGCGCGGGTTAGTGTTAGCGTACGGGTTAGGATTAGGGGATGGGTGAGGGTCAGGCTTCGGGGAAGGGTTAGGGTTAGGGTTCGGGCTAGGGTTAGGGTTAGGGGACGGGGACGGTTTAGGGTCCAGGTGAGGGTACGGCAACGCTTTAGGGGGAGCGTGCGTGTGAGGGCGCGGGTTAGTGTTAGCGTACGGGTTAGGATTAGGGGACGGGTGAGGGTCAGGCTTCGGGGAAGGGTTAGGGTTAGGGTTCGGGCTAGGGTTAGGGTTAGGGGACGGGGACGGTTTAGGGTCCAGGTGAGGGTACGGCAACGCTTTAGGGGGAGCGTGCGTGTGAGGGCACGGGTTAGTGTTAGTGTACGGGTTAGGATTAGGGGACGGGTGAGGGTCAGGCTTCGGGGAAGGGTTAGGGTTAGGGTTCGGGCTAGGGTTAGGGTTAGGGGACGGGGACGGTTTAGGGTCCAGGTGAGGGTACGGCAACGCTTTAGGGGGAGCGTGCGTGTGAGGGCGCGGGTTAGTGTTAGCGTAAGGGTTAGGATTAGGGGACGGGTGAGGGTCAGGCTTCGGGGAAGGGTTAGGGTTAGGGTTCGGGCTAGGGTTAGGGTTAGGGGACGGGGACGGTTTAGGGTCCAGGTGAGGGTACGGCAACGCTTTAGGGGGAGCGTGCGTGTGAGGGCGCGGGTTAGTGTTAGCGTAAGGGTTAGGATTAGGGGACGGGTGAGGGTCAGGCTTCGGGGAAGGGTTAGGGTTAGGGTTCGGGCTAGGGTTAGGGTTAGGGGACGGGGACGGTTTAGGGTCCAGGTGAGGGTACGGCAACGCTTTAGGGGGAGCGTGCGTGTGAGGGCGCGGGTTAGTGTTAGCGTACGGGTTAGGATTAGGGGACGGGTGAGGGTCAGGCTTCGGGGAAGGGTTAGGGTTAGGGTTCGGGCTAGGGTTAGGGTTAGGGGACGGGGACGGTTTAGGGTCCAGGTGAGGGTACGGCAACGCTTTAGGGGGAGGGTGTGTGTGAGGGCGCGGGTTAGTGTTAGCGTACGGGTTAGGATTAGGGGACGGGTGAGGTTCAGGCTTCGGGGAAGGGTTAGAGTTAGGGTTAGGGTTCGGGCTAGGGTTAGGGTTAGGGGACGGGGACGGTTTAGGGTCCAGGTGAGGGTACGGCAACGCTTTAGGGGGAGCGTGCGTGTGAGGGCGCGGGTTAGTGTTAGCGTACGGGTTAGGATTAGGGGACGGGTGAGGGTCAGGCTTCGGGGAAGGGTTAGGGTTAGGGTTCGGGCTAGGGTTAGGGTTAGGGGACGGGGACGGTTTAGGGTCCAGGTGAGGGTACGGCAACGCTTTAGGGGGAGCGTGCATGTGAGGGCGCGGGTTAGTGTTAGCGTACGGCTTAGGATTAGGGGACGGGTGAGGGTCAGGCTTCGGGGAAGGGATAGGGTTAGGGTTCGGGCTAGGGTTAGGGTTAGGGGACGGGGACGGTTTAGGGTCCAGGTGAGGGTACGGCAACGCTTTAGGGGGAGCGTGCGTGTGAGGGCGCGTGTTAGTGTTAGCGTACGGGTTAGGATTAGGGGACGGGTGAGGGTCAGGCTTCGGGGAAGGGTTAGGGTTAGGGTTCGGGATAGGGTTAGGGTTAGGGGACGGGGACGGTTTAGGGTCCAGGTGAGGGTACGGCAACGCTTTAGGGGGAGCGTGTGTGTGAGGGCGCGGGTTAGTGTTAGCGTACGGGTTAGGATTAGGGGACGGGTGAGGTTCAGGCTTCGGGGAAGGGTTAGGGTTAGGGTTAGGGTTCGGGCTAGGGTTAGGGTTAGGGGACGGGGACGGTTTCGGGTCCAGGTGAGGGTACGACAATGCTTTAGGGGGAGCGTGCGTGTGAGGGCGCAGGTTAGTGTTAGTGTACGGGTTAGGATTAGGGGACGGGTGAGGGTCAGGCTTCGGGGAAGGGTTAGGGTTAGGGTTCGGGCTAGGGTTAGGGTTAGGGGCGGGGACGGTTTAGGGTCCAGGTGAGGGTACGGCAACGCTTTAGGGGGAGCGTGCGTGTGAGGGCGCGGGTTAGTGTTAGCGTACGGGTTAGGATTAGGGGACGGGTGAGGGTCAGGCTTCGGGGAAGGGTTAGGGTTAGGGTTCGGGCTAGGGTTAGGGTTAGGGGACGGGGACGGTTTCGGGTTCAGGTGAGGGAACGGCAACGCTTTAGGGGGAGCGTGCGTGTGAGGGCGCGGGTTAGTGTTAGCGTACGGGTTAGGATTAGGGGACGGGTGAGGGTCAGGCTTCGGGGAAGGGTTAGGGTTAGGGTTCGGGCTAGGGTTAGGGTTAGGGGATGGGGACGCTTTAGAGTCCAGGTGAGGGTACGGCAACGCTTTAGGGGGAGCGTGCGTGTGAGGGCGCGGCTTAGTGTTAGCGTACGGGTTAGGATTAGGGGACGGGTGAGGGTCAGGCTTCGGGGAAGGGTTAGGGTTAGGGTTCGGGCTAGGGTTAGGGTTAGGGGACGGGGACGGTTTAGGGTCCAGGTGAGGGTACGGCAACGCTTTAGGGGGAGCGTGCGTGTGATGGCGCGGGTTAGTGTTAGCGTACGGGTTAGGATTAGGGGACGGGTGAGGGTCAGGCTTCGGGGAAGGGTTAGGGTTAGGGTTCGGGCTAGGGTTAGGGTTAGGGGACGGGGACGGTTTCGGGTCCAGGTGAGGGTACGGCAACGCTTTAGGGGGAGCGTGCGTGTGAGGGCGCTGGTTAGTGTTAGCGTACGGGTTAGGATTAGGGGACGGGTGAGGGTCAGGCTTCGGGGAAGGGTTAGGGTTAGGGTTCGGGCTAGGGTTAGGGTTAGGGGATGGGGACGCTTTAGAGTCCAGGTGAGGGTACGGCAACGCTTTAGGGGGAGCGTGCGTGTGAGGGCGCGGCTTAGTGTTAGCGTACGGGTTAGGATTAGGGGACGGGTGAGGGTCAGGCTTCGGGGAAGGGTTAGGGTTAGGGTTCGGGCTAGGGTTAGGGTTAGGGGACGGGGACGGTTTAGGGTCCAGGTGAGGGTACGGCAACGCTTTAGGGGGAGCGTGCGTGTGAGGGCGTGGGTTAGTGTTAGCGTACGGGTTAGGATTAGGGGACGGGTGAGGGTCAGGCTTCGGGGAAGGGTTAGGGTTAGGGTTCGGGATAGGGTTAGGGTTAGGGGACGGGGACGGTTTAGGGTCCAGGTGAGGGTACGGCAACGCTTTAGGGGGAGCGTGTGTGTGAGGGCGCGGGTTAGTGTTAGCGTACGGGTTAGGATTAGGGGACGGGTGAGGTTCAGGCTTCGGGGAAGGGTTAGGGTTAGGGTTAGGGTTCGGGCTAGGGTTAGGGTTAGGGGACGGGGACGGTTTCGGGTCCAGGTGAGGGTACGGCAATGCTTTAGGGGGAGCGTGCGTGTGAGGGCGCAGGTTAGTGTTAGCGTACGGGTTAGGATTAGGGGACGGGTGAGGGTCAGGCTTCGGGGAAGGGTTAGGGTTAGGGTTCGGGCTAGGGTTAGGGTTAGGGGACGGGGACGGTTTAGGGTCCAGGTGAGGGTACGGCAACGCCTTAGGGGGAGCGTGCGTGTGAGGGCGCGGGTTAGTGTTAGCGTACGGGTTAGGATTAGGGGACGGGTGAGGGTCAGGCTTCGGGGAAGGGTTAGGGTTAGGGTTCGGGCTAGGGTTAGGGTTAGGGGACGGGGACGGTTTCGGGTTCAGGTGAGGGTACGGCAACGCTTTAGGGGGAGCGTGCGTGTGAGGGCGCGGGTTAGTGTTAGCGTACGGGTTAGGATTAGGGGACGGGTGAGGGTCAGGCTTCGGGGAAGGGTTAGGGTTAGGGTTCGGGCTAGGGTTAGGGTTAGGGGACGGGGACGGTTTAGGGTCCAGGTGAGGGTACGGCAACGCTTTAGGGGGAGCGTGCGTGTGATGGCGCGGGTTAGTGTTAGCGTACGGGTTAGGATTAGGGGACGGGTGAGGGTCAGGCTTCGGGGAAGGGTTAGGGTTAGGGTTCGGGCTAGGGTTAGGGTTAGGGGACGGGGACGGTTTCGGGTCCAGGTGAGGGTACGGCAACGCTTTAGGGGGAGCGTGCGTGTGAGGGTGCGGGTTAGTGTTAGCGTACGGGTTAGGATTAGGGGACGGGTGAGGGTCAGGCTTCGGGGAAGGGTTAGGGTTAGGGTTCGGGCTAGGGTTAGGGTTAGGGGATGGGGACGCTTTAGAGTCCAGGTGAGGGTACGGCAACGCTTTAGGGGGAGCGTGCGTGTGAGGGCGCGGCTTAGTGTTAGCGTACGGGTTAGGATTAGGGGACGGGTGAGGGTCAGGCTTCGGGGAAGGGTTAGGGTTAGGGTTCGGGCTAGGGTTAGGGTTAGGGGACGGGGACGGTTTAGGGTCCAGGTGAGGGTACGGCAACGCTTTAGGGGGAGCGTGCGTGTGAGGGCGCGGGTTAGTGTTAGCGTACGGGTTAGGATTAGGGGACGGGTGAGGGTCAGGCTTCGGGGAAGGGTTAGGGTTAGGGTTCGGGCTAGGGTTAGGGTTAGGGGACGGGGACGGTTTAGGGTCCAGGTGAGGGTACGGTAACGCTTTAGGGGGAGCGTGCGTGTGAGGGCGCGGGTTAGTGTTAGCGTACGGTTTAGGATTAGGGGACGGGTGAGGGTCAGGCTTCGGGGAAGGGTTAGGGTTAGGGTTCGGGCTAGGGTTAGGGTTAGGGGACGGGGACGGTTTAGGGTCCAGGTGAGGGTACGGCAACGCTTTAGGGGGAGCGTGCGTGTGAGGGCGCGGGTTAGTGTTAGCGTACGGGTTAGGATTAGGGGACGGGTGAGGGTCAGGCTTCGGGGAAGGGTTAGGGTTAGGGTTCGGGCTAGGGTTAGGGTTAGGGGACGGGGACGGTTTAGGGTCCAGGTGAGGGTACGGCAACGCTTTAGGGGGAGCGTGCGTGTGAGGGCGCGGGTTAGTGTTAGCGTACGGGTTAGGATTAGGGGACGGGTGAGGGTCAGGCTTCGGGGAAGGGTTAGGGTTAGGGTTCGGGCTAGGGTTAGGGTTAGGGGACGGGGACGGTTTCGGGTCCAGGTGAGGGTACGGCAACGCTTTAGGGGGAGCGTGCGTGTGAGGGCGCGGGTTAGTGTTAGCGTACGGGTTAGGATTAGGGGACGGGTGAGGGTCAGGCTTCGGGGAAGGGTTAGGGTTAGGGTTCGGGCTAGGGTTAGGGTTAGGGGACGGGGACGGTTTAGGGTCCAGGTGAGGGTACGGCAACGCTTTAGGGGGAGCGTGCGTGTGAGGGCGCGGGTTAGTGTAAGCGTACGGGTTAGGATTAGGGGACGGGTGAGGGTCAGGCTTCAGGGAAGGGTTAGGGTTAGGGTTCGGGCTAGGGTTATGGTTAGGGGACGGGGACGGTTTAGGGTCCAGGTGAGGGTACGGCAACGCTTTAGGGGGAGCGTGCGTGTGAGGGCGCGGGTTAGTGTTAGCGTACGGGTTAGGATTAGGGGACGGGTGAGGGTCAGGCTTCGGGGAAGGGTTAGGGTTAGGGTTCGGGCTAGGGTTAGGGTTAGGGGACGGGGACGGTTTAGGGTCCAGGTGGGGGTACGGCAACGCTTTAGGGGGAGCGTGCGTGTGAGGGCGCGGGTTAGTGTTAGCGTTCGGGTTAGGATTAGGGGACGGGTGAGGGTCAGGCTTCGGGGAAGGGTTAGGGTTAGGGTTCGGGCTAGGGTTAGGGTTAGGGGACGGGGACGGTTTAGGGTCCAGGTGAGGGTACGGCAACGCTTTAGTGGGAGCGTGCGTGTGAGGGCGCGGGTTAGTGTTAGCGTACGGGTTAGGATTAGGAGACGGGTGAGGGTCAGGCTTCGGGGAGGGTTAGGGTTAGGGTTCGGGCTAGGGTTAGGGTTAGGGGACGGGGACGGTTTAGGGTCCAGGTGAGGGTACGGCAACGCTTTAGGGGGAGCGTGCGTGTGAGGGCGCGGGTTATTGTTAGCGTACGGGTTAGGATTAGGGGACGGGTGAGGGTCAGGCTTCGGGGAAGGGTTAGGGTTAGGGTTCGGGCTAGGGTTAGGGTTAGGGGACGGGGACGGTTTAGGGTCCAGGTGAGGGTACGGCAATGCTTTAGGAGGAGCGTGCGTGTGAGGGCGCGGGTTAGTGTTAGCGTACGGGTTAGGATTAGGAGACGGGTGAGGGTCAGGCTTCGGGGAAGGGTTAGGGTTAACGTTCGGGCTAGGGTTAGGGTTAGGGGACGGGGACGGTTTACGGTCCAGGTGAGGGTACGGCAACGCTTTAGGGGGAGCGTGCGTGTGAGGGCGCGGGTTAGTGTTAGCGTACGGGTTAGGATTAGGGGACGGGTGAGGGTCAGGCTTCGGGGAAGGGTTAGGGTTAGGGTTCGGGCTAGGGTTAGGGTTAGGGGACGGGGACGGTTTAGGGTCCAGTTGAGGGTACGGCAACGCTTTAGGGGGAGCGTGCGTGTGAGGGCACGCGTTAGTGTTAGCGTACGGGTTAGGATTAGGGGACGGGTGAGGGTCAGGCTTCGGGGAAGGGTTAGGGTTAGGGTTCGGGCTAGGGTTAGGGTTAGGGAACGGGGACGGTTTAGGGTCCAGGTGAGGGTACGGCAACGCTTTAGGGGGAGCGTGCGTGTGAGGGCGCGCGTTAGTGTTAGCGTACGGGTTAGGATTAGGCGACGGGTGAGGGTCAGGCTTCGGGGAAGGGTTAGGGTTAGGGTTCGGGCTAGGGTTAGGGTTAGGGGACGGGGACGGTTTCGGGTCCAGGTGAGGGTACGGCAACGCTTTAGGGGGAGCGTGCGTGTGAGGGCGCGGGTTAATGTTAGCGTACGGCTTAGGATTAGGGGACGGGTGAGGGTCAGGCTTCGGGGAAGGGTTAGGGTTAGGGTTCGGGCTATGGTTAGGGTTAGGGGACGGGGACGGTTTAGGGTCCAGGTGAGGGTACGGCAACGCTTTAGTGGGAGCGTGCGTGTGAGGGCGCGGGTTAGTGTTAGCGTACGGGTTAGGATTAGGGGACGGGTGAGGGTCAGGCTTCGGGGAGGGTTAGGGTTAGGGTTCGGGCTAGGGTTAGGGTTAGGGGACGGGGACGGTTTAGGGTCCAGGTGAGGGTACGGCAACGCTTTAGGGGGAGCGTGCGTGTGAGGGCGCGTGTTATTGTTAGCGTACGGGTTAGGATTAGGGGACGGGTGAGGGTCAGGCTTCGGGGAAGGGTTAGGGTTAGGGTTCGGGCTAGGGTTAGGGTTAGGGGACGGGGAAGGTTTAGGGTCCAGGTGAGGGTACGGCAATGCTTTAGGGGGAGCGTGCGTGTGAGGGCGCGGGTTAGTGTTAGCGTACGGGTTAGGATTAGGAGACGGGTGAGGGTCAGGCTTCGGGGAAGGGTTAGGGTTAAGGTTCGGGCTAGGGTTAGGGTTAGGGGACGGGGACGGTTTACGGTCCAGGTGAGGGTACGGCAACGCTTTAGGGGGAGCGTGCGTGTGAGGGCGCGGGTTAGTGTTAGCGTACGGGTTAGGATTAGGGGACGGGTGAGGGTCAGGCTTCGGGGAAGGGTTAGGGTTAGGGTTCGGGCTAGGGTTAGGGTTAGGGGACGGGGACGGTTTAGGGTCCAGTTGAGGGTACGGCAACGCTTTAGGGGGAGCGTGCGTGTGAGGGCGCGCGTTAGTGTTAGCGTACGGGTTAGGATTAGGGGACGGGTGAGGGTCAGGCTTCGGGGAAGGGTTAGGGTTAGGGTTCGGGCTAGGGTTAGGGTTAGGGAACGGGGACGGTTTAGGGTCCAGGTGAGGGTACGGCAACGCTTTAGGGGGAGCGTGCGTGTGAGGGCGCGCGTTAGTGTTAGCGTACGGGTTAGGATTAGGCGACGGGTGAGGGTCAGGCTTCGGGGAAGGGTTAGGGTTAGGGTTCGGGCTAGGGTTAGGGTTAGGGGACGGGGACGGTTTCGGGTCCAGGTGAGGGTACGGCAACGCTTTAGGGGGAGCGTGCGTGTGAGGGCGCGGGTTAATGTTAGCGTACGGCTTAGGATTAGGGGACGGGTGAGGGTCAGGCTTCGGGGAAGGGTTAGGGTTAGGGTTCGGGCTATGGTTAGGGTTAGGGGACGGGGACGGTTTAGGGTCCAGGTGAGGGTACGGCAACGCTTTAGGGGGAGCGTGCGTGTGAGGGCGCGGGTTAGTGTTAGCGTACGGGTTAGGATTAGGGGACGGGTGAGGGTTAGGCTTCGGGGAAGGGTTAGGGTTAGGGTTCGGGCTAGGGTTAGGGTTAGGGGACGGGGACGGTTTAGGGTCCAGGTGAGGGTACGGCAACGCTTTAGGGGGAGCGTTCGTGTGAGGGCGTGGGTTAGTGTTAGCGTACGGGTTAGGATTAGGGGACGGGTGAGGGTCAGGCTTCGGGGAAGGGTTAGGGTTAGGTTTCGGGCTAGGGTTAGGGTTAGGGGACGGGGACGGTTTAGGGTCCAGGTGAGGGTACGGCAACGCTTTAGGGGGAGCGTGCGTGTGAGGGCGCGGGTTAGTGTTAGCGTACGGGTTAGGATTAGGGGACGGGTGAGGGTCAGGCTTCGGGGAAGGGTTAGGGTTAGGGTTCGGGCTAGGGTTAGGGTTAGGGGACGGGGACGGTTTAGGGTCCAGTTGAGGGTACGGCAACGCTTTAGGGGGAGAGTGCGTGTGAGGGCGCGGGTTAGTGTTAGCGTACGGGTTAGGATTAGGGGACGGGTGAGGGTCAGGCTTCGGGGAAGGGTTAGGGTTAGGGTTCTGGCTAGGGTTAGGGTTAGGGGAAGGGGACGGTTTCGGGTCCAGGTGAGGGTACGGCAATTCTTTAGGGGGAGCGTGCGTGTGAGGGCGCGCGATAGCGTTAGCGTACGGGTTAGGATTAGGGGACGGGTGAGGGTCAGGCTTCGGGTAAGGGTTAGGGTTAGGGTTCGGGCTAGGGTTAGGGTTAGGGGACGGGGACGGTTTAGGGTCCAGGTGAGGGTACGGCAACGCTTTAGGGGGAGCGTGCGTGTGAGGGCGCGGGTTAGTGTTAGCGTACGGGTTTGGATTAGGGGACGGGTGAGGGTCAGGCTTCGGGGAAGGGTTAGGGTTAGGGTTCGGGCTAGGGTTAGGGTTAGGGGATGGGGACGGTTTAGGGTCCAGGTGAGGGTACGGCAACGCTTTAGGGGGAGCGTGCGTGTGAGGGCGCGGGTTAGTGTTAGCGTACGGGTTAGGATTAGGGGACGGGTGAGGGTCAGGCATCGGGGAAGGGTTAGGGTTAAGGTTCGGGCTAGGGTTAGGGTTAGGGGACGGGGACGGTTTAGGGTCCAGGTGAGGGTACAGCAACGCTTTAGGGGGAGCGTGCGTGTGAGGGCGCGGGTTAGTGTTAGCGTACGGGTTACGATTAGGGGACGGGTGAGGGTCAGGCTTCGGGGAAGGGTTAGGGTTAGGGTTCGGGCTAGGGTTAGGGTTAGGGGATGGGGACGGTTTAGGGTCCAGGTGAGGGTACGGCAACGCTTTAGGGGGAGCGTGCGTGTGAGGGCGCGGGTTAGTGTTAGCGTACGGGTTAGGATTAGGGGACGGGTGAGGGTCAGGCTTCGGGGAAGGGTTAGGGTTAGGGTTCGGGCTAGGGTTAGGGTTAGGGGACTGGGACGGTTTAGGGTCCAGGTGAGGGTACGGCAACGCTTTAGGGGGAGCGTGCGTGTGAGGGCGCGCGTTAGTTTTCGCGTACGGCTTAGGATTAGGGGACGGGTGAGGGTCAGGCTTCGGGGAAGGGTTAGGGTTAGGGTTCGGGCTAGGGTTAGGGTTAGGGGACGGGGACGGTTTAGGGTCCAGGTGAGGGTACGGCAACGCTTTAGGGGGAGCGTGCGTGTGAGGGCGCGGGTTAGTGTTAGCGTACGGGTTAGGATTAGGGGACGGGTGAGGGTCAGGCTTCGGGGAAGGGTTAGGGTTAGGGTTCGGGCTAGGGTTAGGGTTAGGGGACGGGGACGGTTTATGGTCCAGGTGAGGTTACGGCAACGCTTTAGGGGGAGCGTACGTGTGAGGGCGCGGGTTAGTGTTAGCGTACGGGTTAGGATTAGGGGACGGGTGAGGGTCAGGCTTCGGGGAAGGGTTAGGGTTAGGGTTCGGGCTACGGTTAGGGTTAGGGTACGGGGACGGTTTCGGGTCCAGCTGAGGGTACGGCAACGCTTTACGGGGAGCGTGCATGTGAGGGCGCGGGTTAGTGTTAGCGTACGGGTTAGGATTAGGGGACGGGTGAGGGTCAGGCTTCGGGGAAGGGTTAGGGTTAGGGTTCGGGCTAGGGTTAGGGTTAGGGGACGGGGATGGTTTAGGGTCCAGGTGAGGGTACGGCAACGCTTTAGGGGGAGCGTGCGTGTGAGGGCACGGCTTAGTGTTAGCGTACGGGTTAGGATTAGGGGACGGGTGAGGGTCAGGCTTCGGGGAAGGTTTAGGGTTAGGGTTCGGGCTAGGGTTAGGGTTAGGGGACGGTTACGGTTTAGAGTCCAGGTGAGGGTACGGCAACGCTTTAGGGGGAGCGTGCGTGTGAGGGCGCGGGTTAGTGTTAGCGTACGGCTTAGGATTAGGGGACGGGTGAGGGTCAGGCTTCGGGGAAGGGTTAGGGTTAGGGTTCGGGCTAGGGTTAGGGTTAGGGGACGGGGACGGTTTAGGGTCCAGGTGAGGGTACGGCAACGCTTTAGGGGGAGTGTGTGTGTGAGGGCGCGGGTTAGTGTTAGCGTACGGGTTAGGATTAGGGGACGGGTGAGGGTCAGGCTTCGGGGAAGGGTTAGGGTTAGGGTTCGGGCTAGGGTTAGGGTTAGGGGACGGGGACGGTTTAGGGTCCAGGTGAAGGTACAGCAACGCTTTAGGCGGAGCGTGCGTGTGAGGGCGCGGGTTAGTGTTAGCGTACGGGTTAGGATTAGGGGACGGGTGAGGGTCAGGCTTCGGGGAAGGGTTAGGGTTAGGGTTCGGGCTAGGGTTAGGGTTAGGGGACGGGGACGGTTTAGGGTCCAGGTGAGGGTACGGCAACGCTTTAGGGGGAGCGTTCGTGTGAGGGCGCGGGTTAGTGTTAGCGTACGGGTTAGGATTAGGGGATGGGTGAGGGTCAGGCTTCGGGGAAAGGTTAGGGTTAGGGTTCGGGCTAGGGTTAGGGTTAGGGGACGGGGACGGTTTAGGGTCCAGGTGAGGGTACGGCAACGCTTTAGGGGGAGCGTGCATGTGAGGGCGCGGGTTAGTGTTAGCGTACGGGTTAGGATTAGGGGACGGGTGAGGGTCAGGCTTCGGGGAAGGGTTAGGGTTAGGGTTCGGGCTAGGGTTAGGGTTAGGGGACGGGGACGGTTTAGGGTCCAGGTGAGGGTACGGCAACGCTTTAGGGGGAGCGTGCGTGTGAGGGCGCGGGTTAGTGTTAGCGTACGGGTTAGGATTAGGGGACGGGTGAGGGTCAGGCTTCGGGGAATGGTTAGCGTTAGGGTTCGGGCTAGGGTAAGGGTTAAGGGACGGGGACGGTTTCGGGTCCAGGTGAGGGTACGGCAACGCTTTAGGGGGAGCGTGCGTGTGAGGGCGCGGGTTAGTGTTAGCGTACGGGTTAGGATTAGGGTACGGGTGAGGGTCAGGCTTCAGGGAAGGGTTAGGGTTAGGGTTCGGGCTAGGGTTAGGGTTAGGGGACGGGGACGGTTTAGGGTCCAGGTGAGGGTACGGCAACGCTTTAGGGGGAGCGTGCATGTGAGGGCGTGGGTTAGTGTTAGCGTACGGGTTAGGATTAGGGGACGGGTGAGTGTCAGGCTTCGGGGAAGGGTTAGGGTTAGGGTTCGGGCTAGGGTTAGGGTTAGGGGACGGGGAAGGTTTAGGGTCCAGGTGAGGGTACGGCAACGCTTTAGGGGAAGCGTGCGTGTGAGGGCGCGGGTTAGTGTTAGCGTACGGGTTAGGATTAGGGGACGGGTGAGGGTCAGGCTTCGGGGAAGGGTTAGGGTTAGGGTTCGGGCTAGGGTTAGGGTTAGGGGACGGGGACGGTTTAGGGTCCAGGTGAGGGTACGGCAACGCTTTAGGGGGAGCGTGCGTGTGAGGGCGCGGGTTAGTGTTAGCGTACGGGTTAGGATTAGGGGACGGGTGAGGGTCAGGCTTCGGGGAAGGGTTAGGGTTAGGGTTCGGGCTAGGGTTAGGATTAGGGGACTGGGATGGTTTAGGGTCCAGGTGAGGGTACGGCAACGCTTTAGGGGGAGCGTGCGTGTGAGGGCGCGCGTTAGTGTTAGCGTACGGGTTAGGATTAGGGGACGGGTGAGGGTCAGGCTTCGGGGAAGTGTTAGGGTTAGGGTTCGGGCTAGGGTTAGGGTTAGGGGACGGGGACGGTTTAGGGTCCAGGTGAGGGTACGGCAACGCTTTAGGGGGAGCGTGCGTGTGAGGGCGCGGGTTAGTGTTAGCGTACGGGTTAGGATTAGGGTACGGGTGAGGGTCAGGCTTCGGGGAAGGGTTAGGGTTGGGGTTCGGGCTAGGGTTAGGGTTAGGGGACGGGGACGGTTTAGGGTCCAGGTGAGGGTACGGCAACGCTTTAGGGGGAGCGTGCGTGTGTGGGCGCGGGTTAGTGTTAGCGTACGGGTTAGGATTAGGGGACGGGTGAGTGTCAGGCTTCGGGGAAGGGTTAGGGTTAGGGTTCGGGCTAGGGTTAGGGTTAGGGGACGGGGACGGTTTAGGGTTCAGGTGAGGGTACGGCAACGCTTTAGGGGGAGCGTGCGTGTGAGGGCGCGGGTTAGTGTTAGCGTACGGGTTAGGATTAGGGGACGGGTGAGGGTCAGGCTTCGGGGAAGGGTTAGGGTTAGGGTTCGGGCTAGGGTTAGGGTTAGGGGACGGGGACGGTTTAGGGTCCAGGTGAGGGTACGGCAACGCTTTAGGGGGAGCGTGCGTGTGAGGGCGCGGGTTAGTGTTAGCGTACGGGTTAGGATTAGGGGACGGGTGAGGGTCAGGCTTCGGGGAAGGGTTAGGGTTAGGGTTCGGGCTAGGGCTAGGGTTAGGGGACGGGGACGGTTTAGGGTCCAGGTGAGGGTACGGCAACGCTTTAGGGGGAGCGTGCGTGTGAGGGCACGGGTTAGTGTTAGCGTACGGTTTAGGATTACGGGACGGGTGAGGGTCAGGCTTCGGGGAAGGGTTAGGGTTAGGGTTCGGGCTAGGGTTAGGGTTAGGGGACGGGGACGGTTTAGGGTCCAGGTGAGGGTACGGCAACGCTTTAGGGGGAGCGTGCGTGTGAGGGCGCGGGATAGTGTTAGCGTACGGGTTAGGATTAGGGGATGGGTGAGGGTCAGGCTTCGGGGAAGGGTTAGGGTTAGGGTTCGGGCTAGGGTTAGGGTTAGGGGACGGGGACGGTTTAGGGTCCAGGTGAGGGTACGGCAACGCTTTAGGGGGAGCGTGCGTGTGAGGGCACGGGTTAGTGTTAGCGTACGGGTTAGGATTAGGGGACTGGTGAGTGTCAGGCTTCGGGGAAGTGTTAGGGTTAGGGTTCGGGCTAGGGTTAGGGTTAGGGGACGGGGACGGTTTAGGGTCCAGGTGAGGGTACGGCAACGCTTTAGGGGGAGCGTGCGTGTGAGGGCGCGGGATAGTGTTAGCGTACGGGTTAGGATTAGGGGATGGGTGAGGGTCAGGCTTCGGGGAAGGGTTAGGGTTAGGGTTCGGGCTAGGGTTAGGGTTAGGGGACGGGGACGGTTTAGGGTCCAGGTGAGGGTACGGCAACGCTTTAGGGGGAGCGTGCGTGTGAGGGCACGGGTTAGTGTTAGCGTACGGGTTAGGATTAGGGGACTGGTGAGTGTCAGGCTTCGGGGAAGTGTTAGGGTTAGGGTTCGGGCTAGGGTTAGGGTTAGGGGACGGGGACGGTTTAGGGTCCAGGTGAGGGTACGGCAACGCTTTAGGGGGAGCGTGCGTGTGAGGGCGCGGGTTAGTGTTAGCGTACGGGTTAGGATTAGGGGACGGGTGAGGGTCAGGCTTCGGGGAAGGGTTAGGGTTAGGGTTCGGGCTAGGGTTAGGGTTAGGGGACGGGGACGGTTTAGGGTCCAGGTGAGGGTACGGCAACGCTTTAGGGGGAGCGTGCGTGTGAGGGCGCGGGTTAGTGTTAGCGTACGGGTTAGGATTAGGGGACGGGTGACGGTCAGGCTTCGGGGAAGGGTTAGGGTTAGGGTTCGGGCTAGGGTTCGGTTTAGGGGACGGGGACGGTTTAGGGTCCAGGTGAGGGTACGGCAACGCTTTAGAGGGAGCGTGCATGTGAGGGCGCGGGTTAGTGTTAGCGTACGGGTTAGGATTAGGGTTCGGGTGAGTGTCAGGCTTCGGGGAAGGGTTAGGGTTAGGGTTCGGGCTAGGGTTAGGGTTAGGGGACGGGGACGGTTTAGGGTCCAGGTGAGGGTACGGCAACGCTTTAGGGGGAGCGTGCGTGTGAGGGCGCGGGTTAGTGTTAGCGTACGGGTTAGGATTAGGGGACGGGTGAGGGTCAGGCTTCGGGGAAGGGTTAGGGTTAGGGTTCGGGCTAGGGTTAGGGTTAGGGGACGGGGACGGTTTAGGGTCCAGGTGAGGGTACGGCAACGCTTTAGGGGGAGCGTGCGTGTGAGGGCGCGGGTTAGTGTTAGCGTACGGGTTAGGATTAGGGGACGGGTGAGGGTCAGGCTTTGGGGAAGGGTTAGGGTTAGGGTTCGGGCTAGGGTTAGGGTTAGGGGACGGGGACGGTTTAGGGTCCAGGTGAGGGTACGGCAACGCTTTAGGGGGAGCGTGCGTGTGAGGGCGCGGGTTAGTGTTAGCGTACGGGTTAGGATTAGGGGACGGGTGAGGGTCAGGCTTCGGGGAAGGGTTAGGGTTAGGGTTCGGGCTAGGGTTAGGATTAGGGGACTGGGATGGTTTAGGGTCCAGGTGAGGGTACGGCAACGCTTTAGGGGGAGCGTGCGTGTGAGGGCGCGCGTTAGTGTTAGCGTACGGGTTAGGATTAGGGGACGGGTGAGGGTCAGGCTTCGGGGAAGTGTTAGGGTTAGGGTTCGGGCTAGGGTTAGGGTTAGGGGACGGGGACGGTTTAGGGTCCAGGTGAGGGTACGGCAACGCTTTAGGGGGAGCGTGCGTGTGAGGGCGCGGGTTAGTGTTAGCGTACGGGTTAGGATTAGGGTACGGGTGAGGGTCAGGCTTCGGGGAAGGGTTAGGGTTGGGGTTCGGGCTAGGGTTAGGGTTAGGGGACGGGGACGGTTTAGGGTCCAGGTGAGGGTACGGCAACGCTTTAGGGGGAGCGTGCGTGTGTGGGCGCGGGTTAGTGTTAGCGTACGGGTTAGGATTAGGGGACGGGTGAGTGTCAGGCTTCGGGGAAGGGTTAGGGTTAGGGTTCGGGCTAGGGTTAGGGTTAGGGGACGGGGACGGTTTAGGGTTCAGGTGAGGGTACGGCAACGCTTTAGGGGGAGCGTGCGTGTGAGGGCGCGGGTTAGTGTTAGCGTACGGGTTAGGATTAGGGGACGGGTGAGGGTCAGGCTTCGGGGAAGGGTTAGGGTTAGGGTTCGGGCTAGGGTTAGGGTTAGGGGACGGGGACGGTTTAGGGTCCAGGTGAGGGTACGGCAACGCTTTAGGGGGAGCGTGCGTGTGAGGGCGCGGGTTAGTGTTAGCGTACGGGTTAGGATTAGGGGACGGGTGAGGGTCAGGCTTCGGGGAAGGGTTAGGGTTAGGGTTCGGGCTAGGGCTAGGGTTAGGGGACGGGGACGGTTTAGGGTCCAGGTGAGGGTACGGCAACGCTTTAGGGGGAGCGTGCGTGTGAGGGCACGGGTTAGTGTTAGCGTACGGTTTAGGATTACGGGACGGGTGAGGGTCAGGCTTCGGGGAAGGGTTAGGGTTAGGGTTCGGGCTAGGGTTAGGGTTAGGGGACGGGGACGGTTTAGGGTCCAGGTGAGGGTACGGCAACGCTTTAGGGGGAGCGTGCGTGTGAGGGCGCGGGATAGTGTTAGCGTACGGGTTAGGATTAGGGGATGGGTGAGGGTCAGGCTTCGGGGAAGGGTTAGGGTTAGGGTTCGGGCTAGGGTTAGGGTTAGGGGACGGGGACGGTTTAGGGTCCAGGTGAGGGTACGGCAACGCTTTAGGGGGAGCGTGCGTGTGAGGGCACGGGTTAGTGTTAGCGTACGGGTTAGGATTAGGGGACTGGTGAGTGTCAGGCTTCGGGGAAGTGTTAGGGTTAGGGTTCGGGCTAGGGTTAGGGTTAGGGGACGGGGACGGTTTAGGGTCCAGGTGAGGGTACGGCAACGCTTTAGGGGGAGCGTGCGTGTGAGGGCGCGGGATAGTGTTAGCGTACGGGTTAGGATTAGGGGATGGGTGAGGGTCAGGCTTCGGGGAAGGGTTAGGGTTAGGGTTCGGGCTAGGGTTAGGGTTAGGGGACGGGGACGGTTTAGGGTCCAGGTGAGGGTACGGCAACGCTTTAGGGGGAGCGTGCGTGTGAGGGCACGGGTTAGTGTTAGCGTACGGGTTAGGATTAGGGGACTGGTGAGTGTCAGGCTTCGGGGAAGTGTTAGGGTTAGGGTTCGGGCTAGGGTTAGGGTTAGGGGACGGGGACGGTTTAGGGTCCAGGTGAGGGTACGGCAACGCTTTAGGGGGAGCGTGCGTGTGAGGGCGCGGGTTAGTGTTAGCGTACGGGTTAGGATTAGGGGACGGGTGAGGGTCAGGCTTCGGGGAAGGGTTAGGGTTAGGGTTCGGGCTAGGGTTAGGGTTAGGGGACGGGGACGGTTTAGGGTCCAGGTGAGGGTACGGCAACGCTTTAGGGGGAGCGTGCGTGTGAGGGCGCGGGTTAGTGTTAGCGTACGGGTTAGGATTAGGGGACGGGTGACGGTCAGGCTTCGGGGAAGGGTTAGGGTTAGGGTTCGGGCTAGGGTTCGGTTTAGGGGACGGGGACGGTTTAGGGTCCAGGTGAGGGTACGGCAACGCTTTAGAGGGAGCGTGCATGTGAGGGCGCGGGTTAGTGTTAGCGTACGGGTTAGGATTAGGGTTCGGGTGAGTGTCAGGCTTCGGGGAAGGGTTAGGGTTAGGGTTCGGGCTAGGGTTAGGGTTAGGGGACGGGGACGGTTTAGGGTCCAGGTGAGGGTACGGCAACGCTTTAGGGGGAGCGTGCGTGTGAGGGCGCGGGTTAGTGTTAGCGTACGGGTTAGGATTAGGGGACGGGTGAGGGTCAGGCTTCGGGGAAGGGTTAGGGTTAGGGTTCGGGCTAGGGTTAGGGTTAGGGGACGGGGACGGTTTAGGGTCCAGGTGAGGGTACGGCAACGCTTTAGGGGGAGCGTGCGTGTGAGGGCGCGGGTTAGTGTTAGCGTACGGGTTAGGATTAGGGGACGGGTGAGGGTCAGGCTTTGGGGAAGGGTTAGGGTTAGGGTTCGGGCTAGGGTTAGGGTTAGGGGACGGGGACGGTTTAGGGTCCAGGTGAGGGTACGGCAACGCTTTAGGGGGAGCGTGCGTGTGTAGGCGCGGGTTAGTGTTAGCGTACGGGTTAGGATTAGGGGACGGGTGAGGGTCAGGCTTCGGGGAAGGGTTAGGGTTAGGGTTCGGGCTAGGGTTAGGGTTAGGGTACGGGGACGGTTTAGGGTCCAGGTGAGGGTACGGCAACGCTTTAGGGGGAGCGTGCGTGTGAGGGCGCGGGTTATTGTTAGCGTACGGGTTAGGATTAGGGGACGGGTGAGGGTCAGGCTTCGGGGAAGGGTTAGGGTTAGGGTTCGGGCTAGGGCTAGGGTTAGGGGACGGGGACGGTTTAGGGTCCAGGTGAGGGTACGGCAACGCTTTAGGGGGAGCGTGTGTGTGAGGGCGCGGGTTAGTGTTAGCGTACGGGTTAGGATTAGGGGACGGGTGAGGTTCAGGCTTCCGGGAAGGGTTAGGGTTAGGGTTAGGGTTCGGGCTAGGGTTAGGGTTAGGGGACGGGGACGGTTTAGGGTCCAGGTGAGGGTACGGCAACGCTTTAGGGGGAGCGTGCGTGTGAGGGCACGGGTTAGTGTTAGCGTACGGTTTAGGATTACGGGACGGGTGAGGGTCAGGCTTCGGGGAAGGGTTAGGGTTAGGGTTCGGGCTAGGGTTAGGGTTAGGGGACGGGGACGGTTTAGGGTCCAGGTGAGGGTATGGCAACGCTTTAGGGGGAGCGTGCGTGTGAGGGCGCGGGTTAGTGTTAGCGTACGGGTTAGGATTAGGGGACGGGTGAGGGTCAGGCTTCGGGGAAGGGTTAGGGTTAGGGTTCTGGCTAGGGTTAGGGTTAGGGGACGGGGACGGTTTAGGGTCCAGGTGAGGGTACGGCAACGCTTTAGGGGGAGCGTGCGTGTGAGGGCGCGGGTTAGTGTTAGCGTACGGGTTAGGATTAGGGGACGGGTGAGGGTCAGGCTTCGGGGAAGGGTTAGGGTTAGGGTTCGGGCTAGGGTTAGGGTTAGGGGACGGGGACGGTTTAGGGTCCAGGTGAGGGTACGGCAACGCTTTAGGGGGAGCGTACGTGTGAGGGCGCGTGTTAGTGTTAGCGTACGGGTTAGGATTAGGGGACGGGTGAGGGTCAGGCTTCGAGGAAGTGTTAGGGTTAGGGTTCGGGCTAGGGTTAGGGTTAGGGGACGGGGACGGTTCAGGGTCCAGGTGAAGGTACGGCAACGCTTTAGGGGGAGCGAGCGTGTGAGGGCGCGGGTTAGTGTTAGCGTACGGGTTAGGATTAGGGGACGGGTGAGGGTCAGGCTTCGGGGAAGGGTTAGTGTTAGGGTTCGGGCTAGGGTTAGGGTTAGGGGACGGGGACGGTTTAGGGTCCAGGTGAGGGTACGGCAACGCTTTAGGGGGAGTGTGCGTGTAAGGGCGCGGGTTAGTGTTAGCGTACGGGTTAGGATTAGGGGACGGGTGAGGGTCAGGCTTTGGGGAAGGGTTAGGGTTAGGGTTCGGGCTAGGGTTAGGGTTAGGGGACGGGGACGGTTTAGGGTCCAGGTGAGGGTACGGCAACGCTTTAGGGGGAGCATGCGTGTTAGGGTGCGGGTTAGTGTTAGCGTACGGGTTAGGATTAGGGGACGTGTGAGGGTCAGGCTTCGGGGAAGGGTTAGGGTTAGGGTTAGGGCTAGGGTTAGGGTTAGGGGACAGGGACTGTTTCGGGTCCAGGTGAGGGTACGGCAACGCTTTAGGGGGAGCGTGCATGTGAGGGCGCGGGTTAGTGTTAGCGTACGGGTTAGGATTAGGGGACGGGTGAGGGTCAGGCTTCGGGGAAGGGTTAGGGTTAGGGTTCGGGCTAGGGTTAGGGTTAGGGGACGGGGACGGTTTAGGGTTCAGGTGAGGGTACGGCAACGCTTTAGGGGGAGCGTGCGTGTGAGGGCGCGGCTTAGTGTTAGCGTACGGGTTAGGATTAGGGGACGGGTGAGGGTCAGGCTTCGGGGAAGGGTTAGGGTTAGGGTTCGGGCTAGGGTTAGGGTTAGGGGATGGGGACGGTTTAGAGTCCAGGTGAGGGTACGGCAACGCTTTAGGGGGAGCGTGCGTGTGAGGGCGCGGGTTAGTGTTAGCGTACGGGTTAGGATTAGGGGACGGGTGAGGTTCAGGCTTCGGGGAAGGGTTAGGGTTAGGGTTCGGGCTAGGGTTAGGGTTAGGGGACGGGGACGGTTTAGAGTCCAGGTGAGGGTACGGCAACGCTTTAGGGGGAGCGTGCGTGTGAGGGCGCGGGTTAGTGTTAGCGTACGGGTTAGGATTAGGGGACGGGTGAGGGTCAGGCTTCGGGGAAGTGTTAGGGTTAGGGTTCGGGCTAGGGTTAGGGTTAGGGGACGGGGACGGTTTAGGGTCCAGGTGAGGGTACGGCAACGCTTTAGGGGGAGCGTGCGTGTGAGGGCGCGGGTTAGTGTTAGCGTACGGGTTAGGATTAGGGGCGGGTGAGGGTCAGGCTTCGGGGAAGGGTTAGGGTTAGGGTTCGGGCTAGGGTTAGGGTTAGGGGACGGGGACGGTTTAGGGTCCAGGTGAGGGTACGGTAACGCTTTAGGGGGAGCGTGCGTGTGAGGGCGCGGGTTAGTGTTAGCGTACGGTTTAGGATTAGGGGACGGGTGAGGGTCAGGCTTCGGGAAAGTGTTAGGGTTAGGGTTCGGGCTAGGGTTAGGGTTAGGGGACGGGGACGGTTTAGGGTCCAGGTGAGGGTACGGCAACGCTTTAGGGGGAGCGTGCGTGTGAGGGCGCGGGTTAGTGTTAGCGTACGGTTTAGGATTAGTGGACGGGTGAGGGTCAGGCTTCGGGGAAGGGTTAGGGTTAGGGTTCGGGCTAGGGTTAGGGTTAGGGGACGGGGACGGTTTAGGGTCCAGGTGAGGGTACGGCAACGCTTTAGGGGGAGCGTGCGTGTGAGGGCGCGGGTTAGTGTTAGCGTACGGGTTAGGATTAGGGGACGGGTGAGGGTCAGGCTTCGGGGAAGGGTTAGGGTTAGGGTTCGGGCTAGGGTTAGGGTTAGGGGACGAGGACGGTTTAGGGTCCAGGTGAGGGTACGACAACGCTTTAGGGGGAGCGTGCGTGTGAGGGCGCGGGTTAGTGTTAGCGTACGGGTTAGGATTAGGGGACGGGTGAGGGTCAGGCTTCGGGGACGGTTAGGGTTAGGGTTCGGGCTAGGGTTAGGGTTAGGGGACGGGGACGGTTTAGGGTCCAGGTGAGGGTACGGCAACGCTTTAGGGGGAGCGTGCGTGTGAGGGCGCGGGTTATTGTTAGCGTACGGGTTAGGATTAGGGGACGGGTGAGGGTCAGGCTTCGGGGAAGGGTTAGGGTTAGGGTTCGGGCTAGGGTTAGGGTTAGGGGACGGGGACGGTTTAGGGTCCAGTTGAGGGTACGGCAACGCTTTAGGGGGAGCGTGCGTGTGAGGGCGCGCGTTAGTGTTAGCGTACGGGTTAGGATTAGGGGACGGGTGAGGGTCAGGCTTCGGGGAAGGGTTAGGGTTAGGGTTCGGGCTAGGGTTAGGGTTAGGGGACTGGGATGGTTTAGGGTCCAGGTGAGGGTACGGCAACGCTTTAGGGGGAGCGTGCGTGTGAGGGCGCGCGTTAGTGTTAGCGTACGGGTTAGGATTAGGGGACGGGTGAGGGTCAGGCTTCGGGGAAGGGTTAGGGTTAGGGTTCGGGCTAGGGTTAGGGTTAGGGGACGGGGACGGTTTAGGGTCCAGGTGAGGGTACGGCAACGCTTTAGGGGGAGCGTGCGTGTGAGGGCGCGGGTTAGTGTTAGCGTACGGGTTAGGATTAGGGTACGGGTGAGGGTCAGGCTTCGGGGAAGGGTTAGGGTTAGGGTTCGGGCTAGGGTTAGGGTTAGGGGACGGGGACGGTTTAGGGTCCAGGTGAGGGTACGGCAACGCTTTAGGGGGAGCGTGCGTGTGTGGGCGTGGGTTAGTGTTAGCGTACGGGTTAGGATTAGGGGACGGGTGAGTGTCAGGCTTCGGGGAAGGGTTAGGGTTAGGGTTCGGGCTAGGGTTAGGGTTAGGGGACGGGGACGGTTTAGGGTTCAGGTGAGGGTACGGCAACGCTTTAGGGGGAGCGTGCGTGTGAGGGCGCGGGTTAGTGTTAGCGTACGGGTTAGGATTAGGGGACGGGTGAGGGTCAGGCTTCGGGGAAGGGTTAGGGTTAGGGTTCGGGCTAGGGTTAGGGTTAGGGGACGGGGACGGTTTAGGGTCCAGGTGAGGGTACGGCAACGCTTTAGGGGGAGCGTGCGTGTGAGGGCGCGGGTTAGTGTTAGCGTACGGGTTAGGATTAGGGGACGGGTGAGGGTCAGGCTTCGGGGAAGGGTTAGGGTTAGGGTTCGGGCTAGGGCTAGGGTTAGGGGACGGGGACGGTTTAGGGTCCAGGTGAGGGTACGGCAACGCTTTAGGGGGAGCGTGCGTGTGAGGGCACGGGTTAGTGTTAGCGTACGGTTTAGGATTACGGGACGGGTGAGGGTCAGGCTTCGGGGAAGGGTTAGGGTTAGGGTTCGGGCTAGGGTTAGGGTTAGGGGACGGGGACGGTTTAGGGTCCAGGTGAGGGTACGGCAACGCTTTAGGGGGAGCGTGCGTGTGAGGGCGCGGGTTAGTGTTAGCGTACGGGTTAGGATTAGGGGACGGGTGAGGGTCAGGCTTCGGGGAAGGGTTAGGGTTAGGGTTCGGGCTAGGGCTAGGGTTAGGGGACGGGGACGGTTTAGGGTCCAGGTGAGGGTACGGCAACGCTTTAGGGGGAGCGTGTGTGTGAGGGCGCGGGTTAGTGTTAGCGTACGGGTTAGGATTAGGGGACGGGTGAGGTTCAGGCTTCCGGGAAGGGTTAGGGTTAGGGTTAGGGTTCGGGCTAGGGTTAGGGTTAGGGGACGGGGACGGTTTAGGGTCCAGGTGAGGGTACGGCAACGCTTTAGGGGGAGCGTGCGTGTGAGGGCGCGGGTTAGTGTTAGCGTACGGGTTAGGATTAGGGGACGGGTGAGGGTCAGGCTTCGGGGACGGTTAGGGTTAGGGTTCGGACTAGGGTTAGGGTTAGGGGACGGGGACGGTTTAGGGTCCAGGTGAGGGTACGGCAACGCTTTAGGGGGAGCGTGCGTGTGAGGGCGCGGGTTATTGTTAGCGTACGGGTTAGGATTAGGGGACGGGTGAGGGTCAGGCTTCGGGGAAGGGTTAGTGTTAGGGTTCGGGCTAGGGTTAGGGTTAGGGGACGGGGACGGTTTAGGGTCCAGGTGAGGGTACGGCAATGCTTTAGGGGGAGCGTGCGTGTGAGGGCGTGGGTTAGTGTTAGCGTACGGGTTAGGATTAGGAGACGGGTGAGGGTCAGGCTTCGGGGAAGGGTTAGGGTTAAGGTTCGGGCTAGGGTTAGGGTTAGGGGACGGGGACGGTTTAGGGTCCAGGTGAGGGTACGGCAACGCTTTAGGGGGAGCGTGCGTGTGAGGGCGCGGGTTAGTGTTAGCGTACGGGTTAGGATTAGGGGACGGGTGAGGGTCAGGCTTCGGGGAAGGGTTAGGGTTAGGGTTCGGGCTAGGGTTAGGGTTAGGGGACGGGGACGGTTTAGGGTCCAGTTGAGGGTACGGCAACGCTTTAGGGGGAGCGTGCGTGTGAGGGCGCGCGTTAGTGTTAGCGTACGGGTTAGGATTAGGGGACGGGTGAGGGTCAGGCTTCGGGGAAGGGTTAGGGTTAGGGTTCGGGCTAGGGTTAGGGTAAGGGGACGGGGACGGTTTAGGGCCCAGGTGAGGGTACGGCAACGCTTTAGGGGGAGCGTGCGTGTGAGGGCGCGCGTTAGTGTTAGCGTACGGGTTAGGATTAGGGGACGGGTGAGGGTCAGGCTTCGGGGAAGGGTTAGGGTTAGGGTTCGGGCTAGGGTTAGGGTTAGGGGACGGGGACGGTTTAGGGTCCAGGTGAGGGTACGGCAACGCTTTAGGGGGAGCGTGCGTGTGAGGGCACGGGTTAGTGTTAGCGTACGGTTTAGGATTACGGGACGGGTGAGGGTCAGGCTTCGGGGAAGGGTTAGGGTTAGGGTTCGGGCTAGGGTTAGGGTTAGGGGACGGGGACGGTTTAGGGTCCAGGTGAGGGTATGGCAACGCTTTAGGGGGAGCGTGCGTGTGAGGGCGCGGGTTAGTGTTAGCGTACGGGTTAGGATTAGGGGACGGGTGAGGGTCAGGCTTCGGGGAAGGGTTAGGGTTAGGGTTCTGGCTAGGGTTAGGGTTAGGGGACGGGGACGGTTTAGGGTCCAGGTGAGGGTACGGCAACGCTTTAGGGGGAGCGTGCGTGTGAGGGCGCGGGTTAGTGTTAGCGTACGGGTTAGGATTAGGGGACGGGTGAGGGTCAGGCTTCGGGGAAGGGTTAGGGTTAGGGTTCGGGCTAGGGTTAGGGTTAGGGGACGGGGACGGTTTAGGGTCCAGGTGAGGGTACGGCAACGCTTTAGGGGGAGTGTACGTGTGAGGGCGCGTGTTAGTGTTAGCGTACGGGTTAGGATTAGGGGACGGGTGAGGGTCAGGCTTCGAGGAAGTGTTAGGGTTAGGGTTCGGGCTAGGGTTAGGGTTAGGGGACGGGGACGGTTCAGGGTCCAGGTGAAGGTACGGCAACGCTTTAGGGGGAGCGAGCGTGTGAGGGCGCGGGTTAGTGTTAGCGTACGGGTTAGGATTAGGGGACGGGTGAGGGTCAGGCTTCGGGGAAGGGTTAGTGTTAGGGTTCGGGCTAGGGTTAGGGTTAGGGGACGGGGACGGTTTAGGGTCCAGGTGAGGGTACGGCAACGCTTTAGGGGGAGTGTGCGTGTAAGGGCGCGGGTTAGTGTTAGCGTACGGGTTAGGATTAGGGGACGGGTGAGGGTCAGGCTTTGGGGAAGGGTTAGGGTTAGGGTTCGGGCTAGGGTTAGGGTTAGGGGACGGGGACGGTTTAGGGTCCAGGTGAGGGTACGGCAACGCTTTAGGGGGAGCATGCGTGTTAGGGCGCGGGTTAGTGTTAGCGTACGGGTTAGGATTAGGGGACGGGTGAGGGTCAGGCTTCGGGGAAGGGTTAGGGTTAGGGTTCGGGCTAGGGTTAGGGTTAGGGGACGGGGACGGTTTAGGGTTCAGGTGAGGGTACGGCAACGCTTTAGGGGGAGCGTGCGTGTGAGGGCGCGGCTTAGTGTTAGCGTACGGGTTAGGATTAGGGGACGGGTGAGGTTCAGGCTTCGGGGAAGGGTTAGGGTTAGGGTTCGGGCTAGGGTTAGGGTTAGGGGACGGGGACGGTTTAGAGTCCAGGTGAGGGTACGGCAACGCTTTAGGGGGAGCGTGCGTGTGAGGGCGCGGGTTAGTGTTAGCGTACGGGTTAGGATTAGGGGACGGGTTAGGGTCAGGCTTCGGGGAAGTGTTAGGGTTAGGGTTCGGGCTAGGGTTAGGGTTAGGGGACGGGGACGGTTTAGGGTCCAGGTGAGGGTACGGCAACGCTTTAGGGGGAGCGTGCGTGTGAGGGCGCGGGTTAGTGTTAGCGTACGGGTTAGGATTAGGGGACGGGTGAGGGTCAGGCTTCGGGGAAGGGTTAGGGTTAGGGTTCGGGCTAGGGTTAGGGTTAGGGGACGGGGACGGTTTAGGGTCCAGGTGAGGGTACGGTAACGCTTTAGGGGGAGCGTGCGTGTGAGGGCGCGGGTTAGTGTTAGCGTACGGTTTAGGATTAGGGGACGGGTGAGGGTCAGGCTTCGGGAAAGTGTTAGGGTTATGGTTCGGGCTAGGGTTAGGGTTAGGGGACGGGGACGGTTTAGGGTCCAGGTGAGGGTACGGCAACGCTTTAGGGGGAGCGTGCGTGTCAGGGCGCGGGTTAGTGTTAGCGTACGGTTTAGGATTAGTGGACGGGTGAGGGTCAGGCTTCGGGGAAGGGTTAGGGTTAGGGTTCGGGCTAGGGTTTGGGTTAGGGGACGGGGACGGTTTAGGGTCCAGGTGAGGGTACGGCAACGCTTTAGGGGGAGCGTGCGTGTGAGGGCGCGGGTTAGTGTTAGCGTACGGGTTAGGATTAGGGGACGGGTGAGGGTCAGGCTTCGGGGACGGTTAGGGTTAGGGTTCGGGCTAGGGTTAGGGTTAGGGGAC
Organism: Stenella coeruleoalba; assembly: GCF_951394435.1. Classification (NCBI taxonomy): domain Eukaryota; kingdom Metazoa; phylum Chordata; class Mammalia; order Artiodactyla; family Delphinidae; genus Stenella; species Stenella coeruleoalba. The sequence goes on from NW_027646390.1 coordinate 275,807, forward strand.
GGGGACGGTTTAGGGTCCAGGTGAGGGTACGGCAACGCTTTAGCGGGAGCGTGCGTGTGAGGGCGCGGGTTATTGTTAGCGTACGGGTTAGGATTAGGGGACGGGTGAGGGTCAGGCTTCGGGGAAGGGTTAGGGTTAGGGTTCGGGCTAGGGTTAGGGTTAGGGGACGGGGACGGTTTAGGGTCCAGGTGAGGGTACGGCAATGCTTTAGGGGGAGCGTGCCTGTGAGGGCGTGGGTTAGTGTTAGCGTACGGGTTAGGATTAGGAGACGGGTGAGGGTCAGGCTTCGGGGAAGGGTTAGGGTTAAGGTTCGGGCTAGGGTTAGGGTTAGGGGACGGGGACGGTTTAGGGTCCAGGTGAGGGTACGGCAACGCTTTAGGGGGAGCGTGCGTGTGAGGGCGCGGGTTAGTGTTAGCGTACGGGTTAGGATTAGGGGACGGGTGAGGGTCAGGCTTCGGGGAAGGGTTAGGGTTAGGGTTCGGGCTAGGGTTAGGGTTAGGGGACGGGGACGGTTTAGGGTCCAGTTGAGGGTACGGCAACGCTTTAGGGGGAGCGTGCGTGTGAGGGCGCGCGTTAGTGTTAGCGTACGGGTTAGGATTAGGGGACGGGTGAGGGTCAGGCTTCGGGGAAGGGTTAGGGTTAGGGTTCGGGCTAGGGTTAGGGTTAGGGGACTGGGATGGTTTAGGGTCCAGGTGAGGGTACGGCAACGCTTTAGGGGGAGCGTGCGTGTGAGGGCGCGCGTTAGTGTTAGCGTACGGGTTAGGATTAGGGGACGGGTGAGGGTCAGGCTTCGGGGAAGGGTTAGGGTTAGGGTTCGGGCTAGGGTTAGGGTTAGGGGACGGGGACGGTTTAGGGTCCAGGTGAGGGTACGGCAACGCTTTAGGGGGAGCGTGCGTGTGAGGGCGCGGGTTAGTGTTAGCGTACGGGTTAGGATTAGGGTACGGGTGAGGGTCAGGCTTCGGGGAAGGGTTAGGGTTAGGGTTCGGGCTAGGGTTAGGGTTAGGGGACGGGGACGGTTTAGGGTCCAGGTGAGGGTACGGCAACGCTTTAGGGGGAGCGTGCGTGTGTGGGCGCGGGTTAGTGTTAGCGTACGGGTTAGGATTAGGGGACGGGTGAGTGTCAGGCTTCGGGGAAGGGTTAGGGTTAGGGTTCGGGCTAGGGTTAGGGTTAGGGGACGGGGACGGTTTAGGGTTCAGGTGAGGGTACGGCAACGCTTTAGGGGGAGCGTGCGTGTGAGGGCGCGGGTTAGTGTTAGCGTACGGGTTAGGATTAGGGGACGGGTGAGGGTCAGGCTTCGGGGAAGGGTTAGGGTTAGGGTTCGGGCTAGGATTAGGGTTAGGGGACGGGGACGGTTTAGGGTCCAGGTGAGGGTACGGCAACGCTTTAGGGGGAGCGTGCGTGTGAGGGCGCGGGTTAGTGTTAGCGTACGGGTTAGGATTAGGGGACGGGTGAGGGTCAGGCTTCGGGGAAGGGTTAGGGTTAGGGTTCGGGCTAGGGCTAGGGTTAGGGGACGGGGACGGTTTAGGGTCCAGGTGAGGGTACGGCAACGCTTTAGGGGGAGCGTGCGTGTGAGGGCACGGGTTAGTGTTAGCGTACGGTTTAGGATTACGGGACGGGTGAGGGTCAGGCTTCGGGGAAGGGTTAGGGTTAGGGTTCGGGCTAGGGTTAGGGTTAGGGGACGGGGACGGTTTAGGGTCCAGGTGAGGGTACGGCAACGCTTTAGGGGGAGCGTGCGTGTGAGGGCGCGGGTTAGTGTTAGCGTACGGGTTAGGATTAGGGGACGGGTGAGGGTCAGGCTTCGGGGAAGGGTTAGGGTTAGGGTTCGGGCTAGGGCTAGGGTTAGGGGACGGGGACGGTTTAGGGTCCAGGTGAGGGTACGGCAACGCTTTAGGGGGAGCGTGTGTGTGAGGGCGCGGGTTAGTGTTAGCGTACGGGTTAGGATTAGGGGACGGGTGAGGTTCAGGCTTCCGGGAAGGGTTAGGGTTAGGGTTAGGGTTCGGGCTAGGGTTAGGGTTAGGGGACGGGGACGGTTTAGGGTCCAGGTGAGGGTACGGCAACGCTTTAGGGGGAGCGTGCGTGTGAGGGCACGGGTTAGTGTTAGCGTACGGTTTAGGATTACGGGACGGGTGAGGGTCAGGCTTCGGGGAAGGGTTAGGGTTAGGGTTCGGGCTAGGGTTAGGGTTAGGGGACGGGGACGGTTTAGGGTCCAGGTGAGGGTACGGTAACGCTTTAGGGGGAGCGTGCGTGTGAGGGCGCGGGTTAGTGTTAGCGTACGGTTTAGGATTAGGGGACGGGTGAGGGTCAGGCTTCGGGAAAGTGTTAGGGTTAGGGTTCGGGCTAGGGTTAGGGTTAGGGGACGGGGACGGTTTAGGGTCCAGGTGAGGGTACGGCAACGCTTTAGGGGGAGCGTGCGTGTGAGGGCGCGGGTTAGTGTTAGCGTACGGGTTAGGATTAGGGGACGGGTGAGGGTCAGGCTTCGGGGAAGGGTTAGGGTTAGGGTTCGGGCTAGGGTTAGGGTTAGGGGACGGGGACGGTTTAGGGTCCAGGTGAGGGTACGGCAACGCTTTAGGGGGAGCGTGCGTGTGAGGGCGCGGGTTAGTGTTAGCGTACGGGTTAGGATTAGGGGACGGGTGAGGGTCAGGCTTCGGGGAAGGGTTAGGGTTAGGGTTCGGGCTAGGGTTAGGGTTAGGGGACGAGGACGGTTTAGGGTCCAGGTGAGGGTACGGCAACGCTTTAGGGGGAGCGTGCGTGTGAGGGCGCGGGTTAGTGTTAGCGTACGGGTTAGGATTAGGGGACGGGTGAGGGTCAGGCTTCGGGGACGGTTAGGGTTAGGGTTCGGACTAGGGTTAGGGTTAGGGGACGGGGACGGTTTAGGGTCCAGGTGAGGGTACGGCAACGCTTTAGGGGGAGCGTGCGTGTGAGGGCGCGGGTTATTGTTAGCGTACGGGTTAGGATTAGGGGACGGGTGAGGTTCAGGCTTCCGGGAAGGGTTAGGGTTAGGGTTAGGGTTCGGGCTAGGGTTAGGGTTAGGGGACGGGGACGGTTTAGGGTCCAGGTGAGGGTACGGCAACGCTTTAGGGGGAGCGTGCGTGTGAGGGCACGGGTTAGTGTTAGCGTACGGTTTAGGATTACGGGACGGGTGAGGGTCAGGCTTCGGGGAAGGGTTAGGGTTAGGGTTCGGGCTAGGGTTAGGGTTAGGGGACGGGGACGGTTTAGGGTCCAGGTGAGGGTACGGTAACGCTTTAGGGGGAGCGTGCGTGTGAGGGCGCGGGTTAGTGTTAGCGTACGGTTTAGGATTAGGGGACGGGTGAGGGTCAGGCTTCGGGAAAGTGTTAGGGTTAGGGTTCGGGCTAGGGTTAGGGTTAGGGGACGGGGACGGTTTAGGGTCCAGGTGAGGGTACGGCAACGCTTTAGGGGGAGCGTGCGTGTGAGGGCGCGGGTTAGTGTTAGCGTACGGGTTAGGATTAGGGGACGGGTGAGGGTCAGGCTTCGGGGAAGGGTTAGGGTTAGGGTTCGGGCTAGGGTTAGGGTTAGGGGACGGGGACGGTTTAGGGTCCAGGTGAGGGTACGGCAACGCTTTAGGGGGAGCGTGCGTGTGAGGGCGCGGGTTAGTGTTAGCGTACGGGTTAGGATTAGGGGACGGGTGAGGGTCAGGCTTCGGGGAAGGGTTAGGGTTAGGGTTCGGGCTAGGGTTAGGGTTAGGGGACGAGGACGGTTTAGGGTCCAGGTGAGGGTACGGCAACGCTTTAGGGGGAGCGTGCGTGTGAGGGCGCGGGTTAGTGTTAGCGTACGGGTTAGGATTAGGGGACGGGTGAGGGTCAGGCTTCGGGGACGGTTAGGGTTAGGGTTCGGACTAGGGTTAGGGTTAGGGGACGGGGACGGTTTAGGGTCCAGGTGAGGGTACGGCAACGCTTTAGGGGGAGCGTGCGTGTGAGGGCGCGGGTTATTGTTAGCGTACGGGTTAGGATTAGGGGACGGGTGAGGGTCAGGCTTCGGGGAAGGGTTAGTGTTAGGGTTCGGGCTAGGGTTAGGGTTAGGGGACGGGGACGGTTTAGGGTCCAGGTGAGGGTACGGCAACGCTTTAGGGGGAGCGTGCGTGTGAGGGCGTGGGTTAGTGTTAGCGTACGGGTTAGGATTAGGAGACGGGTGAGGGTCATGCTTCGGGGAAGGGTTAGGGTTAAGGTTCGGGCTAGGGTTAGGGTTAGGGGACGGGGACGGTTTAGGGTCCAGGTGAGGGTACGGCAACGCTTTAGGGGGAGCGTGCGTGTGAGGGCGCGGGTTAGTGTTAGCGTACGGGTTAGGATTAGGGGACGGGTGAGGGTCAGGCTTCGGGGAAGGGTTAGGGTTAGGGTTCGGGCTAGGGTTAGGGTTAGGGGACGGGGACGGTTTAGGGTCCAGTTGAGGGTACGGCAACGCTTTAGGGGGAGCGTGCGTGTGAGGGCGCGCGTTAGTGTTAGCGTACGGGTTAGGATTAGGGGACGGGTGAGGGTCAGGCTTCGGGGAAGGGTTAGGGTTAGGGTTCGGGCTAGGGTTAGGGTAAGGGGACGGGGACGGTTTAGGGCCCAGGTGAGGGTACGGCAACGCTTTAGGGGGAGCGTGCGTGTGAGGGCGCGCGTTAGTGTTAGCGTACGGGTTAGGATTAGGGGACGGGTGAGGGTCAGGCTTCGGGGAAGGGTTAGGGTTAGGGTTCGGGCTAGGGTTAGGGTTAGGGGACGGGGACGGTTTAGGGTCCAGGTGAGGGTACGGCAACGCTTTAGGGGGAGCGTGCGTGTGAGGGCACGGGTTAGTGTTAGCGTACGGCTTAGGATTAGGGGACGGGTGAGGGTCAGGCTTCGGGGAAGGGTTAGGGTTAGGGTTCGGGCTAGGGTTAGGGTTAGGGGACGGGGACGGTTTAGGGTCCAGGTGAGGGTATGGCAACGCTTTAGGGGGAGCGTGCGTGTGAGGGCGCGGGTTAGTGTTAGCGTACGGGTTAGGATTAGGGGACGGGTGAGGGTCAGGCTTCGGGGAAGGGTTAGGGTTAGGGTTCTGGCTAGGGTTAGGGTTAGGGGACGGGGACGGTTTAGGGTCCAGGTGAGGGTACGGCAACGCTTTAGGGGGAGCTTGCGTGTGAGGGCGCGGGTTAGTGTTAGCGTACGGGTTAGGATTAGGGGACGGGTGAGGGTCAGGCTTCGGGGAAGGGTTAGGGTTAGGGTTCGGGCTAGGGTTAGGGTTAGGGGACGGGGACGGTTTAGGGTCCAGGTGAGGGTACGGCAACGCTTTAGGGGGAGTGTACGTGTGAGGGCGCGTGTTAGTGTTAGCGTACGGGTTAGGATTAGGGGACGGGTGAGGGTCAGGCTTCGAGGAAGTGTTAGGGTTAGGGTTCGGGCTAGGGTTAGGGTTAGGGGACGGGGACGGTTCAGGGTCCAGGTGAAGGTACGGCAACGCTTTAGGGGGAGCGAGCGTGTGAGGGCGCGGGTTAGTGTTAGCGTACGGGTTAGGATTAGGGGACGGGTGAGGGTCAGGCTTCGGGGAAGGGTTAGTGTTAGGGTTCGGGCTAGGGTTAGGGTTAGGGGACGGGGACGGTTTAGGGTCCAGGTGAGGGTACGGCAACGCTTTAGGGGGAGTGTGCGTGTAAGGGCGCGGGTTAGTGTTAGCGTACGGGTTAGGATTAGGGGACGGGTGAGGGTCAGGCTTTGGGGAAGGGTTAGGGTTAGGGTTCGGGCTAGGGTTAGGGTTAGGGGACGGGGACGGTTTAGGGTCCAGGTGAGGGTACGGCAACGCTTTAGGGGGAGCATGCGTGTTAGGGCGCGGGTTAGTGTTAGCGTACGGGTTAGGATTAGGGGACGGGTGAGGGTCAGGCTTCGGGGAAGGGTTAGGGTTAGGGTTCGGGCTAGGGTTAGGGTTAGGGGACGGGGACGGTTTAGGGTTCAGGTGAGGGTACGGCAACGCTTTAGGGGGAGCGTGCGTGTGAGGGCGCGGCTTAGTGTTAGCGTACGGGTTAGGATTAGGGGACGGGTGAGGTTCAGGCTTCGGGGAAGGGTTAGGGTTAGGGTTCGGGCTAGGGTTAGGGTTAGGGGACGGGGACGGTTTAGAGTCCAGGTGAGGGTACGGCAACGCTTTAGGGGGAGCGTGCGTGTGAGGGCGCGGGTTAGTGTTAGCGTACGGGTTAGGATTAGGGGACGGGTGAGGGTCAGGCTTCGGGGAAGTGTTAGGGTTAGGGTTCGGGCTAGGGTTAGGGTTAGGGGACGGGGACGGTTTAGGGTCCAGGTGAGGGTACGGCAACGCTTTAGGGGGAGCGTGCGTGTGAGGGCGCGGGTTAGTGTTAGCGTACGGGTTAGGATTAGGGGACGGGTGAGGGTCAGGCTTCGGGGAAGGGTTAGGGTTAGGGTTCGGGCTAGGGTTAGGGTTAGGGGACGGGGACGGTTTAGGGTCCAGGTGAGGGTACGGTAACGCTTTAGGGGGAGCGTGCGTGTGAGGGCGCGGGTTAGTGTTAGCGTACGGTTTAGGATTAGGGGACGGGTGAGGGTCAGGCTTCGGGAAAGTGTTAGGGTTATGGTTCGGGCTAGGGTTAGGGTTAGGGGACGGGGACGGTTTAGGGTCCAGGTGAGGGTACGGCAACGCTTTAGGGGGAGCGTGCGTGTCAGGGCGCGGGTTAGTGTTAGCGTACGGTTTAGGATTAGTGGACGGGTGAGGGTCAGGCTTCGGGGAAGGGTTAGGGTTAGGGTTCGGGCTAGGGTTAGGGTTAGGGGACGGGGACGGTTTAGGGTCCAGGTGAGGGTACGGCAACGCTTTAGGGGGAGCGTGCGTGTGAGGGCGCGGGTTAGTGTTAGCGTACGGGTTAGGATTAGGGGACGGGTGAGGGTCAGGCTTCGGGGAAGGGTTAGGGTTAGGGTTCGGGCTAGGGTTAGGGTTAGGGGACGAGGACGGTTTAGGGTCCAGGTGAGGGTACGGCAACGCTTTAGGGGGAGCGTGCGTGTGAGGGCGCGGGTTAGTGTTAGCGTACGGGTTAGGATTAGGGGACGGGTGAGGGTCAGGCTTCGGGGACGGTTAGGGTTAGGGTTCGGGCTAGGGTTAGGGTTAGGGGACGGGGACGGTTTAGGGTCCAGGTGAGGGTACGGCAACGCTTTAGGGGGAGCGTGCGTGTGAGGGCGCGGGTTATTGTTAGCGTACGGGTTAGGATTAGGGGACGGGTGAGGGTCAGGCTTCGGGGAAGGGTTAGGGTTAGGGTTCGGGCTAGGGTTAGGGTTAGGGGACGGGGACGGTTTAGGGTCCAGGTGAGGGTACGGCAATGCTTTAGGGGGAGCGTGCGTGTGAGGGCGTGGGTTAGTGTTAGCGTACGGGTTAGGATTAGGAGACGGGTGAGGGTCAGGCTTCGGGGAAGGGTTAGGGTTAAGGTTCGGGCTAGGGTTAGGGTTAGGGGACGGGGACGGTTTAGGGTCCAGGTGAGGGTACGGCAACGCTTTAGGGGGAGCGTGCGTGTGAGGGCGCGGGTTAGTGTTAGCGTACGGGTTAGGATTAGGGGACGGGTGAGGGTCAGGCTTCGGGGAAGGGTTAGGGTTAGGGTTCGGGCTAGGGTTAGGGTTAGGGGACGGGGACGGTTTAGGGTCCAGTTGAGGGTACGGCAACGCTTTAGGGGGAGCGTGCGTGTGAGGGCGCGCGTTAGTGTTAGCGTACGGGTTAGGATTAGGGGACGGGTGAGGGTCAGGCTTCGGGGAAGGGTTAGGGTTAGGGTTCGGGCTAGGGTTAGGGTAAGGGGACGGGGACGGTTTAGGGCCCAGGTGAGGGTACGGCAACGCTTTAGGGGGAGCGTGCGTGTGAGGGCGCGCGTTAGTGTTAGCGTACGGGTTAGGATTAGGGGACGGGTGAGGGTCAGGCTTCGGGGAAGGGTTAGGGTTAGGGTTCGGGCTAGGGTTAGGGTTAGGGGACGGGGACGGTTTAGGGTCCAGGTGAGGGTACGGCAACGCTTTAGGAGGAGCGTGCGTGTGAGGGCGCGGGTTAGTGTTAGCGTACGGGTTAGGATTAGGGGACGGGTGAGGGTCAGGCTTCGGGGAAGGGTTAGGGTTAGGGTTCGGGCTAGGGTTAGGGTTAGGGGACGGGGACGGTTTAGGGTCCAGGTGAGGGTACGGCAACGCTTTAGGGGGAGCGTTCGTGTGAGGGCGCGGGTTAGTGTTAGCGTACGGGTTAGGATTAGGGGACGGGTGAGGGTCAGGCTTCGGGGAAGGGTTAGGGTTAGGGTTCGGGCTAGGGTTAGGGTTAGGGGACGGGGACGGTTTAGGGTCCAGGTGAGGGTACGGCAACACTTTAGGGGGAACGTGCGTGTGAGGGCGCGGGTTAGTGTTAGCGTACGGGTTAGGATTAGGGGACGGGTGAGGATCAGGCTTCGGGGAAGGGTTAGGGTTAGGGTTCGGGCTAGGGTTAGGGTTAGGGGACGGGGACGGTTTAGGGTCCAGTTGAGGGTACGGCAACGCTTTAGGGGGAGCGTGCGTGTGAGGGCGTGGGTTAGTGTTAGCGTACGGGTTAGGATTAGGGGACGGGTGAGGGTCGGCTTCGGGGAAGGGTTAGGGTTAGGGTTCGGGCTAGGGTTAGGGTTAGGGGACGGGGACGGTTTAGGGTCCAGTTGAGGGTACGGCAACGCTTTAGGGGGAGCGTGTGTGTGAGGGCGCGGGTTAGTGTTAGCGTACGGGTTAGGATTAGGCGACGGGTGAGGGTCAGGCTTCGGGGAAGGGTTAGGGTTAGGGTTCTGGCTAGGGTTAGGGTTAGGGGACGGGGACGGTTTAGGGTCCAGGTGAGGGTACGGCAACGCTTTAGGGGGAGCGTGCGTGTGAGGGCGCGGGTTAGTGTTAGCGTACGGGTTAGGATTAGGGGACGGGTGAGGGTCAGGCTTCGGGGAAGGGTTAGGGTTAAAGTTCGGGCTAGGGTTAGGGTTAGGGGACGGGGTCGGTTTAGGGTCCAGATGAGGGTACGGCAACCCTTTAGGGGGAGCGTGCGTGTGAGGGCGCGGGTTAGTGTTAGCGTACGGGTTAGGATTAGGGGACGGGTAGGGTCAGGCTTCGGGGAAGGGTTAGGGTTAGGGTTCGGGCTAGGGTTAGGGTTAGGGGACGGGGACGGTTTAGGGTCCAGGTGAGGGTACGGCAACGCTTTAGGGGGAGCGTGCGTGTGAGGGCGCGGGTTAGTGTTAGCGTACGGGTTAGGATTAGGGGACGGGTGAGGGTCAGGCTTCGGGGAAGGGTTAGGGTTAGGGTTCGGGCTAGGGTTAGGGTTAGGGGACGGGGACGGTTTAGGGTCCAGGTGAGGGTACGGCAAAGCTTTAGGGGGAGCGTGCGTGTGAGGGCGCGGGTTAGTGTTAGCGTACGGGTTAGGATTAGGGGACGGGTGAGGGTCAGGCTTCGGGGAAGGGTTAGGGTTAGGGTTCGGGCTAGGGTTAGGGTTAGGGGATGGGGAAGGTTTAGGGTCCAGGTGAGGGTACGGCAACGCTTTAGGGGGAGCGTGCGTGTGAGGGCGCGGGTTAGTGTTAGCGTACGGGTTAGGATTAGGGGACGGGTGAGGGTCAGGCTTCGGGGAAGGGTTAGGGTTAGGGTTCGGGCTAGGGTTAGGGTTAGGGGACGGGCACGGTTTAGGGTCCAGGTGAGGGTACGGCAATGCTTTAGGGGGAGCGTGCGTGTGAGGGCGCGGGTTAGTGTTAGCGTACGGGTTAGGATTAGGGGACGGGTGAGAGTCAGGCTTCGGGGATGGGTTAGGGTTAGGGTTCGGGCTAGGGTAAGGGTTAAGGGACGGGGACGGTTTCGGTTCCAGGTGAGGGTACGGCAACGCTTTAGGGGGAGCGTGCGTGTGAGGGCGCGGGTTAGTGTTAGCATACGGGTTAGGATTAGGGTACGGGTGAGGGTCAGGCTTCGGGGAAGGGTTAGGGTTAGGGTTCGGGCTAGGGTTAGGTTTAGGGGACGGGGACGGTTTAGGGTCCAGGTGAGGGTACGGCAACGCTTTAGGGGGAGCGTGCGTGTGAGGGCGCGGGTTAGTGTTAGCGTACGGGTTAGGATTAGGGGACGGGTGAGTGTCAGGCTTCGGGGAAGGGTTAGGGTTAGGGTTCGGGCTAGGGTTAGGGTTAGGGGACGGGGACGGTTTAGGGTCCAGGTGAGGGTACGGCAACGCTTTAGGGGGAGCGTGCGTGTGAGGGCGCGGGTTAGTGGTAGCGTACGGCTTAGGATTAGGGGACGGGTGAGGGTCAGGCTTCGGGGAAGGGTTAGGGTTAGGGTTCGGGCTAGGGTTAGGGTTAGGGGACGGGGACGGTTTAGGGTCCAGGTGAGGGTACGGCAACGCTTTAGGGGGAGCGTGCGTGTGAGGGCGCGGGTTAGTGTTAGCGTACGGGTTAGGATTAGGGGAAGGGTGAGGGTCAGGCTTTGGGGAAGGGTTAGGGTTAGGGTTCGGGCTAGGGTTAGGGTTAGGGGACGGGGAGGGTTTAGGGTCCAGGTGAGGGTACGGCAATGCTTTAGGGGGAGCGTGCGTGTGAGGGCGTGGGTTAGTGTTAGCGTACGGGTTAGGATTAGGGGACGGGTGAGGGTCAGGCTTCGGGGAAGGGTTAGGGTTAGGGTTCGGGCTAGGGTTAGGGTTAGGGGACGGGGACGGTTTAGGGTCCAGGTGAGGGTACGGTAACGCTTTAGGGGGAGCGTGCGTGTGAGGGCGCGGGTTAGTGTTAACGTACGGTTTAGGATTAGGGGACGGGTGAGGGTCAGGCTTCGGGAAAGTGTTAGGGTTAGGGTTCGGGCTAGGGTTAGGGTTAGGGGACGGGGACGGTTTAGGGTCCAGGTGAGGGTACGGCAACGCTGTAGGGGGAGCGTGCGTGTGAGGGCGCGGGTTAGTGTTAGCGTACGGGTTAGGATTAGGGGACGGGTGAGGGTCAGGCTTCGGGGAAGGGTTAGGGTTAGGGTTCGGGCTAGGGTTAGGGTTAGGGGACGGGGACGGTTTAGGGTCCAGGTGAGGGTACGGCAACGCTTTAGGGGGAGCGTGCGTGTGAGGGCGCGGGTTAGTGTTAGCGTACGGGTTAGGATTAGGGGACGGGTGAGGGTCAGGCTTCGGGGAAGGGTTAGGGTTAGGGTTCTGGCTAGGGTTAGGGTTAGGGGACGGGGACGGTTTAGGGTCCAGGTGAGGGTACGGCAACGCTTTAGGGGGAGCTTGCGTGTGAGGGCGCGGGTTAGTGTTAGCGTACGGGTTAGGATTAGGGGACGGGTGAGGGTCAGGCTTCGGGGAAGGGTTAGGGTTAGGGTTCGGGCTAGGGTTAGGGTTAGGGGACGGGGACGGTTTAGGGTCCAGGTGAGGGTACGGCAACGCTTTAGGGGGAGTGTACGTGTGAGGGCGCGTGTTAGTGTTAGCGTACGGGTTAGGATTAGGGGACGGGTGAGGGTCAGGCTTCGAGGAAGTGTTAGGGTTAGGGTTCGGGCTAGGGTTAGGGTTAGGGGACGGGGACGGTTCAGGGTCCAGGTGAAGGTACGGCAACGCTTTAGGGGGAGCGAGCGTGTGAGGGCGCGGGTTAGTGTTAGCGTACGGGTTAGGATTAGGGGACGGGTGAGGGTCAGGCTTCGGGGAAGGGTTAGTGTTAGGGTTCGGGCTAGGGTTAGGGTTAGGGGACGGGGACGGTTTAGGGTCCAGGTGAGGGTACGGCAACGCTTTAGGGGGAGTGTGCGTGTAAGGGCGCGGGTTAGTGTTAGCGTACGGGTTAGGATTAGGGGACGGGTGAGGGTCAGGCTTTGGGGAAGGGTTAGGGTTAGGGTTCGGGCTAGGGTTAGGGTTAGGGGACGGGGACGGTTTAGGGTCCAGGTGAGGGTACGGCAACGCTTTAGGGGGAGCATGCGTGTTAGGGCGCGGGTTAGTGTTAGCGTACGGGTTAGGATTAGGGGACGGGTGAGGGTCAGGCTTCGGGGAAGGGTTAGGGTTAGGGTTCGGGCTAGGGTTAGGGTTAGGGGACGGGGACGGTTTAGGGTTCAGGTGAGGGTACGGCAACGCTTTAGGGGGAGCGTGCGTGTGAGGGCGCGGCTTAGTGTTAGCGTACGGGTTAGGATTAGGGGACGGGTGAGGTTCAGGCTTCGGGGAAGGGTTAGGGTTAGGGTTCGGGCTAGGGTTAGGGTTAGGGGACGGGGACGGTTTAGAGTCCAGGTGAGGGTACGGCAACGCTTTAGGGGGAGCGTGCGTGTGAGGGCGCGGGTTAGTGTTAGCGTACGGGTTAGGATTAGGGGACGGGTGAGGGTCAGGCTTCGGGGAAGTGTTAGGGTTAGGGTTCGGGCTAGGGTTAGGGTTAGGGGACGGGGACGGTTTAGGGTCCAGGTGAGGGTACGGCAACGCTTTAGGGGGAGCGTGCGTGTGAGGGCGCGGGTTAGTGTTAGCGTACGGGTTAGGATTAGGGGACGGGTGAGGGTCAGGCTTCGGGGAAGGGTTAGGGTTAGGGTTCGGGCTAGGGTTAGGGTTAGGGGACGGGGACGGTTTAGGGTCCAGGTGAGGGTACGGTAACGCTTTAGGGGGAGCGTGCGTGTGAGGGCGCGGGTTAGTGTTAGCGTACGGTTTAGGATTAGGGGACGGGTGAGGGTCAGGCTTCGGGAAAGTGTTAGGGTTATGGTTCGGGCTAGGGTTAGGGTTAGGGGACGGGGACGGTTTAGGGTCCAGGTGAGGGTACGGCAACGCTTTAGGGGGAGCGTGCGTGTCAGGGCGCGGGTTAGTGTTAGCGTACGGTTTAGGATTAGTGGACGGGTGAGGGTCAGGCTTCGGGGAAGGGTTAGGGTTAGGGTTCGGGCTAGGGTTAGGGTTAGGGGACGGGGACGGTTTAGGGTCCAGGTGAGGGTACGGCAACGCTTTAGGGGGAGCGTGCGTGTGAGGGCGCGGGTTAGTGTTAGCGTACGGGTTAGGATTAGGGGACGGGTGAGGGTCAGGCTTCGGGGAAGGGTTAGGGTTAGGGTTCGGGCTAGGGTTAGGGTTAGGGGACGAGGACGGTTTAGGGTCCAGGTGAGGGTACGGCAACGCTTTAGGGGGAGCGTGCGTGTGAGGGCGCGGGTTAGTGTTAGCGTACGGGTTAGGATTAGGGGACGGGTGAGGGTCAGGCTTCGGGGACGGTTAGGGTTAGGGTTCGGGCTAGGGTTAGGGTTAGGGGACGGGGACGGTTTAGGGTCCAGGTGAGGGTACGGCAACGCTTTAGGGGGAGCGTGCGTGTGAGGGCGCGGGTTATTGTTAGCGTACGGGTTAGGATTAGGGGACGGGTGAGGGTCAGGCTTCGGGGAAGGGTTAGGGTTAGGGTTCGGGCTAGGGTTAGGGTTAGGGGACGGGGACGGTTTAGGGTCCAGGTGAGGGTACGGCAATGCTTTAGGGGGAGCGTGCGTGTGAGGGCGTGGGTTAGTGTTAGCGTACGGGTTAGGATTAGGAGACGGGTGAGGGTCAGGCTTCGGGGAAGGGTTAGGGTTAAGGTTCGGGCTAGGGTTAGGGTTAGGGGACGGGGACGGTTTAGGGTCCAGGTGAGGGTACGGCAACGCTTTAGGGGGAGCGTGCGTGTGAGGGCGCGGGTTAGTGTTAGCGTACGGGTTAGGATTAGGGGACGGGTGAGGGTCAGGCTTCGGGGAAGGGTTAGGGTTAGGGTTCGGGCTAGGGTTAGGGTTAGGGGACGGGGACGGTTTAGGGTCCAGTTGAGGGTACGGCAACGCTTTAGGGGGAGCGTGCGTGTGAGGGCGCGCGTTAGTGTTAGCGTACGGGTTAGGATTAGGGGACGGGTGAGGGTCAGGCTTCGGGGAAGGGTTAGGGTTAGGGTTCGGGCTAGGGTTAGGGTAAGGGGACGGGGACGGTTTAGGGCCCAGGTGAGGGTACGGCAACGCTTTAGGGGGAGCGTGCGTGTGAGGGCGCGCGTTAGTGTTAGCGTACGGGTTAGGATTAGGGGACGGGTGAGGGTCAGGCTTCGGGGAAGGGTTAGGGTTAGGGTTCGGGCTAGGGTTAGGGTTAGGGGACGGGGACGGTTTAGGGTCCAGGTGAGGGTACGGCAACGCTTTAGGAGGAGCGTGCGTGTGAGGGCGCGGGTTAGTGTTAGCGTACGGGTTAGGATTAGGGGACGGGTGAGGGTCAGGCTTCGGGGAAGGGTTAGGGTTAGGGTTCGGGCTAGGGTTAGGGTTAGGGGACGGGGACGGTTTAGGGTCCAGGTGAGGGTACGGCAACGCTTTAGGGGGAGCGTTCGTGTGAGGGCGCGGGTTAGTGTTAGCGTACGGGTTAGGATTAGGGGACGGGTGAGGGTCAGGCTTCGGGGAAGGGTTAGGGTTAGGGTTCGGGCTAGGGTTAGGGTTAGGGGACGGGGACGGTTTAGGGTCCAGGTGAGGGTACGGCAACACTTTAGGGGGAACGTGCGTGTGAGGGCGCGGGTTAGTGTTAGCGTACGGGTTAGGATTAGGGGACGGGTGAGGATCAGGCTTCGGGGAAGGGTTAGGGTTAGGGTTCGGGCTAGGGTTAGGGTTAGGGGACGGGGACGGTTTAGGGTCCAGTTGAGGGTACGGCAACGCTTTAGGGGGAGCGTGCGTGTGAGGGCGTGGGTTAGTGTTAGCGTACGGGTTAGGATTAGGGGACGGGTGAGGGTCGGCTTCGGGGAAGGGTTAGGGTTAGGGTTCGGGCTAGGGTTAGGGTTAGGGGACGGGGACGGTTTAGGGTCCAGTTGAGGGTACGGCAACGCTTTAGGGGGAGCGTGTGTGTGAGGGCGCGGGTTAGTGTTAGCGTACGGGTTAGGATTAGGCGACGGGTGAGGGTCAGGCTTCGGGGAAGGGTTAGGGTTAGGGTTCTGGCTAGGGTTAGGGTTAGGGGACGGGGACGGTTTAGGGTCCAGGTGAGGGTACGGCAACGCTTTAGGGGGAGCGTGCGTGTGAGGGCGCGGGTTAGTGTTAGCGTACGGGTTAGGATTAGGGGACGGGTGAGGGTCAGGCTTCGGGGAAGGGTTAGGGTTAAAGTTCGGGCTAGGGTTAGGGTTAGGGGACGGGGTCGGTTTAGGGTCCAGATGAGGGTACGGCAACCCTTTAGGGGGAGCGTGCGTGTGAGGGCGCGGGTTAGTGTTAGCGTACGGGTTAGGATTAGGGGACGGGTAGGGTCAGGCTTCGGGGAAGGGTTAGGGTTAGGGTTCGGGCTAGGGTTAGGGTTAGGGGACGGGGACGGTTTAGGGTCCAGGTGAGGGTACGGCAACGCTTTAGGGGGAGCGTGCGTGTGAGGGCGCGGGTTAGTGTTAGCGTACGGGTTAGGATTAGGGGACGGGTGAGGGTCAGGCTTCGGGGAAGGGTTAGGGTTAGGGTTCGGGCTAGGGTTAGGGTTAGGGGACGGGGACGGTTTAGGGTCCAGGTGAGGGTACGGCAAAGCTTTAGGGGGAGCGTGCGTGTGAGGGCGCGGGTTAGTGTTAGCGTACGGGTTAGGATTAGGGGACGGGTGAGGGTCAGGCTTCGGGGAAGGGTTAGGGTTAGGGTTCGGGCTAGGGTTAGGGTTAGGGGATGGGGAAGGTTTAGGGTCCAGGTGAGGGTACGGCAACGCTTTAGGGGGAGCGTGCGTGTGAGGGCGCGGGTTAGTGTTAGCGTACGGGTTAGGATTAGGGGACGGGTGAGGGTCAGGCTTCGGGGAAGGGTTAGGGTTAGGGTTCGGGCTAGGGTTAGGGTTAGGGGACGGGCACGGTTTAGGGTCCAGGTGAGGGTACGGCAATGCTTTAGGGGGAGCGTGCGTGTGAGGGCGCGGGTTAGTGTTAGCGTACGGGTTAGGATTAGGGGACGGGTGAGAGTCAGGCTTCGGGGATGGGTTAGGGTTAGGGTTCGGGCTAGGGTAAGGGTTAAGGGACGGGGACGGTTTCGGTTCCAGGTGAGGGTACGGCAACGCTTTAGGGGGAGCGTGCGTGTGAGGGCGCGGGTTAGTGTTAGCATACGGGTTAGGATTAGGGTACGGGTGAGGGTCAGGCTTCGGGGAAGGGTTAGGGTTAGGGTTCGGGCTAGGGTTAGGTTTAGGGGACGGGGACGGTTTAGGGTCCAGGTGAGGGTACGGCAACGCTTTAGGGGGAGCGTGCGTGTGAGGGCGCGGGTTAGTGTTAGCGTACGGGTTAGGATTAGGGGACGGGTGAGTGTCAGGCTTCGGGGAAGGGTTAGGGTTAGGGTTCGGGCTAGGGTTAGGGTTAGGGGACGGGGACGGTTTAGGGTCCAGGTGAGGGTACGGCAACGCTTTAGGGGGAGCGTGCGTGTGAGGGCGCGGGTTAGTGGTAGCGTACGGCTTAGGATTAGGGGACGGGTGAGGGTCAGGCTTCGGGGAAGGGTTAGGGTTAGGGTTCGGGCTAGGGTTAGGGTTAGGGGACGGGGACGGTTTAGGGTCCAGGTGAGGGTACGGCAACGCTTTAGGGGGAGCGTGCGTGTGAGGGCGCGGGTTAGTGTTAGCGTACGGGTTAGGATTAGGGGAAGGGTGAGGGTCAGGCTTTGGGGAAGGGTTAGGGTTAGGGTTCGGGCTAGGGTTAGGGTTAGGGGACGGGGAGGGTTTAGGGTCCAGGTGAGGGTACGGCAATGCTTTAGGGGGAGCGTGCGTGTGAGGGCGTGGGTTAGTGTTAGCGTACGGGTTAGGATTAGGGGACGGGTGAGGGTCAGGCTTCGGGGAAGGGTTAGGGTTAGGGTTCGGGCTAGGGTTAGGGTTAGGGGACGGGGACGGTTTAGGGTCCAGGTGAGGGTACGGTAACGCTTTAGGGGGAGCGTGCGTGTGAGGGCGCGGGTTAGTGTTAACGTACGGTTTAGGATTAGGGGACGGGTGAGGGTCAGGCTTCGGGAAAGTGTTAGGGTTAGGGTTCGGGCTAGGGTTAGGGTTAGGGGACGGGGACGGTTTAGGGTCCAGGTGAGGGTACGGCAACGCTGTAGGGGGAGCGTGCGTGTGAGGGCGCGGGTTAGTGTTAGCGTACGGGTTAGGATTAGGGGACGGGTGAGGGTCAGGCTTCGGGGAAGGGTTAGGGTTAGGGTTCGGGCTAGGGTTAGGGTTAGGGGACGGGGACGGTTTAGGGTCCAGGTGAGGGTACGGCAACGCTTTAGGGGGAGCGTGCGTGTGAGGGCGCGGGTTAGTGTTAGCGTACGGGTTAGGATTAGGGGACGGGTGAGGGTCAGGCTTCGGGTAAGGGTTAGGGTTAGGGTTCGGGCTAGGGTTAGGGTTAGGGGACGGGGACGGTTTCGGGTCCAGGTGAGGGTACGGCAACGCTTTAGGGGGAGCGTGCGTGTGAGGGCGCGGGTTAGTGTTAGCGTACGGGTTAGGATTAGGGGACGGGTGAGGGTCAGGCTTCGGGGAAGGGTTAGGGTTAGGGTTCGGGCTAGGGTTAGGGTTAGGGGACGGGGACGGATTAGGGTCCAGGTGAGGGTACGGCAACGCTTTAGGGGGAGCGTGCGTGTGAGGGCGCGGGTTAGTGTTAGCGTACGGGTTAGGATTAGGGGACGGGTGAGGGTCAGGCTTCGGGGAAGGGTTAGGGTTAGGGTTCGGGCTAGGGTTAGGGTTAGGGGACGGGGACGGTTTAGGGTCCAGGTGAGGGTACGGCAACGCTTTAGGGGGAGCGTGCGTGTGAGGGCGCGGGTTAGTGTTAGCGAACGGGTTAGGATTAGGGGACGGGTGAGGTTCAGGCTTCGGGGAAGGGTTAGGGTTAGGGTTCGGGCTAAGGTTCGGGTTAGGGGACGGGGACGGTTTAGGGTCCAGGTGAGGGTACGGCAACGCTTTAGGGGGAGCGTGCGTGTGAGGGCGCGGGTTAGTGTTAGCGTACGGGTTAGAATTAGGGGACGGGTGAGGGTCAGGCTTTGGGGAAGGGTTAGGGTTAGGGTTCGGGCTAGGGTTAGGGTTAGGGGACGGGGACGGTTTAGGGTCCAGGTGAGGGTACGGCAACGCTTTAGTGGGAGCGTGCGTGTGAGGGCGCGGGTTAGTGTTAGCGTACGGGTTAGGAT
Organism: Stenella coeruleoalba; assembly: GCF_951394435.1. Taxonomy (NCBI): domain Eukaryota; kingdom Metazoa; phylum Chordata; class Mammalia; order Artiodactyla; family Delphinidae; genus Stenella; species Stenella coeruleoalba. The sequence continues at coordinate 293,713 of NW_027646390.1, forward strand.
TAGGGGACGGGTGAGGGTCAGGCTTCGGGGAGGGTTAGGGTTAGGGTTCGGGCTAGGGTTAGGGTTAGGGGACGGGGACGGTTTAGGGTCCAGGTGAGGGTACGGCAACGCTTTAGGGGGAGCGTGCGTGTGAGGGCGCGGGTTATTGTTAGCGTACGGGTTAGGATTAGGGGACGGGTGAGGGTCAGGCTTCGGGGAAGGGTTAGGGTTAGGGTTCGGGCTAGGGTTAGGGTTAGGGGACGGGGACGGTTTAGGGTCCAGGTGAGGGTACGGCAATGCTTTAGGGGGAGCGTGCGTGTGAGGGCGCGGGTTAGTGTTAGCGTACGGGTTAGGATTAGGAGACGGGTGAGGGTCAGGCTTCGGGGAAGGGTTAGGGTTAAGGTTCGGGCTAGGGTTAGGGTTAGGGGACGGGGACGGTTTAGGGTCCAGGTGAGGGTACGGCAACGCTTTAGGGGGAGTGTGCGTGTGAGGGCGCGGCTTAGTGTTAGCGTACGGGTTAGGATTAGGGGACGGGTGAGGGTCAGCCTTCGGGGAAGGGTTAGGGTTAGGGTTCGGGCTAGGGTTAGGGTTAGGGGACGGGGACGGTTTAGGGTACAGTTGAGGGTACGGCAACGCTTTAGGGGGAGCGTGCGTGTGAGGGCGCGTGTTAGTGTTAGCGTACGGGTTAGGATTAGGGGACGGGTGAGGGTCAGGCTTCGGGGAAGGGTTAGGGTTAGGGTTCGGGCTAGGGTTAGGGTTAGGGGACGGGGACGGTTTAGGGTCCAGGTGAGGGTACGGCAACGCTTTAGGGGGAGCGTGCTTGTGAGGGCGCGCGTTAGTGTTAGCGTACGGGTTAGGATTAGGGGACGGGTGAGGGTCAGGCTTCGGGGAAGGGTTAGGGTTAGGGTTCGGGCTAGGGTTAGGGTTAGGGGACGGGGACGGTTTAGGGTCCAGGTGAGGGTACGGCAACGCTTTAGGGGGAACGTGCGTGTGAGGGCGCGGGTTAGTGTTAGCGTACGGGTTAGGATTAGGGGACGGGTGAGGGTCAGGCTTCGGGGAAGGGTTAGGGTTAGGGTTCGGGCTAGGGTTAGGGTTAGGGGACGGGGACGGTTTAGGGTCCAGGTGAGGGTACGGCAACGTTTTAGGGGGAGCGTGCGTGTGAGGGCGCGGGTTAGTGTTAGCGTACGGGTTAGGATTAGGGGACGGGTGAGGGTCAGGCTTCGGGGAAGGGTTAGGGTTAGGGTTCGGGCTAGGGTTAGGGTTAGGGGACGGGGACGGTTTAGGGTCCAGGTGAGGGTACGGCAACGCTTTAGGGGGAGCGTGCGTGTGAGGGCGCGCGATAGCGTTAGCGTACGGGTTAGGATTAGGGGACGGGTGAGGGTCAGGCTTCGGGGAAGGGTTAGGGTTAGGGTTCGGGCTAGGGTTAGGGTTAGGGGACGGGGACGGTTTAGGGTGCAGGTGAGGGTACGGCAACGCTTTAGGGGGAGCGTGCGTGTGAGGGCGCGTGTTAGTGTTAGCGTACGGGTTAGGATTAGGGGACGGGTGAGGGTCAGGCTTCGGGGAAGGGTTAGGGTTAGGGTTCGGGCTAGGGTTAGGGTTAGGGGACGGGGACGGTTTAGGGTCCAGGTGAGGGTACGGCAACACTTTAGGGGGAGCGTGCGTGTGAGGGCGCGGGTTAGTGTTAGCGTACGGGTTAGGAATAGGGGACGGGTGAGGGTCAGGCTTCGGGTAAGGGTTAGGGTAAGTGTTCGGGCTAGGGTTAGGGTTAGGGGATGGGGAAGGTTTAGGGTCCAGGTGAGGGTAAGGCAACGCTTTAGGGGGAGCGTGCGTGTGAGGGCGCGGGTTAGTGTTAGCGTACGGGTTAGGATTAGGGGACGGGTGAGGGTCAGGCTTCGGGGAAGGTTTAGGGTTAGGGTTCGTGCTAGGGTAAGGGTTAAGGGACGGGGACGGTTTCGGGTCCAGGTGAGGGTACGGCAACGCTTTAGGGGGAGCATGCGTGTGAGGACGCGGGTTAGTGTTAGCGAACTGGTTAGGATTAGGGGACGGGTGAGGGTCAGGCTTCGGGGAAGGGTTAGGGTTAGGTTTCGGGCTAGGGTTAGGGTTAGGGGACGGGGACGGTTTAGGGTCCAGGTGAGGGTACGGCAACGCTTTAGGGGGAGCGTACGTGTGAGGGCACGGGTTAGGGTTAGCGTACGTGTTAGGATTAGGGGACGGGTGAGGGTCAGGTTTCGGGGAAGGGTTAGGGTTAGGGTTCGGGCTAGGGTTAGGGTTAGGGGACGGGGACGGTTCAGGGTCCAGGTGAGGGTTCGGCAACGCTTTAGGGGCAGCGTGCGTGTGAGGGCGCGGGTTAGTGTTAGCGTACGGGTTAGGATTAGGGGACGGGTGAGGGTCAGGCTTCGGGGAAGGGTTAGGGTTAGGGTTCGGGCTAGGGTTAGGGTTAGGGGACGGGGACGGTTTAGGGTCCAGGTGAGGGTACGACAACGCTTTAGGGGGAGCGTGCGTGTGAGGGCGCGGGTTAGTGTTAGCGTACGGGTTAGGATTAGGGGACGGGTGAGGGTCAGGCTTCGGGGAAGGGTTAGGGTTAGGGTTCGGGCTAGGGTTAGGGTTAGGGGACGGGGACGGTTTAGGGTCCAGGTGAGGGTACGGCAACGCTTTAGGTGGAGCGTGCGTGTGAGGGCGCGGGTTAGTGTTAGCGTACGGGTTAGGATTAGGGGACGGGTGAGGGTCAGGCTTCGGGGAAGGGTTAGGGTTAGGGTTCGGGCTAGGGTTAGGGTTAGGGGACGGAGACGGTTTAGGGTCCAGGTGAGGGTACGGCAACGCTTTAGGGGGAGCGTGCGTGTGAGGGCGCGGGTTAGTGTCAGCGTACGGGTTAGGATTAGGGGACGGGTGAGGGTCAGGCTTCGGGGAAGGGTTAGGGTTAGGGTTCGAGCTAGGATTAGGGTTAGGGGACGGGGAAGGTTTAGGGTCCAGGTGAGGGTACAGCAACGCTTTAGGGGGAGCGTGCGTGTGAGGGCGCGGGTTAGTGTTAGCGTACGGGTTAGGATTAGGTGACGGGTGAGGGTCAGGCTTTGGGGAAGGGTTAGGGTTAGGGTTCGGGCTAGGGTTAGGGTTAGGGGACGGGGATGGTTCAGGGTCCAGGTGAGGGTACGGCAACGCTTTAGTGGGAGCGTGCGTGTGAGGGCGCGGGTTAGTGTTAGCGTACGGGTTAGGATTAGGGGACGGGTGAGGGTCAGGCTTCGGGGAAGGGTTAGGGTTAGGGTTCGGGCTAGGGTTAGGGTTAGGGGACGGGGACGGTTTAGGGTCCAGGTGAGGGTACGGCAACGCTTTAGGGGGAGCGTGCGTGTGAGGGCGCGGGTTAGTGTCAGCGTACGGGTTAGGATTAGGGGACGGGTGAGGGTCAGGCTTCGGGGAAGGGTTAGGGTTAGGGTTCGGGCTAGGATTAGGGTTAGGGGACGGGGAAGGTTTAGGGTTCAGGTGAGGGTACAGCAACGCTTTAGGGGGAGCGTGCGTGTGAGGGCGCGGGTTAGTGTTAGCGTACGGGTTAGGATTAGGTGACGGGTGAGGGTCAGGCTTTGGGGAAGGGTTAGGGTTAGGGTTCGGGCTAGGGTTAGGGTTAGGGGACGGGGATGGTTCAGGGTCCAGGTGAGGGTACGGCAACGCTTTAGGGGGAGTGTGCGTGTGAGGGCGCGCGTTAGTGTTAGCGTACGGCTTAGGATTAGGGGACGGGTGAGGGTCAGGTTTCGGGGAAGGGTTAGGGTTAGGGTTCGGGCTAGGGTTAGGGTTAGGGGACGGGGACGGTTTAGGGTCCAGGTGAGGGTACGGCAACGCTTTAGGGGGAGCGTGCGTGTGAGGGCGCGGGTTAGTGTTAGCGTACGGCTTAGGATTAGGGGACGGGTGAGGGTCAGGCTTCGGGGAAGGGTTAGGGTTAGGGTTCGGGCTAGGGTTAGGGTTAGGGGACGGGGACGGTTTAGGGTCCAGGTGAGGGTACGGCAACGCTTTAGGGGGAGCGTGCGTGTGAGGGCGCGGGTTAGTGTTAGCGTACGGGTTAGGATTAGGGGACGGGTGAGGGTCAGGCTTCGGGGAAGGGTTAGGGTTAGGGTTCGGGCTAGGGTTAGGGTTAGGGGACGGGGACGGTTTAGGGTCCAGGTGAGGGTACGGCAACGCTTTAGGGGGAGCGTGCGTGTGAGGGCGCGGGTTAGTGTTAGCGTACGGGTTAGGATTAGGGGACGGGTGAGGGTCAGGCTTCGGGGAAGGGTTAGGGTTAGGGTTCGGGCTAGGGTTAGGCTTAGGGGACGGGGACGGTTTAGGGTCCAGGTGAGGGTACGGCAACGCTTTAGGGGGAGCGTGCGTGTGAGGGCGCGGGTTAGTGTTAGCGTACGGGTTAGGATTAGGGGACGGGTGAGGGTCAGGCTTCGGGGAATGGTTAGGCTTAGGGTTCGGGCTAGGGTTAGGGTTAGGGGACGGGGACGATTTAGGGTCCAGGTGAGGGTACGGCAACGCTTTAGGGGGAGCGTGCATGTGAGGGCGCGGGTTAGTGTTATCGTACGGGTTAGGATTAGGGGACGGGTGAGGGTCAGGCTTCGGGGAAGAGTTAGGGTTAGGGTTCGGGCTAGGGTTAGGGTTAGGGGACGGGGACGGTTTAGGGTCCAGGTGAGGGTACGGCAACGCTTTAGGGGGAGCGTGCGTGTGAGGGCGCTGGTTAGTGTTAGCGTACGGGTTAGGATTAGGGGACGGGTGAGGGTCAGGCTTCGGAGAAGTATTAGGGTTAGGGTTCGGGCTAGGGTTAGGGTTAGGGGACGGGGACGGTTTAGGGTCCAGGTGAGGGTACGGCAACGCTTTAGGGGGAGAATGCGTGTGAGGGCGCGGGTTAGTGTTAGCGTACGGGTTAGGATTAGGGGACGGGTGAGGGTCAGGCTTCGGGGAAAGGTTAGGGTTAGGGTTCGGGCTAGGGTTAGGGTTACGGGACAGGGACGGTTTAGGGTCCAGGTGAGGGTACGGCAACGCTTTAGGGGTGCGTGCGTGTGAGGGCGCGGGTTAGTGTTAGCGTACGGGTTAGGATTAGGGGACGGGTGAGGGTCAGGCTTCGGGGAAGGGTTAGGGTTAGGGTTCGGGCTAGGGTTAGTGTTAGGGGACGGGGACGGTTTAGAGTCCAGGTGAGGGTACGGCAAAGCTTCAGGGGGAGCGTGCGTGTGAGGGCGCGGGTTAGTGTTAGCGTACGGCTTAGGATTAGGGGACGGGTGAGGGTCAGGCTTCGGGGAAGGGTTAGGGTTAGGGTTCGGGCTAGGGTTAGGGTTAGGGGACGGGGACGGTTTAGGGTCCAGGTGAGGGTACGGCAACGCTTTAGGGGGAGCGTGCGTGTGAGGGCGCGGGTTAGTTTTAGCGTACGGGTTAGGATTAGGGGACGGGTGAGGGTCAGGCTTTGGGGAAGGGTTAGGGTTAGGGTTCGGGCTAGGGTTAGGGTTAGGGGACGGGGACGGTTTAGGGTCCAGGTGAGGGTACGGCAACGCTTTAGGGGGAGCATGCGTGTGAGGGCGCGGGTTAGTGTTCGCGTACGGGTTAGGATTAGGGGACGGGTGAGGTTCAGGCTTCGGGGAAGGGTTAGGGTTAGGGTTCGGGCTAGGGTTAGGGTTAGGGGACGGGGACGGTTTAGGGTCCAGGTGAGGGTACGGCAACGCTTTAGGGGGAGCGTGCGTGTGAGGGCGCGGGTTAGTGTTAGCGTACGGGTTAGGATTAGGGGACGGGTGAGGGTCAGGCTTCGGGGAAGGGTTAGGGTTAGGGTTCGGGCTAGGGTTAGGGTTAGGGGCCGGGGACGGTTTAGGGTCCAGGTGAGGGTACGGCAACGCTTTAGGGGGAGCATGCGTGTGAGGGCGCGGGTTAGTGTTAGCGTACGGGTTAGGATTAGGGGACGGGTGAGGTTCAGGCTTCGGGGAAGGGTTAGGGTTAGGGTTCGGGCTAGGGTTAGGGTTAGGGGACGGGGACGGTTTAGGGTCCAGGTGAGGGTACGGCAACGCTTTAGGGGGAGCGTGCGTGTGAGGGCGCGGGTTAGTGTTAGCGTACGGCTTAGGATTAGGGGACGGGTGAGGGTCAGGCTTCGGGGAAGGGTTAGGGTTAGGGTTCGGGCTAGGGTTAGGGTTAGGGGACGGGGACGGTTTAGGGTCCAGGTGAGGGTACGGCAACGCTTTAGGGGGAGCGTGCGTGTGAGGGCGCGGGTTAGTGTTAGCGTACGGGTTAGGATTAGGGGACGGGTGAGGGTCAGGCTTCGGGGAAGGGTTAGGGTTAGGGTTCGGGCTAGGGTTAGGCTTAGGGGACGGGGACGGTTTAGGGTCCAGGTGAGGGTACGGCAACGCTTTAGGGGGAGCGTGCGTGTGAGGGCGCGGGTTAGTGTTAGCGTACGGGTTAGGATTAGGGGACGGGTGAGGGTCAGGCTTCGGGGAAGGGTTAGGCTTAGGGTTCGGGCTAGGGTTAGGGTTAGGGGACGGGGACGATTTAGGGTCCAGGTGAGGGTACGGCAACGCTTTAGGGGGAGCGTGCGTGTGAGGGCGCGGGTTAGTGTTAGCGTACGGGTTAGGATTAGGGGACGGGTGAGGGTCAGGCTTCGGGGAAGAGTTAGGGTTAGGGTTCGGGCTAGGGTTAGGGTTAGGGGACGGGGACGGTTTAGGGTCCAGGTGAGGGTACGGCAACGCTTTAGGGGGAGCGTGCGTGTGAGGGCGCTGGTTAGTGTTAGCGTACGGGTTAGGATTAGGGGACGGGTGAGGGTCAGGCTTCGGGGAAGGATTAGGGTTAGGGTTCGGGCTAGGGTTAGGGTTAGGGGACGGGGACGGTTTAGGGTCCAGGTGAGGGTACGGCAACGCTTTAGGGGGAGCGTGCGTGTGAGAGCGCGGGTTAGTGTTAGCGTACGGGTTAGGATTAACGGACGGGTGAGGGTCAGGCTTCGGAGAAGGGTTAGGGTTAGGGTTCGGGCTAGGGTTAGGGTTAGGGGACGGGGACGGTTTAGGGTCCAGGTGAGGGTACGGCAACGCTTTAGGGGGAGCGTGCGTGTGAGGGCACGTGTTAGTGTTAGCGTACGGGTTAGGATTAGGGGACGGGTGAGGGTCAGGCTTCGGGGAAGGGTTAGGGTTAGGGTTCGGGCTAGGGTTAGGGTTAGGTGACGGGTACGGTTTAGGGTCCAGGTGAGGGTACGGCAACGCTTTAGGGGGAGCGAGCATGTGAGGGCGCGGGGTAGTGTTAGCGTACTGGTTAGGATTAGGGGACGGTTGAGGGTCAGGCTTCGGGGAAGGGTTAGGGTTAGGGTTCGGGCTAGGGTTAGGGTTAGGGGATGGGGACGGTTTAGGGTGCAGGTAAGAGTACAGCAACGCTTTAGGGGGAGCGTGCGTGTGAGGGAGAGGGTTAGTGTTAGCGTACGTGTTAGGATTAGGGGACGGGTGAGGGTCAGGCTTCGGGGAAGGGTTAGGGTTAGGGTTCGGGCTAGGGTTAGGGTTAGGGGACGGGGACGGTTTAGGGTCCAGGTGAGGGTACGGCAACGCTTTAGGGGGAGCGTGCGTGTGAGGGCGCGGGTTAGTGTTAGCGTACGGGTTAGGATTAGGGGACGGGTGAGGGTCAGGCTTCGGGGAAGGGTTAGGGTTAGGGTTCGGGCTAGGGTTATGGTTAGGGGACGCGGATGGTTTAGGGTCCAGGTGAGGGTACGGCAACGCTTTAGGGGGAGCGTGCGTGTGAGGGCGCGGGTTAGTGTTAGCGTACGTGTTAGGATTGGGGACGGGTGAGGGTCAGGCTTCTGGGAAGGGTTAGGGTTAGGGTTCGGGCTAGGGTTAGGGTTAGGGGATGGGGACGGTTTAGAGTCCAGGTGAGGGTACGGCAAAGCTTCAGGGGGAGCGTGCGTGTGAGGGCGCGGGTTAGTGTTAGCGTTCGGCTTAGGATTAGGGGACGGGTGAGGGTCAGGCTTCGGGGAAGGGTTAGGGTTAGGGTTCGGGCTAGGGTTAGGGTTAGGGGACGGGGACGGTTTAGGGTCCAGGTGAGGGTACGGCAAAGCTTTAGAGGGAGCGTGCGTGTGAGGGCGCGGGTTAGTGTTAGCGTACGGGTTAGGATTAGGGGACGGGTGAGGGTCAGGCTTCGGGGAAGGGTTAGGGTTAGGGTTCGGGCTAGGGTTAGGGTTAGGGGACGGGGACGGTTTAGGGTCCAGGTGAGGGTACGGCAACACTTTAGGGGGAGAATGCGTGTGAGGGCGCGGGTTAGTGTTAGCGTACGGGTTAGGATTAGGGGACGGGTGAGGGTCAGGCTTCGGGGAAGGGTTAGGGTTAGGGTTCGGCCTACGGTTAGGGTTACGGGACAGGGACGGTTTAGGGTCCAGGTGAGGGTACGGCAACGCTTTAGGGGGAGCGTGCATGTGAGGGCGCGGGTTAGTGTTAGCGTACGGGTTAGGATTAGGGGACGGGTGAGGGTCAGGCTTCGGGGAAGGGTTAGGGTTAGGGTTCGGTCTAGGGTTAGGCTTAGGGGACGGGGACGGTTTAGGGTCCAGGTGAGGGTACGGCAACGCTTTAGGGGGAGCGTGCGTGTGAGGGCGCAGGTTAGTGTTAGCGTACGGGATAGGATTAGGGGACGGTTGAGGGTCAGGCTTCGGGGAAGGGTTAGGCTTAGGGTTCGGGCTAGGGTTAGGGTTAGGGGACGGGGACGATTTAGGGTCCAGGTGAGGGTACGGCAACGCTTTAGGGGGAGCGTGCGTGTGAGGGCGCGGGTTAGTGTTAGCGTACGGGTTAGGATTAGGGAACGGGTGAGGGTCAGGCTTCGGGGAAGAGTTAGGGTTAGGGTTCGGGCTAGGGTTAGGGTTAGGGGACGGGGACGGTTTAGGGTCCAGGTGAGGGTACGGCAACGCTTTAGGGGGAGCGTGCGTGTGAGGGCGCAGGTTAGTGTTAGCGTACGGGTTAGGATTAGGGGACGGGTGAGGGTCAGGCTTCGGGGAAGGGTTAGGGTTAGGGTTCGGGCTAGGGTTAGGGTTAGGGGACGGGGACGGTTTAGGGTCCAGGTGAGGGTACGGCAACGCTTTAGGGGGAGCGTGCGTGTGAGGGCGCGGGTTAGTGTTAACGTACGGGTTAGGATTAGGGGACGGTTGAGGGTCAGGCTTCGGGGAAGGGTTAGGTTTAGGGTTCGGGCTAGGGTTAGGGTTAGGGGACGGGGACGGTTTAGGGTCCAGGTGAGGGTACGGCAACGCTTTAGGGGGAGCGTGCGTGTGAGGGCGTGGGTTAGTGTTAGCGTACGGGTTAGGATTAGGGGACGGTTGAGGGTCAGGCTTCGGGGAAGGGTTAGGGTTAGGGTTCGGGCTAGGGTTAGGGTTAGGTGACGGGGAAGGTTTAGGGTCCAGGTGAGGGTACGGCAACGCTTTAGGGGGAGCGTGCATGTGAGGGCGCGGGGTAGTGTTAGCGTACTGGTTAGGATTAGGGGACGAGTGAGGGTCAGGCTTCGGGGAAGGGTTAGGGTTAGGGTTCGGGCTAGGGTTAGGGTTAGGGGACGGGGACGGTTTAGGGTCCAGGTGAGGGTACGGCAACGCTTTAGGGGGAGCGTGTGTGTGAGGGCGCGGGTTAGTGTTAGCGTATGGCTTAGGATTAGAGGACGGTTGAGGGTCAGGCTTCGGGGAAGGGTTAGGGTTAGGGTTCGGGCTAGGGTTAGGGTTAGGGGATGGGGACGTTTTAGGGTGCAGGTAAGAGTACAGCAACGCTTTAGGGGGAGCGTGCGTGTGAGGGCGAGGGTTAGTGTTAGCGTACGTGTTAGGATTAGGGGACGGGTGAGGGTCAGGCTTCAGGGAAGGGTTAGGGTTAGGGTTCTGGCTAGGGTTAGGGTTAAGGGACGGGGACGGTTTAGGGTCCAGGTGAGGGTACGGCAACGCTTTAGGGGGAGCGTGCGTGTGAGGGCGCGGGTTAGTGTTAGCGTACGGGTTAGGATTAGGGGACGGGTGAGGGTCAGGCTTCGGGGAAGGGTTAGGGTTAGGGTTCGGGCTAGGGTTAGGGTTAGGGGACATGGGATGGTTTAGGGTCCAGGTGAGGGTACGGCAACGCTTTAGGGGGAGCGTGCGTGTGAGGGCGCGGGTTAGTGTTAGCGTACGTGTTAGGATTGGGGACGGGTGAGGGTCAGGCTTCGGGGAAGGGTTAGGGTTAGGGTTCGGGCTAGGGTTAGTGTTAGGGGACGGGGACGGTTTAGAGTCCAGGTGAGGGTACGGCAAAGCTTCAGGGGGAGCGTGCGTGTGAGGGCGCGGGTTAGTGTTAGCGTACGGCTTAGGATTATGGGACGGGTGAGGGTCAGGCTTCGGGGAAGGGTTAGGGTTAGGGTTCGGGCTAGGGTTAGGGTTAGGGGACGGGGACGGTTTAGGGTCCAGGTGAGGGTACGGCAACGCTTTAGGGGGAGCGTGCGTGTGAGGGCGCGGGTTAGTGTTAGCGTACGGCTTAGGATTAGGGGACGGGTGAGGGTCAGGCTTCGGGGAAGGGTTAGGGTTAGGGTTCGGGCTAGGGTTAGGGTTAGGGGACGGGGACGGTTTAGGGTCCAGGTGAGGGTACGGCAACGCTTTAGGGGGAGCGTGCGTGTGAGGGCGCGGGTTAGTGTTAGCGTACGGGTTAGGATTAGGGGACGGGTGAGGGTCTAGCTTCGGGGAAGGGTTAGGGTTAGGGTTCGGGCTAGGGTTAGGGTTAGGGGACGGGGACGGTTTAGGGTCCAGGTGAGGGTACGGCAACGCTTCAGGGGGAGCGTGCGTGTGAGGGCGCGGGTTAGTGTTAGCGTACGGGTTAGGATTAGGGGACGGGTGAGGGTCAGGCTTCGGGGAAGGGTTAGGGTTAGGGTTCGGGCTAGGGTTAGGCTTAGGGGACGGGGACGGTTTAGGGTCCAGGTGAGGGTACGGCAACGCTTTAGGGGGAGCGTGCGTGTGAGGGCGCGGGTTAGTGTTAGCGTACGTGTTAGGATTGGGGACGGGTGAGGGTCAGGCTTCGGGGAAGGGTTAGGGTTAGGGTTCGGGCTAGGGTTAGTGTTAGGGGACGGGGACGGTTTAGAGTCCAGGTGAGGGTACGGCAAAGCTTCAGGGGGAGCGTGCGTGTGAGGGCGCGGGTTAGTGTTAGCGTACGGCTTAGGATTATGGGACGGGTGAGGGTCAGGCTTCGGGGAAGGGTTAGGGTTAGGGTTCGGGCTAGGGTTAGGGTTAGGGGACGGGGACGGTTTAGGGTCCAGGTGAGGGTACGGCAACGCTTTAGGGGGAGCGTGCGTGTGAGGGCGCGGGTTAGTGTTAGCGTACGGCTTAGGATTAGGGGACGGGTGAGGGTCAGGCTTCGGGGAAGGGTTAGGGTTAGGGTTCGGGCTAGGGTTAGGGTTAGGGGACGGGGACGGTTTAGGGTCCAGGTGAGGGTACGGCAACGCTTTAGGGGGAGCGTGCGTGTGAGGGCGCGGGTTAGTGTTAGCGTACGGGTTAGGATTAGGGGACGGGTGAGGGTCTAGCTTCGGGGAAGGGTTAGGGTTAGGGTTCGGGCTAGGGTTAGGGTTAGGGGACGGGGACGGTTTAGGGTCCAGGTGAGGGTACGGCAACGCTTCAGGGGGAGCGTGCGTGTGAGGGCGCGGGTTAGTGTTAGCGTACGGGTTAGGATTAGGGGACGGGTGAGGGTCAGGCTTCGGGGAAGGGTTAGGGTTAGGGTTCGGGCTAGGGTTAGGCTTAGGGGACGGGGACGGTTTAGGGTCCAGGTGAGGGTACGGCAACGCTTTAGGGGGAGCGTGCGTGTGAGGGCGCGGGTTAGTGTTAGCGTACGGGTTAGGATTAGGGGACGGGTGAGGGTCAGGCTTCGGGGAATGGTTAGGCTTAGGGTTCGGGCTAGGGTTAGGGTTAGGGGACGGGGACGATTTAGGGTCCAGGTGAGGGTACGGGAACGCTTTAGGGGGAGCGTGCGTGTGAGGGCGCGGGTTAGTGTTAGCGTACGGGTTAGGATTAGGGGACGGGTGAGGGTCAGGCTTCGGGGAAGAGTTAGGGTTAGGGTTCGGGCTAGGGTTAGGGTTAGGGGACGGGGACGGTTTAGGGTCCAGGTGAGGGTACGGCAACGCTTTAGGGGGAGCGTGCGTGTGAGGGCGCTGGTTAGTGTTAGCGTACGGGTTAGGATTAGGGGACGGGTGAGGGTCAGGCTTCGGAGAAGGATTAGGGTTAGGGTTCGGGCTAGGGTTAGGGTTAGGGGACGGGGACGGTTTAGGGTCCAGGTGAGGGTACGGCAACGCTTTAGGGGGAGAATGCGTGTGAGGGCGCGGGTTAGTGTTAGCGTACGGGTTAGGATTAGGGGACGGGTGAGGGTCAGGCTTCGGGGAAGGGTTAGGGTTAGGGTTCGGGCTAGGGTTAGGGTTACGGGACAGGGACGGTTTAGGGTCCAGGTGAGGGTACGGCAACGCTTTAGGGGTGCGTGCGTGTGAGGGCGCGGGTTAGTGTTCGCGTACGGGTTAGGATTAGGGGACGGGTGAGGTTCAGGCTTCGGGGAAGGGTTAGGGTTAGGGTTCGGGCTAGGGTTAGGGTTAGGGGACGGGGACGGTTTAGGGTCCAGGTGAGGGTACGGCAACGCTTTAGGGGGAGCGTGCGTGTGAGGGCGCGGGTTAGTGTTAGCGTACGGGTTAGGATTAGGGGACGGGTGAGGGTCAGGCTTCGGGGAAGGGTTAGGGTTAGGGTTCGGGCTAGGGTTAGGGTTAGGGGCCGGGGACGGTTTAGGGTCCAGGTGAGGGTACGGCAACGCTTTAGGGGGAGCGTGCGTGTGAGGGCGCGGGTTAGTGTTAGCGTACGGGTTAGGATTAGGGGACGGGTGAGGTTCAGGCTTCGGGGAAGGGTTAGGGTTAGGGTTCGGGCTAGGGTTAGGGTTAGGGGACGGGGACGGTTTAGGGTCCAGGTGAGGGTACGGCAACGCTTTAGGGGGAGCGTGCGTGTGAGGGCGCGGGTTAGTGTTAGCGTACGGCTTAGGATTAGGGGACGGGTGAGGGTCAGGCTTCGGGGAAGGGTTAGGGTTAGGGTTCGGGCTAGGGTTAGGGTTAGGGGACGGGGACGGTTTAGGGTCCAGGTGAGGGTACGGCAACGCTTTAGGGGGAGCGTGCGTGTGAGGGCGCGGGTTAGTGTTAGCGTACGGGTTAGGATTAGGGGACGGGTGAGGGTCAGGCTTCGGGGAAGGGTTAGGGTTAGGGTTCGGGCTAGGGTTAGGGTTAGGGGACGGGGACGGTTTAGGGTCCAGGTGAGGGTACGGCAACGCTTTAGGGGGAGCGTGCGTGTGAGGGCGCGGGTTAGTGTTAGCGTACGGGTTAGGATTAGGGGACGGGTGAGGGTCAGGCTTCGGGGAAGGGTTAGGGTTAGGGTTCGAGCTAGGGTTAGGCTTAGGGGACGGGGACGGTTTAGGGTCCAGGTGAGGGTACGGCAACGCTTTAGGGGGAGCGTGCGTGTGAGGGCGCGGGTTAGTGTTAGCGTACGGGTTAGGATTAGGGGACGGGTGAGGGTCAGGCTTCGGGGAAGGGTTAGGCTTAGGGTTCGGGCTAGGGTTAGGGTTAGGGGACGGGGACGATTTAGGGTCCAGGTGAGGGTACGGCAACGCTTTAGGGGGAGCGTGCGTGTGAGGGCGCGGGTTAGTGTTAGCGTACGGGTTAGGATTAGGGGACGGGTGAGGGTCAGGCTTCGGGGAAGAGTTAGGGTTAGGGTTCGGGCTAGGGTTAGGGTTAGGGGACGGGGACGGTTTAGGGTCCAGGTGAGGGTACGGCAACGCTTTAGGGGGAGCGTGCGTGTGAGGGCGCTGGTTAGTGTTAGCGTACGGGTTAGGATTAGGGGACGGGTGAGGGTCAGGCTTCGGGGAAGGATTAGGGTTAGGGTTCGGGCTAGGGTTAGGGTTAGGGGACGGGGACGGTTTAGGGTCCAGGTGAGGGTACGGCAACGCTTTAGGGGGAGCGTGCGTGTGAGAGCGCGGGTTAGTGTTAGCGTACGGGTTAGGATTAAGGGACGGGTGAGGGTCAGGCTTCGGGGAAGGGTTAGGGTTAGGGTTCGGGCTAGGGTTAGGGTTAGGGGACGGGGACGGTTTAGGGTCCAGGTGAGGGTACGGCAACGCTTTAGGGGGAGCGTGCGTGTGAGGGCACGGGTTAGTGTTAGCGTACGGGTTAGGATTAGGTGACGGGTGAGGGTCAGGCTTCGGGGAAGGGTTAGGGTTAGGGTTCGGGCTAGGGTTAGGGTTAGGGGACGGGGACGGTTTAGGGTCCAGGTGAGGGTACGGCAACGCTTTAGGGGGAGCGTGCGTGTGAGGGCGCGGGTTAGTATTAATGTAAGGGTTAGGATTAGGGGACGGTTGAGGGTCAGGCTTCGGGGAAGGGTTAGGTTTAGTGTTCGGGCTAGGGTTAGGGTTAGGGGACGGGGACGGTTTAGGGTCCAGGTGAGGGTACGGCAACGCTTTAGGGGGAGCGTGCGTGTGAGGGCGTGGGTTAGTGTTAGCGTACGGGTTAGGATTAGGGGACGGTTGAGGGTCAGGCTTCGGGGAAGGGTTAGGGTTAGGGTTCGGGCTAGGGTTAGGGTTAGGTGACGGGGACGGTTTAGGGTCCAGGTGAGGGTACGGCAACGCTTTAGGGGGAGCGTGCATGTGAGGGCGCGGGGTAGTGTTAGCGTACGGGTTAGGATTAGGGGACGGGTGAGGGTCAGGCTTCGGGGAAGGGTTAGGGTTAGGGTTCGGGCTAGGGTTAGGGTTAGGGGACGGGGACGGTTTAGGGTCCAGGTGAGGGTACGGCAACGCTTTAGGGGGAGCGTGTGTGTGAGGGCGCGGGTTAGTGTTAGCGTATGGCTTAGGATTAGGGGATGGGTGAGGGTCATGCTTCGGGGAAGGGTTAGGGTTAGGGTTCGGGCTAGGGTTAGGGTTAGGTGACGGGTACGGTTTAGGGTCCAGGTGAGGGTACGGCAACGCTTTAGGGGGAGCGAGCATGTGAGGGCGCGGGGTAGTGTTAGCGTACTGGTTAGGATTAGGGGACGGTTGAGGGTCAGGCTTCGGGGAAGGGTTAGGGTTAGGGTTCAGGCTAGGGTTAGGGTTAGGTGATGGGGACGGTTTAGGGTGCAGGTAAGAGTACAGCAACGCTTTAGGGGGAGCGTGCGTGTGAGGGCGCGGGTTAGTGTTAGCGTACGGGTTAGGATTAGGGGACGGGTGAGGGTCAGGCTTCGGGGAATGTTTAGACTTAGGGTTCGGGCTAGGGTTAGGGTTAGGGGACGGGGACGATTTAGGGTCCAGGTGAGGGTACGGGAACGCTTTAAGGGGAGCGTGCGTGTGAGGGCGCGGGTTAGTGTTAGCGTACGGGTTAGGATTAGGGGACGGGTGAGGGTCAGGCTTCGGGGAAGAGTTAGGGTTAGGGTTCGGGCTAGGGTTAGGGTTAGGGGACGGGGACGGTTTAGGGTCCAGGTGAGGGTACGGCAACGCTTTAGGGGGAGCGTGCGTGTGAGGGCGCTGGTTAGTGTTAGCGTACGGGTTAGGATTAGGGGACGGGTGAGGGTCAGGCTTCGGAGAAAGATTAGGGTTAGGGTTCGGGCTAGGGTTAGGGTTAGGGGACGGGGACGGTTTAGGGTCCAGGTGAGGGTACGGCAACGCCTTAGGGGGAGAATGCGTGTGAGGGCGCGGGTTAGTGTTAGCGTACGGGTTAGGATTAGGGGACGGGTGAGGGTCAGGCTTCGGGGAAGGGTTAGGGTTAGGGTTCGGGCTAGGGTTAGGGTTACGGGACAGGGACGGTTTAGGGTCCAGGTGAGGGTACGGCAACGCTTTAGGGGTGCGTGCGTGTGAGGGCGCGGGTTAGTGTTCGCGTACGGGTTAGGATTAGGGGACGGGTGAGGTTCAGGCTTCGGGGAAGGGTTAGGGTTAGGGTTCGGGCTAGGGTTAGGGTTAGGGGACGGGGACGGTTTAGGGTCCAGGTGAGGGTACGGCAACGCTTTAGGGGGAGCGTGCGTGTGAGGGCGCGGGTTAGTGTTAGCGTACGGGTTAGGATTAGGGGACGGGTGAGGGTCAGGCTTCGGGGAAGGGTTAGGGTTAGGGTTCGGGCTAGGGTTAGGGTTAGGGGCCGGGGACGGTTTAGGGTCCAGGTGAGGGTACGGCAACGCTTTAGGGGGAGCGTGCGTGTGAGGGCGCGGGTTAGTGTTAGCGTACGGGTTAGGATTAGGGGACGGGTGAGGTTCAGGCTTCGGGGAAGGGTTAATGTTAGGGTTCGGGCTAGGGTTAGGGTTAGGGGACGGGGACGGTTTAGGGTCCAGGTGAGGGTACGGCAACGCTTTAGGGGGAGCGTGCGTGTGAGGGCGCGGGTTAGTGTTAGCGTACGGGTTAGGATTAGGGGACGGGTGAGGGTCAGGCTTCGGGGAAGGGTTAGGGTTAGGGTTCGGGCTAGGGTTAGGCTTAGGGGACGGGGACGGTTTAGGGTCCAGGTGAGGATACGGCAACGCTTTAGGGGGAGCGTGCGTGTGAGGGCGCGGGTTAGTGTTAGCGTACGGGTTAGGATTAGGGGACGGGTGAGGGTCAGGCTTCGGGGAAGGGTTAGGGTTAGGGTTCGGGCTAGGGTTAGGGTTAGGGGACGGGGACGGTTTAGGGTCCAGGTGAGGGTACGGCAACGCTTTAGGGGGAGCGTGCGTGTGAGGGCGTGGGTTAGTGTTAGCGTACGGGTTAGGATTAGGGGACGGGTGAGGGTCAGGCTTCGGGGAAGGGTTAGGGTTAGGGTTTGGGCTAGGGTTAGGCTTAGGGGACGGGGACGGTTTAGGGTCCAGGTGAGGGTACGGCAACGCTTTAGGGGGAGCGTGCGTGTGAGGGCGCGGGTTAGTGTTAGCGTACGGGTTAGGATTAGGGGACGGGTGAGGGTCAGGCTTCGGGGAAGAGTTAGGGTTAGGGTTCGGGCTAGGGTTAGGGTTAGGGGACGGGGACGGTTTAGGGTCCAGGTGAGGGTACGGCAACGCTTTAGGGGGAGCGTGCGTGTGAGGGCGCTGGTTAGTGTTAGCGTACGGGTTAGGATTAGGGGACGGGTGAGGGTCAGGCTTCGGGGAAGGATTAGGGTTAGGGGACGGGGACGGTTTAGGGTCCAGGTGAGGGTACGGCAACGCTTTAGGGGGAGCGTGCGTGTGAGAGCGCGGGTTAGTGTTAGCGTAAGGGTTAGGATTAAGGGACGGGTGAGGGTCAGGCTTCGGGGAAGGGTTAGGGTTAGGGTTCGGGCTAGGGTTAGGGTTAGGGAACGGGGACGGTTTCGGTTCCAGGTGAGGGTACGGCAACGCTTTAGGGGGAGCGTGCGTGTGAGGGCGCGGGTTAGTGTTAGCGTACGGGTTAGGATTAGGGGACGGGTGAGGGTCAGGCTTCGGGGAAGGGTTAGGGTTAGGGTTCGGGCTAGGGTTAGGGTTAGGGGACATGGGATGGTTTAGGGTCCAGGTGAGGGTACGGCAACGCTTTAGGGGGAGCGTGCGTGTGAGGGCGCGGGTTAGTGTTAGCGTACGTGTTAGGATTGGGGACGGGTGAGGGTCAGGCTTCGGGGAAGGGTTAGGCTTAGGGTTCGGGCTAGGGTTAGGGTTAGGGGACGGGGACGATTTAGGGTCCAGGTGAGGGTACGGCAACGCTTTAGGGGGAGCGTGCGTGTGAGGGCGCGGGTTACTGTTAGCGTACGGGTTAGGATTAGGGGACGGGTGAGGGTCAGGCTTCGGGGAAGAGTTAGGGTTAGGGTTCGGGCTAGGGTTAGGGTTAGGGGACGGGGACGATTTAGGGTCCAGGTGAGGGTACGGGAACGCTTTAAGGGGAGCGTGCATGTGAGGGCGCGGGTTAGTGTTAGCGTACGGGTTAGGATTAGGGGACGGGTGAGGGTCAGGCTTCGGGGAAGAGTTAGGGTTAGGGTTCGGGCTAGGGTTAGGGTTAGGGGACGGGGACGGTTTAGGGTCCAGGTGAGGGTACGGCAACGCTTTAGGGGGAGCGTGCGTGTGAGGGCGCTGGTTAGTGTTAGCGTACGGGTTAGGATTAGGGGACGGGTGAGGGTCAGGCTTCGGAGAAGGATTAGGGTTAGGGTTCGGGCTAGGGTTAGGGTTAGGGGACGGGGACGGTTTAGGGTCCAGGTGAGGGTACGGCAACGCTTTAGAGGGAGAATGCGTGTGAGGGCGCGGGTTAGTGTTAGCGTACGGGTTAGGATTAGGGGACGGGTGAGGGTCAGGCTTCGGGGAAGGGTTAGGGTTAGGGTTCGGGCTAGGGTTAGGGTTACGGGACAGGGACAGTTTAGGGTCCAGGTGAGCGTACGGCAACGCTTTAGGGGTGCGTGCGTGTGAGGGCGCGGGTTAGTGTTCGCGTACGGGTTAGGATTAGGGGACGGGTGAGGTTCAGGCTTCGGGGAAGGGTTAGGGTTAGGGTTCGGGCTAGGGTTAGGGTTAGGGGACGGGGACGGTTTAGGGTCCAGGTGAGGGTACGGCAACGCTTTAGGGGGAGCGTGCGTGTGAGGGCGCGGGTTAGTGTTAGCGTACGGGTTAGGATTAGCGGACGAGTGAGGGTCAGGCTTCGGGGAAGGGTTAGGGTTAGGGTTCGGGCTAGGGTTAGGGTTAGGGGCCGGGGACGGTTTAGGGTCCAGGTGAGGGTACGGCAACGCTTTAGGGGGAGCGTGCGTGTGAGGGCGCGGGTTAGTGTTAGCGTACGGGTTAGGATTAGGGGATGGGTGAGGTTCAGGCTTCGGGGAAGGGTTAATGTTAGGGTTCGGGCTAGGGTTAGGGTTAGGGGACGGGGACGGTTTAGGGTCCAGGTGAGGGTACGGCAACGCTTTAGGGGGAGCGTGCGTGTGAGGGCGCGGGTTAGTGTTAGCGTACGGCTTAGGATTAGGGGACGGGTGAGGGTCAGGCTTCGGGGAAGGGTTAGGGTTAGGGTTCGGGCTAGGGTTAGGGTTAGGGGACGGGGACGGTTTAGGGTCCAGGTGAGGGTACGGCAACGCTTTAGGGGGAGCGTGCGTGTGAGGGCGCGGGTTAGTGTTAGCGTACGGGTTAGGATTAGGGGACGGGTGAGGGTCAGGCTTCGGGGAAGGGTTAGGGTTAGGGTTCGGGCTAGGGTTAGGGTTAGGGGACGGGGACGGTTTAGGGTCCAGGTGAGGGTACGGCAACGCTTTAGGGGGAGCGTGCGTGTGAGGGCGCGGGTTAGTGTTAGCGTACGGGTTAGGATTAGGGGACGGGTGAGGGTCAGGCTTCGGGGAAGGGTTAGGGTTAGGGTTCGGGCTAGGGTTAGGCTTAGGGGACGGGGACGGTTTAGGGTCCAGGTGAGGGTACGGCAACGCTTTAGGGGGAGCGTGCGTGTGAGGGCGCGGGTTAGTGTTAGCGTACGGGTTAGGATTAGGGGACGGGTGAGGGTCAGGCTTCGGGGAAGGGTTAGGCTTAGGGTTCGGGCTAGGGTTAGGGTTAGGGGACGGGGACGATTTAGGGTCCAGGTGAGGGTACGGCAACGCTTTAGGGGGAGCGTGCGTGTGAGGGCGCGGGTTAGTGTTAGCGTCCGGGTTAGGATTAGGGGACGGGTGAGGGTCAGGCTTCGGGGAAGAGTTAGGGTTAGGGTTCGGGCTAGGGTTAGGGTTAGGGGACGGGGACGGTTTAGGGTCCAGGTGAGGGTACGGCAACGCTTTAGGGGGAGCGTGCGTGTGAGGGCGCTGGTTAGTGTTAGCGTACGGGTTAGGATTAGGGGACGGGTGAGGGTCAGGCTTCGGGGAAGGATTAGGGTTAGGGTTCGGGCTAGGGTTAGGGTTAGGGGACGGGGACGGTTTAGGGTCCAGGTGAGGGTACGGCAACGCTTTAGGGGGAGCGTGCATGTGAGAGCGCGGGTTAGTGTTAGCGTACGGGTTAGGATTAAGGGACGGGTGAGGGTCAGGCTTCGGGGAAGGGTTAGGGTTAGGGTTCGGCCTAGGGTTAGGGTTAGGGGACGGGGACGGTTTAGGGTCCAGGTGAGGGTACGGCAACGCTTTAGGGGGAGCGTGCGTGTGAGGGCACGGGTTAGTGTTAGCGTACGGGTTAGGATTAGGTGACGGGTGAGGGTCAGGCTTCGGGGAAGGGTTAGGGTTAGGGTTCGGGCTAGGGTTAGGGTTAGGGGACGGGGACGGTTTAGGGTCCAGGTGAGGGTACGGCAACGCTTTAGGGGGAGCGTGCGTGTGAGGGCGCGGGTTAGTATTAACGTAAGGGTTAGGATTAGGGGACGGTTGAGGGTCAGGCTTCGGGGAAGGGTTAGGTTTAGGTTCGGGCTAGGGTTAGGGTTAGGGGACGGGGACGGTTTAGGGTCCAGGTGAGGGTACGGCAACGCTTTAGGGGGAGCGTGTGTGTGAGGGTGCGGGTTAGTGTTAGCGTATGGCTTAGGATTAGGGGATGGGTGAGGGTCATGCTTCGGGGAAGGGTTAGGGTTAGGGTTCGGGCTAGGGTTAGGGTTAGGTGACGGGTACGGTTTAGGGTCCAGGTGAGGGTACGGCAACGCTTTAGGGGGAGCGAGCATGTGAGGGCGCGGGGTAGTGTTAGCGTACTGGTTAGGATTAGGGGACGGTTGAGGGTCAGGCTTCGGGGAAGGGTTAGGGTTAGGGTTCGGGCTAGGGTTAGGGTTAGGTGATGGGGACGGTATAGGGTGCAGGTAAGAGTACAGCAACGCTTTAGGGGGAGCGTGCGTGTGAGGGCGCGGGTTAGTGTTAGCGTACGGGTTAGGATTAGGGGACGGGTGAGGGTCAGGCTTCGGGGAATGGTTAGGCTTAGGGTTCGGGCTAGGGTTAGGGTTAGGGGACGGGGACGATTTAGGGTCCAGGTGAGGGTACGGGAACGCTTTAAGGGGAGCGTGCATGTGAGGGCGCGGGTTAGTGTTAGCGTACGGGTTAGGATTAGGGGACGGGTGAGGGTCAGGCTTCGGGGAAGAGTTAGGGTTAGGGTTCGGGCTAGGGTTAGGGTTAGGGGACGGGGACGGTTTAGGGTCCAGGTGAGGGTACGGCAACGCTTTAGAGGGAGAATGCGTGTGAGGGCGCGGGTTTTGTTAGCGTACGGGTTAGGATTAGGGGACGGGTGAGGGTCAGGCTTCGGGGAAGGGTTAGGGTTAGGGTTCGGGCTAGGGTTAGGGTTACGGGACAGGGACAGTTTAGGGTCCAGGTGAGCGTACGGCAACGCTTTAGGGGTGCGTGCGTGTGAGGGCGCGGGTTAGTGTTCGCGTACGGGTTAGGATTAGGGGACGGGTGAGGTTCAGGCTTCGGGGAAGGGTTAGGGTTAGGGTTCGGGCTAGGGTTAGGGTTAGGGGACGGGGACGGTTTAGGGTCCAGGTGAGGGTACGGCAACGCTTTAGGGGGAGCGTGCGTGTGAGGGCGCGGGTTAGTGTTAGCGTACGGGTTAGGATTAGCGGACGGGTGAGGGTCAGGCTTCGGGGAAGGGTTAGGGTTAGGGTTCGGGCTAGGGTTAGGGTTAGGGGCCGGGGACGGTTTAGGGTCCAGGTGAGGGTACGGCAACGCTTTAGGGGGAGCGTGCGTGTGAGGGCGCGGGTTAGTGTTAGCGTACGGGTTAGGATTAGGGGACGGGTGAGGTTCAGGCTTCGGGTAAGGGTTAATGTTAGGGTTCGGGCTAGGGTTAGGGTTAGGGGACGGGGACGGTTTAGGGTCCAGGTGAGGGTACGGCAACGCTTTAGGGGGAGCGTGCGTGTGAGGGCGCGGGTTAGTGTTAGCGTACGGCTTAGGATTAGGGGACGGGTGAGGGTCAGGCTTCGGGGAAGGGTTAGGGTTAGGGTTCGGGCTAGGGTTAGGGTTAGGGGACGGGGACGGTTTAGGGTCCAGGTGAGGGTACGGCAACGCTTTAGGGGGAGCGTGCGTGTGAGGGCGCGGGTTAGTGTTAGCGTACGGGTTAGGATTAGGGGACGGGTGAGGGTCAGGCTTCGGGGAAGGGTTAGGGTTAGGGTTCGGGCTAGGGTTAGGGTTAGGGGACGGGGACGGTTTAGGGTCCAGGTGAGGGTACGGCAACGCTTTAGGGGGAGCGTGCATGTGAGGGCGCGGGTTAGTGTTAGCGTACGGGTTAGGATTAGGGGACGGGTGAGGGTCAGGCTTCGGGGAAGGGTTAGGGTTAGGGTTCGGGCTAGGGTTAGGCTTAGGGGACGGGGACGGTTTAGGGTCCAGGTGAGGGTACGGCAACGCTTTAGGGGGAGCGTGCGTGTGAGGGCGCGGGTTAGTGTTAGCGTACGGGTTAGGATTAGGGGACGGGTGAGGGTCAGGCTTCGGGGAAGGGTTAGGCTTAGGGTTCGGGCTAGGGTTAGGGTTAGGGGACGGGGACGATTTAGGGTCCAGGTGAGGGTACGGCAACGCTTTAGGGGGAGCGTGCGTGTGAGGGCGCGGGTTAGTGTTAGCGTCCGGGTTAGGATTAGGGGACGGGTGAGGGTCAGGCTTCGGGGAAGAGTTAGGGTTAGGGTTCGGCCTAGGGTTAGGGTTAGGGGACGGGGACGGTTTAGGGTCCAGGTGAGGGTACGGCAACGCTTTAGGGGGAGCGTGCGTGTGAGGGCGCGGGTTAGTGTTAGCGTACGGGTTAGGATTAGGGGACGGGTGAGGGTCAGGCTTCGGGGAAGGATTAGGGTTAGGGGACGGGGACGGTTTAGGGTCCAGGTGAGGGTACGGCAACGCTTTAGGGGGAGCGTGCGTGTGAGAGCGCGGGTTAGTGTTAGCGTACGGCTTAGGATTAAGGGACGGGTGAGGGTCAGGCTTCGGGGAAGGGTTAGGGTTAGGGTTCGGGCTAGGGTTAGGGTTAGGGGACGGGGACGGTTTAGAGTCCAGGTGAGGGTACGGCAACGCTTTAGGGGGAGCGTGCGTGTGAGGGCACGGGTTAGTGTTAGCGTACGGGTTAGGATTAGGTGACGGGTGAGGGTCAGGCTTCGGGGAAGGGTTAGGGTTAGGGTTCGGGCTAGGGTTAGGGTTAGGGGACGGGGACGGTTTAGGGTCCAGGTGAGGGTACGGCAACGCTTTAGGGGGAGCGTGCGTGTGAGGGCGCGGGTTAGTATTAACGTACGGGTTAGGATTAGGGGACGGTTGAGGGTCAGGCTTCGGGGAAGGGTTAGGTTTAGGGTTCGGGCTAGGGTTAGGGTTAGGGGACAGGGACGGTTTAGGGTCCAGGTGAGGGTACGGCAACGCTTTAGGGGGAGCGTGCGTGTGAGGGCGTGGGTTAGTGTTAGCGTACGGGTTAGGATTAGGGGACAGTTGAGGGTCAGGCTTCGGGGAAGGGTTAGGGTTAGGGTTCGGGCTAGGGTTAGGGTTAGGGGACGGGGACGGTTTAGGGTCCAGGTGAGGGTACGGCAACGCTTTAGGGGGAGCGTGCGTGTAGGGCGCCGCTTAGTGTTAGCGTACGGGTTAGGATTAGGGGACGGGTGAGGGTCAGGCTTCGGGGAAGGGTTAGGCTTAGGGTTCGGGCTAGGGTTAGGGTTAGGGGACGGGGACGATTTAGGGTCCAGGTGAGGGTACGGCAACGCTTTAGGGGGAGCGTGCGTGTGAGGGCGCGGGTTAGTGTTAGCGTACGGGTTAGGATTAGGGGACGGGTGAGGGTCAGGCTTCGGGGAAGAGTTAGGGTTAGGGTTCGGGCTAGGGTTAGGGTTAGGGGACGGGGACGGTTTAGGGTCCAGGTGAGGGTACGGCAACGCTTTAGGGGGAGCGTGCGTGTGAGGGCGCTGGTTAGTGTTAGCGTACGGGTTAGGATTAGGGGACGGGTGAGGGTCAGGCTTCGGGGAAGGATTAGGGTTAGGGGACGGGGACGGTTTAGGGTCCAGGTGAGGGTACGGCAACGCTTTAGGGGGAGCGTGCGTGTGAGAGCGCGGGTTAGTGTTAGCGTAAGGGTTAGGATTAAGGGACGGGTGAGGGTCAGGCTTCGGGGAAGGGTTAGGGTTAGGGTTCGGGCTAGGGTTAGGGTTAGGGAACGGGGACGGTTTCGGGTCCAGGTGAGGGTACGGTAACGCTTTAGGGGGAGCGTGCGTGTGAGGGCGCGGGTTAGTGTTAGCGTACGGGTTAGGATTAGGGGACGGGTGAGGGTCAGGCTTCGGGGAAGGGTTAGGGTTAGGGTTCGGGCTAGGGTTAGGGTTAGGGGACATGGGATGGTTTAGGGTCCAGGTGAGGGTACGGCAACGCTTTAGGGGGAGCGTGCGTGTGAGGGCGCGGGTTAGTGTTAGCGTACGTGTTAGGATTGGGGACGGGTGAGGGTCAGGCTTCGGGGAAGGGTTAGGGTTAGGGTTCGGGCTAGGGTTAGTGTTAGGGGACGGGGACGGTTTAGAGTCCAGGTGAGGGTACGGCAAAGCTTCAGGGGGATCGTGCGTGTGAGGGCGCGGGTTAGTGTTAGCGTACGGCTTAGGATTAGGGGACGGGTGAGGGTCAGGCTTCGGGGAAGGGTTAGGGTTAGGGTTCGGGCTAGGGTTAGGGTTAGGGGACGGGGACGGTTTAGGGTCCAGGTGAGGGTACGGCAACGCTTTAGGGGGAGCGTGCGTGTGAGGGCGCGGGTTAGTGTTAGAGTACGGCTTAGGATTAGGGGACGGGTGAGGGTCAGGCTTCGGGGAAGGGTTAGGGTTAGGGTTCGGGCTAGGGTTAGGGTTAGGGGACGGGGACGGTTTAGGGTCCAGGTGAGGGTACGGCAACGCTTTAGGGGGAGCGTGCGTGTGAGGGCGCGGGTTAGTGTTAGCGTACGGGTTAGGATTAGGGGACGGGTGAGGGTCTAGCTTCGGGGAAGGGTTAGGGTTAGGGTTCGGGCTAGGGTTAGGGTTAGGGGACGGGGACGGTTTAGGGTCCAGGTGAGGGTACGGCAACGCTTTAGGGGGAGCGTGCGTGTGAGGGCGCGGGTTAGTGTTAGCGTACGGGTTAGGATTAGGGGACGGGTGAGTGTCAGGCTTCGGGGAAGGGTTAGGGTTAGGGTTCGGGCTAGGGTTAGGCTTAGGGGACGGGGACGGTTTAGGGTCCAGGTGAGGGTACGGCAACGCTTTAGGGGGAGCGTGCGTGTGAGGGCGCGGGTTAGTGTTAGCGTACGGGTTAGGATTAGGGGACGGGTGAGGGTCAGGCTTCGGGGAATGGTTAGGCTTAGGGTTCGGGCTAGGGTTAGGGTTAGGGGACGGGGACGATTTAGGGTCCAGGTGAGGGTACGGGAACGCTTTAGGGGGAGCGTGCGTGTGAGGGCGCGGGTTAGTGTTAGCGTACGGGTTAGGATTAGGGGACGGGTGAGGGTCAGGCTTCGGGGAAGAGTTAGGGTTAGGGTTCGGGCTAGGGTTAGGGTTAGGGGACGGGGACGGTTTAGGGTCCAGGTGAGGGTACGGCAACGCTTTAGGGGGAGCGTGCGTGTGAGGGCGCTGGTTAGTGTTAGCGTACGGGTTAGGATTGGGGACGGGTGAGGGTCAGGCTTCGGAGAAGGATTAGGGTTAGGGTTCGGGCTAGGGTTAGGGTTAGGGGACGGGGACGGTTTAGGGTCCAGGTGAGGGTACGGCAACGCTTTAGGGGGAGAATGCGTGTGAGGGCGCGGGTTAGTGTTAGCGTACGGGTTAGGATTAGGGGACGGGTGAGGGTCAGGCTTCGGGGAAGGGTTAGGGTTAGGGTTCGGGCTAGGGTTAGGGTTACGGGACAGGGACGGTTTAGGGTCCAGGTGAGGGTACGGCAACGCTTTAGGGGTGCGTGCGTGTGAGGGCGCGGGTTAGTGTTCGCGTACGGGTTAGGATTAGGGGACGGGTGAGGTTCAGGCTTCGGGGAAGGGTTAGGGTTAGGGTTCGGGCTAGGGTTAGGGTTAGGGGACGGGGACGGTTTAGGGTCCAGGTGAGGGTACGGCAACGCTTTAGGGGGAGCGTGCGTGTGAGGGCGCGGGTTAGTGTTAGCGTACGTGTTAGGATTAGGGGACGGGTGAGGGTCAGGCTTCGGGGAAGGGTTAGGGTTAGGGTTCGGGCTAGGGTTAGGGTTAGGGGCCGGGGACGGTTTAGGGTCCAGGTGAGGGTACGGCAACGCTTTAGGGGGAGCGTGCGTGTGAGGGCGCGGGTTAGTGTTAGCGTACGGGTTAGGATTAGGGGACGGGTGAGGTTCAGGCTTCGGGGAAGGGTTAGGGTTAGGGTTCGGGCTAGGGTTAGGGTTAGGGGACGGGGACGGTTTAGGGTCCAGGTGAGGGTACGGCAACGCTTTAGGGGGAGCGTGCGTGTGAGGGCGCGGGTTAGTGTTAGCGTACGGCTTAGGATTAGGGGACGGGTGAGGGTCAGGCTTCGGGGAAGGGTTAGGGTTAGGGTTCGGGCTAGGGTTAGGGTTAGGGGACGGGGACGGTTTAGGGTCCAGGTGAGGGTACGGCAACACTTTAGGGGGAGCGTGCGTGTGAGGGCGCGGGTTAGTGTTAGCGTACGGGTTAGGATTAGGGGACGGGTGAGGGTCAGGCTTCGGGGAAGGGTTAGGGTTAGGGTTCGGGCTAGGGTTAGGCTTAGGGGACGGGGACGGTTTAGGGTCCAGGTGAGGGTACGGCAACGCTTTAGGGGGAGCGTGCGTGTGAGGGCGCGGGTTAGTGTTAGCGTACGGGTTAGGATTAGGGGACGGGTGAGGGTCAGGCTTCGGGGAAGGGTTAGGCTTAGGGTTCGGGCTAGGGTTAGGGTTAGGGGACGGGGACGATTTAGGGTCCAGGTGAGGGTACGGCAACGCTTTAGGGGGAGCGTGCGTGTGAGGGCGCGGGTTAGTGTTAGCGTACGGGTTAGGATTAGGGGACGGGTGAGGGTCAGGCTTCGGGGAAGAGTTAGGGTTAGGGTTCGGGCTAGGGTTAGGGTTAGGGGACGGGGACGGTTTAGGGTCCAGGTGAGGGTACGGCAACGCTTTAGGGGGAGCGTGCGTGTGAGGGCGCTGGTTAGTGTTAGCGTACGGGTTAGGATTAGGGGACGGGTGAGGGTCAGGCTTCGGTGAAGGATTAGGGTTAGGGTTCGGGCTAGGGTTAGGGTTAGGGGACGGGGACGGTTTAGGGTCCAGGTGAGGGTACGGCAACGCTTTAGGGGGAGCGTGCGTGTGAGAGCGCGGGTTAGTGTTAGCGTACGGGTTAGGATTAAGGGACGGGTGAGGGTCAGGCTTCGGGGAAGGGTTAGGGTTAGGGTTCGGCCTAGGGTTAGGGTTAGGGGACGGGGACGGTTTAGGGTCCAGGTGAGGGTACGGCAACGCTTTAGGGGGAGCGTGCGTGTGAGGGCACGGGTTAGTGTTAGCGTACGGGTTAGGATTAGGTGACGGGTGAGGGTCAGGCTTCGGGGAAGGGTTAGGGTTAGGGTTCGGGCTAGGGTTAGGGTTAGGGGACGGGGACGGTTTAGGGTCCAGGTGAGGGTACGGCAACGCTTTAGGGGGAGCGTGTGTGTGAGGGCGCGGGTTAGTATTAACGTAAGGGTTAGGATTAGGGGACGGTTGAGGGTCAGGATTCGGGGAAGGGTTAGGTTTAGGTTCGGGCTAGGGTTAGGGTTAGGGGACGGGGACGGTTTAGGGTCCAGGTGAGGGTACGGCAACGCTTTAGGGGGAGCGTGTGTGTGAGGGCGCGGGTTAGTGTTAGCGTATGGCTTAGGATTAGGGGATGGGTGAGGGTCATGCTTCGGGGAAGGGTTAGGGTTAGGGTTCGGGCTAGGGTTAGGGTTAGGTGACGGGTACGGTTTAGGGTCCAGGTGAGGGTACGGCAACGCTTTAGGGGGAGCGAGTATGTGAGGGCGCGGGGTAGTGTTAGCGTACTGGTTAGGATTAGGGGACGGTTGAGGGTCAGGCTTCGGGGAAGGGTTAGGGTTAGGGTTCGGGCTAGGGTTAGGGTTAGGTGATGGGGACGGTTTAGGGTGCAGGTAAGAGTACAGCAACGCTTTAGGGGGAGCATGCGTGTGAGGGCGCGGGTTAGTGTTAGCGTACGGGTTAGGATTAGGGGACGGGTGAGGGTCAGGCTTCGGGGAATGGTTAGGCTTAGGGTTCGGGCTAGGGTTAGGGTTAGGGGACGGGGACGATTTAGGGTCCAGGTGAGGGTACGGGAACGCTTTAAGGGGAGCGTGCATGTGAGGGCGCGGGTTAGTGTTAGCGTACGGGTTAGGATTAGGGGACGGGTGAGGGTCAGGCTTCGGGGAAGAGTTAGGGTTAGGGTTCGGGCTAGGGTTAGGGTTAGGGGACGGGGACGGTTTAGGGTCCAGGTGAGGGTACGGCAACGCTTTAGAGGGAGAATGCGTGTGAGGGCGCGGGTTAGTGTTAGCGTACGGGTTAGGATTAGGGGACGGGTGAGGGTCAGGCTTCGGGGAAGGGTTAGGGTTAGGGTTCGGGCTAGGGTTAGGGTTACGGGACAGGGACAGTTTAGGGTCCAGGTGAGCGTACGGCAACGCTTTAGGGGTGCGTGCGTGTGAGGGCGCGGGTTAGTGTTCGCGTACGGGTTAGGATTAGGGGACGGGTGAGGTTCAGGCTTCGGGGAAGGGTTAGGGTTAGGGTTCGGGCTAGGGTTAGGGTTAGGGGACGGGGACGGTTTAGGGTCCAGGTGAGGGTACGGCAACGCTTTAGGGGGAGCGTGCGTGTGAGGGCGCGGGTTAGTGTTAGCGTACGGGTTAGGATTAGCGGACGGGTGAGGGTCAGGCTTCGGGGAAGGGTTAGGGTTAGGGTTCGGGCTAGGGTTAGGGTTAGGGGCCGGGGACGGTTTAGGGTCCAGGTGAGGGTACGGCAACGCTTTAGGGGGAGCGTGCGTGTGAGGGCGCGGGTTAGTGTTAGCGTACGGGTTAGGATTAGGGGACGGGTGAGGTTCAGGCTTCGGGGAAGGGTTAATGTTAGGGTTCGGGCTAGGGTTAGGGTTAGGGGACGGGGACGGTTTAGGGTCCAGGTGAGGGTACGGCAACGCTTTAGGGGGAGCGTGCGTGTGAGGGCGCGGGTTAGTGTTAGCGTACGGCTTAGGATTAGGGGACGGGTGAGGGTCAGGCTTCGGGGAAGGGTTAGGGTTAGGGTTCGGGCTAGGGTTAGGGTTAGGGGACGGGGACGGTTTAGGGTCCAGGTGAGGGTACGGCAACGCTTTAGGGGGAGCGTGCGTGTGAGGGCGCGGGTTAGTGTTAGCGTACGGGTTAGGATTAGGGGACGGGTGAGGGTCAGGCTTCGGGGAAGGGTTAGGGTTAGGGTTCGGGCTAGGGTTAGGGTTAGGGGACGGGGACGGTTTAGGGTCCAGGTGAGGGTACGGCAACGCTTTAGGGGGAGCGTGCGTGTGAGGGCGCGGGTTAGTGTTAGCGTACGGGTTAGGATTAGGGGACGGGTGAGGGTCAGGCTTCGGGGAAGGGTTAGGGTTAGGGTTCGGGCTAGGGTTAGGCTTAGGGGACGGGGACGGTTTAGGGTCCAGGTGAGGGTACGGCAACGCTTTAGGGGGAGCGTGCGTGTGAGGGCGCGGGTTAGTGTTAGCGTACGGGTTAGGATTAGGGGACGGGTGAGGGTCAGGCTTCGGGGAAGGGTTAGGCTTAGGGTTCGGGCTAGGGTTAGGGTTAGGGGACGGGGACGATTTAGGGTCCAGGTGAGGGTACGGCAACGCTTTAGGGGGAGCGTGCGTGTGAGGGCGCGGGTTAGTGTTAGCGTCCGGGTTAGGATTAGGGGACGGGTGAGGGTCAGGCTTCGGGGAAGAGTTAGGGTTAGGGTTCGGGCTAGGGTTAGGGTTAGGGGACGGGGACGGTTTAGGGTCCAGGTGAGGGTACGGCAACGCTTTAGGGGGAGCGTGCGTGTGAGGGCGCTGGTTAGTGTTAGCGTACGGGTTAGGATTAGGGGACGGGTGAGGGTCAGGCTTCGGGGAAGGATTAGGGTTAGGGGACGGGGACGGTTTAGGGTCCAGGTGAGGGTACGGCAACGCTTTAGGGGGAGCGTGCGTGTGAGAGCGCGGGTTAGTGTTAGCGTACGGCTTAGGATTAAGGGACGGGTGAGGGTCAGGCTTCGGGGAAGGGTTAGGGTTAGGGTTCGGGCTAGGGTTAGGGTTAGGGGACGGGGACGGTTTAGGGTCCAGGTGAGGGTACGGCAACGCTTTAGGGGGAGCGTGCGTGTGAGGGCGCGGGTTAGTGTTAGCGTACGGGTTAGGATTAGGGGACGGGTGAGGGTCAGGCTTCGGGGAAGGGTTAGGGTTAGGGTTCGGGCTAGGGTTAGGCTTAGGGGACGGGGACGGTTTAGGGTCCAGGTGAGGGTACGGCAACGCTTTAGGGGGAGCGTGCGTGTGAGGGCGCGGGTTAGTGTTAGCGTACGGGTTAGGATTAGGGGACGGGTGAGGGTCAGGCTTCGGGGAAGGGTTAGGCTTAGGGTTCGGGCTAGGGTTAGGGTTAGGGGACGGGGACGATTTAGGGTCCAGGTGAGGGTACGGCAACGCTTTAGGGGGAGCGTGCGTGTGAGGGCGCGGGTTAGTGTTAGCGTACGGGTTAGGATTAGGGGACGGGTGAGGGTCAGGCTTCGGGGAAGAGTTAGGGTTAGGGTTCGGGCTAGGGTTAGGGTTAGGGGACGGGGACGGTTTAGGGTCCAGGTGAGGGTACGGCAACGCTTTAGGGGGAGCGTGCGTGTGAGGGCGCTGGTTAGTGTTAGCGTACGGGTTAGGATTAGGGGACGGGTGAGGGTCAGGCTTCGGGGAAGGATTAGGGTTAGGGTTCGGGCTAGGGTTAGGGTTAGGGGACGGGGACGGTTTAGGGTCCAGGTGAGGGTACGGCAACGCTTTAGGGGGAGCGTGCGTGTGAGAGCGCGGGTTAGTGTTAGCGTACGGGTTAGGATTAAGGGACGGGTGAGGGTCAGGCTTCGGGGAAGGGTTAGGGTTAGGGTTCGGCCTAGGGTTAGGGTTAGGGGACGGGGACGGTTTAGGGTCCAGGTGAGGGTACGGCAACGCTTTAGGGGGAGCGTGCGTGTGAGGGCATGGGTTAGTGTTAGCGTACGGGTTAGGATTAGGTGACGGGTGAGGGTCAGGCTTCGGGGAAGGGTTAGGGTTAGGGTTCGGGCTAGGGTTAGGGTTAGGGGACGGGGACGGTTTAGGGTCCAGGTGAGGGTACGGCAACGCTTTAGGGGGAGCGTGCGTGTGAGGGCGCGGGTTAGTATTAACGTAAGGGTTAGGATTAGGGGACGGTTGAGGGTCAGGATTCGGGGAAGGGTTAGGTTTAGGTTCGGGCTAGGGTTAGGGTTAGGGGACGGGGACGGTTTAGGGTCCAGGTGAGGGTACGGCAACGCTTTAGGGGGAGCGTGTGTGTGAGGGCGCGGGTTAGTGTTAGCGTATGGCTTAGGATTAGGGGATGGGTGAGGGTCATGCTTCGGGGAAGGGTTAGGGTTAGGGTTCGGGCTAGGGTTAGGGTTAGGTGACGGGTACGGTTTAGGGTCCAGGTGAGGGTACGGCAACGCTTTAGGGGGAGCGAGCATGTGAGGGCGCGGGGTAGTGTTAGCGTACTGGTTAGGATTAGGGGACGGTTGAGGGTCAGGCTTCGGGGAAGGGTTAGGGTTAGGGTTCGGGCTAGGGTTAGGGTTAGGTGATGGGGACGGTTTAGGGTGCAGGTAAGAGTACAGCAACGCTTTAGGGGGAGCGTGCGTGTGAGGGCGCGGGTTAGTGTTAGCGTACGGGTTAGGATTAGGGGACGGGTGAGGGTCAGGCTTCGGGGAATGGTTAGGCTTAGGGTTCGGGCTAGGGTTAGGGTTAGGGGACGGGGACGATTTAGGGTCCAGGTGAGGGTACGGGAACGCTTTAAGGGGAGCGTGCATGTGAGGGCGCGGGTTAGTGTTAGCGTACGGGTTAGGATTAGGGGACGGGTGAGGGTCAGGCTTCGGGGAAGAGTTAGGGTTAGGGTTCGGGCTAGGGTTAGGGTTAGGGGACGGGGACGGTTTAGGGTCCAGGTGAGGGTACGGCAACGCTTTAGAGGGAGAATGCGTGTGAGGGCGTGGGTTAGTGTTAGCGTACGGGTTAGGATTAGGGGACGGGTGAGGGTCAGGCTTCGGGGAAGGGTTAGGGTTAGGGTTCGGGCTAGGGTTAGGGTTACGGGACAGGGACAGTTTAGGGTCCAGGTGAGCGTACGGCAACGCTTTAGGGGTGCGTGCGTGTGAGGGCGCGGGTTAGTGTTCGCGTACGGGTTAGGATTAGGGGACGGGTGAGGTTCAGGCTTCGGGGAAGGGTTAGGGTTAGGGTTCGGGCTAGGGTTAGGGTTAGGGGACGGGGACGGTTTAGGGTCCAGGTGAGGGTACGGCAACGCTTTAGGGGGAGCGTGCGTGTGAGGGCGCGGGTTAGTGTTAGCGTACGGGTTAGGATTAGCGGACGGGTGAGGGTCAGGCTTCGGGGAAGGGTTAGGGTTAGGGTTCGGGCTAGGGTTAGGGTTAGGGGCCGGGGACGGTTTAGGGTCCAGGTGAGGGTACGGCAACGCTTTAGGGGGAGCGTGCGTGTGAGGGCGCGGGTTAGTGTTAGCGTACGGGTTAGGATTAGGGGACGGGTGAGGTTCAGGCTTCGGGGAAGGGTTAATGTTAGGGTTCGGGCTAGGGTTAGGGTTAGGGGACGGGGACGGTTTAGGGTCCAGGTGAGGGTACGGCAACGCTTTAGGGGGAGCGTGCGTGTGAGGGCGCGGGTTAGTGTTAGCGTACGGCTTAGGATTAGGGGACGGGTGAGGGTCAGGCTTCGGGGAAGGGTTAGGCTTAGGGTTCGGGCTAGGGTTAGGGTTAGGGGACGGGGACGGTTTAGGGTCCAGGTGAGGGTACGGCAACGCTTTAGGGGGAGCGTGCGTGTGAGGGCGCGGGTTAGTGTTAGCGTACGGGTTAGGATTAGGGGACGGGTGAGGGTCAGGCTTCGGGGAAGGGTTAGGGTTAGGGTTCGGGCTAGGGTTAGGGTTAGGGGACGGGGACGGTTTAGGGTCCAGGTGAGGGTACGGCAACGCTTTAGGGGGAGCGTGCGTGTGAGGGCGCGGGTTAGTGTTAGCGTACGGGTTAGGATTAGGGGACGGGTGAGGGTCAGGCTTCGGGGAAGGGTTAGGGTTAGGGTTCGGGCTAGGGTTAGGCTTAGGGGACGGGGACGGTTTAGGGTCCAGGTGAGGGTACGGCAACGCTTTAGGGGGAGCGTGCGTGTGAGGGCGCGGGTTAGTGTTAGCGTACGGGTTAGGATTAGGGGACGGGTGAGGGTCAGGCTTCGGGGAAGGGTTAGGCTTAGGGTTCGGGCTAGGGTTAGGGTTAGGGGACGGGGACGATTTAGGGTCCAGGTGAGGGTACGGCAACGCTTTAGGGGGAGCGTGCGTGTGAGGGCGCGGGTTAGTGTTAGCCTCCGGGTTAGGATTAGGGGACGGGTGAGGGTCAGGCTTCGGGGAAGAGTTAGGGTTAGGGTTCGGGCTAGGGTTAGGGTTAGGGGACGGGGACGGTTTAGGGTCCAGGTGAGGGTACGGCAACGCTTTAGGGGGAGCGTGCGTGTGAGGGCGCTGGTTAGTGTTAGCGTACGGGTTAGGATTAGGGGACGGGTGAGGGTCAGGCTTCGGGGAAGGATTAGGGTTAGGGGACGGGGACGGTTTAGGGTCCAGGTGAGGGTACGGCAACGCTTTAGGGGGAGCGTGCGTGTGAGGGCGTGGGTTAGTGTTAGCGTACGGGTTAGGATTAGGGGACGGTTGAGGGTCAGGCTTCGGGGAAGGGTTAGGGTTAGGGTTCGGGCTAGGGTTAGGGTTAGGTGACGGGGACGGTTTAGGGTCCAGGTGAGGGTATGGCAACGCTTTAGGGGGAGCGTGCATGTGAGGGCGCGGGGTAGTGTTAGCGTACTGGTTAGGATTAGGGGACGGGTGAGGGTCAGGCTTCGGGGAAGGGTTAGGGTTAGGGTTCGGGCTAGGGTTAGGGTTAGGGGACGGGGACGGTTTAGGGTCCAGGTGAGGGTACGGCAACGCTTTAGGGGGAGCGTGTGTGTGAGGGCGCGGGTTAGTGTTAGCGTATGGCTTAGGATTAGGGGATGGGTGAGGGTCATGATTCGGGGAAGGGTTAGGGTTAGGGTTCGGGCTAGGGTTAGGGTTA
Source organism: Stenella coeruleoalba (assembly GCF_951394435.1). Classification (NCBI taxonomy): domain Eukaryota; kingdom Metazoa; phylum Chordata; class Mammalia; order Artiodactyla; family Delphinidae; genus Stenella; species Stenella coeruleoalba. Next base: position 327,580 of record NW_027646390.1, read on the forward strand.
GGTGACGGGTACGGTTTAGGGTCCAGGTGAGGGTACGGCAACGCTTTAGGGGGAGCGAGCATGTGAGGGCGCGGGGTAGTGTTAGCGTACTGGTTAGGATTAGGGGACGGTTGAGGGTCAGGCTTCGGGGAAGGGTTAGGGTTAGGGTTCGGGCTAGGGTTAGGGTTAGGTGATGGGGACGGTTTAGGGTGCAGGTAAGAGTACAGCAACGCTTTAGGGGGAGCGTGCGTGTGAGGGAGAGGGTTAGTGTTAGCGTACGTGTTAGGATTAGGGGACGGGTGAGGGTCAGGCTTCGGGGAAGGGTTAGGGTTAGGGTTCTGGCTAGGGTTAGGGTTAAGTGACGGGGACGGTTTAGGGTCCAGGTGAGGGTACGGCAACGCTTTAGGGGGAGCGTGCGTGTGAGGGCGCGGGTTAGTGTTAGCGTACGGGTTAGGATTAGGGGACGGGTGAGGGTCAGGCTTCGGGGAAGGGTTAGGGTTAGGGTTCGGGCTAGGGTTAGGGTTAGGGGACGGGGACGGTTTAGAGTCCAGGTGAGGGTACGGCAAAGCTTCAGGGGGAGCGTGCGTGTGAGGGCGCGGGTTAGTGTTAGCGTACGGCTTAGGATTAGGGGACGGGTGAGGGTCAGGCTTCGGGGAAGGGTTAGGGTTAGGGTTCGGGCTAGGGTTAGGGTTAGGGGACGGGGACGGTTTAGGGTCCAGGTGAGGGTACGGCAAAGCTTTAGAGGGAGCGTGCGTGTGAGGGCGCGGGTTAGTGTTAGCGTACGGCTTAGGATTAGGGGACGGGTGAGGGTCAGGCTTCGGGGAAGGGTTAGGGTTAGGGTTCGGGCTAGGGTTAGGGTTAGGGGACGGGGACGGTTTAGGGTCCAGGTGAGGGTACGGCAACACTTTAGGGGGAGAATGCGTGTGAGGGCGCGGGTTAGTGTTAGCGTACCTGTTAGGATTAGGGGACGGGTGAGGGTCAGGCTTCGGGGAAGGGTTAGGGTTAGGGTTCGGGCTAGGGTTAGGGTTACGGGACAGGGACGGTTTAGGGTCCAGGCGAGGGTACGGCAACGCTTTAGGGGGAGCGTGCGTGTGAGGGCGCGGGTTAGTGTTAGCGTACGGGTTAGGATTAGGGGACGGGTGAGGGTCAGGCTTCGGGGAAGGGTTAGGGTTAGGGTTCGGGCTAGGGTTAGGCTTAGGGGACGGGGACGGTTTAGGGTCCAGGTGAGGGTACGGCAACGCTTTAGGGGGAGCGTGCGTGTGAGGGCGCGGGTTAGTGTTAGCGTACGGGTTAGGATTAGCGGACGGGTGAGTGTCAGGCTTCGGGGAAGAGTTAGGGTTAGGGTTCGGGCTAGGGTTAGGGTTAGGGGATGGGGACGGTTTAGGGTCCAGGTGAGGGTACGGCAACGCTTTAGGGGGAGCGTGCGTGTGAGGGCGCTGGTTAGTGTTAGCGTACGGGTTAGGATTAGGGGACGGGTGAGGGTCAGGCTTCGGTGAAGGCTTAGGTTTAGGGTTCGGGCTAGGGTTAGGGTTAGGGGACGGGGACGGTTTAGGGTCCAGGTGAGGGTACGGCAACGCTTTAGGGGGAGCATGCGTGTGAGGGCGCGGGTTAGTGTTCGCGTACGGGTTAGGATTAGGGGACTGGTGAGGTTCAGGCTTCGGGGAAGGGTTAGGGTTAGGGTTCGGGCTAGGGTTAGGGTTAGGGGACGGGGACGGTTTAGGGTCCAGTTGAGGGTACAGCAACGCTTTAGGGGGAGCGTGCGTGTGAGGGCGCGGGTTAGTGTTAGCGTACGGGTTAGGATTAGGGGACGGGTGAGGGTCAGGCTTCGGGGAAGGGTTAGGGTTAGGGTTCGGGCTAGGGTTAGGGTTAGGGGACGGGGACGGTTTCGGGTCCAGGTGAGGGTACGGCAACGCTTTAGGGGGAGCGTGCGTGTGAGGGCGCGGGTTAGTGTTAGCGTACGGGTTAGGATTAGGGGACGGTTGAGGGTCAGGCTTCGGGGAAGGGTTAGGGTTAGGGTTCGGGCTAGGGTTAGGGTTAGGGGACGGGGACGGTTTAGGGTCCAGGTGAGGGTACGGCAACGCTTTAGGGGGAGCGTGCGTGTTAGGGCGCGGGTTAGTGTTAGCGTACGGGTTAGGATTAGGGGACGGGTGAGGGTCAGGCTTCGGGGAAGGGTTAGGGTTAGGGTTCGGGCTAGGGTAAGGGTTAAGGGACGGGGACGGTTTCGGGTCCAGGTGGGGGTACGGCAACGCTTTAGGGGGAGCGTGCGTGTGAGGGCGTGGGTTAGTGTTAGCGTACGGGTTAGGATTAGGGGATGGGTGAGGGTCAGGCTTCGGGGAAGGGTTAGGGTTAGGGTTCGGGCTAGGGTTAGGGTTAGGGAACGGGGACGGTTTAGGGTCCAGGTGAGGGTACGGCAACGCTTTAGGGGGAGCGTGCGTGTGAGGGCGCGGGTTAGTGTTAGCGTACGGGTTAGGATTAGGGGACCGGTGAGGGTCAGGCTTCGGGGAAGGGTTAGGGTTAGGGTTCGGGCTAGGGTTAGGGTTAGGGGACGGGGACGGTTTAGGGTCCAGGTGAGGGTACGGCAACGCTTTAGGGGGAGCGTGCGTGTGAGGGCGCGGGTTAGTGTTAGCGTACGGGTTAGGATTAGGGGACGGGTGAGGGTCAGGCTTCGGGGAAGGGTTAGGGTTAGGGTTCGGGCTAGGGTTAGGGTTAGGGGACGGGGACGGTTTCGGGTCCAGGTGAGGGTACGGCAACGCTTTAGGGGGAGCGTGCGTGTGAGGGCGCGGGTTAGTGTTAGCGTACGGGTTAGGATTAGGGGACGGGTGAGGGTCAGGCTTCGGGGAAGGGTTAGGGTTAGGGTTCGGGCTAGGGTTAGGGTTAGGGGACGGGGACGGTTTAGGGTCCAGGTGAGGGTAAGGCAACGCTTTAGGGGGAGTGTGCGTGTGAGGGCGCGGGTTAGTGTTAGCCTACGGGTTAGGATTAGGGGACGGGTGAGGGTCAGGCTTCGGGGAAGGGTTAGGGTTAGGGTTCGGGCTAGGGTTAGGGTTAGGGGACGGGGACGGTTTTGGGTACAGTTGAGGGTACGGCAACGCTTTAGGGGGAGCGTGCGTGTGAGGGCGCGCGTTAGTGTTAGCGTACGGGTTAGGATTAGGGGACGGGTGAGGGTCAGGCTTCGGGGAAGGGTTAGGGTTAGGGTTCGGGCTAGGGTTAGGGTTAGGGTTAGGGGACGGTTTAGGGTCCAGGTGAGGGTACGGCAACGCTTTAGGGGGAGTGTGCGTGTGAGGGCGCGCATTAGTGTTAGCGTACGGCTTAGGATTAGGGGACGGGTGAGGGTCAGGCTTCGGGGAAGGGTTAGGGTTAGGGTTCGGGCTAGGGTTAGGGTTAGGGGACGGGGACGGTTTAGGGTCCAGGTGAGGGTACGGAAACGCTTTAGGGGGAGCGTGCGTGTGAGGGCGCGGGTTAGTGTTAGCGTACGGGTTAGGATTAGGGGACGTGTGAGGGTCAGGCTTCGGGGAAGAGTTAGGGTTAGGGTTCGGGCTAGGGTTAGGGTTAGGGGACGGGGACGGTTTAGGGTCCAGGTGAGGGTACGGCAACGCTTTAGGGGGAGCGTGCGTGTGAGGGCGCTGGTTAGTGTTAGCGTACGGGTTAGGATTAGGGGACGGGTGAGGGTCAGGCTTCGGGGAAGGATTAGGGTTAGGGTTCGGGCTAGGGTTAGGGTTAGGGGACAGGGACGGTTTAGGGTCCAGGTGAGGGTACGGCAACGCTTTAGGGGGAGCGTGCGTGTGAGGGCGCGGGTTAGTGTTAGCGTACGGGTTAGGATTAAGGGACGGGTGAGGGTCAGGCTTCGGGGAAGGGTTAGGGTTAGGGTTCGGGCTAGGGTTAGGGTTAGGGGCCGGGGACGGTTTAGGGTCCAGGTGAGGGTACGGCAACGCTTTAGGGGGAGCGTGCGTGTGAGGGCGCGGGTTATTGTTAGCGTACGGGTTAGGATTAGGGGACGGGTGAGGGTCAGGCTTCGGGGAAGGGTTAGGGTTAGGGTTCGGGCTAGGGTTAGGGTTAGGGGACGGGGACGGTTTAGGGTCCAGGTGAGGGTACGGCAACGCTTTAGGGGGAGCGTGCGTGTGAGGGCGCGGGTTAGTGTTAGCGTACGGGTTAGGATTAGGGGACGGGTGAGGGTCAGGCTTCGGGGAAGGGTTAGGGTTAGGGTTCGGGCTAGGGTTAGGCTTAGGGGACGGGGACGGTTTAGGGTCCAGGTGAGGGTACGGCAACGCTTTAGGGGGAGCGTGCGTGTGAGGGCGCGGGTTAGTGTTAGCATACGGGTTAGGATTAGGGGACGGGTGAGGGTCAGGCTTCGGGGAAGGGTTAGGGTTAGGGTTCGGGCTAGGGTTAGGGTTAGGGGACGGGGACGGTTTACGGTCCAGGTGAGGGTACGGCAACGCTTTAGGGGGAGCGTGCGTGTGAGGGCACGGGTTAGTGTTAGCGTACGGGTTAGGATTAGGTGACGGGTGAGGGTCAGGCTTCGGGGAAGGGTTAGGGTTAGGGTTCGGGCTAGGGTTAGGGTTAGGGGACGGGGATGGTTTAGGGTCCAGGTGAGGGTACGGCAACGCTTTAGGGGGAGCGTGCATGTGAGGGCGCGGGGTAGTGTTAGCGTACTGGTTAGGATTAGGGGACGGGTGAGGGTCAGGCTTCGGGGAAGGGTTAGGGTTAGGGTTCGGGCTAGGGTTAGGGTTAGGGGACGGGGACGGTTTAGGGTCCAGGTGAGGGTACGGCAACGCTTTAGGGGGAGCGTGTGTGTGAGGGCACGGGTTAGTGTTAGCGTATGGCTTAGGATTAGGTGATGGGTGAGGGTCATGCTTCGGGGAAGGGTTAGGCTTAGGGTTCGGGCTAGGGTTAGGGTTAGGGGACGGGGACGATTTAGGGTCCAGGTGAGGGTACGGCAACGCTTTAGGGGGAGCGTGCGTGTGAGGGCGCGGGTTAGTGTTAGCGTACGGGTTAGGATTAGGGGACGGGTGAGGGTCAGGCTTCGGGGAAGAGTTAGGGTTAGGGTTCGGGCTACGGTTAGGGTTAGGGGACGGGGACGGTTTAGGGTCCAGGTGAGGGTACGGCAACGCTTTAGGGGGAGCGTGCGTGTGAGGGCGCTGGTTAGTGTTAGCGTACGGGTTAGGATTAGGGGACGGGTGAGGGTCAGGCTTCGGGGAAGGATTAGGTTTAGGGTTCGGGCTAGGGTTAGGGTTAGGGGACGGGGACGGTTTAGGGTCCAGGTGAGGGTACGGCAACGCTTTAGGGGGAGCGTGCGTGTGAGGGCGCGGGTTAGTGTTAGCGTACGGGTTAGGATTAAGGGACGGGTGAGTGTCAGGCTTCGGGGAAGGGTTAGGGTTAGGGTTCGGGCTAGGGTTAGGGTTAGGGGACGGGGACGGTTTAGGGTCCAGGTGAGGGTACGGCAACGCTTTAGGGGGAGCGTGCGTGTGAGGGCGCGGGTTAGTGTTAGCGTACGGGTTAGGATTAGGGGACGGGTGAGGGTCAGGCTTCGGGGAAGGGTTAGGTTTAGGGTTCGGGCTAGGGTTAGGGTTAGGGGACGGGGACGGTTTAGGGTCCAGGTGAGGGTACGGCAACGCTTTAGGGGGAGCGTGCGTGTGAGGGCGCGGGTTAGTGTTAACGTACGGGTTAGGATTAGGGGACGGTTGAGGGTCAGGCTTCGGGGAAGGGTTAGGTTTAGGGTTCGGGCTAGGGTTAGGGTTAGGGGACGAGGACGGTTTAGGGTCCAGGTGAGGGTACGGCAACGCTTTAGGGGGAGCGTGCGTGTGAGGGCGTGGGTTAGTGTTAGCGTACGGGTTAGGATTAGGGGACGGTTGAGGGTCAGGCTTCGGGGAAGGGTTAGGGTTAGGGTTCGGGCTAGGGTTAGGGTTAGGTGACGGGGACGGTTTAGGGTCCAGGTGAGGGTACGGCAACGCTTTAGGGGGAGCGTGCGTGTGAGGGCGCGGGGTAGTGTTAGCGTACGGGTTAAGATTAGGGGACGGGTGAGGGTCAGGCTTCGGGGAAGGGTTAGGGTTAGGGTTCGGGCTAGGGTTAGGGTTAGGGGATGGGGACGGTTTAGGGTGCAGGTAAGAGTACAGCAACGCTTTAGGGGGAGCGTGCGTGTGAGGGCGAGGGTTAGTGTTAGCGTACGTGTTAGGATTAGGGGACGGGTGAGGGTCAGGCTTCGGGGAAGGGTTAGGGTTAGGGTTGTGGCTACGGTTAGGGTTAAGTGACGGGGACGGTTTAGGGTCCAGGTGAGGGTACGGCAACGCTTTAGGGGGAGCGTGCGTGTGAGGGCGCGGGTTAGTGTTAGCGTACAGGTTAGGATTAGGGGACGGGTGAGGGTCAGGCTTCGGGGAAGTGTTAGGGTTAGGGTTCGGGCTAGGGTTAGTGTTAGGGGACGGGGATGGTTTAGGGTCCAGGTGAGGGTACAGCAACGCTTTAGGGGGAGCGTGCGTGTGAGGGCGCGGGTTAGTGTTAGCGTACGTGTTAGGATTGCGGACGGGTGAGGGTCAGGCTTCGGGGAAGGTTTAGGGTTAGGGTTCGGGCTAGGGTTAGGGTTAGGGGACGGGGACGGTTTAGAGTCCAGGTGAGGGTACGGCAAAGCTTCAGGGGGAGCGTGCATGTGAGGGCACGGGTTAGTGTTAGCGTACGGCTTAGGATTAGGGGACGGGTGAGGGTCAGGCTTCGGGGAAGGGTTAGGGTTAGGGTTCGGGCTAGGGTTAGGGTTAGGGGACGGGGACGGTTTAGGGTCCAGGTGAGGGTACGGCAACGCTTTAGGGGGAGCGTGCGTGTGAGGGCGTGGGTTAGTGTTAGCGTACGGCTTAGGATTAGGGGACGGGTGAGGGTCAGGCTTCGGGGAAGGGTTAGGGTTAGGGTTTGGGCTAGGGTTAGGGTTAGGGGACGGGGACGGTTTTGGGTCCAGGTGAGGGTACGGCAACGCTTTAGGGGGAGCGTGCGTGTGAGGGCGCGGTTAGTGTTAGCGTACGGTTAGGATTAGGGGACGGGTGAGGGTCAGGCTTCGGGGAAGGGTTAGGGTTAGGGTTCGGGCTAGGGTTAGGGTTAGGGGACGGGGACGGTTTCGGGTCCAGGTGAGGGTACGGCAACGTTTTAGGGGGAGTGTGCGTGTGAGGGCGCGGGTTAGTGATAGCGTACGGGTTAGGATTAGGGGACGGGTGAGGGTCAGGCTTCGGGGAAGGGTTAGGGTTAGGGTTCGGGCTAGGGTTAGGGTTAGGGGACGGGGACGGTTTAGGGTCCAGGTGAGGGTACGGCAACGCTTTAGGGGGAGTGTGCGTGTGAGGGCGAGGGTTAGTGTTAGCGTACGGGTTAGGATTAGGGGACGGGTGAGGGTCAGGCTTCGGGGAAGGGTTAGGGTTAGGGTTCGGGCTAGGGTTAGGGTTAGGGGATGGGGACGGTTTAGGGTCCAGGTGAGGGTACGGCAACGTTTTAGGGGGAGCGTGCGTGTGAGGGCGCGGGTTAGTGTTAGCGTACGGGTTAGGATTAGGGGACGGGTGAGGGTCAGGCTTCGGGGAAGGGTTAGGGTTAGGGTTCGGGCTAGGGTTAGGGTTAGGGGACGGGGACGGTTTAGGGTCCAGGTGAGGGTACGGCAACGCTTTAGGGGGAGCGTGCGTGTGAGGGCGCGTGTTAGTGTTAGCGTACGGGTTAGGATTAGGGGACGGGTGAGGGTCAGGCTTCGGGGAAGGGTTAGGGTTAGGGTTCGGGCTAGGCTTAGGGTTAGGGGCCGGGGACGGTTTAGGGTCCAGGTGAGGGTACGGCAACACTTTAGGGGGAGCGTGCGTGTGAGGGCGCGGGTTAGTGTTAGTGTACGGGTTAGGATTAGGGGACGGGTGAGGGTCAGGCTTCGGGTAAGGGATAGGGTTAGGGTTCGGGCTAGGGTTAGGGTTAGAGGATGGGGAAGGTTTAGGGTCCAGGTGAGGGTACGGCAACGCTTTAGGGGGAGCGTGCGTGTGAGGGCGCGGGTTAGTGTTAGCGTACGGGTTAGGATTAGGGGACGGGTGAGGGTCAGGCTTCGGGGAAGGGTTAGGGTTAGGGTTCGTGCTAGGGTAAGGGTTAAGGGACGGGGACGGTTTCGGGTCCAGGTGAGGGTACGGCAACGCTTTAGGGGGAGCATGCGTGTGAGGACGCGGGTTAGTGTTAGCGTACTGGTTAGGATTAGGGGACGGGTGAGGGTCAGGCTTCGGGGAAGGGTTAGGGTTAGGGTTCGGGCTAGGGTTAGGGTTAGGGGACGGGGACGGTTTAGGGTCCAGGTGAGGGTACGGCAACGCTTTAGGGGGAGCGTACGTGTGAGGGCGCGGGTTAGTGTTAGCGTACGGCTTAGGATTAGGGGACGGGTGAGGGTCAGGCTTCAGGGAAGGGTTAGGGTTAGGGTTCGGGCTAGGGTTAGGGTTAGGGGACGGGGACGGTTCAGGGTCCAGTTGAGGGTACGGCAACGCTTTAGGGGGAGCGTGCGTGTGAGGGCGCGGGTTAGTGTTAGCGTACGGGTTAGGATTAGGGGACGCGTGAGGGTCAGGCTTCGGGGAAGGGTTAGGGTTAGGGTTCGGGCTAGGGTTAGGGTTAGGGGACGGGGACGGTTTAGCGTCCAGGTGAGGGTACGACAACGCTTTAGGGGGAGCGTGCGTGTGAGGGCGCGGGTTAGTGTTAGCGTACGGGTTAGGATTAGGGGATGGGTGAGGGTCAGGCTTCGGGGAAGGGCTAGGGTTAGGGTTCGGGCTAGGGTTAGGGTTAGGGGACGGGGACGGTTTAGGGTCCAGGTGAGGGTACGGCAACGCTTTAGGGGGAGCGTGCGTGTGAGGGCGCGGGTTAGTGTTAGCGTACGGGTTAGGATTAGGGGACGGGTGAGGGTCAGGCTTCGGGGAAGGGTTAGGGTTAGGGTTCGGGCTAGGGTTAGGGTTAGGGGACGGGGACGGTTTAGGGTCCAGGTGAGCGTACGGCAACGCTTTAGGGGGAGCGTGCGTGTGAGGGCGCGGGTTAGTGTTAGCGTACGGGTTAGGATTAGGGGACGGGTGAGGGTCAGGCTTCGGGGAAGGGTTAGGGTTAGGGTTCGGGCTAGGGTTAGGGTTAGGGGACGGGGACGGTTTCGGGTGCAGGTGAGGGTACGGCAACGCTTTACGGGGAGCGTGCGTGTGAGGGCGCGGGTTAGTGTTAGCGTACGGGTTAGGATTAGGGGACGGGTGAGGGTCAGGCTTCGGGGAAGGGTTAGGGTTAGGGTTCGGGCTAGGGTTAGGGTTAGGGGACGGGGACGGTTTAGGGTCCAGGTGAGGGTATGGCAACGCTTTAGGGGGAGTGTGCGTGTGAGGGCGCGGGTTAGTGTTAGCGTACGGGTTAGGATTAGGGGACGGGTGAGGGTCAGGCTTCGGGGAAGGGTTAGGGTTAGGGTTCGGGCTAGGGTTAGGGTTAGGGGACGGGGACGGTTTAGGGTCCAGATGAGGGTACGGCAACGCTTTAGGGGGAGCGTGCATGTGAGGGCGCGCGTTAGTGTTAGCGTACGGGTTAGGATTAGGGGACGGGTGAGTGTCAGGCTTCGGGGAAGGGTTAGGGTTAGGGTTCGGGCTAGGGTTAGGGTTAGGGGACGGGGATGGTTTAGGGTCCAGGTGAGGGTACGGCAACGCTTTAGGGGGAGTGTGCGTGTGAGGGCGCGCGTTAGTGTTAGCGTACGGCTTAGGATTAGGGGACGGGTGAGGGTCAGGCTTCGGGGAAGGGTTAGGGTTAGGGTTCGGGCTAGGGTTACGGTTAGGGGACGGGGACGGTTTAGGGTCCAGGTGAGGGTCCGGCAACGCTTTAGGGGGAGCGTGCGTGTGAGGGCGCGGGTTAGTGTTAGCGTACGGCTTAGGATTAGGGGACGGGTGAGGGTCAGGCTTCGGGGAAGGGTTAGGGTTAGGGTTCGGGCTAGGGTTAGGGTTAGGGGACGGGGACGATTTAGGGTCCCGGTGAGGGTACGGCAATGCTTTAGGGGGAGCGTGCGTGTGAGGGCGCGGGTTAGTGTTAGCGTACGGGTTAGGATTAGGGGACGGGTGAGGGTCAGGCTTCGGGGAAGAGTTAGGGTTAGGGTTCGGGCTAGGGTTAGGGTTAGGGGACGGGGACGGTTTAGGGTCCAGGTGAGGGTACGGCAACGCTTTAGAGGGAGCGTGCGTGTGAGGCCGCTGGTTAGTGTTAGCGTACGGGTTAGGATTAGGAGACGGGTGAGGGTCAGGCTTCGGGGAAGGATTAGGGTTAGGGTTCGGGCTAGGGTTAGGGTTAGGGGACGGTGACGGTTTAGGGTCCAGGTGAGGGTACGGCAACGCTTTAGGGGGAGCGTGCGTGTGAGGGCGCGGATTAGTGTTAGCGTACGGGTTAGGATTAAGGGACGGGTGAGGGTCAGGCTTCGGGAAAGGGTTAGGGTTAGGGTTCGGGCTAGGGTTAGGGTTAGGGGACGGGGACGGTTTAGGGTCCAGGTGAGGGTACGGCAACGCTTTAGGGGGAGCGTGTGTGTGAGGGCGCGGGTTAGTGTTAGCGTACGGGTTAGGATTAGGTGACGGGTGAGGGTCAGGCTTCGGGGAAGGGTTAGGGTTAGGGTTCGGGCTAGGGTTAGGGTTAGGGGACGGGGACGGTTTAGGGTCCTGGTGAGGGTACGGCAACGCTTTAGGGGGAGCGTGCGTGTGAGGGCACGGGTTAGTATTAACGTACGGGTTAGGATTAGGGGACGGTTGAGGGTCAGGCTTCGGGGAAGGGTTAGGTTTAGGGTTCGGGCTAGGGTTAGGGTTAGGGGACGGGGACGGTTTAGGGTCCAGGTGAGGGTACGGGAACGCTTTAGGGGGAGCGTGCGTGTGAGGGCGCGGGTTAGTGTTAGCGTACGGGTTAGGATTAGGGGACGGTTGAGGGTCAGGCTTCGGGGAAGGGTTAGGGTTAGGGTTCGGGCTAGGGTTAGGGTTAGGTGACGGGGACGGTTTAGGGTCCAGGTGAGGGTACGGCAACGCTTTAGGGGGAGCGTGCATGTGAGGGCGCGGGGTAGTGTTAGCGTACTGGTTAGGATTAGGGGACGGGTGAGGGTCAGGCTTCTGGGAAGGGTTAGGGTTAGGGTTCGGGCTAGGGTTAGGGTTAGGGGACGGGGACGGTTTAGGGTCCAGGTGAGGGTACGGCAACGCTTTAGGGGGAGCGTGTGTGTGAGGGCGCGGGTTAGTGTTAGCGTATGGCTTAGGATTAGGGGATGGGTGAGGGTCATGCTTCGGGGAAGGGTTAGGGTTAGGGTTCGGGCTAGGGTTAGGGTTAGGTGACGGGGACAGTGTAGGGTCCAGGTGAGGGTACGGCAACGCTTTAGGGGGAGCGAGCATGTGAGGGCGCGGGGTAGTGTTAGCGTACTGATTAGAATTAGGGGACGGTTGAGGGTCAGGCTTCGGGGAAGGGTTAGGGTTAGGGTTCGGGCTAGGGTTAGGGTTAGGGGATGGGGACGGTTTAGGGTGCAGGTAAGAGTACAGCAACGCTTTAGGGGGAGCGTGCGTGTGAGGGCGAGGGTTAGTGTTAGCATACGTGTTAGGATTAGGGGACGGGTGAGGGTCAGGCTTCGGGGATGGGTTAGGGTTAGGGTTGTGGCTAGGGTTAGGGTTAAGGGACGGGGACGGTTTAGGGTCCAGGTGAGGGTACGGCAACGCTTTAGGGGGAGCGTGCGTGTGAGGGCGCGGGTTAGTGTTAGCGTACGGGCTAGGATTAGGGGACGGGTGAGGGTCAGGCTTCGGAGAAGGGTTAGGGTTAGGGTTCGGGCTAGGGTTAGGGTTAGGGGACGGGGATGGTTTAGGGTCCAGGTGAGGGTACGGCAACGCTTTAGGGGGAGCGTGCGTGTGAGGGCGCGGGTTAGTGTTAGTGTACGTGTTAGGATTGGGGACGGGTGAGGGTCAGGCTTCGGGGAAGGGTTAGGGTTAGGGTTCGGGCTAGGGTTAGGGTTAGGGGACGGGGACGGTTTAGAGTCCAGGTGAGGGTACGGCAAAGCTTTAGAGGGAGCGTGCGTGTGAGGGCGCGGGTTAGTGTTAGCGTACGGCTTAGGATTAGGGGACGGGTGAGGGTCAGGCTTCTGGGAAGGGTTAGGGTTAGGGTTCGGGCTAGGGTTAGGGTTAGGGGACGGGGACGGTTTATGGTCCAGGTGAGGGTACGGCAACACTTTAGGGGGAGAATGCGTGTGAGGGCGCGGGTTAGTGTTAGCGTACGGGTTAGGATTAGGGGACGGGTGAGGGTCAGGCTTCGGGGAAGGGTTAGGGTTAGGGTTCGGGCTAGGGTTAGGGTTACGGGACAGGGACGGTTTAGGGTCCAGGTGAGGGTACGGCAACGCTTTAGGGGGAGCGTGCATGTGAGGGCACGGGTTAGTGTTAGCGTACGGGTTAGGATTAGGGGACGGGTGAGGGTCAGGCTTCGGGGAAGGGTTAGTGTTAGGGTTCGGGCTAGGGTTAGGGTTAGGGGACGGGGACGGTTTAGGGTCCAGGTGAGGGTACGGCAACGCTTTAGGGGGAGCGTGCGTGTGAGGGCGCGGGTTAGTGTTAGCGTACGGGTTAGGATTAGGGGACGGGTGAGGGTCAGGCTTCGGGGAAGGGTTAGGCTTAGGGTTCGGGCTAGGGTTAGGGTTAGGGGACGGTGACAATTTAGGGTCCAGGTGAGGGTACGGCAACGCTTTAGGGGGAGCGTGCGTGTGAGGGCGCGGGTTAGTGTTAGCGTACGGGTTAGGATTAGGGGACGGGTGAGGGTCAGGCTTCGGGGAAGAGTTAGGGTTAGGGTTCGGGCTAGGGTTAGGGTTAGGGGACGGGGACGGTTTAGGGTGCAGGTAAGAGTACAGCAACGCTTTAGGGGGAGCGTGCGTGTGAGGGCGAGGGTTAGTGTTAGCGTACGTGTTAGGATTAGGGGACGGGTGAGGGTCAGGCTTCGGGGATGGGTTAGGGTTAGGGTTGTGGCTAGGGTTAGGGTTAAGGGACGGGGACGGTTTAGGGTCCAGGTGAGGGTACGGCAACACTTTAGGGGGAGCGTGCGTGTGAGGGCGCGGGTTAGTGTTAGCGTACGGGTTAGGATTAGGGGACGGGTGAGGGTCAGGCTTCGGGGAAGGGTTAGGGTTAGGGTTCGGGCTAGGGTTAGGGTTAGGGGACGGGGATGGTTTAGGGTCCAGGTGAGCGTACAGCAACGCTTTAGGGGGAGCGTGCATGTGAGGGCGCGGGGTAGTCTTAGCGTACGGGTTAGGATTAGGGGACGGGTGAGGGTCAGGCTTCGGGGAAGGGTTAGGGTTAGGGTTCGGGCTAGGGTTAGGGTTAGGGGACGGGGACGGTTTAGGGTCCAGGTGAGGGTACGGCAACGCTTTAGGGGGAGCGTGCGTGTGAGGGCGCGGGTTAGTGTTAGCGTGCGGTTTAGGATTAGGGGACGGGTGAGGGTCAGGCTTCGGGGAAGGGTTAGGGTTAGGGTTCGGGCTAGGGTTAGGGTTAGGGGACGGGGATGGTTTAGGGTCCGGGTGAGAGTACGGCAACGCTTTAGGGGGAGCGTGCTTGTGAGGGCGCGGGTTAGTGTTAGCGTACGGGTTAGGATTGGGGGACGGGTGAGGGTCAGGCTTCGGGGAAGGGTTAGGGTTAGGGTTCGGGCTAGGGTTAGGGTTAAGGGATGGGGACGGTTTAGGGTCCAGTTGAGGGTACGGTAACGCTTTAGGGGGAGCGTGCGTGTGAGGGCGTGGGTTAGTGTTAGCGCACGGGTTAGGATTAGGGGACGGTTGAGGGTCATGCTTCGGGGAAGGGTTAGGGTTAGGGTTCGGGCTAGGGTTAGGGTTAGGTGACGGGGACGGTTTAGGGTCCAGGTGAGGGTACGGCAACGCTTTAGGGGGAGCGTGCATGTGAGGGCGTGGGATAGTGTTAGCGTACTGGTTAGGATTAGGGGACGGGTGAGGGTCAGGCTTCGGGGAAGGGTTAGGGTTAGGGTTCGGTCTAGGGTTAGGGTTAGGGGACGGGGACGGTTTAGGGTCCAGGTGAGGGTACGGCAACACTTTAGAGGGAGAATGCGTGTGAGGGCGCGGGTTAGTGTTAGCGTACGGGTTAGGATTAGGGGACGGGTGAGGGTCAGGCTTCGGGGAAGGGTTAGGGTTAGGGTTCGGGCTAGGGTTAGGGTTACGGGACAGGGACGGTTTAGGGTCCAGGTGAGGGTACGGCAACGCTTTAGGGGGAGCGTGCTTGTGAGGGCGCGGGTTAGTGTTAGCGTACGGGTTAGGATTAGGGGACGGGTGAGGGTCAGGCTTCGGGGAATGGTTAGGGTTAGGGTTCGGGCTAGGGTTAGGGTTAGGGGACGGGGACTGTTTAGGGTCCAGGTGAGGGTATTGCAATGCTTTAGGGGGAGCGTGCGTGTGAGGGCGCGGGTTAGTGTTAGCGTAGGGGTTAGGATTAGGGGACGGCTGAGGGTCAGGCTTCGGGGAAGGGTTAGGGTTAGGGTTCGGGCTAGGGTTAGGGTTACGGGACAGGGACGGTTTAGGGTCCAGGTGAGGGTACGGCAACGCTTTAGGGGGAGCGTGCCTGTGAGGGCGTGGGTTAGTGTTAGCGTACGGGTTAGGATTAGGGGACGGGTGAGGGTCAGGCTTCGGGGAAGTGTTAGGTTTAGGGTTCGGGCTAGGGTTAGGGTTAGGTGACGGGGACGGTTTAGGGTCCAGGTGAGGGTACGGCAACGCTTTAGGGGGAGCGTGCATGTGAGGGCGCGGGGTAGTGTTAGCGTACGGGTTAGGATTAGGGGACGGGTGAGGGTCAGGCTTCGGGGACGGGTTAGGGTTAGGCTTCGGGCTAGGGTTAGTGTTAGGGGACGGGGACGGTTTAGGGTCCAGGTGAGGGTACGGCAACGCTTTAGGGGGAGCGTGCATGTGAGGGCGCAGGTTAGTGTTAGCGTGCGGGTTAGGATTAGGGGACGGGTGAGGGTCAGGCTTCGGGGAAGGGTTAGGGTTAGGGTTCGGGCTAGGGTTAGGGTTACGGGACAGGGACGGATTAGGGTCCTGGTGAGGGTACAGCAACGCTTTAGGGGGAGCGTGCGTGTGAGGGCGCGGGTTAGTGTTAGCGTACGGGTTAGGATTAGGGGACGGTTGAGGGTCAGGCTTCGGGGAAGGGTTAGAGTTAGGGTTCGGGCTAGGGTTAGGGTTAGGGGATGGGGACGGTTTAGGGTCCAGGTAAGAGTACAGCAACGCTTTAGGGGGAGCGTGTGTGTGAGGGCGAGGGTTAGTGTTAGCGTACGTGTTAGGATTACGGGACGGGTGAGGGTCAGGCTTCGGGGAAGGGTTAGGGTTAGGGTTCGGTCTAGGGTTAGGGTTAAGGGACGGGGACGGTTTAGGGTCCAGGTGAGGGTACGGCAACGCTTTAGGGGGAGCGTGCGTGTGAGGGCGCGGGTTAGTGTTAGCGTACGGGTTAGGATTAGGGGACGAGTGAGGGTCAGGCTTCGGGGAAGGGTTAGGGTTAGGGTTCGGGCTAGGGTTAGGGTTAGGTGACGGGGACGGTTTAGGGTCCAGGTGAGGGTACGGCAACGCTTTAGGGGGAGCGTGCATGTGAGGGCGCGGGGTAGTGTTAGCGTACGGCTTAGGATTAGGGGACGGGTGAGGGTCAGGCTTCGGGGAAGGGTTAGAGTTAGGCGTCGGGCTAGGGTTAGTGTTAGGGGACGGGGACGGTTTAGGGTCCAGGTGAGGGTACGGCAACGCTTTAGGGGGAGCGTGCGTGTGAGGGCGCAGGTTAGTGTTAGCGTGCGGGTTAGGATTAGGGGACGGGTGAGGGTCAGGCTTCGGGGAAGGGTTAGGGTTAGGGTTCGGGCTAGGGTTAGGGTTACGGGACAGGGACGGATTAGGGTCCTGGTCAGGGTACAGCAACGCTTTAGGGGGAGCGTGTGTGTGAGGGCGCGGGTTAGTGTTAGCGTACGGGTTAGGATTAGGGGACGGTTGAGGGTCAGGCTTCAGGGAAGGGTTAGAGTTAGGGTTCGGGCTAGGGTTAGGGTTAGGGGATGGGGACGGTTTAGGGTCCAGGTAAGAGTACAGCAACGCTTTAGGGGGAGCGTGCGTGTGAGGGCGAGGGTTAGTGTTAGCGTACGTGTTAGGATTACGGGACGGGTGAGGGTCAGGCTTCGGGGAAGGGTTAGGGTTAGGGTTCGGTCTAGGGTTAGGGTTAAGGGACGGGGACGGTTTAGGGTCCAGGTGAGGGTACGGCAACGCTTTAGGGGGAGCGTGCGTGTGAGGGCGCGGGTTAGTGTTAGCGTACGGGTTAGGATTAGGGGACGGTTGAGGGTCAGGCTTCGGGGAAGGGTTAGGGTTAGGGTTCGGGCTAGGGTTAGGGTTACGGGACGGGGACGGTTTAGGGTCCAGGTGAGGGTACGGCAACGCTTTAGGGGGAGCGTGCATGTGAGGGTGCTGGTAAGTGTTAGCGTACGGGTTAGGATTAGGGGACGGTTGAGGGTCAGGCTTCGGGGAAGGGTCAGGATTAGGGTTCGGGCTAGGGTTAGGGTTAGGGGACGGGGATGGTTTAGGGTCCAGGTGAGGGTACGGCAACGCTTTAGGGGGAGCGTGCGTGTGAGGGCGCGGGTTAGTGTTAGCGTACATGTTAGAATTATGGGACGGGTGAGGGTCAGGCTTCGGGGAAGGGTTAGGGTTAGGGTTCGGGCTAGGGTTAGGGTTAGGGGACGGGGACGGTTTAGAGTCCAGGTGAGGGTACGGCAAAGCTTTAGGGGGAGCGTGCGTGTGAGGGCGCGGGTTAGTGTTAGCGTACGGGTTAGGATTAGGGGACGGGTGAGGGTCAGGCTTCGGGGAAGGGTTAGGGTTAGGGTTCGGGCTAGGGTTAGGGTTAGGGGACGGGGAAGGTTTAGGGTCCAGGTGAGGGTACGGCAACGCTTTAGGGGGAGCGTGCGTGTGAGGGCGCAGGTTAGTGTTAGCGTACGGGTTAGGATTAGGGGATGGGTGAGGGTCAGGCTTCGGGGAAGGGTTAGGGTTAGGGTTCGGGCTAGGGTTAGGGTTAGGGGACGGGGACGGTTTAGGGTCCAGGTGAGGGTACGGCAACACTTTAGGGAGAGACTGCGTGTGAGGGCCCGGGTTAGTGTTAGCGTACGGGTTAGGATTAGGGGACGGGTGAGGGTCAGGCTTCGGGGAAGTGTTAGGGTTAGGGTTCGGGCTAGGGTTAGGGTTACGGGACAGGGACGGTTTAGGGTCCAGGTGAGGGTACGGCAACGCTTTAGGGGGAGCGTGCTTGTGAGGGCGCGGGTTAGTGTTAGCGTACGGGTTAGGATTAGGGGACGGGTGAGGGTCAGGCTTCGGGGAAGGGTTAGGGTTAGGGTTCGGGCTAGGGTTACGGTTAGGGGACGGGGACGGTTTAGGGTCCAGGTGAGGGTACTGCAACGCTTTAGGGGGAGCGTGCGTGTGAGGGCGCGGGTTAGTGTTAGCGTACGGGTTAGGATTAGGGGACGGGTGAGGGTCAGGCTTCGGGGAAGGGTTAGGGTTAGGGTTCGGGCTAGGGTTAGGCTTACGGGACAGGGACGGTTTAGGGTCCAGGTGAGGGTACTGCAACGCTTTAGGGGGAGCGTGCGTGTGAGGGCGCGGGTTAGTGTTAACGTACGGGTTAACATTAGGGGACGGGTGAGGGTCAGGCTTCGGGGAAGGGTTAGGGTTAGGGTTCGGGCTAGGGTTAGGGTTAGGGGACGGGGACGGTTTAGGGTCCAGGTGAGGGTACGGCAACGCTTTAGGGGGAGCGTGCGTGTGAGGGGGAGGGTTAGTGTTAGCGTACGGGTTAGGATTAGGGGACGGGTGAGGGTCAGGCTTCGGGGAAGGGTTAGGGTTAGGGTTCGGGCTAGGGTTAGGGTTAGGGAACGGGGATGGTTTATGGTCCAGGTGAGTCTACGGCAACGTTTTAGGGGGAGCGTGCGTGTGAGGGCGTGGGTTAGTGTTAGCGTACGGGTTAGGATTAGGGGACGGGTGACGGTCAGGCTTCGGGGAAGGGTTAGGGTTAGGGTTCGGGCTAGGGTTAGGATTAGGGGACGGGGACTGTTTAGGGTCCAGCTGAGGGTAGGGCAACGCTTTAGGGGGAGCGTGTGTGTGAGGACGCGCGTTAGTGTTAGCGTTCGGCTTAGGATTAGGGGACGGGTGAGGGTCAGGCTTCGGGGAAGGGTTAGGGTTAGGGTTCGGGCTAGGGTTAGGGTTAGGGGACGGAGACGGTTCAGGGTCCAGGTGAGGGTATGGCAACGCTTTAGGGGGAGCGTGCGTGTGAGGGCTAAGGTTAGTGTTAGCGTACGGCTTAGGATTAGGGGACGTGTGAGGGTCAGGCTTCGGGGAAGGGTTAGGGTTAGGGTTCGGGCTAGGGTTAGGGTTAGGGGACGGGGACGGTTTAGGGTCCAGGTGAGGGTACGGCAACGCTTTAGGGGGAGCGTGCGTGTGAGGGCGCGGGTTAGTGGTAGCGTACGGCTTAGGATTAGGGGACGGGTGCGGGTCAGGCTTCGGGGAAGGGTTAGGGTTAGGGTTCGGGCTAGGGTTAGGGTTAGGGGACGGGGACGGTTTAGGGTCCAGGTGAGGGTAGCGCAACGCTTTAGGGGGAGCGTGCGTGTGAGGGCGCGGGTTAGTGTTAGCGTACGGGTTAGGATTAGGGGACGGGTGAGGGTCAGGCTTCGGGGAAGGGTTAGGTTTAGGGTTCGGGCTAGGGTTAGGGTTAGGGGACGGGTACGATTTCGAGTCCAGGTGAGGGTACGGCAACGCTTTAGGGGGAGCGTGCGTGTGAGGGCGCGGGTTAGTGTTAGCCTACGGGTTAGGATTATTGGACGGGTGAGAGTCAGGCTTCGGGGAAGGGTTAGGGTTAGGGTTCGGGCTAGGGTTAGGGTTAGGGGACGGGGACGGTTTAGGGTCCAGGTGAGGGTACGGCAACGCTTTAGGGGGAGCGTGCGTGTGAGGGCGCGGGTTAGTGTTAGCGTACGGGTTAGCATTAGGGGACGGGTGAGGGTCAGGCTTCGGGGAAGGGTTAGGGTTAGGGTTCGGGCTAGGGTTAGTGTTAGGGGACGGTGACGGTTTAGGGTCCAGGTGAGGGTACGGCAACGCTTTAGGGGGAGCGTGCGTGTGAGGGCGTGTGTTAGTGTTAGCGTACGGGTTAGGATTAGGGGACGGGTGAGGGTCAGGCTTCGGGGAAGGGTTAGGGTTAGGGTTCGGGCTAGGGTTAGGGTTAGGGGACGGGGACGGTTTAGGGTCCAGGTGAGGGTACGGCAACGCTTTAGGAGGAGCGTGCGTGTGAGGGCGCGGGTTAGTGTTAGCGTACGGGTTAGGATTAGGGGACGGGTGAGGGTCAGGCTTCGGGGAAGGGTTATGGTTAGGGTTCGGTCTAGGGTTAGGGTTAGGGGACGGGGACGGTTTAGGGTCCAGGTGAGGGTACGGCAACGCTTTAGGGGGAGGGTGCGTGTGAGGGCGCGGGTTAGTGTTAGCGTACGTGTTAGGATTAGGGGACTGCTTAGGGTCAGGTTTCGGGGAAGGGTTAGGGTTAGGGTTCGGGCTAGGGTTAGGGTTAGGGGACGGGGACGGTTTAGGGTCCAGGTGAGGGTACGGCAACGCTTTAGGGGGAGCGTGCGTGTGATGGCGCGGGTTAGTGTTAGCGTACGGGTTAGGATTAGGGGACGGGTGTGGGTCAGGCTTCGGGGAAGGGTTAGGGTTAGGGTTCGGGCTAGGGTTAGGGTTAGGGGACGGGGACGGTTTAGGGTCCAGGTAAGCGTATGGCAACGCTTTAGGGGGAGCGTGCGTGTGAGGGCGCGGGTTAGTGTTAGCGTACGGGTTAGGATAAGGGGACGGGTGAGGGTCAGGCTTCGGGGAAGGGTTAGGGTTAGGGTTCGGGCTAGGGTTAGGGTTAGGGGACGGGGACGGTTTAGGGTCCAGGTGAGGGTACGGCAACGCTTTAGGGGGAGCGTGCGTGTGAGGGCGCGGGTTAGTGTTAGCGTACGGGTTAGAATTAGGGGACGGGAGAGGGTCAGGCTTCGGGGAAGGGTTTGGGTTAGGGTTCGGGCTAGGGTTAGGATTAGGGGACGGGGACGGTTTAGGGTCCAGGTGAGGGTACGGCAACGCTTTAGGGGGAGTGTGCGTGTGAGGGCGCGGGTTAGTGTTAGCGTACGGCTTAGGATTAGGGGACGGGTGAGGGTCAGGCTTCGGGGAAGGGTTAGGGTTAGAGTTCGGGCTAGGGTTAGGGTTAGGGGACGGGGACGGTTTAGGGTCCAGGTGAGGGTACGGCAACGCTTTAGGGGGAGCGTGCGTGTGAGGGCGCGCGTTAGTGTTAGTGTACGGCTTAGGATTAGGGGACGGGTGAGGGTTAGGCTTCGGGGAAGGGTTAGGATTAGGGTTCGGGCTAGGGTTAGGGTTAGGGGACGGGGACGGTTTAGGGTCCAGGTGAGGGTACGGCAACGCTTTAGGGGGAGCGTGCGTGTGAGGGCGCGCGTTATTGTTAGCGTACGGCTTAGGATTAGGGGACGGGTGAGGGTCAGGCTTCGGGAAAGGGTTAGGGTTAGGGTTCGGGCTAGGGTTAGGGTTAGGGGATGGGGACTGTTTAGGGTCCAGGTGAGGGTACGGCAACGCTTTAGGGGGAGCGTGCGTGTGAGGGCGCGGGTTAGTGTTAGCGTACGTGTTACGATTAGGGGACGGATGAGGGTCAGGCTTCGGGGAAGGGTTAGGGTTAGGGTTCGGGCTAGGGTTAGGGTTAGGGGACAGGGACGGTTTAGGGTTCAGGTGAGGGTACGGCAACGTTTTAGGGGGACCGTGCGTGTCAGGGCGCGGGTTAGTGTTAGCGTACGGCTTAGGATTAGGGGACGGGTGAGGGTCAGGCTTCGGGGAAGGGTTAGGGTTAGGGTTCGGGCTAGGGTTAGGGTTAGCGGACGGGGACGGTTTAGGGTCCAGGTGAGGGTACGGCAACGCTTTAGGGGGAGCGTACGTGTGAGGGCGCGGGTTAGTGTTAGCGTACGGGTTAGGATTAGGGGACGGGTGAGGGTCAGGCTTCGGGGAAGGGTTAGGGTTATGGTTCGGGCTAGGGTTAGGGTTAGCGGACGGGGACGGTTTAGGGTCCAGGTGAGGGTACGGCAACGCTTTAGGTGGAGCGTGCGTGTGAGGGCGCGGGTTAGTGTTAGCGTACGGGTTAGGATTAGGGGACGGGTGAGGGTCAGGCTTCGGGGAAGGGTTAGGGTTAGGGTTCGGGCTAGGGTTAGGGTTAGGGGACGGGGACGGTTTAGCGTCCAGGTGAGGGTACGGCAACGCTTTAGGGGGAGCGTGCGTGTGAGGGTGCGGGTTAGTGTTAGCGTACGGCTTAGGATTAGGGGACGGGTGAGGGTCAGGCTTCGGGGAAGGGTTAGGGTTAGGGTTCGGGCTAGGGTTAGGGTTAGGGGACGGGGACGGTTTAGGGTCCAGGTGAGGGTACGGCAACGCTTTAGGGGGAGCGTGCGTGTGAGGGCGCGGGTTAGTGTTAGCGTACGGGTTAGGATTATGGGACGGGTGAGGGTCAGGCTTCGGGGAATGGTTAGGGTTAGGGTTCGGGCTAGGGTTAGGGTTAGGGGACGGGGACGGTTTAGGGTCCAGCTGAGGGTACGGCAACGCTTTAGGGGGAGCGTGCGTGTAAGGGCGCGGGTTAGTGTTAGTGTACGGTTTAGGATTAGGGGACGGGTGAGGGTCAGGCTTCGGGGAAGGGTTAGGGTTAGGGTTCGGGCTAGGGTTAGGGTTAGGGGACGGAGACGGTTTAGGGTCCAGGTGAGGGTACGGCAACGCTTTAGGGGGAGCGTGCGTGTGAGGGCGTGGTTTAGTGTTAGCGTACGGGTTAGGATTAGGCGACGGGTGAGGGTCAGGCTTCGGGGAAGGGTTAGGGTTAGGGTTCGGGCTAGGGTTAGGGTTAGGGGACGGGGACGGTTTAGGGTCCAGGTGAGGGTACGGCAACGCTTTAGGGGGAGCGTGCGTGTGAGGGTGTGGGTTAGTGTTAGCGTACGGGTTAGGATTAGGGGACAGGTGAGGGTCAGGCTTCGGGGAAGGGTTAGGGTTAGGGTTCGGGCTAGGGTTAGGGTTAGGGGTCGGGGACGGTTTCGGATCCAGGTGAGGGTACGGCAACGCTTTAGGGGGAGCGTGCGTGTGAGGGCGCGGGTTAGTGTTAGCGTACGGGTTAGGATTAGGGGACGGGTGAGGGTCAGGCTTCGGGGAAGGGTTAGGGTTAGGGTTCGGTCTAGGGTTAGGGTTAGGGGACGGGGACGGTTTAGGGTCCAGGTGAGGGTACGGCAACGCTTTAGGGGGAGCGTGCATGTGAGGGCGCGGGTTAGTGTTAGCGTATGGGTTAGGATTAGGGGACGGGTGAGGGTCAGGCTTCGGGTAAGGGTTAGAGTTAGGGTTCGGGCTAGGGTTAGGGTTAGGGGACGGGGACGGTTTAGGGTCCAGGTGAGGGTACGGCAACGCTTTAGGGGGAGCGTGCGAGTGATGGCGCGGGTTAGTGTTAGCGTACGGGTTAGGATTAGGGGACGGGTGTGGGTCAGGCTTCGGGGAAGGGTTAGGGTTAGGGTTCGGGCTAGGGTTAGGGTTAGGGGACGGGGACGGTTTAGGGTCCAGGTGAGGGTACGGCAACGCTTTAGGGGGAGCGTGCGTGTGAGGGCGCGGGTTAGTGTTAGCGTACGGGTTAGGATTAGGGGACGGGTGAGGGTCAGGCTTCGGGGAAGGGTTAGGGTTAGGGTTCGGGCTAGGGTTAGGGTTAGGGGACGGGGACGGTTTAGGGACCAGGTGAGGGTACGGCAACGCTTTAGGGGGAGCGTGCGTGTGAGGGCGCGGGTTAGTGTTAGCGTACGGGTTAGGATTAGGGGACGGGTGAGGGTCAGGCTTCGGGGAAGGGTTAGGGTTAGGGTTCGGGCTAGGGTTAGGGTTAGGGGACGGGGACGGTTTAGGGTCCAGGTGAGGGTACGGCAACGTTTTAGGGGGAGCGTGCGTGTGAGGGCGCGGGTTAGTGTTAGCGTACGGGTTAGGATTAGGGGACGGGTGAGGGTCAGGCTTCGGGGAAGGGTTAGGGTTAGGGTTCGGGCTAGGGTTAGGGTTAGGGGACGGGGACGGTTTAGGGTCCAGGTGAGGGTACGGCAACACTTTAGGGGGAGCGTGCTTGTGAGGGCGCAGGGTAGTGTTAGCGTACGGGTTAGGATTAGGGGACGGGTGAGGGTCAGGCTTCAGGGAAGGGTTAGGGTTAGGGTTCGGGCTAGGGTTAGGGTTAGGGGACGGGGACGGTTTAGGGTCCAGGTGAGGGTACAGCAACGCTTTAGGGGGAGCGTGCGTGTGAGGGCGCGGGTTAGTGTTAGCGTACGGGTTAGGATTAGGGGACGGGTGAGGGTCAGGCTTCGGGGAAGGGTTAGGGTTAGGGTTCGGGCTAGGGTTAGGGTTAGGGGACGGGGACGGTTTAGGGACCAGGTGAGGGTACGGCAACGCTTTAGGGGGAGCGTGCGTGTGAGGGCGCGGGTTAGTGTTAGCGTACGGGTTAGGATTAGGGGACGGGTGAGGGTCAGGCTTCGGGGAAGGGTTAGGGTTAGGGTTCGGGCTAGGGTTAGGGTTAGGGGACGGGGACGGTTTAGGGTCCAGGTGAGGGTACGGCAACGCTTTAGGGGGAGCGTGCGTGTGAGGGCCCGGGTTAGTGTTAGCGTACGGGTTAGGATTAGGGGACGGGTGAGGGTCAGGCTTCGGGGAAGGGTTAGGGTTAGGGTTCGGGCTAGGGTTAGGGTTTGCGGACGGGGAGGGTTTAGGGTCCAGGTGAGGGTACCGCAACGCTTTAGGGGGAGCGTGCGTGTGAGGGCGCGCGTTAGTGTTAGCGTACGGCTTAGGATTAGGGGACGGGTGAGGGTCAGGCTTCGGGGAAGGGTTAGGGTTAGGGTTCGGGCTAGCTTTAGGGTTAGGGGACGGGGACGGTTTAGGGTCCAGGTGAGGGTACGGCAACGCTTTAGGGGGAGCGTGCGTGTGAGGGCGCGCGTTAGTGTTAGCGTACGGCTTAGGATTAGGGGACGGGTGAGGGTCAGGCTTCGGGGAAATGTTAGGGTTAGGGTTCGGGCTAGGGTTAGGGTTAGGGGACGGGGACGGTTTCGGGTCCAGGTGATGGTACGGCAACGCTTTAGGGGGAGCGTGCGTGTGAGGGCGCGGGTTAGTGTTAGCGTACGGGTTAGGATTAGGGGACGGGTGAGGGTCAGGCTTCGGGGAAGGGTTAGGGTTAGGGTTCGGGCTAGGGTTAGGGTTAGGGGACGGGGACGGTTTAGGGTCCAGGTGAGGGTATGGCAACGCTTTAGGGGGAGCGTGTGTGTGAGGGCGCGGGTTAGTGTTAGCGTACGGGTTAGGATTAGGGGACGGGTGAGGGTCAGGCTTCGGGGAAGGGTTAAGGTTAGGGTTCGGGCTAGGGTTAGGGTTAGGGGACGGGGACGGTTTAGGGTCCAGGTGAGGGTACGGCAACGCTTTAGGGGGAGCGTGCGTGTGAGGGCGCGGGTTAGTGTTAGCGTACGGGTTAGGATTAGGGGACGGGTGAGGGTCAGGCTTCGGGGAAGGGTTAGGGTTAGGGTTCGGGCTAGGGTTAGTGTTAGGGGACGGGGACGGTTTAGGGTCCAGGTGAGGGTACGGCAACGCTTTAGGGGGAGCGTGCGTGTGAGGGCGCGGGTTAGTGTTAGCATACGGGTTAAGATTAGGGGACGGGTGAGGGTCAGGCTTCGGGGAAGTGTTAGGGTTAGGGTTCGGGCTAGGGTTAGGGTTAGGGGACGGGGACGGTTTAGGGTCCAGGTGAGGGTACGGCAACGCTTTAGGGGGAGCGTGCGTGTGAGGGCGCGGGTTAGTGTTAGCGTCCGGGTTAGGATTAGGGGACGGGTGAGGGTCAGGCTTCGGGGAAGGGTTAGGGTTAGGGTTCGGGCTAGGGTTAGGGTTAGGGGACGGGGACGGTTTAGGGTCCAGGTGAGGGTACGGCAACGCTTTAGGGGGAGCGTGCATGTGAGGGCGCGGGTTAGTGTTAGCGTACGGCTTAGGATTAGGGGACGGGTGAGGGTCAGGCTTCGGGGAAGGGTTAGGGTTAGGGTTCGGTCTAGGGTTAGGGTTAGCGGACGGGGACGGTTTAGGGTCCAGGTGAGGGTACGGCAACGCTTTAGGGGGAGCGTGCGTGTGAGAGCGCGCGTTAGTGTTAGCGTACGGCTTAGGATTAGGTGACGGGTCAGGGTCAGGCTTCGGGGAAGGGTTAGGATTAGGGTTCGGGCTAGGGTTAGGGTTAGGGGACGGGGACGGTTTAGGGTCCAGGTGAGGGTACGGCAACGCTTTAGGGGGAGCGTGCGTGTGAGGGCGCGGGTTAGTGTTAGCGTACGGCTTATCATTAGGGGACGGGTGAGGGTCAGGCTTCGGGGAAGGGTTAGGGTTAGGGTTCGGGCTAGGGTTAGGGTTAGGGGACGGGGACGGTTTAGGGTCCAGGTGAGGGTACGGCAACGTTTTAGGGGGAGCGTGCGTGTGGGGGCGCGGGTTAGTGTTAGCGTACGGCTTAGGATTAGGGGACGGGTGAGGGTCAGGCTTCGGGGAAGGGTTAGGGTTAGGGTTCGGGCTAGGGTTAGGGTTAGGGGACGGCGACGGTTTCGGGTCCAGGTGAGGGTACAGCAACGCTTTAGGGGGAGCGTGCGTGTGAGGGCGCGGGTTAGTGTTAGCGTACGGCTTAGGATTAGGGGACGGGTGAGTGTCAGGCTTCGGGGAAGGGTTAGGGTTAGGGTTCGGGCTAGGGTTAGGGTTAGGGGACGGGGACGGTTTAGGGTCCAGGTGAGGGTACGGCAACGCTTTAGGGGGAGCGTTCGTGTGAGGGCGCGGGTTAGTGTTAGCGTACGGGTTAGGATTATGGGACGGGTGAGGGTCAGGCTTCGGGGAAGTGTTAGGGTTAGGGTTCGGGCTAGGGTTAGGGTTAGGGGACGGGGACGGTTTAGGGTCCAGGTGAGGGTACGGCAACGCTTTAGGGGGAGCGTGCGTGTGAGGGCGCGGGTTAGTGTTAGCGTACGGGTTAGGATTAGGCGACGGGTGAGGGTCAGGCTTCGGGGAAGGGTTAGGGTTAGGGTTCGGGCTAGGGTTAGGGTTAGGGGACGGGGACGGTTTAGGGTCCAGGTGAGTGTACGGCAACGCTTTAGGGGGAGCGTGCGTGTGAGGGCGCGGGTTAGTGTTAGCGTACGGGTTAGGATTGGGGACGGGTGTGGGTCAGGCTTCGGGGAAGGGTTAGGGTTAGGGTTCGGGCTAGGGTTAGGGTTAGGGGACGGGGACGGTTTAGGGTCCAGGTGAGGGGTACGGCAACGCTTTAGGGGGAGCGTGCGTGTGAGGTCGCTTGTTAGTGTTAGCATACGGGTTAGGATTAGGGGACGGGTGAGGGTCAGGCTTCGGGGAATGGTTAGGGTTAGGGTTCGGGCTAGGGTTAGGGTTAGGGGACGGGGATGGTTTAGGGTCCAGGTGAGGGTACGGCAACGCTTTAGGGGGAGCGTGCGTGTGAGGGCGCGGGTTAGTGTTAGCGTACGGGTTAGGATTAGGGGACAGGTGAGGGTCAGGCTTCGGGGAAGGGTTAGGGTTAGGGTTCGGGCTAGGGTTAGGGTTAGGGGACGGGGACGGTTTCGGGTCCAGGTGAGGGTACGGCAACGCTTTAGGGGGAGCGTGCGTGTGAGGGCGCGGGTTAGTGTTAGCGTACGGGTTAGGATTGGGGACGGGTGTGGGTCAGGCTTCGGGGAAGGGTTAGGGTTAGGGTTCGGGCTAGGGTTAGGGTTAGGGGACGGGGACGGTTTAGGGTCCAGGTGAGGGTACGGCAACGCTTTAGGGGGAGCGTGTGTGTGAGGGCGTGTGTTAGTGTTAGCGTACGGGTTAGGATTAGGGGACGGGTGAGGATCAGGCTTCGGGGAAGGGTTAGGGTTAGGGTTCGGGCTAGGGTTAGGGTTAGGGGACGGGGACGGTTTAGGGTCCAGGTGAGTGTACGGCAACGCTTTAGGGGGAGCGTGCGTGTGAGGGTGTGGGTTAGTGTTAGCGTACGGGTTAGGATTAGGGGACGGGTGAGGGTCAGGCTTCGGGGAAGGGTTAGGGTTAGGGTTCGGACTAGGGTTAGGGTTAGGGGTCGGGGACGGTTTCGGGTCCAGAAGAGGGTACGGCAACGCTTTAGGGGGAGCGTGCGTGTGAGGGCGCGGGTTAGTGTTAGCGTACGGCTTAGGATTAGGGGACGGGTGAGGGTCAGGCTTCGGGGAAGGGTTAGGGTTAGGGTTCGGTCTAGGGTTAGGGTTAGGGGACGGGGACGGTTTAGGGTCCAGGTGAGGGTACGGCAACGCTTTAGGGGGAGCGTGCGTGTGAGGGCGCGGGTTAGTGTTAGCGTACGGGTTAGGATTAGGGGACGGGTGAGGGTCAGGCTTCAGGGAAGGGTTAGGGTTAGGGTTCGGGCTAGGGTTACGGTTAGGGGACGGGGACGGTTTAGGGTCCAGGTGAGGGTACGGCAACGCTTTAGGGGGAGCGTGCGTGTGAGGGCGTGGGTTAGTGTTAGCGTACGTGTTACGATTAGGGGACGGATGAGGGTCAGGCTTCGGGGAAGGGTTAGGGTTAGGGTTCGGGCTAGGGTTAGGGTTAGGGGACGGGGACGGTTTAGGGTCCAGGTGAGGGTACGGCAACGCTTTAGGGGGAGCGTGCGTGTGAGGGCGCGGGTTAGTGTTAGCGTACGGGTTAGGATTAGGGGACGGGTGAGGGTCAGGCTTCGGGGAAGGGTTAGGGTTAGGGTTCGGGCTAGGGTTAGGGTTAGGGGACGGGGACGGTTTAGGGTCCAGGTGAGGGTACGGCAATGCTTTAGGGGGAGCGTGCGTTTGAGGGCGCGGGTTAGTGTTAGCGTACGGGTTAGGATTAGGGGACGGGTGAGGGTCAGGCTTCGGGGAAGGGTTAGGGTTAGGGTTCGGGCTAGGGTTAGGGTTAGGGGACAGGGACGGTTTAGGGTCCAGGTGAGGGTACGGCAACGCTTTAGGGGGAGCGTGCGTGTGAGGGCGCGCGTTAGTGTTAGCGTACGGGTTAGGATTAGGGGACGGGTGAGGGTCAGGCTTTGGGGAAGGGTTAGGGTTAGGGTTCGGGCTAGGGTTAGGGTTAGGGGACGGGGACGGTTTAGGGTCCAGGTGAGGGTACGGCAGCGCTTTAGGGGGAGCGTGCGTGTGAGGGCGCGGGTTAGTGTTAGCGTACGGGTTAGGATTAGGGGACGGGTGAGGGTCAGGCTTCGGGGAAGGGTTAGGGTTAGGGTTCGGGCTAGGGTTAGGGTTAGGGGACGGGGACGGTTTAGGGTCCAGGTGAGGGTACGGCAACGCTTTAGGGGGAGCATGTGTGTGAGGGCGCGGATTAGTGTTAGCATACGGGTTAGGATTAGGGGATGGGTGAGGGTCAGGCTTCGGGGAAGGGTTAGGGTTAGGGTTCGGGCTAAGTTTAGGGTTAGGGGACGGGGACGGTTTAGGGTCCAGGTGAGGGTACGGCAACGCTTTAGGGGGAGCGTGCGTCTGAGGGCGCGGGTTAGTGTTAGCGTACGGGTTAGGATTAGGGGACGGGTGAGGGTCAGTCTTCGGAGAAAGGTTAGGGTTAGGGTTCGGGCTAGGGTTAGGGTTAGGGGACGGGGACGGTTTAGAGTCCAGGTGAGGGTACGGCAACGCTTTAGGGGGAGCGTGCGTGTGAGGGCGCGGGTTAGTGTTAGCGTACGGGTTAGGATTAGGGGACTGGTGAGCGTCAGGCTTCGGGGAAGGGTTAGGGTTAGGGTTCGGGCTAGGGTTAGGGTTAGGGGACGGGGACGGTTTAGGGTCCAGGTGAGGGTACGGCAACGCTTTAGGGGGAGCGTGCGTGTGAGGGCGCGGGTTAGTGTTAGCGTACGTCTTAGGATTAGGGGACGGGTGAGGGTCAGGCTTCGGGGAAGGGTTAAGGTTAGGGTTCGGGCTAGGGTTAGGGTTAAGGGACGGGGACGGTTTAGGATCCAGGTGAGGGTACGGCAACGCTTTAGGGGGAGCGTGCGTGTGAGGGCGCGGGTTAGTGTTAGCGTACGGGTTAGGATTAGGGGACAGGTGAGGGTCAGGCTTCGGGGAAGGGTTAGGGTTAGGGTTCGGGCTAGGGTTAGGGTTAGGGGACGGGGACGGTTTAGGGTCCAGGTGAGGGTACGGCAACGCTTTAGGGGGAGCGTGCGTGTGAGGGCGCGGGTTAGTGTTAGCGTACGGCTTAGGATTAGGGGACGGGTGAGGGTCAGGCTTCGGGGAAGGGTTAGGGTTAGGGTTCGGGCTAGGGTTAGGGTTAGGGGACGGGGACGGTTTAGGGTCCAGGTGAGGGTACGGCAACGCTTTAGGGGGAGCGTGCGTGTGAGGTCGCGGGTTAGTGTTAGCGTACGGCTTAGGATTAGGGGACGGGTGAGGGTCAGGCTTCGGGGAAGGGTTAGGGTTAGGGTTCGGGCTAGGGTTAGGGTTAGGGGACGGGGACGGTTTAGGGTCCAGGTGAGGATACGGCAACGCTTTAGGGGGAGCGTGCGTGTGAGGGCACGCGTTAGTGTTAGCGTACGGCTTAGGATTAGGGGACGGGTGAGGGTCAGGCTTCGGGAAAGGGTTAGGGTTAGGGTTCGGGCTAGGGTTAGGGTTAGGGGATGGGGATGGTTTAGGGTCCAGGTGAGGGTACGGCAACGCTTTAGGGGGAGCATGCGTGTGAGGGCACGGGTTAGTGTTAGCGTACGGTTAAGGATTAGGGGACGGGTGAGGGTCAGGCTACGGGGAAGGGTTAGGGTTAGGGTTCGGGCTAGGGTTAGGGTTAGGGGACGGGGACGGTTTAGGGTCCAGGTGAGGGTACGGCAACACTTTAAGGGGAGCGTGCCTGTGAGGGCGCGGGTTAGTGTTTGCGTACGGGTTAGGATTAGGGGACGGGTGAGGGTCAGGCTTCGGGGAAGGGTTAGGGTTAGGGTTCGGGCTAGGGTTAGGGTTAGGGGACGGGGACGGTTTAGGGTCCAGGTGAGGGTACGGCAATGCTTTAGGGGGAGCGTGCGTTTGAGGGCGCGGGTTAGTGTTAGCGTACGGGTTAGGATTAGGGGACGGGTGAGGGTCAGGCTTCGGGGAAGGGTTAGGGTTAGGGTTCGGGCTAGGGTTAGGGTTAGGGGACGGGGACGGTTTAGGGTCCAGGTGAGGGTACGGCAACGCTTTAGGGGGAGCGTGCGTGTGAGGGCGCGCGTTAGTGTTAGCGTACGGGTTAGGATTAGGGGACGGGTGAGGGTCAGGCTTTGGGGAAGGGTTAGGGTTAGGGTTCGGGCTAGGGTTAGGGTTAGGGGACGGGGACGGTTTAGGGTCCAGGTGAGGGTACGGCAGCGCTTTAGGGGGAGCGTGCGTGTGAGGGCGCGGGTTAGTGTTAGCGTACGGGTTAGGATTAGGGGACGGGTGAGGGTCAGGCTTCGGGGAAGGGTTAGGGTTAGGGTTCAGGCTAGGGTTAGGGTTAGGGGACGGGGACGGTTTAGGGTCCAGGTGAGGGTACGGCAACGCTTTAGGGGGAGCATGTGTGTGAGGGCGCGGATTAGTGTTAGCATACGGGTTAGGATTAGGGGATGGGTGAGGGTCAGGCTTCGGGGAAGGGTTAGGGTTAGGGTTCGGGCTAAGTTTAGGGTTAGGGGACGGGGACGGTTTAGGGTCCAGGTGAGGGTACGGCAACGCTTTAGGGGGAGCGTGCGTCTGAGGGCGCGGGTTAGTGTTAGCGTACGGGTTAGGATTAGGGGACGGGTGAGGGTCAGTTTTCGGAGAAAGGTTAGGGTTAGGGTTCGGGCTAGGGTTAGGGTTAGGGGACGGGGACGGTTTAGAGTCCAGGTGAGGGTACGGCAACGCTTTAGGGGGAGCGTGCGTGTGAGGGCGCGGGTTAGTGTTAGCGTACGGGTTAGGATTAGGGGACGGGTGAGGGTCAGGCTTCGGGGAAGGGTTAGGTTTAGGGTTCGCGCTAGGGTTAGGGTTAGGGGACGGGGACGGTTTAGGGTCCAGGTCAGGGTACGGCAACGTTTTAGGGGGAGCGTGCGTGTGAGGGCGCGGGTTAGTGTTAGCGTACGGGTTAGGATTAGGGGACGGGTGAGGGTCAGGCTTCGGGGAAGGGTTAGGGTTCGGGCTAGGGTTAGGGTTAGGGGACGGGGACGGTTTAGGGTCCAGGTGAGGGTACGGCAACGCTTTAGGGGGAGCGTGCATGTGAGGGCGCGGGTTAGTGTTAGCGTACGGGTTAGGATTAGGGGACGGGTGAGGGTCAGGCTTCGGAGAAGGGTTAGGGTTAGGGTTCGGGCTAGGGTTAGGCTTAGGGGACGGGGACGGTTAAGGGTCCAGGTGAGGGTACGGCAATGCTTTAGGGGTAGCGTGCGTGTGAGGGCGCGGGTTAGTGTAAGCGTACGGATTAGGATTAGGGGACGGATGAGGGTCAGGCTTCGGGGAAGGTTTAGGCTTAGGGTTCGGGCTAGGGTTAGGATTAGGGGACGGGGACGGTTTCGGGTCCAGGTGAGGGTACGGCAACGCTTTAGGGGGAGCGTGCGTGTGAGGGCGCGGGTTAGTGTTAGCGTACGGGTTAGGATTAGGGGACGGGTGAGCGTCAGGCTTCGGGGAAGGGTTAGGGTTAGGGTTCGGGCTAGGGTTAGGGTTAGGGGACGGGGACGGTTTAGGGTCCAGGTGAGGGTACGGCAACGCTTTAGGGGGAGCGTGCGTGTGAGGGCGCGGGTTAGTGTTAGCGTACGGCTTAGGATTAGGGGACGGGTGAGGGTCAGGCTTCGGGGAAGGGTTAGGGTTAGGGTTCGGGCTAGGGTTAGGGTTAGGGGACGGGGACGGTTTAGGGTCCAGGTGAGGGTACGGCAACGCTTTAGGGGGAGCGTGCGTGTGAGGTCGCGGGTTAGTGTTAGCGTACGGCTTAGGATTAGGGGACGGGTGAGGGTCAGGCTTCGGGGAAGGGTTAGGGTTAGGGTTCGGTCTAGGGTTAGGGTTAAGGGACGGGGACGGTTTAGGATCCAGGTGAGGGTACGGCAACGCTTTAGGGGGAGCGTGCGTGTGAGGGCGCGGGTTAGTGTTAGCGTACGGGTTAGGATTAGGGGACAGGTGAGGGTCAGGCTTCGGGGAAGGGTTAGGGTTAGGGTTCGGGCTAGGGTTAGGGTTAGGGGACGGGGACGGTTTAGGGTCCAGGTGAGGGTACGGCAACGCTTTAGGGGGAGCGTGCGTGTGAGGGCGCGGGTTAGTGTTAGCGTACGGCTTAGGATTAGGGGACGGGTGAGGGTCAGGCTTCGGGGAAGGGTTAGGGTTAGGGTTCGGGCTAGGGTTAGGGTTAGGGGACGGGGACGGTTTAGGGTCCAGGTGAGGGTACGGCAACGCTTTAGGGGGAGCGTGCGTGTGAGGTCGCGGGTTAGTGTTAGCGTACGGCTTAGGATTAGGGGACGGGTGAGGGTCAGGCTTCGGGGAAGGGTTAGGGTTAGGGTTCGGGCTAGGGTTAGGGTTAGGGGACGGGGACGGTTTAGGGTCCAGGTGAGGATACGGCAACGCTTTAGGGGGAGCGTGCGTGTGAGCGCACGCGTTAGTGTTAGCGTACGGCTTAGGATTAGGGGACGGGTGAGTGTCAGGCTTCGGGAAAGGGTTAGGGTTAGGGTTCGGGCTAGGGTTAGGGTTAGGGGATGGGGATGGTTTAGGGTCCAGGTGAGGGTACGGCAACGCTTTAGGGGGAGCATGCGTGTGAGGGCACGGGTTAGTGTTAGCGTACGGTTAAGGATTAGGGGACGGGTGAGGGTCAGGCTTCGGGGAAGGGTTAGGGTTAGGGTTCGGGCTAGGGTTAGGGTTAGGGGACGGGGACGGTTTAGGGTCCAGGTGAGGGTACGGCAACACTTTAAGGGGAGCGTGCCTGTGAGGGCGCGGGTTAGTGTTAGCGTATGGGTTAGGATTAGGGGACGGGTGAGGGTCAGGCTTCGGGGAAGGGTTAGGGTTAGGGTTCGGGCTAGGGTTAGGGTTAGGGGACGGGGACGGTTTAGGGTCCAGGTGAGGGTACGGCAATGTTTTAGGGGGAGCGTGCGTGTGAGGGCCCGGGTTAGTGTTAGCGTACGGGTTACGATTAGGTGACGGTGAGGGTCAGGCTTCGGGGAAGGGTTAGGGTTAGGGTTCGGGCTAGGGTTAGGGTTAGCGGAAGGGGACGGTTTAGGGTCCAGGTGAGGGTACGGCAACGCTTTAGGGGGAGCGTGCGTGTGAGGGCACGCGTTAGTGTTAGCGTACGGCTTAGGATTAGGGTACGGGTGAGGGTCAGGCTTCGGGAAAGGGTTAGGGTTAGGGTTCGGGCTAGGGTTAGGGTTAGGGGATGGGGACGGTTTAGGGTCCAGGTGAGGGTACGGCAACGCTTTAGGGGGAGCGTGCGTGTGAGGGCGCGGGTTAGTGTTAGCGTACGGGTTAGGATTAGGGGACGGGTGAGTGTCAGGCTTCGGGGAAGGTTTAGGGTTAGGGTTCGGGCTAGGGTTAGGGTTAGGGGACGGGGAAGGTTTAGGGACCAGGTGAGGGTACGGCAACGCTTTAGGGGGAGCGTGCGTGTGAGGGCGCGGGTTAGTGTTAGCGTACGGGTTAGGATTAGGGGACGGGTGAGGGTCAGGCTTCGGGGAAGGGTTAGGGTTAGGGTTCGGGCTAGGGTTAGGGTTAGGGGACGGGGACGGTTTAGGGTCCAGGTGAGGGTACGGCAACACTTTAGGGGGAGCGTGCCTGTGAGGGCGCGGGTTAGTGTTAGCGTACGGGTTAGGATTAGGGGACGGGTGAGGGTCAGGCTTCGGGGAAGGGTTAGGGTTAGGGTTCGGGCTAGGGTTAGGGTTAGGGGACGGGGACGGTTTAGGGTCCAGGTGAGGGTACGGCAACACTTTAGGGGGAGCGTGCGTGTGAGGGCGCGGGTTAGTGTTAGCGTACGGGTTAGGATTAGGGGACGGGTGAGGGTCAGGCTTCGGGGAAGGGTTAGGGTTAGGGTTCGGGCTAGGGTTAGGGTTAGGGGACGGGGACGGTTTAGGGTCCAGGTGAGGGTACGGCAAATCTTTAGGGGGAGCGTGCGTGTGAGGGCCCGGGTTAGTGTTAGCGTACGGGTTAGGATTAGGGGACGGGTGAGGGTCAGGCTTCGGGGAAGGGTTAGGGTTAGGGTTCGGGCTAGGGTTAGGGTTTGCGGACGGGGAGGGTTTAGGGTCCAGGTGAGGGTACGGCAACGCTTTAGGGGGAGCGTGCGTGTGAGGGCGCGCGTTAGTGTTAGCGTACGGCTTAGGATTAGGGGAGGGGTGAGGGTCAGGCTTCGGGGAAGGGTTAGGGTTAGGGTTCGGGCTAGGGTTAGGGTTAGGGGACGGGGACGGTTTAGGGTCCAGGTGAGGGTATGGCAACGCTTTAGGGGGAGCGTGCGTGTGAGGGCGCGCGTTAGTGTTAGCGTACGGCTTAGGATTAGGGGACGGGTGAGGGTCAGGCTTCGGGGAAAGGTTAGGGTTAGGGTTCGGGCTAGGGTTAGGGTTAGGGGACGGGGACGGTTTCGGGTCCAGGTGAGGGTACGGCAACGCTTTAGGGGGAGCGTGCGTGTGAGGGCGCGGGTTAGTGTTAGCGTACGGGTTAGGATTAGGGGACGGGTGAGGGTCAGGCTTCGGGGAAGGGTTAGGGTTAGGGTTCGGGCTAGGGTTAGTGTTAGGGGACGGGGACGGTTTAGGGTCCAGGTGAGGGTACGGCAACGCTTTAGGGGGAGCGTGCGTGTGAGGGCGCGGGTTAGTGTTAGCGTACGGGTTGAGATTTGGGGACGGGTGAGGGTCAGGCTTCGGGGAAGGGTTAGGGTTAGAGTTCGGGCTAGGGTTAGGGTTAGGGGACGGGGACGGTTTAGGGTCCAGGTGAGGGTACGGCAACGCTTTAGGGGGAGCGTGCGTGTGAGGGCACGGGTTAGTGTTAGTGTCCGGGTTAGGATTAGGGGACGGGTGAGGGTCAGGCTTCGGGGAAGGGTTAGGGTTAGGGTTCGGGCTAGGGTTAGGGTTAGGGGACGGGGACGGTTTAGGGTCCAGGTGAGGGTACGGCAACGCTTTAGGGGGAGCGTGCGTGTGAGGGCGCGGGTTAGTGTTAGCGTATGGGTTAGGATTAGGGGACGGGTGAGGGTCACGCTTCGGGAAAGGGTTAGGGTTAGGGTTCGGGCTAGGGTTAGGGTTAGGGGACGGGGACGGTTTAGGGTCCAGGTGAGGGTACGGCAACGCTTTAGGGGGAGCGTGCGTGTGAGGGCGCGGGTTAGTGTTAGCGTACGGGTTAGGATTAGGGGACGGGTGAGGGTCAGGCTTCGGGGAAGGGTTAGGGTTAGGGTTCGGTCTAGGGTTAGGGTTAGGGGACGGGGACGTTTTAGGGTCCAGGTGAGGGTACGGCAACGCTTTAGGGGGAGCGTGCGTGTGAGGGCGCGGGTTAGTGTTAGCCTACGGGTTAAGATTAGGGGACGGGTGAGGGTCAGGCTTCGGGGAAGGGTTAGGGTTAGGGTTCGGGCTAGGGTTAGGGTTAGGGGACGGGGACGGTTTAGGGTCCAGGTGAGGGTACGGCAACGCTTTAGGGGGAGCGTGCGTGTGAGGGCGCGGGTTAGTGTTAGCGTCCGGGTTAGGATTAGGGGACGGGTGAGGGTCAGGCTTCGGGGAAGGGTTAGGGTTAGGGTTCGGGCTAGGGTTAGGGTTAGGGGACGGGGACGGTTTAGGGTCCAGGTGAGGGTACGGCAACGCTTTAGGGGGAGCGTGCGTGTGAGGGCGCGGGTTAGTGTTAGCGTACGGCTTAGGATTAGGGGACGGGTGAGGGTCAGGCTTCGGGGAAGGGTTAGGGTTAGGGTTCGGGCTAGGGTTAGGGTTAGGGGACGGGGACGGTTTAGGGTCCAGGTGAGGGTACGGCAACGTTTTAGGGGGAGCGTGCGTGTGAGGGCGCGGGTTAGTGTTAGCGTACGGCTTAGGATTAGGGGACGGGTGAGGGTCAGGCTTCGGGGAAGGGTTAGGGTTAGGGTTCGGGCTAGGGTTAGGGTTAGGGGACGGGGACGGTTTCGGGTCCAGGTGAGGGTACGGCAACGCTTTAGGGGGAGCGTGCGTGTGAGGACGCGGGTTAGTGTTAGCATACGGGTTAGGATTAGGGGACGGGTGAGGGTCAGGCTTCGGGGAAGGGTTAGGGTTAGGGTTCGGGCTAGGGTTAGGGTTAGGGGACGGGGACGGTTTAGGGTCCAGGTGAGGGTACGGCAATGCTTTAGGGGGAGCGTGCGTGTGAGGGCGCGGGTTAGTGTTAGCGTATGGCTTAGGATTAGGGGACGGGTGAGGGTCAGGCTTCGGGGAAGGGTTAGGGTTAGGGTTCGGTCTAGGGTTAGGGTTAGGGGACGGGGACGGTTTAGGGTCCAGGTGAGGGTACGGCAACGCTTTAGGGGGAGCGTGCGTGTGAGGGCGCGGGTTAGTGTTAGCATACGGGTTAGGATTAGGGGACGGGTGAGGGTCAGGCTTCGGGGAAGGGTTAGGGTTAGGGTTCGGGCTAGGGTTAGGGTTAGGGGACGGGGACGGTTTAGGGTCCAGGTGAGGGGTACGGCAACGCTTTAGGGGGAGCGTGCGTGTGAGGGCGCGGGTTAGTGTTAGCGTACGGGTTAAGATTAGGGGAAGGGTGAGGGTCAGGCTTCGGGGAAGGGTTAGGGTTAGGGTTCGGGCTAGGGTTAGGGTTACGGACGGGGACGGTTTAGGGTCCAGGTGAGGGTACGGCAACGCTTTAGGGGGAGCGTGCGTGTGAGGGCGCGGGTTAGTGTTAGCGTCCGGGTTAGGATTAGGGGACGGGTAAGGGTCAGGCTTCGGGGAAGGGTTAGGGTTAGGGTTCGGGCTAGGGTTAGGGTTAGGGGACGGGGACGGTTTAGGGTCCAGGTGAGGGTACGGCAACGCTTTAGGGGGAGCGTGCGTGTGAGGGCGCGGGTTAGTGTTAGCGTACGGCTTAGGATTAGGGGACGGGTGAGGGTCAGGCTTCGGGGAAGGGTTAGGGTTAGGGTTCGGGCTAGGGTTAGGGTTAGGGGACGGGGAAGGTTTAGGGTCCAGGTGAGGGTACGGCAACGCTTTAGGGGGAGCGTGCGTGTGAGGGCGCGCGTTAGTGTTAGCGTACGGCTTAGGATTAGGGGACGGGTGAGGGTCAGGCTTCGGGGAAGGGTTAGGGTTAGGGTTCGGGCTAGGGTTAGGGTTAGGGGACGGGGACGGTTTAGGGTCCAGGTGAGGGTACGGCAACGCTTTAGGGGGAGCGTGCGTGTGAGGGCGCGGGTTAGTGTTAGCGTACGGGTTAGGATTAGGGGACGGGTGAGGGTCAGGCTTCGGGGAAGGGTTAGGGTTAGGGTTCGGGCTAGGGTTAGGGTTAGGGGACGGGGATGGTTTAGGGTCCAGGTGAGGGTACGGCAACGCTTTAGGGGGAGCGTGCGTGTGAGGGCGCGGGTTAGTGTTAGCGTACGGCTTAGGATTAGGGGACGGGTGAGGGTCAGGCTTCGGGGAAGGGTTAGGGTTAGGGTTCGGGCTAGGGTTAGGGTTAGGGGACGGGGACGGTTTCGGGTCCAGGTGAGGGTACGGCAACGCTTTAGGGGGAGCGTGCGTGTGAGGGCGCGGGTTAGTGTTAGCGTACGGGTTAGGATTAGGGGACGGGTGAGGGTCAGGCTTCGGGGAAGGGTTAGGGTTAGGGTTCGGGCTAGGGTTAGGGTTAGGGGACGGGGACGGTTTCGGGTCCAGGTGAGGGTACGGCAACGCTTTAGGGGGAGCGTGCGTGTGAGGGCGCGGGTTAGTGTTAGCGTACGGGTTAGGATTAGGGGACGGGTGAGGGTCAGGCTTCGGGGAAGGGTTAGGGTTAGGGTTCGGGCTAGGGTTAGGGTTAGGGGACGGGGACGGTTTAGGGTCCAGGTGAGGGTACGGCAACGCTTTAGGGGGAGCGTGCGTGTGAGGGCGCGGGTTAATGTTAGCGTACGGGTTAGGATTAGGGGACGGGTGAGGGTCAGGCTTCGGGGAAGGGTTAGGGTTAGGGTTCGGGCTAGGGTTAGGGTTAGGGGACGGGGACGGTTTAGGGTCCAGGTGAGGGTACGGCAATGCTTTAGGGGGAGCGTGCGTGTGAGGGCGCGGGTTAGTGTTAGCGTTCGGCTTAGGATTAGGGGACGGTTGAGGGTCAGGCTTCGGGGAAGGGTTAGGGTTAGGGTTCGGTCTAGGGTTAGGGTTAGGGGACGGGCACGGTTTAGGGTCCAGGTAAGGGTACGGCAACGCTTTAGGGGGAGCGTGCGTGTGAGGGCGCCGGTTAGTGTTAGCATACGGGTTAGGATTAGGGGACGGGTGAGGGTCAGGTTTCGGGGAAGGGTTAGGGTTAGGGTTCGGGCTAGGGTTAGGGTTAGGGGACGGGGACGGTTTAGGGTCCAGGTGAGGGTACGGCAACGCTTTAGGGGGAGCATGCGTGTGAGGGCGCGGGTTAGTGTTAGCGTACGGCTTAGGATTAGGGGACGGGTGAGGGTCAGGCTTCGGGGAAGGGTTAGGGTTAGGGTTCGGGCTAGGGTTAGGGTTAGGTTACGGGGACGGTTTCGGGTCCAGGTGAGGGTACGGCAACGCTTTAGGGGGAGTGTGCGTGTGAGGGCGCGGGTTAGTGTTAGCGTACGGGTTAGGATTAGGGGACGGGTGAGGGTCAGGCTTCGGGGAAGGGTTAGGGTTAGGGTTCGGGCTAGGGTTAGGGTTAGGGGACGGGGACGGTTTCGGGTCCAGGTGAGGGTACGGCAACGTTTTAGGGGGAGCGTGCGTGTGAGGGCGCGGGTTAGTGTTAGCATACGGGTTAGGATTAGGGGACGGGTGAGGGTCAGGCTTCGGGGAAGGGTTAGGGTTAGGGTTCGGGCTAGGGTTAGGGTTAGGGGACGGGGACGGTTTAGGGTCCAGGTGAGGGTACGGCAACGCTTTAGGGGGAGCGTGCGTGTGAGGGCGCGGGTTAGTGTTAGCGTACGGGTTAGGATTAGGGGACGGGTGAGGGTCAGGCTTCGGGGAAGGGTTAGGGTTAGGGTTCGGTCTAGGGTTAGGGTTAGGGGACGGGGACGTTTTAGGGTCCAGGTGAGGGTACGGCAACGCTTTAGGGGGAGCGTGCGTGTGAGGGCGCGGGTTAGTGTTAGCCTACGGGTTAAGATTAGGGGACGGGTGAGGGTCAGGCTTCGGGGAAGGGTTAGGGTTAGGGTTCGGGCTAGGGTTAGGGTTAGGGGACGGGGACGGTTTAGGGTCCAGGTGAGGGTACGGCAACGCTTTAGGGGGAGCGTGCGTGTGAGGGCGCGGGTTAGTGTTAGCGTCCGGGTTAGGATTAGGGGACGGGTGAGGGTCAGGCTTCGGGGAAGGGTTAGGGTTAGGGTTCGGGCTAGGGTTAGGGTTACGGACGGGGACGGTTTAGGGTCCAGGTGAGGGTACGGCAACGCTTTAGGGGGAGCATGCGTGTGAGGGCGCGGGTTAGTGTTAGCGTCCGGGTTAGGATTAGGGGACGGGTAAGGGTCAGGCTTCGGGGAAGGGTTAGGGTTAGGGTTCGGGCTAGGGTTAGGGTTAGGGGACGGGGACGGTTTAGGGTCCAGGTGAGGGTACGGCAACGCTTTAGGGGGAGCGTGCTTGTGAGGGCGCGGGTTAGTGTTAGCGTACGGCTTAGGATTAGGGGACGGGTGAGGGTCAGGCTTCGGGGAAGGGTTAGGGTTAGGGTTCGGGCTAGGGTTAGGGTTAGGGGACGGGGAAGGTTTAGGGTCCAGGTGAGGGTACGGCAATGCTTTAGGGGGAGCGTGCGTGTGAGGGCGCGCGTTAGTGTTAGCGTACGGCTTAGGATTAGGGGACGGGTGAGGGTCAGGCTTCGGGGAAGGGTTAGGGTTAGGGTTCGGGCTAGGGTTAGGGTTAGGGGACGGGGACGGTTTAGGGTCCAGGTGAGGGTACGGCAACGCTTTAGGGGGAGCGTGCGTGTGAGGGCGCGGGTTAGTGTTAGCGTACGGGTTAGGATTAGGGGACGGGTGAGGGTCAGGCTTCGGGGAAGGGTTAGGGTTAGGGTTCGGGCTAGGGTTAGGGTTAGGGGACGGGGATGGTTTAGGGTCCAGGTGAGGGTACGGCAACGCTTTAGGGGGAGCGTGCGTGTGAGGGCGCGGGTTAGTGTTAGCGTACGGCTTAGGATTAGGGGACGGGTGAGGGTCAGGCTTCGGGGAAGGGTTAGGGTTAGGGTTCGGGCTAGGGTTAGGGTTAGGGGACGGGGACGGTTTCGGGTCCAGGTGAGGGTACGGCAACGCTTTAGGGGGAGCGTGCGTGTGAGGGCGCGGGTTAGTGTTAGCGTACGGGTTAGGATTAGGGGACGGGTGAGGGTCAGGCTTCGGGGAAGGGTTAGGGTTAGGGTTCGGGCTAGGGTTAGGGTTAGGGGACGGGGACGGTTTCGGGTCCAGGTGAGGGTACGGCAACGCTTTAGGGGGAGCGTGCGTGTGAGGGCGCGGGTTAGTGTTAGCGTACGGGTTAGGATTAGGGGACGGGTGAGGGTCAGGCTTCGGGGAAGGGTTAGGGTTAGGGTTCGGGCTAGGGTTAGGGTTAGGGGACGGGGACGGTTTAGGGTCCAGGTGAGGGTACGGCAACGCTTTAGGGGGAGCGTGCGTGTGAGGGCGCGGGTTAATGTTAGCGTACGGGTTAGGATTAGGGGACGGGTGAGGGTCAGGCTTCGGGGAAGGGTTAGGGTTAGGGTTCGGGCTAGGGTTAGGGTTAGGGGACGGGGACGGTTTAGGGTCCAGGTGAGGGTACGGCAATGCTTTAGGGGGAGCGTGCGTGTGAGGGCGCGGGTTAGTGTTAGCGTTCGGCTTAGGATTAGGGGACGGTTGAGGGTCAGGCTTCGGGGAAGGGTTAGGGTTAGGGTTCGGTCTAGGGTTAGGGTTAGGGGACGGGCACGGTTTAGGGTCCAGGTAAGGGTACGGCAACGCTTTAGGGGGAGCGTGCGTGTGAGGGCGCCGGTTAGTGTTAGCATACGGGTTAGGATTAGGGGACGGGTGAGGGTCAGGTTTCGGGGAAGGGTTAGGGTTAGGGTTCGGGCTAGGGTTAGGGTTAGGGGACGGGGACGGTTTAGGGTCCAGGTGAGGGTACGGCAACGCTTTAGGGGGAGCATGCGTGTGAGGGCGCGGGTTAGTGTTAGCGTACGGCTTAGGATTAGGGGACGGGTGAGGGTCAGGCTTCGGGGAAGTGTTAGGGTTAGGGTTCGGGCTAGGGTTAGGGTTAGGTTACGGGGACGGTTTCGGGTCCAGGTGAGGGTACGGCAACGCTTTAGGGGGAGCGTGCGTGTGAGGGCGCGGGTTAGTGTTAGCGTACGGGTTAGGATTAGGGGACGGGTGAGGGTCAGGCTTCGGGGAAGGGTTAGGGTTAGGGTTCGGGCTAGGGTTAGGGTTAGAGGACGGGGACGGTTTCGGGTCCAGGTGAGGGTACGGCAACGTTTTAGGGGGAGCGTGCGTGTGAGGGCGCGGGTTAGTGTTAGCATTCGGGTTAGGATTAGGGGACGGGTGAGGGTCAGGCTTCGGGGAAGGGTTAGGGTTAGGGTTCGGGCTAGGGTTAGGGTTAGGGGACGGGGATGGTTTAGGGTCCAGGTGAGGGTACGGCAACGCTTTAGGGGGAGCGTGCGTGTGAGGGCGCGGGTTAGTGTTAGCGTACGGGTTAGGATTAGGGGACGGGTGAGGGTCAGACTTCGGGGAAGGGTTAGGGTTAGGGTTCGGGCTAGGGTTAGGGTTAGGGGACGGGGACGGTTTAGGGTCCAGGTGAGGGTACGGCAACGCTTTAGGGGGAGCGTGCGTGTGAGGGCGCGGGTTAGTGTTAGCGTACGGCTTAGGATTAGGGGACGGGTGAGGGTCAGGCTTCGGGGAAGGGTTAGGGTTAGGGTTCGGTCTAGGGTTAGGGTTACGGGACGGGCACGGTTTAGGGTCCAGGTGAGGGTACGGCAACGCTTTAGGGGGAGCGTGCGTGTGAGGGCGCGGGTTAGTGTTAGCATACGGGTTAGGATTAGGGGACAGGTGAGTGTCAGGCTTCGGGGAAGGGTTAGGGTTAGGGTTCGGGCTAGGGTTAGGGTTAGGGGACGGGGACGGTTTAGGGTCCAGGTGAGGGTACGGCAACGCTTTAGGGGGAACGTGCGTGTGAGGGCGCGGGTTAGTGTTAGCGTACGGGTTAAGATTAGGGGACGGGTGAGGGTCAGGCTTCGGGGAAGGGTTAGGGTTAGGGTTCGGGCTAGGGTTAGGGTTAGGGGACGGGGACGGTTTAGGGTCCAGGTGAGGGTACGGCAACGCTTTAGGGGGAGCGTGCGTGTGAGGGCGCGGGTTAGTGTTAGCGTCCGGGTTAGGATTAGGGGACGGGTGAGGGTCAGGCTTCGGGGAAGGGTTAGGGTTAGGGTTCGGGCTAGGGTTAGGGTTAGGGGACGGGGACGGTTTAGGGTCCAGGTGAGGGTACGGAAACGTTTTAGGGGGAGCGTGCGTGTGAGGGCGCGCGTTAGTGTTAGCGTACGGCTTAGGATTAGGGGACGGGTGAGGGTCAGGCTTCGGGGAAGGGTTAGGGTTAGGGTTCGGGCTAGGGTTAGGGTTAGGGGACGGGGACGGTTTAGGGTCCAGGTGAGGGTACGGCAACGCTTTAGGGGGAGCGTGCGTGTGAGGGCGCGGGTTAGTGTTAGCGTACGGGTTAGGATTAGGGGACGGGTGAGGGTCAGGCTTCGGGGAAGGGTTAGGGTTAGGGTTCGGGCTAGGGTTAGGGTTAGGGGACGGGGACGGTTTAGGGTCCAGGTGAGGGTACGGCAACGCTTTAGGGGGAGCGTGCGTGTGAGGGCGCGGGTTAGTGTTAGCGTATGTGTTAGGATTAGGGGACGGGTGAGGGTCAGGTTTCGGGGAAGGGTTAGGGTTAGGGTTCGGGCTAGGGTTAGGGTTAGGGTTAGGGGACGGTTTAGGGTCCAGGTGAGGGTACGGCAACGCTTTAGGGGGAGCGTGCGTGTGAGAACGCGTGTTAGTGTTAGCGTACGGCTTAGGATTAGGGGACGGGTGAGGGTCAGGCTTCGGGGAAGGGTTAGGGTTAGGGTTCGGTCTAGGGTTAGGGTTAGGGGACGGGCACGGTTTAGGGTCCAGGTGAGGGTACGGCAACGCTTTAGGGGGAGCGTGCGTGTGAGGGCGCGGGTTAGTGTTAGCGTACGGGTTAGGATTAGGGGACGGGTGAGTGTCAGGCTTCGGGGAAGGGTTAGGGTTAGGGTTCGGGCTAGGGTTAGGGTTAGGGGACGGGGACGGTTTAGGGTCCAGGTGAGGGTACGGCAACGCTTTAGGGGGAACGTGCGTGTGAGGGCGCGGGTTAGTGTTAGCGTACGGGTTAAGATTAGGGGACGGGTGAGGGTCAGGCTTCGGGGAAGGGTTAGGGTTAGGGTTCGGGCTAGGGTTAGGGTTAGGGGACGGGGACGGTTTAGGGTCCAGGTGAGGGTACGGCAACGCTTTAGGGGGAGCGTGCGTGTGAGGGCGCGGGTTAGTGTTAGCGTCCGGGTTAGGATTAGGGGACTGGTGAGGGTCAGGCTTCGGGGAAGGGTTAGGGTTAGGGTTCGGGCTAGGGTTAGGGTTAGGGGACGGGGACGGTTTAGGGTCCAGGTGAGGGTACGGCAACGCTTTAGGGGGAGCGTGCGTGTGAGGGCGCGCGTTAGTGTTAGCGTACAGCTTAGGATTAGGGGACGGGTGAGGGTCAGGCTTCGGGGAAGGGTTAGGGTTAGGGTTCGGGCTAGGGTTAGGGTTAGGGGACGGGGACGGTTTAGGGGCCAGGTGAGGGTACGGCAACGCTTTAGGGGGAGCGTGTGTGTGAGGGCGCGGGTTAGTGTTAGCGTACGGCTTAGGATTAGGGGACGGGTGAGGGTCAGGCTTCGGGGAAGGGTTAGGGTTAGGGTTCGGGCTAGGGTTAGGGTTAGGGGACGGGCACGGTTTAGGGTCCAGGTGAGGGTACGGCAACGCTTTAGGGGGAGCGTGCGTGTGAGGGCGCGGGTTAGTGTTAGCATACGGGTTAGGATTAGGGGACAGGTGAGTGTCAGGCTTCGGGGAAGGGTTAGGGTTAGGGTTCGGGCTAGGGTTAGGGTTAGGGGACGGGGACGGTTTAGGGTCCAGGTGAGGGTACGGCAACGCTTTAGGGGGAACGTGCGTGTGAGGGCGCGGGTTAGTGTTAGCATACGGGTTAAGATTAGGGGACGGGTGAGGGTCAGGCTTCGGGGAAGGGTTAGGGTTAGGGTTCGGGCTAGGGTTAGGGTTAGGGGACGGGGACGGTTTAGGGTCCAGGTGAGGGTACGGCAACGCTTTAGGGGGAGCGTGCGTGTGAGGGCGCGGGTTAGTGTTAGCGTCCGGGTTAGGATTAGGGGACGGGTGAGGGTCAGGCTTCGGGGAAGGGTTAGGGTTAGGGTTCGGGCTAGGGTTAGGGTTAGGGGACGGGGACGGTTTAGGGTCCAGGTGAGGGTACGGAAACGTTTTAGGGGGAGCGTGCGTGTGAGGGCGCGCGTTAGTGTTAGCGTA
The DNA here is from genome assembly GCF_951394435.1 of Stenella coeruleoalba. Taxonomy (NCBI): domain Eukaryota; kingdom Metazoa; phylum Chordata; class Mammalia; order Artiodactyla; family Delphinidae; genus Stenella; species Stenella coeruleoalba. The sequence continues at coordinate 372,008 of NW_027646390.1, forward strand.
CGGCTTAGGATTAGGGGACGGGTGAGGGTCAGGCTTCGGGGAAGGGTTAGGGTTAGGGTTCGGGCTAGGGTTAGGGTTAGGGGACGGGGACGGTTTAGGGTCCAGGTGAGGGTACGGCAACGCTTTAGGGGGAGCGTGCGTGTGAGGGCGCGGGTTAGTGTTAGCGTACGGGTTAGGATTAGGGGACGGGTGAGGGTCAGGCTTCGGGGAAGGGTTAGGGTTAGGGTTCGGGCTAGGGTTAGGGTTAGGGGACGGGGACGGTTTAGGGTCCAGGTGAGGGTACGGCAACGCTTTAGGGGGAGCGTGCGTGTGAGGGCGCGGGTTAGTGTTAGCGTATGTGTTAGGATTAGGGGACGGGTGAGGGTCAGGTTTCGGGGAAGGGTTAGGGTTAGGGTTCGGGCTAGGGTTAGGGTTAGGGGACGGGGACGGTTTAGGGTCCAGGTGAGGGTACGGCAACGCTTTAGGGGGAGCGTGCGTGTGAGAACGCGTGTTAGTGTTAGCGTACGGCTTAGGATTAGGGGACGGGTGAGGGTCAGGCTTAGGGGAAGGGTTAGGGTTAGGGTTCGGTCTAGGGTTAGGGTTAGGGGACGGGCACGGTTTAGGGTCCAGGTGAGGGTACGGCAACGCTTTAGGGGGAGCGTGCGTGTGAGGGCGCGGGTTAGTGTTAGCGTACGGGTTAGGATTAGGGGACGGGTGAGTGTCAGGCTTCGGGGAAGGGTTAGGGTTAGGGTTCGGGCTAGGGTTAGGGTTAGGGGACGGGGACGGTTTAGGGTCCAGGTGAGGGTACGGCAACGCTTTAGGGGGAACGTGCGTGTGAGGGCGCGGGTTAGTGTTAGCGTACGGGTTAAGATTAGGGGACGGGTGAGGGTCAGGCTTCGGGGAAGGGTTAGGGTTAGGGTTCGGGCTAGGGTTAGGGTTAGGGGACGGGGACGGTTTAGGGTCCAGGTGAGGGTACGGCAACGCTTTAGGGGGAGCGTGCGTGTGAGGGCGCGGGTTAGTGTTAGCGTCCGGGTGAGGATTAGGGGACTGGTGAGGGTCAGGCTTCGGGGAAGGGTTAGGGTTAGGGTTCGGGCTAGGGTTAGGGTTAGGGGACGGGGACGGTTTAGGGTCCAGGTGAGGGTACGGCAACGCTTTAGGGGGAGCGTGCGTGTGAGGGCGCGCGTTAGTGTTAGCGTACAGCTTAGGATTAGGGGACGGGTGAGGGTCAGGCTTCGGGGAAGGGTTAGGGTTAGGGTTCGGGCTAGGGTTAGGGTTAGGGGACGGGGACGGTTTAGGGTCCAGGTGAGGGTACGGCAACGTTTTAGGGGGAGCGTGCGTGTGAGGGCGCGGGTTAGTGTTAGCGTACGGCTTAGGATTAGGGGACGGGTGAGGGTCAGGCTTCGGGGAAGGGTTAGGGTTAGGGTTCGGGCTAGGGTTAGGGTTAGGGGACGGGGACGGTTTCGGGTCCAGGTGAGGGTACGGCAACGCTTTAGGGGGAGCGTGCGTGTGAGGGCGCGCGTTAGTGTTAGCGTACGGCTTAGGATTAGGGGACGGGTGAGGGTCAGGCTTCGGGGAAGGGTTAGGGTTAGGGTTCGGGCTAGGGTTAGGGTTAGGGGACGGGGACGGTTTAGGGTCCAGGTGAGGGTACGGCAACGCTTTAGGGGGAGCGTGCGTGTGAGGGCGCGCGTTAGTGTTAGTGTACGGGTTAGGATTAGGGGACGGGTGAGGGTCAGGCTTCGGGGAAGGGTTAGGATTAGGGTTCGGGCTAGGGTTAGGGTTAGGGGACGGGGACGGTTTAGGGTCCAGGTGAGGGTACGGCAACGCTTTAGGGGGAGCGTGCGTGTGAGGGCGCGGGTTAGTGTTAGCGTACGGCTTAGGATTAGGGGACGGGTGAGGGTCAGGCTTCGGGGAAGGGTTAGGGTTAGGGTTCGGTCTAGGGTTAGGGTTAGGGGACGGGGACGGTTTAGGGTCCAGGTGAGGGTACGGCAATGCTTTAGGGGGAGCGTGCGTGTGAGGGCGCAGGTTAGTGTTAGAATACGGGTTAGGATTAGGGGACGGGTGAGGGTCAGGCTTCGGGGAAGGGTTAGGGTTAGGGTTCGGGCTAGGGTTAGGGTTAGGGGACGGGGACGGTTTAGGGTCCAGGTGAGGGTACGGCAACGCTTTAGGGGGAGCGTGCGTGTGAGGGCGCGGGTTAGTGTTAGCGTACGGGTTAAGATTAGGGGACGGGTGAGGGTCAGGCTTCGGGGAAGTGTTAGGGTTAGGGTTCGGGCTAGGGTTAGGGTTAGGGGACGGGGACGGTTTAGGGTCCAGGTGAGGGTACGGCAACGCTTTAGGGGGAGCGTGCGTGTGAGGGCGTGGGTTAGTGTTAGAGTCCGGGTTAGGATTAGGGGACGGGTGAGGGTCAGGCTTCGGGGAAGGGTTAGGGTTAGGGTTCGGGCTAGGGTTAGGGTTAGGGGACGGGGACGGTTTAGGGTCCAGTTGAGGGTACGGCAACGTTTTAGGGGTAGCCTGCGTGTGAGGGCGCGGGTTAGTGTTAGCGTACGGGTTAGGATTAGGGGACGGGTGAGGGTCAGGCTTCGGGGAAGGGTTAGGGTTAGGGTTCGGGCTAGGGTTAGGGTTAGGGGACGGGGACGGTTTAGGGTCCAGGTGAGGGTACGGCAACACTTTAGGGGGAGCGTGCTTGTGAGGGCGCAGGTTAGTGTTAGCGTACGGGTTAGGATTAGGGGACGGGTGAGGGTCAGGCTTCGGGGAAGGGTTAGGGTTAGGATTCGGGCTAGGGTTAGGGTTAGGGGACGGGGACGGTTTAGGGTCCAGGTGAGGGTACGGCAACGCTTTAGGGGGAGCGTGCGTGTGAGGGCGCGGGTTAGTGTTAGCGTACGGGTTAGGATTAGGGGACGGGTGAGTGTCAGGCTTCGGGGAGGGGTTAGGGTTAGGGTTCGGGCTAGGGTTAGGGTTAGGGGACGGGGACGGTTTAGGGTCCAGGTGAGGGGTACGGCAACGCTTTAGGGGGAGCGTGCGTGTGAGGTCGCTTGTTAGTGTTAGCATACGGGTTAGGATTAGGGGACGGGTGAGGGTCAGGCTTCGGGGAATGGTTAGGGTTAGGGTTCGGGCTAGGGTTAGGGTTAGGGGACGGGGATGGTTTAGGGTCCAGGTGAGGGTACGGCAACGCTTTAGGGGGAGCGTGCGTGTGAGGGCGCGGGTTAGTGTTAGCGTACGGGTTAGGATTAGGGGACAGGTGAGGGTCAGGCTTCGGGGAAGGGTTAGGGTTAGGGTTCGGGCTAGGGTTAGGGTTAGGGGACGGGGACGGTTTCGGGTCCAGGTGAGGGTACGGCAACGCTTTAGGGGGAGCGTGCGTGTGAGGGCGCGGGTTAGTGTTAGCGTACGGGTTAGGATTAGGGGACGGGTGAGGGTCAGGCTTCGGGGAAGGGTTAGGGTTAGGGTTCGGGCTAGGGTTAGGGTTAGGGTTAGGGGACGGTTTAGGGTCCAGGTGAGGGTACGGCAACGCTTTAGGGGGAGCGTGCGTGTGAGGGCGCGTGTTAGTGTTAGCGTACGGGTTAGGATTAGGGTACGGGTGAGGGTCAGGCTTCGGGGAAGGGTTAGGGTTAGGGTTCGGGCTAGGGTTAGGGTTAGGGGACGGGGACGGTTTCGGGTCTAGGTGAGGGTACGGCAACGCTTTAGGGGGAGCGTGCGTGTGAGGGCGCGGGTTAGTGTTAGCGTTCGGGTTAGGATTAGGGGACGGGTGAGGGTCAGGCTTCGGGGAAGGGTTAGGGTTAGGGTTCGGGCTAGGGTTAGGGTTAGGGTTAGGGGACGGTTTAGGGTCCAGGTGAGGGTACGGCAACGCTTTAGGGGGAGCGTGCGTGTGAGGGCGCGGGTTAGTGTTAGCGTACGGGTTAGGATTAGGGGACGGGTGAGGGTCAGGCTTCGGGGAAGGGTTAGGGTTAGGGTTCGGGCTAGGGTTAGGGTTAGGGGATGGGGACGGTTTAGGGTCCAGGTGAGGGTACGGCAACGCTTTAGGGGGAGCGTGCGTGTGAGGGCGCGGGTTAGTGTTAGCGTACGGGTTAGGATTAGGGGACGGGTGAGGGTCAGGCTTCGGGGAAGGGTTAGGGTTAGGGTTCGGGCTAGGGTTAGGGTTAGGGGACGGGGACGGTTTAGCGTCCAGGTGAGGGTACGGCATCGCTTTAGGGGGAGCGTGCGTGTGAGGGCGCGGGTTAGTGTTAGCGTACGGCTTAGGATTAGGGGACGGGTGAGTGTCAGGCTTCGGGGAAGGGTTAGGGTTAGGGTTCGGGCTAGGGTTAGGGTTAGGGGACGGGGACGGTTTAGGGTCCAGGTGAGGGTACGGCAACGCTTTAGGGGGAGCGTTCGTGTGAGGGCGCGGGTTAGTGTTAGCGTACGGGTTAGGATTATGGGACGGGTGAGGGTCAGGCTTCGGGGAAGTGTTAGGGTTAGGGTTCGGGCTAGGGTTAGGGTTAGGGGACGGGGACGGTTTAGGGTCCAGGTGAGGGTACGGCAACGCTTTAGGGGGAGCGTGCGTGTGAGGGCGCGGGTTAGTGTTAGCGTACGGGTTAGGATTAGGCGACGGGTGAGGGTCAGGCTTCGGGGAAGGGTTAGGGTTAGGGTTCGTGCTAGGGTTAGGGTTAGGGGACGGGGACGGTTTAGGGTCCAGGTGAGTGTACGGCAACGCTTTAGGGGGAGCGTGCGTGTGAGGGCGCGGGTTAGTGTTAGCGTACGGGTTAGGATTGGGGACGGGTGAGGGTCAGGCTTCGGGGAAGGGTTAGGGTTAGGGTTCGGGCTAGGGTTAGGGTTAGGGGACGGGGACGGTTTAGGGTCCAGGTGAGGGTACGGCAACGCTTTAGTGGGAGCGTGTGTGTGAGGGCGTGTGTTAGTGTTAGCGTACGGGTTAGGATTAGGGGACGGGTGAGGGTCAGGCTTCGGGGAAGGGTTAGGGTTAGGGTTCGGGCTAGGGTTAGGGTTAGGGGACGGGGACGGTTTAGGGTCCAGGTGAGTGTACGGCAACGCTTTAGGGGGAGCGTGCGTGTGAGGGTGTGGGTTAGTGTTAGCGTACGGGTTAGGATTAGGGGACGGGTGAGGGTCAGGCTTCGGGGAAGGGTTAGGGTTAGGGTTCGGACTAGGGTTAGGGTTAGGGGTCGGGGACGGTTTCGGGTCCAGGTGAGGGCACGGCAACGCTTTAGGGGGAGCGTGCGTGTGAGGGCGCGGGTTAGTGTTAGCGTACGGCTTAGGATTAGGGGACGGGTGAGGGTCAGGCTTCGGGGAAGGGTTAGGGTTAGGGTTCGGTCTAGGGTTAGGGTTAGGGGACGGGGACGGTTTAGGGTCCAGGTGAGGGTACGGCAACGCTTTAGGGGGAGCGTGCATGTGAGGGCGCGGGTTAGTGTTAGCGTACGGGTTAGGATTAGGGGACGGCTGAGGGTCAGGCTTCGGGGAAGGGTTAGGGTTAGGGTTCGGGCTAGGGTTAGGGTTAGGGGACGGGGACGGTTTAGGGTCAAGGTGAGGGTACGGCAACGCTTTAGGGGGAGCGTGCGTGTGATGGCGCGGGTTAGTGTTAGCGTACGGGTTAGGATTAGGGGACGGGTGTGGGTCAGGCTTCGGGGAAGGGTTAGGGTTAGGGTTCGGGCTAGGGTTAGGGTTAGGGGACGGGGACGGTTTAGGGTCCAGGTGAGCGTATGGCAACGCTTTAGGGGGAGCGTGCGTGTGAGGGCGCGGGTTAGTGTTAGCGTACGGGTTAGGATTAGGGGACGGGTGAGGGTCAGGCTTCGGGGAAGGGTTAGGGTTAGGGTTCGGGCTAGGGTTAGGGTTAGGGGACGGGGACGGTTTAGGGTCCAGGTGAGGGTACGGCAACGCTTTAGGGGGAGCGTGCGTGTGAGGGCGCGGGTTAGTGTTAGCGTACGGGTTAGGATTAGGGGACGGGTGAGGGTCAGGCTTCGGGGAAGGGTTAGGGTTAGGGTTCGGGCTAGGGTTAGGGTTAGGGGACGGGGACGGTTTAGGGTCCAGGTGAGGGTACGGCAACGCTTTAGGGGGAGCGTGCGTGTGGGGGCGCGGGTTAGTGTTAGCGTACGGCTTAGGATTAGGGGACGGGTGAGGGTCAGGCTTCGGGGAAGGGTTAGGGTTAGGGTTCGGGCTAGGGTTAGGGTTAGGGGACGGGGACGGTTTAGGGTCCAGGTGAGGGTACGGCAACGCTTTAGGGGGAGCGTGCGTGTGAGGGCGCGCGTTAGTGTTAGTGTACGGCTTAGGATTAGGGAACGGGTGAGGGTTAGGCTTCGGGGAAGGGTTAGGATTAGGGTTCGGGCTAGGGTTAGGGTTAGGGGACGGGGACGGTTTAGGGTCCAGGTGAGGGTACGGCAACGCTTTAGGGGGAGCGTGCGTGTGAGGGCGCGCGTTATTGTTAGCGTACGGCTTAGGATTAGAGGACGGGTGAGGGTCAGGCTTCGGGAAAGGGTTAGGGTTAGGGTTCGGGCTAGGGTTAGGGTTAGGGGATGGGGACTGTTTAGGGCCCAGGTGAGGGTACGGCAACGCTTTAGGGGGAGCGTGCGTGTGAGGGCGCGGGTTAGTGTTAGCGTACGGGTTAGGATTAGGGGACGGGTGAGGGTCAGGCTTCAGGGAAGGGTTAGGGTTAGGGTTCGGGCTAGGGTTAGGGTTAGGGGACGGGGACGGTTTAGGGTCCAGGTGAGGGTACGGCAACGCTTTAGGGGGAGCGTGCGTGTGAGGGCGCAGGTTAGTGTTAGCGTACGTGTTACGATTAGGGGACGGATGAGGGTCAGGCTTCGGGGAAGGGTTAGGGTTAGGGTTCGGGCTAGGGTTAGGGTTAGGGGACAGGGACGGTTTAGGGTCCAGGTGAGGGTACGGCAACGCTTTAGGGGGAGCGTGCGTGTGAGGGCGCGGGTTAGTGTTAGCGTACGGGTTAGGATTAGGGGACGGGTGAGGGTCAGGCTTCGGGGAAGGGTTAGGGTTAGGGTTCGGGCTAGGGTTAGGGTTAGGGGACGGGGACGGTTTAGGGTCCAGGTGAGGGTACGGCAATGCTTTAGGGGGAGCGTGCGTTTGAGGGCGTGGGTTAGTGTTAGCGTACGGGTTAGGATTAGGGGACGGGTGAGGGTCAGGCTTCGGGGAAGGGTTAGGGTTAGGGTTCGGGCTAGGGTTAGGGTTAGGGGACGGGGACGGTTTAGGGTCCAGGTGAGGGTACGGCAACGCTTTAGGGGGAGCGTGCGTGTGAGGGCGCGCGTTAGTGTTAGCGTACGGGTTAGGATTAGGGGACGGGTGAGGGTCAGGCTTTGGGGAAGGGTTAGGGTTAGGGTTCGGGCTAGGGTTAGGGTTAGGGGACGGGGACGGTTTAGGGTCCAGGTGAGGGTACGGCAGCGCTTTAGGGGGAGCGTGCGTGTGAGGGCGCGGGTTAGTGTTAGCGTACGGGTTAGGATTAGGGGACGGGTGAGGGTCAGGTTTCGGGGAAGGGTTAGGGTTGGGGTTCGGGCTAGGGTTAGGGTTAGGGGACGGGGACGGTTTAGGGTCCAGGTGAGGGTACGGCAACGCTTTAGGGGGAGCATGTGTGTGAGGGCGCGGATTAGTGTTAGCATACGGGTTAGGATTAGGGGATGGGTGAGGGTCAGGCTTCGGGGAAGGGTTAGGGTTAGGGTTCGGGCTAAGTTTAGGGTTAGGGGACGGGGACGGTTTAGGGTCCAGGTGAGGGTACGGCAACGCTTTAGGGGGAGCGTGCGTCTGAGGGCGCGGGTTAGTGTTAGCGTACGGGTTAGGATTAGGGGACGGGTGAGGGTCAGTCTTCGGAGAAGGGTTAGGGTTAGGGTTCGGGCTAGGGTTAGGGTTAGGGGACGGGGACGGTTTAGAGTCCAGGTGAGGGTACGGCAACGCTTTAGGGGGAGCGTGCGTGTGAGGGCGCGGGTTAGTGTTAGCGTACGGGTTAGGATTAGGGGACGGGTGAGGGTCAGGCTTCGGGGAAGGGTTAGGTTTAGGGTTCGCGCTAGGGTTAGGGTTAGGGGACGGGGACGGTTTAGGGTCCAGGTCAGGGTACGGCAACGTTCTAGGGGGAGCGTGCGTGTGAGGGCGCGGGTTAGTGTTAGCGTACGGGTTAGGATTAGGGGACGGGTGAGGGTCAGGCTTCGGGGAAGGGTTAGGGTTCGGGCTAGGGTTAGGGTTAGGGGACGGGGACGGTTTAGGGTCCAGGTGAGGGTACGGCAACGCTTTAGGGGGAGCGTGCATGTGAGGGCGCGGGTTAGTGTTAGCGTACGGGTTAGGATTAGGGGACGGGTGAGGGTCAGGCTTCGGGGAAGGGTTAGGGTTAGGGTTCGGGCTAGGGTTAGGCTTAGGGGACGGGGACGGTTAAGGGTCCAGGTGAGGGTACGGCAATGCTTTAGGGGTAGCGTGCGTGTGAGGGCGCGGGTTAGTGTAAGCGTACGGGTTAGGATTAGGGGACGGATGAGGGTCAGGCTTCGGGGAAGGTTTAGGGTTAGGGTTCGGGCTAGGGTTAGGATTAGGGGACGGGGACGGTTTCGGGTCCAGGTGAGGGTACGGCAACGCTTTAGGGGGAGCGTGCGTGTGAGGGCGCGGGTTAGTGTTAGCGTACGGGTTAGGATTAGGGGACGGGTGAGCGTCAGGCTTCGGGGAAGGGTTAGGGTTAGGGTTCGGGCTAGGGTTAGGGTTAGGGGACGGGGACGGTTTAGGGTCCAGGTGAGGGTACGGCAACGCTTTAGGGGGAGCGTGCGTGTGAGGGCGCGGGTTAGTGTTAGCGTACGGCTTAGGATTAGGGGACGGGTGAGGGTCAGGCTTCGGGGAAGGGTTAGGGTTAGGGTTCGGGCTAGGGTTAGGGTTAGGGGACGGGGACGGTTTAGGGTCCAGGTGAGGGTACGGCAACGCTTTAGGGGGAGCGTGCGTGTGAGGTCGCGGGTTAGTGTTAGCGTACGGCTTAGGATTAGGGGACGGGTGAGGGTCAGGCTTCGGGGAAGGGTTAGGGTTAGGGTTCGGGCTAGGGTTAGGGTTAAGGGACGGGGACGGTTTAGGATCCAGGTGAGGGTACGGCAACGCTTTAGGGGGAGCGTGCGTGTGAGGGCGCGGGTTAGTGTTAGCGTACGGGTTAGGATTAGGGGACAGGTGAGGGTCAGGCTTCGGGGAAGGGTTAGGGTTAGGGTTCGGGCTAGGGTTAGGGTTAGGGGACGGGGACGGTTTAGGGTCCAGGTGAGGGTACGGCAATGCTTTAGGGGGAGCGTGCGTGTGAGGGCCCGGGTTAGTGTTAGCGTACGGGTTACGATTCGGTGACGGTGAGGGTCAGGCTTCGGGGAAGGGTTAGGGTTAGGGTTCGGGCTAGGGTTAGGGTTAGCGGACGGGGACGGTTTAGGGTCCAGGTGAGGGTACGGCAACGCTTTAGGGGGAGCGTGCGTGTGAGGGCGCGGGTTAGTGTTAGCGTATGGCTTAGGATTAGGGTACGGGTGAGGGTCAGGCTTCGGGAAAGGGTTAGGGTTAGGGTTCGGGCTAGGGTTAGGGTTAGGTGACGGGTACGGTTTAGGGTCCAGGTGAGGGTACGGCAACGCTTTAGGGGGAGCGAGCATGTGAGGGCGCGGGGTAGTGTTAGCGTACTGGTTAGGATTAGGGGACGGTTGAGGGTCAGGCTTCGGGGAAGGGTTAGGGTTAGGGTTCGGGCTAGGGTTAGGGTTAGGTGATGGGGACGGTATAGGGTGCAGGTAAGAGTACAGCAACGCTTTAGGGGGAGCGTGCGTGTGAGGGCGCGGGTTAGTGTTAGCGTACGGGTTAGGATTAGGGGACGGGTGAGGGTCAGGCTTCGGGGAATGGTTAGGCTTAGGGTTCGGGCTAGGGTTAGGGTTAGGGGATGGGGACGATTTAGGGTCCAGGTGAGGGTACGGGAACGCTTTAAGGGGAGCGTGCATGTGAGGGCGCGGGTTAGTGTTAGCGTACGGGTTAGGATTAGGGGACGGGTGAGGGTCAGGCTTCGGGGAAGAGTTAGGGTTAGGGTTCGGGCTAGGGTTAGGGTTAGGGGACGGGGACGGTTTAGGGTCCAGGTGAGGGTACGGCAACGCTTTAGAGGGAGAATGCGTGTGAGGGCGCGGGTTAGTGTTAGCGTACGGGTTAGGATTAGGGGACGGGTGAGGGTCAGGCTTCGGGGAAGGGTTAGGGTTAGGGTTCGGGCTAGGGTTAGGGTTACGGGACAGGGACAGTTTAGGGTCCAGGTGAGCGTACGGCAACGCTTTAGGGGTGCGTGCGTGTGAGGGCGCGGGTTAGTGTTCGCGTACGGGTTAGGATTAGGGGACGGGTGAGGTTCAGGCTTCGGGGAAGGGTTAGGGTTAGGGTTCGGGCTAGGGTTAGGGTTAGGGGACGGGGACGGTTTAGGGTCCAGGTGAGGGTACGGCAACGCTTTAGGGGGAGCGTGCGTGTGAGGGCGCGGGTTAGTGTTAGCGTACGGGTTAGGATTAGCGGACGGGTGAGGGTCAGGCTTCGGGGAAGGGTTAGGGTTAGGGTTCGGGCTAGGGTTAGGGTTAGGGGCCGGGGACGGTTTAGGGTCCAGGTGAGGGTACGGCAACGCTTTAGGGGGAGCGTGCGTGTGAGGGCGCGGGTTAGTGTTAGCGTACGGGTTAGGATTAGGGGACGGGTGAGGTTCAGGCTTCGGGGAAGGGTTAATGTTAGGGTTCGGGCTAGGGTTAGGGTTAGGGGACGGGGACGGTTTAGGGTCCAGGTGAGGGTACGGCAACGCTTTAGGGGGAGCGTGCGTGTGAGGGCGCGGGTTAGTGTTAGCGTACGGCTTAGGATTAGGGGACGGGTGAGGGTCAGGCTTCGGGGAAGGGTTAGGGTTAGGGTTCGGGCTAGGGTTAGGGTTAGGGGACGGGGACGGTTTAGGGTCCAGGTGAGGGTACGGCAACGCTTTAGGGGGAGCGTGCGTGTGAGGGCGCGGGTTAGTGTTAGCGTACGGGTTAGGATTAGGGGACGGGTGAGGGTCAGGCTTCGGGGAAGGGTTAGGGTTAGGGTTCGGGCTAGGGTTAGGGTTAGGGGACGGGGACGGTTTAGGGTCCAGGTGAGGGTACGGCAACGCTTTAGGGGGAGCGTGCATGTGAGGGCGCGGGTTAGTGTTAGCGTACGGGTTAGGATTAGGGGACGGGTGAGGGTCAGGCTTCGGGGAAGGGTTAGGGTTAGGGTTCGGGCTAGGGTTAGGCTTAGGGGACGGGGACGGTTTAGGGTCCAGGTGAGGGTACGGCAACGCTTTAGGGGGAGCGTGCGTGTGAGGGCGCGGGTTAGTGTTAGCGTACGGGTTAGGATTAGGGGACGGGTGAGGGTCAGGCTTCGGGGAAGGGTTAGGCTTAGGGTTCGGGCTAGGGTTAGGGTTAGGGGACGGGGACGATTTAGGGTCCAGGTGAGGGTACGGCAACGCTTTAGGGGGAGCGTGCGTGTGAGGGCGCGGGTTAGTGTTAGCGTCCGGGTTAGGATTAGGGGACGGGTGAGGGTCAGGCTTCGGGGAAGAGTTAGGGTTAGGGTTCGGCCTAGGGTTAGGGTTAGGGGACGGGGACGGTTTAGGGTCCAGGTGAGGGTACGGCAACGCTTTAGGGGGAGCGTGCGTGTGAGGGCGCGGGTTAGTGTTAGCGTACGGGTTAGGATTAGGGGACGGGTGAGGGTCAGGCTTCGGGGAAGGATTAGGGTTAGGGGACGGGGACGGTTTAGGGTCCAGGTGAGGGTACGGCAACGCTTTAGGGGGAGCGTGCGTGTGAGAGCGCGGGTTAGTGTTAGCGTACGGCTTAGGATTAAGGGACGGGTGAGGGTCAGGCTTCGGGGAAGGGTTAGGGTTAGGGTTCGGGCTAGGGTTAGGGTTAGGGGACGGGGACGGTTTAGGGTCCAGGTGAGGGTACGGCAACGCTTTAGGGGGAGCGTGCGTGTGAGGGCACGGGTTAGTGTTAGCGTACGGGTTAGGATTAGGTGACGGGTGAGGGTCAGGCTTCGGGGAAGGGTTAGGGTTAGGGTTCGGGCTAGGGTTAGGGTTAGGGGACGGGGACGGTTTAGGGTCCAGGTGAGGGTACGGCAACGCTTTAGGGGGAGCGTGCGTGTGAGGGCGCGGGTTAGTATTAACGTACGGGTTAGGATTAGGGGACGGTTGAGGGTCAGGCTTCGGGGAAGGGTTAGGTTTAGGGTTCGGGCTAGGGTTAGGGTTAGGGGACGGGGACGGTTTAGGGTCCAGGTGAGGGTACGGCAACGCTTTAGGGGGAGCGTGCGTGTGAGGGCGTGGGTTAGTGTTAGCGTACGGGTTAGGATTAGGGGACAGTTGAGGGTCAGGCTTCGGGGAAGGGTTAGGGTTAGGGTTCGGGCTAGGGTTAGGGTTAGGGGACGGGGACGGTTTAGGGTCCAGGTGAGGGTACGGCAACGCTTTAGGGGGAGCGTGCGTGTAGGGCGCCGCTTAGTGTTAGCGTACGGGTTAGGATTAGGGGACGGGTGAGGGTCAGGCTTCGGGGAAGGGTTAGGCTTAGGGTTCGGGCTAGGGTTAGGGTTAGGGGACGGGGACGATTTAGGGTCCAGGTGAGGGTACGGCAACGCTTTAGGGGGAGCGTGCGTGTGAGGGCGCGGGTTAGTGTTAGCGTACGGGTTAGGATTAGGGGACGGGTGAGGGTCAGGCTTCGGGGAAGAGTTAGGGTTAGGGTTCGGGCTAGGGTTAGGGTTAGGGGACGGGGACGGTTTAGGGTCCAGGTGAGGGTACGGCAACGCTTTAGGGGGAGCGTGCGTGTGAGGGCGCTGGTTAGTGTTAGCGTACGGGTTAGGATTAGGGGACGGGTGAGGGTCAGGCTTCGGGGAAGGATTAGGGTTAGGGGACGGGGACGGTTTAGGGTCCAGGTGAGGGTACGGCAACGCTTTAGGGGGAGCGTGCGTGTGAGAGCGCGGGTTAGTGTTAGCGTAAGGGTTAGGATTAAGGGACGGGTGAGGGTCAGGCTTCGGGGAAGGGTTAGGGTTAGGGTTCGGGCTAGGGTTAGGGTTAGGGAACGGGGACGGTTTCGGGTCCAGGTGAGGGTACGGTAACGCTTTAGGGGGAGCGTGCGTGTGAGGGCGCGGGTTAGTGTTAGCGTACGGGTTAGGATTAGGGGACGGGTGAGGGTCAGGCTTCGGGGAAGGGTTAGGGTTAGGGTTCGGGCTAGGGTTAGGGTTAGGGGACATGGGATGGTTTAGGGTCCAGGTGAGGGTACGGCAACGCTTTAGGGGGAGCGTGCGTGTGAGGGCGCGGGTTAGTGTTAGCGTACGTGTTAGGATTGGGGACGGGTGAGGGTCAGGCTTCGGGGAAGGGTTAGGGTTAGGGTTCGGGCTAGGGTTAGTGTTAGGGGACGGGGACGGTTTAGAGTCCAGGTGAGGGTACGGCAAAGCTTCAGGGGGATCGTGCGTGTGAGGGCGCGGGTTAGTGTTAGCGTACGGCTTAGGATTAGGGGACGGGTGAGGGTCAGGCTTCGGGGAAGGGTTAGGGTTAGGGTTCGGGCTAGGGTTAGGGTTAGGGGACGGGGACGGTTTAGGGTCCAGGTGAGGGTACGGCAACGCTTTAGGGGGAGCGTGCGTGTGAGGGCGCGGGTTAGTGTTAGAGTACGGCTTAGGATTAGGGGACGGGTGAGGGTCAGGCTTCGGGGAAGGGTTAGGGTTAGGGTTCGGGCTAGGGTTAGGGTTAGGGGACGGGGACGGTTTAGGGTCCAGGTGAGGGTACGGCAACGCTTTAGGGGGAGCGTGCGTGTGAGGGCGCGGGTTAGTGTTAGCGTACGGGTTAGGATTAGGGGACGGGTGAGGGTCTAGCTTCGGGGAAGGGTTAGGGTTAGGGTTCGGGCTAGGGTTAGGGTTAGGGGACGGGGACGGTTTAGGGTCCAGGTGAGGGTACGGCAACGCTTTAGGGGGAGCGTGCGTGTGAGGGCGCGGGTTAGTGTTAGCGTACGGGTTAGGATTAGGGGACGGGTGAGTGTCAGGCTTCGGGGAAGGGTTAGGGTTAGGGTTCGGGCTAGGGTTAGGCTTAGGGGACGGGGACGGTTTAGGGTCCAGGTGAGGGTACGGCAACGCTTTAGGGGGAGCGTGCGTGTGAGGGCGCGGGTTAGTGTTAGCGTACGGGTTAGGATTAGGGGACGGGTGAGGGTCAGGCTTCGGGGAATGGTTAGGCTTAGGGTTCGGGCTAGGGTTAGGGTTAGGGGACGGGGACGATTTAGGGTCCAGGTGAGGGTACGGGAACGCTTTAGGGGGAGCGTGCGTGTGAGGGCGCGGGTTAGTGTTAGCGTACGGGTTAGGATTAGGGGACGGGTGAGGGTCAGGCTTCGGGGAAGAGTTAGGGTTAGGGTTCGGGCTAGGGTTAGGGTTAGGGGACGGGGACGGTTTAGGGTCCAGGTGAGGGTACGGCAACGCTTTAGGGGGAGCGTGCGTGTGAGGGCGCTGGTTAGTGTTAGCGTACGGGTTAGGATTGGGGACGGGTGAGGGTCAGGCTTCGGAGAAGGGTTAGGGTTAGGGTTCGGGCTAGGGTTAGGGTTAGGGGACGGGGACGGTTTAGGGTCCAGGTGAGGGTACGGCAACGCTTTAGGGGGAGAATGCGTGTGAGGGCGCGGGTTAGTGTTAGCGTACGGGTTAGGATTAGGGGACGGGTGAGGGTCAGGCTTCGGGGAAGGGTTAGGGTTAGGGTTCGGGCTAGGGTTAGGGTTACGGGACAGGGACGGTTTAGGGTCCAGGTGAGGGTACGGCAACGCTTTAGGGGTGCGTGCGTGTGAGGGCGCGGGTTAGTGTTCGCGTACGGGTTAGGATTAGGGGACGGGTGAGGTTCAGGCTTCGGGGAAGGGTTAGGGTTAGGGTTCGGGCTAGGGTTAGGGTTAGGGGACGTGGACGGTTTAGGGTCCAGGTGAGGGTACGGCAACGCTTTAGGGGGAGCGTGCGTGTGAGGGCGCGGGTTAGTGTTAGCGTACGTGTTAGGATTAGGGGACGGGTGAGGGTCAGGCTTCGGGGAAGGGTTAGGGTTAGGGTTCGGGCTAGGGTTAGGGTTAGGGGCCGGGGACGGTTTAGGGTCCAGGTGAGGGTACGGCAACGCTTTAGGGGGAGCGTGCGTGTGAGGGCGCGGGTTAGTGTTAGCGTACGGGTTAGGATTAGGGGACGGGTGAGGTTCAGGCTTCGGGGAAGGGTTAGGGTTAGGGTTCGGGCTAGGGTTAGGGTTAGGGGACGGGGACGGTTTAGGGTCCAGGTGAGGGTACGGCAACGCTTTAGGGGGAGCGTGCGTGTGAGGGCGCGGGTTAGTGTTAGCGTACGGCTTAGGATTAGGGGACGGGTGAGGGTCAGGCTTCGGGGAAGGGTTAGGGTTAGGGTTCGGGCTAGGGTTAGGGTTAGGGGACGGGGACGGTTTAGGGTCCAGGTGAGGGTACGGCAACGCTTTAGGGGGAGCGTGCGTGTGAGGGCGCGGGTTAGTGTTAGCGTACGGGTTAGGATTAGGGGACGGGTGAGGGTCAGGCTTCGGGGAAGGGTTAGGGTTAGGGTTCGGGCTAGGGTTAGGCTTAGGGGACGGGGACGGTTTAGGGTCCAGGTGAGGGTACGGCAACGCTTTAGGGGGAGCGTGCGTGTGAGGGCGCGGGTTAGTGTTAGCGTACGGGTTAGGATTAGGGGACGGGTGAGGGTCAGACTTCGGGGAAGGGTTAGGCTTAGGGTTCGGGCTAGGGTTAGGGTTAGGGGACGGGGACGATTTAGGGTCCAGGTGAGGGTACGGCAACGCTTTAGGGGGAGCGTGCGTGTGAGGGCGCGGGTTAGTGTTAGCGTACGGGTTAGGATTAGGGGACGGGTGAGGGTCAGGCTTCGGGGAAGAGTTAGGGTTAGGGTTCGGGCTAGGGTTAGGGTTAGGGGACGGGGACGGTTTAGGGTCCAGGTGAGGGTACGGCAACGCTTTAGGGGGAGCGTGCGTGTGAGGGCGCTGGTTAGTGTTAGCGTACGGGTTAGGATTAGGGGACGGGTGAGGGTCAGGCTTCGGGGAAGGATTAGGGTTAGGGTTCGGGCTAGGGTTAGGGTTAGGGGACGGGGACGGTTTAGGGTCCAGGTGAGGGTACGGCAACGCTTTAGGGGGAGCGTGCGTGTGAGAGCGCGGGTTAGTGTTAGCGTACGGGTTAGGATTAAGGGACGGGTGAGGGTCAGGCTTCGGGGAAGGGTTAGGGTTAGGGTTCGGCCTAGGGTTAGGGTTAGGGGACGGGGACGGTTTAGGGTCCAGGTGAGGGTACGGCAACGCTTTAGGGGGAGCGTGCGTGTGAGGGCACGGGTTAGTGTTAGCGTACGGGTTAGGATTAGGTGACGGGTGAGGGTCAGGCTTCGGGGAAGGGTTAGGGTTAGGGTTCGGGCTAGGGTTAGGGTTAGGGGACGGGGACGGTTTAGGGTCCAGGTGAGGGTACGGCAACGCTTTAGGGGGAGCGTGTGTGTGAGGGCGCGGGTTAGTATTAACGTAAGGGTTAGGATTAGGGGACGGTTGAGGGTCAGGATTCGGGGAAGGGTTAGGTTTAGGTTCGGGCTAGGGTTAGGGTTAGGGGACGGGGACGGTTTAGGGTCCAGGTGAGGGTACGGCAACGCTTTAGGGGGAGCGTGTGTGTGAGGGCGCGGGTTAGTGTTAGCGTATGGCTTAGGATTAGGGGATGGGTGAGGGTCATGCTTCGGGGAAGGGTTAGGGTTAGGGTTCGGGCTAGGGTTAGGGTTAGGTGACGGGTACGGTTTAGGGTCCAGGTGAGGGTACGGCAACGCTTTAGGGGGAGCGAGTATGTGAGGGCGCGGGGTAGTGTTAGCGTACTGGTTAGGATTAGGGGACGGTTGAGGGTCAGGCTTCGGGGAAGGGTTAGGGTTAGGGTTCGGGCTAGGGTTAGGGTTAGGTGATGGGGACGGTTTAGGGTGCAGGTAAGAGTACAGCAACGCTTTAGGGGGAGCATGCGTGTGAGGGCGCGGGTTAGTGTTAGCGTACGGGTTAGGATTAGGGGACGGGTGA
This sequence comes from Stenella coeruleoalba, assembly GCF_951394435.1. Lineage (NCBI taxonomy): Eukaryota > Metazoa > Chordata > Mammalia > Artiodactyla > Delphinidae > Stenella > Stenella coeruleoalba. The sequence goes on from NW_027646390.1 coordinate 388,941, forward strand.
GGGTCAGGCTTCGGGGAATGGTTAGGCTTAGGGTTCGGGCTAGGGTTAGGGTTAGGGGACGGGGACGATTTAGGGTCCAGGTGAGGGTACGGGAACGCTTTAAGGGGAGCGTGCATGTGAGGGCGCGGGTTAGTGTTAGCGTACGGGTTAGGATTAGGGGACGTGTGAGGGTCAGGCTTCGGGGAAGAGTTAGGGTTAGGGTTCGGGCTAGGGTTAGGGTTAGGGGACGGGGACGGTTTAGGGTCCAGGTGAGGGTACGGCAACGCTTTAGAGGGAGAATGCGTGTGAGGGCGCGGGTTAGTGTTAGCGTACGGGTTAGGATTAGGGGACGGGTGAGGGTCAGGCTTCGGGGAAGGGTTAGGGTTAGGGTTCGGGCTAGGGTTAGGGTTACGGGACAGGGACAGTTTAGGGTCCAGGTGAGCGTACGGCAACGCTTTAGGGGTGCGTGCGTGTGAGGGCGCGGGTTAGTGTTCGCGTACGGGTTAGGATTAGGGGACGGGTGAGGGTCAGGCTTCGGGGAAGGGTTAGGGTTAGGGTTCGGGCTAGGGTTAGGGTTAGGGGACGGGGACGGTTTAGGGTCCAGGTGAGGGTACGGCAACGCTTTAGGGGGAGCGTGCGTGTGAGGGCGCGGGTTAGTGTTAGCGTACGGGTTAGGATTAGCGGACGGGTGAGGGTCAGGCTTCGGGGAAGGGTTAGGGTTAGGGTTCGGGCTAGGGTTAGGGTTAGGGGCCGGGGACGGTTTAGGGTCCAGGTGAGGGTACGGCAACGCTTTAGGGGGAGCGTGCGTGTGAGGGCGCGGGTTAGTGTTAGCGTACGGGTTAGGATTAGGGGACGGGTGAGGTTCAGGCTTCGGGGAAGGGTTAATGTTAGGGTTCGGGCTAGGGTTAGGGTTAGGGGACGGGGACGGTTTAGGGTCCAGGTGAGGGTACGGCAACGCTTTAGGGGGAGCGTGCGTGTGAGGGCGCGGGTTAGTGTTAGCGTACGGCTTAGGATTAGGGGACGGGTGAGGGTCAGGCTTCGGGGAAGGGTTAGGGTTAGGGTTCGGGCTAGGGTTAGGGTTAGGGGACGGGGACGGTTTAGGGTCCAGGTGAGGGTACGGCAACGCTTTAGGGGGAGCGTGCGTGTGAGGGCGCGGGTTAGTGTTAGCGTACGGGTTAGGATTAGGGGACGGGTGAGGGTCAGGCTTCGGGGAAGGGTTAGGGTTAGGGTTCGGGCTAGGGTTAGGGTTAGGGGACGGGGACGGTTTAGGGTCCAGGTGAGGGTACGGCAACGCTTTAGGGGGAGCGTGCGTGTGAGGGCGCGGGTTAGTGTTAGCGTACGGGTTAGGATTAGGTGACGGGTGAGGGTCAGGCTTCGGGGAAGGGTTAGGGTTAGGGTTCGGGCTAGGGTTAGGCTTAGGGGACGGGGACGGTTTAGGGTCCAGGTGAGGGTACGGCAACGCTTTAGGGGGTGCGTGCGTGTGAGGGCGCGGGTTAGTGTTAGCGTACGGGTTAGGATTAGGGGACGGGTGAGGGTCAGGCTTCGGGGAAGGGTTAGGCTTAGGGTTCAGGCTAGGGTTAGGGTTAGGGGACGGGGACGATTTAGGGTCCAGGTGAGGGTACGGCAACGCTTTAGGGGGAGCGTGCGTGTGAGGGCGCGGGTTAGTGTTAGCGTCCGGGTTAGGATTAGGGGACGGGTGAGGGTCAGGCTTCGGGGAAGAGTTAGGGTTAGGGTTCGGGCTAGGGTTAGGGTTAGGGGACGGGGACGGTTTAGGGTCCAGGTGAGGGTACGGCAACGCTTTAGGGGGAGCGTGCGTGTGAGGGCGCTGGTTAGTGTTAGCGTACGGGTTAGGATTAGGGGACGGGTGAGGGTCAGGCTTCGGGGAAGGATTAGGGTTAGGGGACGGGGACGGTTTAGGGTCCAGGTGAGGGTACGGCAACGCTTTAGGGGGAGCGTGCGTGTGAGAGCGCGGGTTAGTGTTAGCGTACGGCTTAGGATTAAGGGACGGGTGAGGGTCAGGCTTCGGGGAAGGGTTAGGGTTAGGGTTCGGGCTAGGGTTAGGGTTAGGGGACGGGGACGGTTTAGGGTCCAGGTGAGGGTACGGCAACGCTTTAGGGGGAGCGTGCGTGTGAGGGCGCGGGTTAGTGTTAGCGTACGGGTTAGGATTAGGGGACGGGTGAGGGTCAGGCTTCGGGGAAGGGTTAGGGTTAGGGTTCGGGCTAGGGTTAGGCTTAGGGGACGGGGACGGTTTAGGGTCCAGGTGAGGGTACGGCAACGCTTTAGGGGGAGCGTGCGTGTGAGGGCGCGGGTTAGTGTTAGCGTACGGGTTAGGATTAGGGGACGGGTGAGGGTCAGGCTTCGGGGAAGGGTTAGGCTTAGGGTTCGGGCTAGGGTTAGGGTTAGGGGACGGGGACGATTTAGGGTCCAGGTGAGGGTACGGCAACGCTTTAGGGGGAGCGTGCGTGTGAGGGCGCGGGTTAGTGTTAGCGTACGGGTTAGGATTAGGGGACGGGTGAGGGTCAGGCTTCGGGGAAGAGTTAGGGTTAGGGTTCGGGCTAGGGTTAGGGTTAGGGGACGGGGACGGTTTAGGGTCCAGGTGAGGGTACGGCAACGCTTTAGGGGGAGCGTGCGTGTGAGGGCGCTGGTTAGTGTTAGCGTACGGGTTAGGATTAGGGGACGGGTGAGGGTCAGGCTTCGGGGAAGGATTAGGGTTAGGGTTCGGGCTAGGGTTAGGGTTAGGGGACGGGGACGGTTTAGGGTCCAGGTGAGGGTACGGCAACGCTTTAGGGGGAGCGTGCGTGTGAGAGCGCGGGTTAGTGTTAGCGTACGGGTTAGGATTAAGGGACGGGTGAGGGTCAGGCTTCGGGGAAGGGTTAGGGTTAGGGTTCGGCCTAGGGTTAGGGTTAGGGGACGGGGACGGTTTAGGGTCCAGGTGAGGGTACGGCAACGCTTTAGGGGGAGCGTGCGTGTGAGGGCATGGGTTAGTGTTAGCGTACGGGTTAGGATTAGGTGACGGGTGAGGGTCAGGCTTCGGGGAAGGGTTAGGGTTAGGGTTCGGGCTAGGGTTAGGGTTAGGGGACGGGGACGGTTTAGGGTCCAGGTGAGGGTACGGCAACGCTTTAGGGGGAGCGTGCGTGTGAGGGCGCGGGTTAGTATTAACGTAAGGGTTAGGATTAGGGGACGGTTGAGGGTCAGGATTCGGGGAAGGGTTAGGTTTAGGTTCGGGCTAGGGTTAGGGTTAGGGGACGGGGACGGTTTAGGGTCCAGGTGAGGGTACGGCAACGCTTTAGGGGGAGCGTGTGTGTGAGGGCGCGGGTTAGTGTTAGCGTATGGCTTAGGATTAGGGGATGGGTGAGGGTCATGCTTCGGGGAAGGGTTAGGGTTAGGGTTCGGGCTAGGGTTAGGGTTAGGTGACGGGTACGGTTTAGGGTCCAGGTGAGGGTACGGCAACGCTTTAGGGGGAGCGAGCATGTGAGGGCGCGGGGTAGTGTTAGCGTACTGGTTAGGATTAGGGGACGGTTGAGGGTCAGGCTTCGGGGAAGGGTTAGGGTTAGGGTTCGGGCTAGGGTTAGGGTTAGGTGATGGGGACGGTTTAGGGTGCAGGTAAGAGTACAGCAACGCTTTAGGGGGAGCGTGCGTGTGAGGGCGCGGGTTAGTGTTAGCGTACGGGTTAGGATTAGGGGACGGGTGAGGGTCAGGCTTCGGGGAATGGTTAGGCTTAGGGTTCGGGCTAGGGTTAGGGTTAGGGGACGGGGACGATTTAGGGTCCAGGTGAGGGTACGGGAACGCTTTAAGGGGAGCGTGCATGTGAGGGCGCGGGTTAGTGTTAGCGTACGGGTTAGGATTAGGGGACGGGTGAGGGTCAGGCTTCGGGGAAGAGTTAGGGTTAGGGTTCGGGCTAGGGTTAGGGTTAGGGGACGGGGACGGTTTAGGGTCCAGGTGAGGGTACGGCAACGCTTTAGAGGGAGAATGCGTGTGAGGGCGCGGGTTAGTGTTAGCGTACGGGTTAGGATTAGGGGACGGGTGAGGGTCAGGCTTCGGGGAAGGGTTAGGGTTAGGGTTCGGGCTAGGGTTAGGGTTACGGGACAAGGACAGTTTAGGGTCCAGGTGAGCGTACGGCAACGCTTTAGGGGTGCGTGCGTGTGAGGGCGCGGGTTAGTGTTCGCGTACGGGTTAGGATTAGGGGACGGGTGAGGTTCAGGCTTCGGGGAAGGGTTAGGGTTAGGGTTCGGGCTAGGGTTAGGGTTAGGGGACGGGGACGGTTTAGGGTCCAGGTGAGGGTACGGCAACGCTTTAGGGGGAGCGTGCGTGTGAGGGCGCGGGTTAGTGTTAGCGTACGGGTTAGGATTAGCGGACGGGTGAGGGTCAGGCTTCGGGGAAGGGTTAGGGTTAGGGTTCGGGCTAGGGTTAGGGTTAGGGGCCGGGGACGGTTTAGGGTCCAGGTGAGGGTACGGCAACGCTTTAGGGGGAGCGTGCGTGTGAGGGCGCGGGTTAGTGTTAGCGTACGGGTTAGGATTAGGGGACGGGTGAGGTTCAGGCTTCGGGGAAGGGTTAATGTTAGGGTTCGGGCTAGGGTTAGGGTTAGGGGACGGGGACGGTTTAGGGTCCAGGTGAGGGTACGGCAACGCTTTAGGGGGAGCGTGCGTGTGAGGGCGCGGGTTAGTGTTAGCGTACGGCTTAGGATTAGGGGACGGGTGAGGGTCAGGCTTCGGGGAAGGGTTAGGGTTAGGGTTCGGGCTAGGGTTAGGGTTAGGGGACGGGGACGGTTTAGGGTCCAGGTGAGGGTACGGCAACGCTTTAGGGGGAGCGTGCGTGTGAGGGCGCGGGTTAGTGTTAGCGTACGGGTTAGGATTAGGGGACGGGTGAGGGTCAGGCTTCGGGGAAGGGTTAGGGTTAGGGTTCGGGCTAGGGTTAGGGTTAGGGGACGGGGACGGTTTAGGGTCCAGGTGAGGGTACGGCAACGCTTTAGGGGGAGCGTGCGTGTGAGGGCGCGGGTTAGTGTTAGCGTACGGGTTAGGATTAGGGGACGGGTGAGGGTCAGGCTTCGGGGAAGGGTTAGGGTTAGGGTTCGGGCTAGGGTTAGGCTTAGGGGACGGGGACGGTTTAGGGTCCAGGTGAGGGTACGGCAACGCTTTAGGGGGAGCGTGCGTGTGAGGGCGCGGGTTAGTGTTAGCGTACGGGTTAGGATTAGGGGACGGGTGAGGGTCAGGCTTCGGGGAAGGGTTAGGCTTAGGGTTCGGGCTAGGGTTAGGGTTAGGGGACGGGGACGATTTAGGGTCCAGGTGAGGGTACGGCAACGCTTTAGGGGGAGCGTGCGTGTGAGGGCGCGGGTTAGTGTTAGCCTCCGGGTTAGGATTAGGGGACGGGTGAGGGTCAGGCTTCGGGGAAGAGTTAGGGTTAGGGTTCGGGCTAGGGTTAGGGTTAGGGGACAGGGACGGTTTAGGGTCCAGGTGAGGGTACGGCAACGCTTTAGGGGGAGCGTGCGTGTGAGGGCGCTGGTTAGTGTTAGCGTACGGGTTAGGATTAGGGGACGGGTGAGGGTCAGGCTTCGGGGAAGGATTAGGGTTAGGGGACGGGGACGGTTTAGGGTCCAGGTGAGGGTACGGCAACGCTTTAGGGGGAGCGTGCGTGTGAGGGCGTGGGTTAGTGTTAGCGTACGGGTTAGGATTAGGGGACGGTTGAGGGTCAGGCTTCGGGGAAGGGTTAGGGTTAGGGTTCGGGCTAGGGTTAGGGTTAGGTGACGGGGACGGTTTAGGGTCCAGGTGAGGGTATGGCAACGCTTTAGGGGGAGCGTGCATGTGAGGGCGCGGGGTAGTGTTAGCGTACTGGTTAGGATTAGGGGACGGGTGAGGGTCAGGCTTCGGGGAAGGGTTAGGGTTAGGGTTCGGGCTAGGGTTAGGGTTAGGGGACGGGGACGGTTTAGGGTCCAGGTGAGGGTACGGCAACGCTTTAGGGGGAGCGTGTGTGTGAGGGCGCGGGTTAGTGTTAGCGTATGGCTTAGGATTAGGGGATGGGTGAGGGTCATGATTCGGGGAAGGGTTAGGGTTAGGGTTCGGGCTAGGGTTAGGGTTAGGTGACGGGTACGGTTTAGGGTCCAGGTGAGGGTACGGCAACGCTTTAGGGGGAGCGAGCATGTGAGGGCGCGGGGTAGTGTTAGCGTACTGGTTAGGATTAGGGGACGGTTGAGGGTCAGGCTTCGGGGAAGGGTTAGGGTTAGGGTTCGGGCTAGGGTTAGGGTTAGGTGATGGGGACGGTTTAGGGTGCAGGTAAGAGTACAGCAACGCTTTAGGGGGAGCGTGCGTGTGAGGGAGAGGGTTAGTGTTAGCGTACGTGTTAGGATTAGGGGACGGGTGAGGGTCAGGCTTCGGGGAAGGGTTAGGGTTAGGGTTCTGGCTAGGGTTAGGGTTAAGTGACGGGGACGGTTTAGGGTCCAGGTGAGGGTACGGCAACGCTTTAGGGGGAGCGTGCGTGTGAGGGCGCGGGTTAGTGTTAGCGTACGGGTTAGGATTAGGGGACGGGTGAGGGTCAGGCTTCGGGGAAGGGTTAGGGTTAGGGTTCGGGCTAGGGTTATGGTTAGGGGACGCGGATGGTTTAGGGTCCAGGTGAGGGTACGGCAACGCTTTAGGGGGAGCGTGCGTGTGAGGGCGCGGGTTAGTGTTAGCGTACGTGTTAGGATTGGGGACGGGTGAGGGTCAGGCTTCTGGGAAGGGTTAGGGTTAGGGTTCGGGCTAGGGTTAGGGTTAGGGGACGGGGACGGTTTAGAGTCCAGGTGAGGGTACGGCAAAGCTTCAGGGGGAGCGTGCGTGTGAGGGCGCGGGTTAGTGTTAGCGTACGGCTTAGGATTAGGGGACGGGTGAGGGTCAGGCTTCGGGGAAGGGTTAGGGTTAGGGTTCGGGCTAGGGTTAGGGTTAGGGGACGGGGACGGTTTAGGGTCCAGGTGAGGGTACGGCAAAGCTTTAGAGGGAGCGTGCGTGTGAGGGCGCGGGTTAGTGTTAGCGTACGGCTTAGGATTAGGGGACGGGTGAGGGTCAGGCTTCGGGGAAGGGTTAGGGTTAGGGTTCGGGCTAGGGTTAGGGTTAGGGGACGGGGACGGTTTAGGGTCCAGGTGAGGGTACGGCAACACTTTAGGGGGAGAATGCGTGTGAGGGCGCGGGTTAGTGTTAGCGTACCGGTTAGGATTAGGGGACGGGTGAGGGTCAGGCTTCGGGGAAGGGTTAGGGTTAGGGTTCGGGCTAGGGTTAGGGTTACGGGACAGGGACGGTTTAGGGTCCAGGCGAGGGTACGGCAACGCTTTAGGGGGAGCGTGCGTGTGAGGGCGCGGGTTAGTGTTAGCGTACGGGTTAGGATTAGGGGACGGGTGAGGGTCAGGCTTCGGGGAAGGGTTAGGGTTAGGGTTCGGGCTAGGGTTAGGCTTAGGGGACGGGGACGGTTTAGGGTCCAGGTGAGGGTACGGCAACGCTTTAGGGGGAGCGTGCGTGTGAGGGCGCGGGTTAGTGTTAGCGTACGGGTTAGGATTAGCGGACGGGTGAGTGTCAGGCTTCGGGGAAGAGTTAGGGTTAGGGTTCGGGCTAGGGTTAGGGTTAGGGGATGGGGACGGTTTAGGGTCCAGGTGAGGGTACGGCAACGCTTTAGGGGGAGCGTGCGTGTGAGGGCGCTGGTTAGTGTTAGCGTACGGGTTAGGATTAGGGGACGGGTGAGGGTCAGGCTTCGGTGAAGGCTTAGGTTTAGGGTTCGGGCTAGGGTTAGGGTTAGGGGACGGGGACGGTTTAGGGTCCAGGTGAGGGTACGGCAACGCTTTAGGGGGAGCATGCGTGTGAGGGCGCGGGTTAGTGTTCGCGTACGGGTTAGGATTAGGGGACTGGTGAGGTTCAGGCTTCGGGGAAGGGTTAGGGTTAGGGTTCGGGCTAGGGTTAGGGTTAGGGGACGGGGACGGTTTAGGGTCCAGTTGAGGGTACAGCAACGCTTTAGGGGGAGCGTGCGTGTGAGGGCGCGGGTTAGTGTTAGCGTACGGGTTAGGATTAGGGGACGGGTGAGGGTCAGGCTTCGGGGAAGGGTTAGGGTTAGGGTTCGGGCTAGGGTTAGGGTTAGGGGACGGGGACGGTTTCGGGTCCAGGTGAGGGTACGGCAACGCTTTAGGGGGAGCGTGCGTGTGAGGGCGCGGGTTAGTGTTAGCGTACGGGTTAGGATTAGGGGACGGTTGAGGGTCAGGCTTCGGGGAAGGGTTAGGGTTAGGGTTCGGGCTAGGGTTAGGGTTAGGGGACGGGGACGGTTTAGGGTCCAGGTGAGGGTACGGCAACGCTTTAGGGGGAGCGTGCGTGATAGGGCGCGGGTTAGTGTTACCGTACGGGTTAGGATTAGGGGACGGGTGAGGGTCAGGCTTCGGGGAAGGGTTAGGGTTAGGGTTCGGGCTAGGGTAAGGGTTAAGGGACGGGGACGGTTTCGGGTCCAGGTGGGGGTACGGCAACGCTTTAGGGGGAGCGTGCGTGTGAGGGCGTGGGTTAGTGTTAGCGTACGGGTTAGGATTAGGGGATGGGTGAGGGTCAGGCTTCGGGGAAGGGTTAGGGTTAGGGTTCGGGCTAGGGTTAGGGTTAGGGGACGGGGACGGTTTAGGGTCCAGGTGAGGGTACGGCAACGCTTTAGGGGGAGCGTGCGTGTGAGGGCGCGGGTTAGTGTTAGCGTACGGGTTAGGATTAGGGGACCGGTGAGGGTCAGGCTTCGGGGAAGGGTTAGGGTTAGGGTTCGGGCTAGGGTTAGGGTTAGGGGACGGGGACGGTTTAGGGTCCAGGTGAGGGTACGGCAACGCTTTAGGGGGAGCGTGCGTGTGAGGGCGCGGGTTAGTGTTAGCGTACGGGTTAGGATTAGGGGACGGGTGAGGGTCAGGCTTCGGGGAAGGGTTAGGGTTAGGGTTCGGGCTAGGGTTAGGGTTAGGGGACGGGGACGGTTTCGGGTCCAGGTGAGGGTACGGCAACGCTTTAGGGGGAGCGTGCGTGTGAGGGCGCGGGTTAGTGTTAGCGTACGGGTTAGGATTAGGGGACGGGTGAGGGTCAGGCTTCGGGGAAGGGTTAGGGTTAGGGTTCGGGCTAGGGTTAGGGTTAGGGGACGGGGACGGTTTAGGGTCCAGGTGAGGGTAAGGCAACGCTTTAGGGGGAGTGTGCGTGTGAGGGCGCGGGTTAGTGTTAGCCTACGGGTTAGGATTAGGGGACGGGTGAGGGTCAGGCTTCGGGGAAGGGTTAGGGTTAGGGTTCGGGCTAGGGTTAGGGTTAGGGGACGGGGACGGTTTTGGGTACAGTTGAGGGTACGGCAACGCTTTAGGGGGAGCGTGCGTGTGAGGGCGCGCGTTAGTGTTAGCGTACGGGTTAGGATTAGGGGACGGGTGAGGGTCAGGCTTCGGGGAAGGGTTAGGGTTAGGGTTCGGGCTAGGGTTAGGGTTAGGGTTAGGGGACGGTTTAGGGTCCAGGTGAGGGTACGGCAACGCTTTAGGGGGAGTGTGCGTGTGAGGGCGCGCATTAGTGTTAGCGTACGGCTTAGGATTAGGGGACGGGTGAGGGTCAGGCTTCGGGGAAGGGTTAGGGTTAGGGTTCGGGCTAGGGTTAGGGTTAGGGGACGGGGACGGTTTAGGGTCCAGGTGAGGGTACGGAAACGCTTTAGGGGGAGCGTGCGTGTGAGGGCGCGGGTTAGTGTTAGCGTACGGGTTAGGATTAGGGGACGTGTGAGGGTCAGGCTTCGGGGAAGAGTTAGGGTTAGGGTTCGGGCTAGGGTTAGGGTTAGGGGACGGGGACGGTTTAGGGTCCAGGTGAGGGTACGGCAACGCTTTAGGGGGAGCGTGCGTGTGAGGGCGCTGGTTAGTGTTAGCGTACGGGTTAGGATTAGGGGACGGGTGAGGGTCAGGCTTCGGGGAAGGATTAGGGTTAGGGTTCGGGCTAGGGTTAGGGTTAGGGGACAGGGACGGTTTAGGGTCCAGGTGAGGGTACGGCAACGCTTTAGGGGGAGCGTGCGTGTGAGGGCGCGGGTTAGTGTTAGCGTACGGGTTAGGATTAAGGGACGGGTGAGGGTCAGGCTTCGGGGAAGGGTTAGGGTTAGGGTTCGGGCTAGGGTTAGGGTTAGGGGCCGGGGACGGTTTAGGGTCCAGGTGAGGGTACGGCAACGCTTTAGGGGGAGCGTGCGTGTGAGGGCGCGGGTTATTGTTAGCGTACGGGTTAGGATTAGGGGACGGGTGAGGGTCAGGCTTCGGGGAAGGGTTAGGGTTAGGGTTCGGGCTAGGGTTAGGGTTAGGGGACGGGGACGGTTTAGGGTCCAGGTGAGGGTACGGCAACGCTTTAGGGGGAGCGTGCGTGTGAGGGCGCGGGTTAGTGTTAGCGTACGGGTTAGGATTAGGGGACGGGTGAGGGTCAGGCTTCGGGGAAGGGTTAGGGTTAGGGTTCGGGCTAGGGTTAGGCTTAGGGGACGGGGACGGTTTAGGGTCCAGGTGAGGGTACGGCAACGCTTTAGGGGGAGCGTGCGTGTGAGGGCGCGGGTTAGTGTTAGCATACGGGTTAGGATTAGGGGACGGGTGAGGGTCAGGCTTCGGGGAAGGGTTAGGGTTAGGGTTCGGGCTAGGGTTAGGGTTAGGGGACGGGGACGGTTTACGGTCCAGGTGAGGGTACGGCAACGCTTTAGGGGGAGCGTGCGTGTGAGGGCACGGGTTAGTGTTAGCGTACGGGTTAGGATTAGGTGACGGGTGAGGGTCAGGCTTCGGGGAAGGGTTAGGGTTAGGGTTCGGGCTAGGGTTAGGGTTAGGGGACGGGGACGGTTTAGGGTCCAGGTGAGGGTACGGCAACGCTTTAGGGGGAGCGTGCATGTGAGGGCGCGGGGTAGTGTTAGCGTACTGGTTAGGATTAGGGGACGGGTGAGGGTCAGGCTTCGGGGAAGGGTTAGGGTTAGGGTTCGGGCTAGGGTTAGGGTTAGGGGACGGGGACGGTTTAGGGTCCAGGTGAGGGTACGGCAACGCTTTAGGGGGAGCGTGTGTGTGAGGGCACGGGTTAGTGTTAGCGTATGGCTTAGGATTAGGTGATGGGTGAGGGTCATGCTTCGGGGAAGGGTTAGGCTTAGGGTTCGGGCTAGGGTTAGGGTTAGGGGACGGGGACGATTTAGGGTCCAGGTGAGGGTACGGCAACGCTTTAGGGGGAGCGTGCGTGTGAGGGCGCGGGTTAGTGTTAGCGTACGGGTTAGGATTAGGGGACGGGTGAGGGTCAGGCTTCGGGGAAGAGTTAGGGTTAGGGTTCGGGCTACGGTTAGGGTTAGGGGACGGGGACGGTTTAGGGTCCAGGTGAGGGTACGGCAACGCTTTAGGGGGAGCGTGCGTGTGAGGGCGCGGGTTAGTGTTAGCGTACGGGTTAGGATTAAGGGACGGGTGAGTGTCAGGCTTCGGGGAAGGGTTAGGGTTAGGGTTCGGGCTAGGGTTAGGGTTAGGGGACGGGGACGGTTTAGGGTCCAGGTGAGGGTACGGCAACGCTTTAGGGGGAGCGTGCGTGTGAGGGCGCGGGTTAGTGTTAGCGTACGGGTTAGGATTAGGGGACGGGTGAGGGTCAGGCTTCGGGGAAGGGTTAGGTTTAGGGTTCGGGCTAGGGTTAGGGTTAGGGGACGGGGACGGTTTAGGGTCCAGGTGAGGGTACGGCAACGCTTTAGGGGGAGCGTGCGTGTGAGGGCGCGGGTTAGTGTTAACGTACGGGTTAGGATTAGGGGACGGTTGAGGGTCAGGCTTCGGGGAAGGGTTAGGTTTAGGGTTCGGGCTAGGGTTAGGGTTAGGGGACGAGGACGGTTTAGGGTCCAGGTGAGGGTACGGCAACGCTTTAGGGGGAGCGTGCGTGTGAGGGCGTGGGTTAGTGTTAGCGTACGGGTTAGGATTAGGGGACGGTTGAGGGTCAGGCTTCGGGGAAGGGTTAGGGTTAGGGTTCGGGCTAGGGTTAGGGTTAGGTGACGGGGACGGTTTAGGGTCCAGGTGAGGGTACGGCAACGCTTTAGGGGGAGCGTGCGTGTGAGGGCGCGGGGTAGTGTTAGCGTACGGGTTAAGATTAGGGGACGGGTGAGGGTCAGGCTTCGGGGAAGGGTTAGGGTTAGGGTTCGGGCTAGGGTTAGGGTTAGGGGACGGGGACGGTTTAGGGTCCAGGTGAGGGTACGGCAACGCTTTAGGGGGAGCGTGCGTGTGAGGGCGCGGGTTAGTGTGAGCGTACGAGTTAGGATTAGGGGACGGGTGAGGGTCAGGCTTCGGGGAAGGGTTAGGGTTAGGGTTCGGGCTAGGGTTAGGGTTAGGGGACGGGGACGGTTTAGGGTCCAGGTGAGGGTACGGTAACGCTTTAGGGGGAGCGTGCATGTGAGGCCGCGGGTTAGTGTTAGCGTACGGGTTAGGATTAGGGGACGGGTGAGGGTCAGGCTTTGGGGAAGGGTTAGGGTTAGGGTTCGGGCTAGGGTTAGGGTTAGGGGACGGGGACGGTTCAGGGTCCAGGTGAGGGTACGGCAACGCTTTAGGGGGAGCGTGCGTGTGAGGGCGCGGGTTAGTGTTAGCGTACGGGTTAGGATTAGGGGACGGGTGAGGGTCAGGCTTCGGGGAAGGGTTAGGGTTAGGGTTCGGGCTAGGGTTAGGGTTAGGGGACGGGGACGGTTTCGGGTCCAGGTGAGGGTACGGCAACGCTTTAGGGGGAGCGTGCGTGTGAGGGCGCAGGTTAGTGTTAGCGTACGGGTTAGGATTAGGGGACGGGTGAGGGTCAGGCTTCGGGGAAGTGTTAGGGTTAGGGTTCGGGCTAGGGTTAGGGTTAGGGGACGGGGACGGTTTAGGGTCCAGGTGAGGGTACGGCAACGCTTTAGGGGGAGCGTGCGTGTGAGGGCGCGGGTTAGTGTTAGCGTACGGGTTAGGATTAGGGGACGGGTGAGGGTCAGGCTTCGGGGAAGGGTTAGGGTTAGGGTTCGGGCTAGGGTTAGGGTTAGGGGACGGGGACGGTTTAGGGTCCAGGTGAGGGTACGGCAACGCTTTAGGGGGAGCGTGCGTGTGAGGGCGCGGGTTAGTGTTAGCGTACGGCTTAGGATTAGGGGACGGGTGAGGGTCAGGCTTCGGGGAAGGGTTAGGGTTAGGGTTCGGGCTAGGGTTAGGGTTAGGGGACGGGGACGGTTTAGGGTCCAGGTGAGGGTACGGCAACGCTTTAGGGGGAGCGTGCGTGTGAGAGCGCGGGTTAGTGTTAGCGTACGGGTTAGGATTAGGGGACGGGTGAGGGTCAGGCTTCGGGGAAGGGTTAGGGTTAGGGTTCGGGCTAGGGTTAGGCTTAGGGGACGGGGACGGTTTAGGGTCCAGGTGAGGGTACGGCAACGCTTTAGGGGGAGTGTGCGTGTGAGGGCGCGGGTTAGTGTTAGCGTACGGGTTAGGATAAGGGGACGGGTGAGGGTCAGGCTTCGGGGAAGGGTTAGGCTTAGGGTTCGGGCTAGGGTTAGGGTTAGGGGACGGGGACGATTTAGGGTCCAGGTGAGGGTACGGCAATGCTTTAGGGGGAGCGTGCGTGTGAGGGCGCGGGTTAGTGTTAGCGTACGGGTTAGGATTAGGGGACGGGTGAGGGTCAGGCTTCGGGGAAGAGTTAGGGTTAGGGTTCGGGCTAGGGTTAGGGTTAGGGGACGGGGACGGTTTGGGGTCCAGGTGAGGGTACGGCAACGCTTTAGGGGGAGCGTGCGTGTGAGGGCGCTGTTTAGTGTTAGCGTACGGGTTAGGATTAGGGGACGGGTGAGGGTCAGGCTTCGGGGAAGGATTAGGGTTAGGGTTCGTGCTAGGGTTAGGGTTAGGGGACGGGGACGGTTTAGGGTCCAGGTGAGGGTACGGCAACGCTTTAGGGGGAGCTTGCGTGTGAGGGCGCGGATTAGTGTTAGCGTACGGGTTAGGATTAAGGGACGGGTGAGGGTCAGGCTTCGGGGAAGGGTTAGGGTTAGGGTTCGGGCTAGGGTTAGGGTTAGGGGACGGGGACGGTTTAGGGTCCAGGTGAGGGTACGGCAACGCTTTAGGGGGAGCGTGCGTGTGAGGGCGCGGGTTAGTGTTAGCGTACGGGTTAGGATTAGGTGACGGGTGAGGGTCAGGCTTCGGGGAAGGGTTAGGCTTAGGGTTCGGGCTAGGGTTAGGGTTAGGGGACGGGGACGGTTTAGGGTCCAGGTGAGGGTACGGCAACGCTTTAGGGGGAGCGTGCGTGTGAGGGTGCAGGTTAGTGTTAGCCTACGGGTTAGGATTAGGGGACGGGTGAGGGTCAGGCTTCGGGGAAGGATTAGGGTTAGGGTTCGGGCTAGGGTTAGGATTAGGGGACGGGCACGGTTTAGGGTCCAGGTGAGGGTACGGCAACGCTTTAGGGGGAGCGTGCGTGTGAGGGCGCGGATTAGTGTTAGCGTACGGGTTAGGATTAAGGGACGGGTGAGGGTCAGGCTTCGGGGAAGGGTTAGGGTTAGGGTTCGGGCTAGGGTTAGGGTTAGGGGACGGGGACGGTTTAGGGTCCAGGTGAGGGTACGGCAGCGCTTTAGGGGGAGCGTGCGTGTGAGGTCGCGGGTTAGTATTAACGTACGGGTTAGGATTAGGGGACGGTTGAGGGTCAGGCTTCGGGGAAGGGTTAGGTTTAGGGTTCGGGCTAGGGTTAGGGTTAGGGGACGGGGACGGTTTAGGGTCCAGGTGAGGGTACGGCAACGCTTTAGGGGGAGCGTGCGTGTGAGGGCTTGGGTTAGTGTTAGCGTACGGGTTAGGATTAGGGGACGGTTGAGGGTCAGGCTTCGGGGAAGGGTTAGGGTTAGGGTTCGGGCTAGGGTTAGGGTTAGGTGACGGGGACGGTTTAGGGTCCAGGTGAGGGTACGGCAACGCTTTAGGGGGAGCGTGCATGTGAGGGCGCGGGGTAGTGTTAGCGTACTGGTTAGGATTAGGGGACGGGTGAGGGTCAGGCTTCGGGGAAGGGTTAGGGTTAGGGTTCGGGTTAGGGTTAGGGTTAGGGGACGGGGACGGTTTAGGGTCCAGGTGAGGGTACGGCAACGCTTTAGGGGGAGCGTGTGTGTGAGGGCGCGGGTTAGTGTTAGCGTATGGCTTAGGATTAGGGGATGGGTGAGGGTCATGCTTCGGGGAAGGGTTAGGGTTAGGGTTCGGGCTAGGGTTAGGGTTAGGTGACGGGGACGGTTTAGGGTCCAGGTGAGGGTACGGCAACGCTTTAGGGGGAGCGAGCATGTGAGGGCGCGGGGTAGTGTTAGCGTACTGGTTAGGATTAGGGGACGGTTGAGGGTCAGGCTTCGGGGAAGGGTTAGGGTTAGGGTTCGGGCTAGGGTTAGGGTTAGGGGATGGGGACGGTTTAGGGTGCAGGTAAGAGTACAGCAACGCTTTAGGGGGAGCGTGCGTGTGAGGGCGAGGGTTAGTGTTAGCGTACGTGTTAGGATTAGGGGACGGGTGAGGGTCAGGCTTCGGGGAAGGGTTAGGGTTAGGGTTGTGGCTACGGTTAGGGTTAAGTGACGGGGACGGTTTAGGGTCCAGGTGAGGGTACGGCAACGCTTTAGGGGGAGCGTGCGTGTGAGGGCGCGGGTTAGTGTTAGCGTACAGGTTAGGATTAGGGGACGGGTGAGGGTCAGGCTTCGGGGAAGTGTTAGGGTTAGGGTTCGGGCTAGGGTTAGTGTTAGGGGACGGGGATGGTTTAGGGTCCAGGTGAGGGTACAGCAACGCTTTAGGGGGAGCGTGCGTGTGAGGGCGCGGGTTAGTGTTAGCGTACGTGTTAGGATTGCGGACGGGTGAGGGTCAGGCTTCGGGGAAGGTTTAGGGTTAGGGTTCGGGCTAGGGTTAGGGTTAGGGGACGGGGACGGTTTAGAGTCCAGGTGAGGGTACGGCAAAGCTTCAGGGGGAGCGTGCATGTGAGGGCACGGGTTAGTGTTAGCGTACGGCTTAGGATTAGGGGACGGGTGAGGGTCAGGCTTCGGGGAAGGGTTAGGGTTAGGGTTCGGGCTAGGGTTAGGGTTAGGGGACGGGGACGGTTTAGGGTCCAGGTGAGGGTACGGCAACGCTTTAGGGGGAGCGTGCGTGTGAGGGCGTGGGTTAGTGTTAGCGTACGGCTTAGGATTAGGGGACGGGTGAGGGTCAGGCTTCGGGGAAGGGTTAGGGTTAGGGTTTGGGCTAGGGTTAGGGTTAGGGGACGGGGACGGTTTTGGGTCCAGGTGAGGGTACGGCAACGCTTTAGGGGGAGCGTGCGTGTGAGGGCGCGGTTAGTGTTAGCGTACGGTTAGGATTAGGGGACGGGTGAGGGTCAGGCTTCGGGGAAGGGTTAGGGTTAGGGTTCGGGCTAGGGTTAGGGTTAGGGGACGGGGACGGTTTCGGGTCCAGGTGAGGGTACGGCAACGTTTTAGGGGGAGTGTGCGTGTGAGGGCGCGGGTTAGTGATAGCGTACGGGTTAGGATTAGGGGACGGGTGAGGGTCAGGCTTCGGGGAAGGGTTAGGGTTAGGGTTCGGGCTAGGGTTAGGGTTAGGGGACGGGGACGGTTTAGGGTCCAGGTGAGGGTACGGCAACGCTTTAGGGGGAGTGTGCGTGTGAGGGCGAGGGTTAGTGTTAGCGTACGGGTTAGGATTAGGGGACGGGTGAGGGTCAGGCTTCGGGGAAGGGTTAGGGTTAGGGTTCGGGCTAGGGTTAGGGTTAGGGGATGGGGACGGTTTAGGGTCCAGGTGAGGGTACGGCAACGTTTTAGGGGGAGCGTGCGTGTGAGGGCGCGGGTTAGTGTTAGCGTACGGGTTAGGATTAGGGGACGGGTGAGGGTCAGGCTTCGGGGAAGGGTTAGGGTTAGGGTTCGGGCTAGGGTTAGGGTTAGGGGACGGGGACGGTTTAGGGTCCAGGTGAGGGTACGGCAACGCTTTAGGGGGAGCGTGCGTGTGAGGGCGCGTGTTAGTGTTAGCGTACGGGTTAGGATTAGGGGACGGGTGAGGGTCAGGCTTCGGGGAAGGGTTAGGGTTAGGGTTCGGGCTAGGCTTAGGGTTAGGGGCCGGGGACGGTTTAGGGTCCAGGTGAGGGTACGGCAACACTTTAGGGGGAGCGTGCGTGTGAGGGCGCGGGTTAGTGTTAGTGTACGGGTTAGGATTAGGGGACGGGTGAGGGTCAGGCTTCGGGTAAGGGATAGGGTTAGGGTTCGGGCTAGGGTTAGGGTTAGAGGATGGGGAAGGTTTAGGGTCCAGGTGAGGGTACGGCAACGCTTTAGGGGGAGCGTGCGTGTGAGGGCGCGGGTTAGTGTTAGCGTACGGGTTAGGATTAGGGGACGGGTGAGGGTCAGGCTTCGGGGAAGGGTTAGGGTTAGGGTTCGTGCTAGGGTAAGGGTTAAGGGACGGGGACGGTTTCGGGTCCAGGTGAGGGTACGGCAACGCTTTAGGGGGAGCATGCGTGTGAGGACGCGGGTTAGTGTTAGCGTACTGGTTAGGATTAGGGGACGGGTGAGGGTCAGGCTTCGGGGAAGGGTTAGGGTTAGGGTTCGGGCTAGGGTTAGGGTTAGGGGACGGGGACGGTTTAGGGTCCAGGTGAGGGTACGGCAACGCTTTAGGGGGAGCGTACGTGTGAGGGCGCGGGTTAGTGTTAGCGTACGGCTTAGGATTAGGGGACGGGTGAGGGTCAGGCTTCAGGGAAGGGTTAGGGTTAGGGTTCGGGCTAGGGTTAGGGTTAGGGGACGGGGACGGTTCAGGGTCCAGTTGAGGGTACGGCAACGCTTTAGGGGGAGCGTGCGTGTGAGGGCGCGGGTTAGTGTTAGCGTACGGGTTAGGATTAGGGGACGCGTGAGGGTCAGGCTTCGGGGAAGGGTTAGGGTTAGGGTTCGGGCTAGGGTTAGGGTTAGGGGACGGGGACGGTTTAGCGTCCAGGTGAGGGTACGACAACGCTTTAGGGGGAGCGTGCGTGTGAGGGCGCGGGTTAGTGTTAGCGTACGGGTTAGGATTAGGGGATGGGTGAGGGTCAGGCTTCGGGGAAGGGCTAGGGTTAGGGTTCGGGCTAGGGTTAGGGTTAGGGGACGGGGACGGTTTAGGGTCCAGGTGAGGGTACGGCAACGCTTTAGGGGGAGCGTGCGTGTGAGGGCGCGGGTTAGTGTTAGCGTACGGGTTAGGATTAGGGGACGGGTGAGGGTCAGGCTTCGGGGAAGGGTTAGGGTTAGGGTTCGGGCTAGGGTTAGGGTTAGGGGACGGGGACGGTTTAGGGTCCAGGTGAGCGTACGGCAACGCTTTAGGGGGAGCGTGCGTGTGAGGGCGCGGGTTAGTGTTAGCGTACGGGTTAGGATTAGGGGACGGGTGAGGGTCAGGCTTCGGGGAAGGGTTAGGGTTAGGGTTCGGGCTAGGGTTAGGGTTAGGGGACGGGGACGGTTTAGGGTCCAGGTGAGGGTACGGCAACGCTTTAGGGGGAGCGTGCGTGTGAGGGCGCGGGTTAGTGTTAGCGTACGGGTTAGGATTAGGAGACTGGTGAGGGTCAGGCTTCGGGGAAGGGTTAGGGTTACGGTTCGGGCTAGGGTAAGGGTTAAGGGACGGGGACGGTTTCGGGTCCAGGTGAGGGTACGGCAACGCTTTAGGGGGAGCGTGCGTGTGAGGGCGCGGGTTAGTGTTAGCGTACGGGTTAGGATTAGGGGACGGGTGAGGGTCAGGCTTCGGGGAAGGGTTAGGGTTAGGGTTCGGGCTAGGGTTAGGGTTAGGGGCCGGGGACGGTTTCGGGTGCAGGTGAGGGTACGGCAACGCTTTACGGGGAGCGTGCGTGTGAGGGCGCGGGTTAGTGTTAGCGTACGGGTTAGGATTAGGGGACGGGTGAGGGTCAGGCTTCGGGGAAGGGTTAGGGTTAGGGTTCGGGCTAGGGTTAGGGTTAGGGGACGGGGACGGTTTAGGGTCCAGGTGAGGGTATGGCAACGCTTTAGGGGGAGTGTGCGTGTGAGGGCGCGGGTTAGTGTTAGCGTACGGGTTAGGATTAGGGGACGGGTGAGGGTCAGGCTTCGGGGAAGGGTTAGGGTTAGGGTTCGGGCTAGGGTTAGGGTTAGGGGACGGGGACGGTTTAGGGTCCAGATGAGGGTACGGCAACGCTTTAGGGGGAGCGTGCATGTGAGGGCGCGCGTTAGTGTTAGCGTACGGGTTAGGATTAGGGGACGGGTGAGTGTCAGGCTTCGGGGAAGGGTTAGGGTTAGGGTTCGGGCTAGGGTTAGGGTTAGGGGACGGGGATGGTTTAGGGTCCAGGTGAGGGTACGGCAACGCTTTAGGGGGAGTGTGCGTGTGAGGGCGCGCGTTAGTGTTAGCGTACGGCTTAGGATTAGGGGACGGGTGAGGGTCAGGCTTCGGGGAAGGGTTAGGGTTAGGGTTCGGGCTAGGGTTACGGTTAGGGGACGGGGACGGTTTAGGGTCCAGGTGAGGGTCCGGCAACGCTTTAGGGGGAGCGTGCGTGTGAGGGCGCGGGTTAGTGTTAGCGTACGGCTTAGGATTAGGGGACGGGTGAGGGTCAGGCTTCGGGGAAGGGTTAGGGTTAGGGTTCGGGCTAGGGTTAGGGTTAGGGGACGGGGACGATTTAGGGTCCCGGTGAGGGTACGGCAATGCTTTAGGGGGAGCGTGCGTGTGAGGGCGCGGGTTAGTGTTAGCGTACGGGTTAGGATTAGGGGACGGGTGAGGGTCAGGCTTCGGGGAAGAGTTAGGGTTAGGGTTCGGGCTAGGGTTAGGGTTAGGGGACGGGGACGGTTTAGGGTCCAGGTGAGGGTACGGCAACGCTTTAGAGGGAGCGTGCGTGTGAGGCCGCTGGTTAGTGTTAGCGTACGGGTTAGGATTAGGAGACGGGTGAGGGTCAGGCTTCGGGGAAGGATTAGGGTTAGGGTTCGGGCTAGGGTTAGGGTTAGGGGACGGTGACGGTTTAGGGTCCAGGTGAGGGTACGGCAACGCTTGAGGGGGAGCGTGCGTGTGAGGGCGCGGATTAGTGTTAGCGTACGGGTTAGGATTAAGGGACGGGTGAGGGTCAGGCTTCGGGAAAGGGTTAGGGTTAGGGTTCGGGCTAGGGTTAGGGTTAGGGGACGGGGACGGTTTAGGGTCCAGGTGAGGGTACGGCAACGCTTTAGGGGGAGCGTGTGTGTGAGGGCGCGGGTTAGTGTTAGCGTACGGGTTAGGATTAGGTGACGGGTGAGGGTCAGGCTTCGGGGAAGGGTTAGGGTTAGGGTTCGGGCTAGGGTTAGGGTTAGGGGACGGGGACGGTTTAGGGTCCTGGTGAGGGTACGGCAACGCTTTAGGGGGAGCGTGCGTGTGAGGGCACGGGTTAGTATTAACGTACGGGTTAGGATTAGGGGACGGTTGAGGGTCAGGCTTCGGGGAAGGGTTAGGTTTAGGGTTCGGGCTAGGGTTAGGGTTAGGGGACGGGGACGGTTTAGGGTCCAGGTGAGGGTACGGGAACGCTTTAGGGGGAGCGTGCGTGTGAGGGCGCGGGTTAGTGTTAGCGTACGGGTTAGGATTAGGGGACGGTTGAGGGTCAGGCTTCGGGGAAGGGTTAGGGTTAGGGTTCGGGCTAGGGTTAGGGTTAGGTGACGGGGACGGTTTAGGGTCCAGGTGAGGGTACGGCAACGCTTTAGGGGGAGCGTGCATGTGAGGGCGCGGGGTAGTGTTAGCGTACTGGTTAGGATTAGGGGACGGGTGAGGGTCAGGCTTCTGGGAAGGGTTAGGGTTAGGGTTCGGGCTAGGGTTAGGGTTAGGGGACGGGGACGGTTTAGGGTCCAGGTGAGGGTACGGCAACGCTTTAGGGGGAGCGTGTGTGTGAGGGCGCGGGTTAGTGTTAGCGTATGGCTTAGGATTAGGGGATGGGTGAGGGTCATGCTTCGGGGAAGGGTTAGGGTTAGGGTTCGGGCTAGGGTTAGGGTTAGGTGACGGGGACAGTGTAGGGTCCAGGTGAGGGTACGGCAACGCTTTAGGGGGAGCGAGCATGTGAGGGCGCGGGGTAGTGTTAGCGTACTGATTAGGATTAGGGGACGGTTGAGGGTCAGGCTTCGGGGAAGGGTTAGGGTTAGGGTTCGGGCTAGGGTTAGGGTTAGGGGATGGGGACGGTTTAGGGTGCAGGTAAGAGTACAGCAACGCTTTAGGGGGAGCGTGCGTGTGAGGGCGAGGGTTAGTGTTAGCATACGTGTTAGGATTAGGGGACGGGTGAGGGTCAGGCTTCGGGGATGGGTTAGGGTTAGGGTTGTGGCTAGGGTTAGGGTTAAGGGACGGGGACGGTTTAGGGTCCAGGTGAGGGTACGGCAACGCTTTAGGGGGAGCGTGCGTGTGAGGGCGCGGGTTAGTGTTAGCGTACGGGCTAGGATTAGGGGACGGGTGAGGATCAGGCTTCGGAGAAGGGTTAGGGTTAGGGTTCGGGCTAGGGTTAGGGTTAGGGGACGGGGATGGTTTAGGGTCCAGGTGAGGGTACAGCAACGCTTTAGGGGGAGCGTGCGTGTGAGGGCGCGGGTTAGTGTTAGTGTACGTGTTAGGATTGGGGACGGGTGAGGGTCAGGCTTCGGGGAAGGGTTAGGGTTAGGGTTCGGGCTAGGGTTAGGGTTAGGGGACGGGGACGGTTTAGAGTCCAGGTGAGGGTACGGCAAAGCTTTAGAGGGAGCGTGCGTGTGAGGGCGCGGGTTAGTGTTAGCGTACGGCTTAGGATTAGGGGACGGGTGAGGGTCAGGCTTCGGGGAAGGGTTAGGGTTAGGGTTCGGGCTAGGGTTAGGGTTAGGGGACGGGGACGGTTTATGGTCCAGGTGAGGGTACGGCAACACTTTAGGGGGAGAATGCGTGTGAGGGCGCGGGTTAGTGTTAGCGTACGGGTTAGGATTAGGGGACGGGTGAGGGTCAGGCTTCGGGGAAGGGTTAGGGTTAGGGTTCGGGCTAGGGTTAGGGTTACGGGACAGGGACGGTTTAGGGTCCAGGTGAGGGTACGGCAACGCTTTAGGGGGAGCGTGCATGTGAGGGCACGGGTTAGTGTTAGCGTACGGGTTAGGATTAGGGGACGGGTGAGGGTCAGGCTTCGGGGAAGGGTTAGTGTTAGGGTTCGGGCTAGGGTTAGGGTTAGGGGACGGGGACGGTTTAGGGTCCAGGTGAGGGTACGGCAACGCTTTAGGGGGAGCGTGCGTGTGAGGGCGCGGGTTAGTGTTAGCGTACGGGTTAGGATTAGGGGACGGGTGAGGGTCAGGCTTCGGGGAAGGGTTAGGCTTAGGGTTCGGGCTAGGGTTAGGGTTAGGGGACGGTGACAATTTAGGGTCCAGGTGAGGGTACGGCAACGCTTTAGGGGGAGCGTGCGTGTGAGGGCGCGGGTTAGTGTTAGCGTACGGGTTAGGATTAGGGGACGGGTGAGGGTCAGGCTTCGGGGAAGAGTTAGGGTTAGGGTTCGGGCTAGGGTTAGGGTTAGGGGACGGGGACGGTTTAGGGTGCAGGTAAGAGTACAGCAACGCTTTAGGGGGAGCGTGCGTGTGAGGGCGAGGGTTAGTGTTAGCGTACGTGTTAGGATTAGGGGACGGGTGAGGGTCAGGCTTCGGGGATGGGTTAGGGTTAGGGTTGTGGCTAGGGTTAGGGTTAAGGGACGGGGACGGTTTAGGGTCCAGGTGAGGGTACGGCAACACTTTAGGGGGAGCGTGCGTGTGAGGGCGCGGGTTAGTGTTAGCGTACGGGTTAGGATTAGGGGACGGGTGAGGGTCAGGCTTCGGGGAAGGGTTAGGGTTAGGGTTCGGGCTAGGGTTAGGGTTAGGGGACGGGGATGGTTTAGGGTCCAGGTGAGCGTACAGCAACGCTTTAGGGGGAGCGTGCATGTGAGGGCGCGGGGTAGTCTTAGCGTACGGGTTAGGATTAGGGGACGGGTGAGGGTCAGGCTTCGGGGAAGGGTTAGGGTTAGGGTTCGGGCTAGGGTTAGGGTTAGGGGACGGGGACGGTTTAGGGTCCAGGTGAGGGTACGGCAACGCTTTAGGGGGAGCGTGCGTGTGAGGGCGCGGGTTAGTGTTAGCGTGCGGTTTAGGATTAGGGGACGGGTGAGGGTCAGGCTTCGGGGAAGGGTTAGGGTTAGGGTTCGGGCTAGGGTTAGGGTTAGGGGACGGGGATGGTTTAGGGTCCGGGTGAGAGTACGGCAACGCTTTAGGGGGAGCGTGCTTGTGAGGGCGCGGGTTAGTGTTAGCGTACGGGTTAGGATTGGGGGACGGGTGAGGGTCAGGCTTCGGGGAAGGGTTAGGGTTAGGGTTCGGACTAGGGTTAGGGTTAAGGGATGGGGACGGTTTAGGGTCCAGTTGAGGGTACGGTAACGCTTTAGGGGGAGCGTGCGTGTGAGGGCGTGGGTTAGTGTTAGCGCACGGGTTAGGATTAGGGGACGGTTGAGGGTCATGCTTCGGGGAAGGGTTAGGGTTAGGGTTCGGGCTAGGGTTAGGGTTAGGTGACGGGGACGGTTTAGGGTCCAGGTGAGGGTACGGCAACGCTTTAGGGGGAGCGTGCATGTGAGGGCGTGGGATAGTGTTAGCGTACTGGTTAGGATTAGGGGACGGGTGAGGGTCAGGCTTCGGGGAAGGGTTAGGGTTAGGGTTCGGTCTAGGGTTAGGGTTAGGGGACGGGGACGGTTTAGGGTCCAGGTGAGGGTACGGCAACACTTTAGAGGGAGAATGCGTGTGAGGGCGCGGGTTAGTGTTAGCGTACGGGTTAGGATTAGGGGACGGGTGAGGGTCAGGCTTCGGGGAAGGGTTAGGGTTAGGGTTCGGGCTAGGGTTAGGGTTACGGGACAGGGACGGTTTAGGGTCCAGGTGAGGGTACGGCAACGCTTTAGGGGGAGCGTGCTTGTGAGGGCGCGGGTTAGTGTTAGCGTGCGGGTTAGGATTAGGGGACGGGTGAGGGTCAGGCTTCGGGGAAGGGTTAGGGTTAGGGTTCGGGCTAGGGTTAGGGTTACGGGACAGGGACGGATTAGGGTCCTGGTGAGGGTACAGCAACGCTTTAGGGGGAGCGTGCGTGTGAGGGCGCGGGTTAGTGTTAGCGTACGGGTTAGGATTAGGGGACGGTTGAGGGTCAGGCTTCGGGGAAGGGTTAGAGTTAGGGTTCGGGCTAGGGTTAGGGTTAGGGGATGGGGACGGTTTAGGGTCCAGGTAAGAGTACAGCAACGCTTTAGGGGGAGCGTGCGTGTGAGGGCGAGGGTTAGTGTTAGCGTACGTGTTAGGATTACGGGACGGGTGAGGGTCAGGCTTCGGGGAAGGGTTAGGGTTAGGGTTCGGTCTAGGGTTAGGGTTAAGGGACGGGGACGGTTTAGGGTCCAGGTGAGGGTACGGCAACGCTTTAGGGGGAGCGTGCGTGTGAGGGCGCGGGTTAGTGTTAGCGTACGGGTTAGGATTAGGGGACGAGTGAGGGTCAGGCTTCGGGGAAGGGTTAGGGTTAGGGTTCGGGCTAGGGTTAGGGTTAGGTGACGGGGACGGTTTAGGGTCCAGGTGAGGGTACGGCAACGCTTTAGGGGGAGCGTGCATGTGAGGGCGCGGGGTAGTGTTAGCGTACGGCTTAGGATTAGGGGACGGGTGAGGGTCAGGCTTCGGGGAAGGGTTAGAGTTAGGCGTCGGGCTAGGGTTAGTGTTAGGGGACGGGGACGGTTTAGGGTCCAGGTGAGGGTACGGCAACGCTTTAGGGGGAGCGTGCGTGTGAGGGCGCAGGTTAGTGTTAGCGTGCGGGTTAGGATTAGGGGACGGGTGAGGGTCAGGCTTCGGGGAAGGGTTAGGGTTAGGGTTCGGGCTAGGGTTAGGGTTACGGGACAGGGACGGATTAGGGTCCTGGTCAGGGTACAGCAACGCTTTAGGGGGAGCGTGTTGTGAGGGCGCGGGTTAGTGTTAGCGTACGGGTTAGGATTAGGGGACGGTTGAGGGTCAGGCTTCAGGGAAGGGTTAGAGTTAGGGTTCGGGCTAGGGTTAGGGTTAGGGGATGGGGACGGTTTAGGGTCCAGGTAAGAGTACAGCAACGCTTTAGGGGGAGCGTGCGTGTGAGGGCGAGGGTTAGTGTTAGCGTACGTGTTAGGATTACGGGACGGGTGAGGGTCAGGCTTCGGGGAAGGGTTAGGGTTAGGGTTCGGTCTAGGGTTAGGGTTAAGGGACGGGGACGGTTTAGGGTCCAGGTGAGGGTACGGCAACGCTTTAGGGGGAGCGTGCGTGTGAGGGCGCGGGTTAGTGTTAGCGTACGGGTTAGGATTAGGGGACGGTTGAGGGTCAGGCTTCGGGGAAGGGTTAGGGTTAGGGTTCGGGCTAGGGTTAGGGTTACGGGACGGGGACGGTTTAGGGTCCAGGTGAGGGTACGGCAACGCTTTAGGGGAGCGTGCATGTGGGGGTGCTGGTAAGTGTTAGCGTACGGGTTAGGATTAGGGGACGGTTGAGGGTCAGGCTTCGGGGAAGGGTTAGGATTAGGGTTCGGGCTAGGGTTAGGGTTAGGGGACGGGGATGGTTTAGGGTCCAGGTGAGGGTACGGCAACGCTTTAGGGGGAGCGTGCGTGTGAGGGCGCGGGTTAGTGTTAGCGTACATGTTAGAATTATGGGACGGGTGAGGGTCAGGCTTCGGGGAAGGGTTAGGGTTAGGGTTCGGGCTAGGGTTAGGGTTAGGGGACGGGGACGGTTTAGAGTCCAGGTGAGGGTACGGCAAAGCTTTAGGGGGAGCGTGCGTGTGAGGGCGCGGGTTAGTGTTAGCGTACGGGTTAGGATTAGGGGACGGGTGAGGGTCAGGCTTCGGGGAAGGGTTAGGGTTAGGGTTCGGGCTAGGGTTAGGGTTAGGGGACGGGGAAGGTTTAGGGTCCAGGTGAGGGTACGGCAACGCTTTAGGGGGAGCGTGCGTGTGAGGGCGCAGGTTAGTGTTAGCGTACGGGTTAGGATTAGGGGATGGGTGAGGGTCAGGCTTCGGGGAAGGGTTAGGGTTAGGGTTCGGGCTAGGGTTAGGGTTAGGGGACGGGGACGGTTTAGGGTCCAGGTGAGGGTACGGCAACACTTTAGGGAGAGACTGCGTGTGAGGGCCCGGGTTAGTGTTAGCGTACGGGTTAGGATTAGGGGACGGGTGAGGGTCAGGCTTCGGGGAAGTGTTAGGGTTAGGGTTCGGGCTAGGGTTAGGGTTACGGGACAGGGACGGTTTAGGGTCCAGGTGAGGGTACGGCAACGCTTTAGGGGGAGCGTGCTTGTGAGGGCGCGGGTTAGTGTTAGCGTACGGGTTAGGATTAGGGGACGGGTGAGGGTCAGGCTTCGGGGAAGGGTTAGGGTTAGGGTTCGGGCTAGGGTTACGGTTAGGGGACGGGGACGGTTTAGGGTCCAGGTGAGGGTACTGCAACGCTTTAGGGGGAGCGTGCGTGTGAGGGCGCGGGTTAGTGTTAGCGTACGGGTTAGGATTAGGGGACGGGTGAGGGTCAGGCTTCGGGGAAGGGTTAGGGTTAGGGTTCGGGCTAGGGTTAGGCTTACGGGACAGGGACGGTTTAGGGTCCAGGTGAGGGTACGGCAACGCTTTAGGGGGAGCGTGCGTGTGAGGGCGCGGGTTAGTGTTAGCGTACGGGTTAGGATTAGGGGACGGGTGAGGGTCAGGCTTCGGGGAAGGGTTAGGGTTAGGGTTCGGGCTAGGGTTAGGGTTAGGGGACAGGGACGGTTTAGGGTCCAGGTGAGGGTACTGCAACGCTTTAGGGGGAGCGTGCGTGTGAGGGCGCGGGTTAGTGTTAACGTACGGGTTAACATTAGGGGACGGGTGAGGGTCAGGCTTCGGGGAAGGGTTAGGGTTAGGGTTCGGGCTAGGGTTAGGGTTAGGGGACGGGGACGGTTTAGGGTCCAGGTGAGGGTACGGCAACGCTTTAGGGGGAGCGTGCGTGTGAGGGGGAGGGTTAGTGTTAGCGTACGTGTTAGGATTAGGGGACGGGTGAGGGTCAGGCTTCGGGGAAGGGTTAGGGTTAGGGTTCGGGCTAGGGTTAGGGTTAGGGAACGGGGATGGTTTATGGTCCAGGTGAGTCTACGGCAACGTTTTAGGGGGAGCGTGCGTGTGAGGGCGTGGGTTAGTGTTAGTTACGGGTTAGGATTAGGGGACGGGTGACGGTCAGGCTTCGGGGAAGGGTTAGGGTTAGGGTTCGGGCTAGGGTTAGGATTAGGGGACGGGGACTGTTTAGGGTCCAGCTGAGGGTAGGGCAACGCTTTAGGGGGAGCGTGTGTGTGAGGACGCGCGTTAGTGTTAGCGTTCGGCTTAGGATTAGGGGACGGGTGAGGGTCAGGCTTCGGGGAAGGGTTAGGGTTAGGGTTCGGGCTAGGGTTAGGGTTAGGGGACGGAGACGGTTCAGGGTCCAGGTGAGGGTATGGCAACGCTTTAGGGGGAGCGTGCGTGTGAGGGCTAAGGTTAGTGTTAGCGTACGGCTTAGGATTAGGGGACGTGTGAGGGTCAGGCTTCGGGGAAGGGTTAGGGTTAGGGTTCGGGCTAGGGTTAGGGTTAGGGGACGGGGACGGTTTAGGGTCCAGGTGAGGGTACGGCAACGCTTTAGGGGGAGCGTGCGTGTGAGGGCGCGGGTTAGTGTTAGCGTACGGCTTAGGATTAGGGGACGGGTGCGGGTCAGGCTTCGGGGAAGGGTTAGGGTTAGGGTTCGGGCTAGGGTTAGGGTTAGGGGACGGGGACGGTTTAGGGTCCAGGTGAGGGTAGCGCAACGCTTTAGGGGGAGCGTGCGTGTGAGGGCGCGGGTTAGTGTTAGCGTACGGGTTAGGATTAGGGGACGGGTGAGGGTCAGGCTTCGGGGAAGTGTTAGGTTTAGGGTTCGGGCTAGGGTTAGGGTTAGGGGACGGGTACGATTTCGAGTCCAGGTGAGGGTACGGCAACGCTTTAGGGGGAGCGTGCGTGTGAGGGCGCGGGTTAGTGTTAGCCTACGGGTTAGGATTATTGGACGGGTGAGAGTCAGGCTTCGGGGAAGGGTTAGGGTTAGGGTTCGGGCTAGGGTTAGGGTTAGGGGACGGGGACGGTTTAGGGTCCAGGTGAGGGTACGGCAACGCTTTAGGGGGAGCGTGCGTGTGAGGGCGCGGGTTAGTGTTAGCGTACGGGTTAGCATTAGGGGACGGGTGAGGGTCAGGCTTCGGGGAAGGGTTAGGGTTAGGGTTCGGGCTAGGGTTAGTGTTAGGGGACGGTGACGGTTTAGGGTCCAGGTGAGGGTACGGCAACGCTTTAGGGGGAGCGTGCGTGTGAGGGCGTGTGTTAGTGTTAGCGTACGGGTTAGGATTAGGGGACGGGTGAGGGTCAGGCTTCGGGGAAGGGTTAGGGTTAGGGTTCGGGCTAGGGTTAGGGTTAAGGGACGGGGACGGTTTAGGGTCCAGGTGAGGGTACGGCAACGCTTTAGGAGGAGCGTGCGTGTGAGGGCGCGGGTTAGTGTTAGCGTACGGGTTAGGATTAGGGGACGGGTGAGGGTCAGGCTTCGGGGAAGGGTTATGGTTAGGGTTCGGTCTAGGGTTAGGGTTAGGGGACGGGGACGGTTTAGGGTCCAGGTGAGGGTACGGCAACGCTTTAGGGGGAGGGTGCGTGTGAGGGCGCGGGTTAGTGTTAGCGTACGTGTTAGGATTAGGGGACTGCTTAGGGTCAGGTTTCGGGGAAGGGTTAGGGTTAGGGTTCGGGCTAGGGTTAGGGTTAGGGGACGGGGACGGTTTAGGGTCCAGGTGAGGGTACGGCAACGCTTTAGGGGGAGCGTGCGTGTGATGGCGCGGGTTAGTGTTAGCGTACGGGTTAGGATTAGGGGACGGGTGTGGGTCAGGCTTCGGGGAAGGGTTAGGGTTAGGGTTCGGGCTAGGGTTAGGGTTAGGGGACGGGGACGGTTTAGGGTCCAGGTAAGCGTATGGCAACGCTTTAGGGGGAGCGTGCGTGTGAGGGCGCGGGTTAGTGTTAGCGTACGGGTTAGGATAAGGGGACGGGTGAGGGTCAGGCTTCGGGGAAGGGTTAGGGTTAGGGTTCGGGCTAGGGTTAGGGTTAGGGGACGGGGACGGTTTAGGGTCCAGGTGAGGGTACGGCAACGCTTTAGGGGGAGCGTGCGTGTGAGGGCGCGGGTTAGTGTTAGCGTACGGGTTAGAATTAGGGGACGGGAGAGGGTCAGGCTTCGGGGAAGGGTTAGGGTTAGGGTTCGGGCTAGGGTTAGGATTAGGGGACGGGGACGGTTTAGGGTCCAGGTGAGGGTACGGCAACGCTTTAGGGGGAGCGTGCGTGTGAGGGCGCGGGTTAGTGTTAGCGTACGGCTTAGGATTAGGGGACGGGTGAGGGTCAGGCTTCGGGGAAGGGTTAGGGTTAGAGTTCGGGCTAGGGTTAGGGTTAGGGGACGGGGACGGTTTAGGGTCCAGGTGAGGGTACGGCAACGCTTTAGGGGGAGCGTGCGTGTGAGGGCGCGCGTTAGTGTTAGTGTACGGCTTAGGATTAGGGGACGGGTGAGGGTTAGGCTTCGGGGAAGGGTTAGGATTAGGGTTCGGGCTAGGGTTAGGGTTAGGGGACGGGGACGGTTTAGGGTCCAGGTGAGGGTACGGCAACGCTTTAGGGGGAGCGTGCGTGTGAGGGCGCGGGTTAGTGTTAGCGTACGGGTTAGGATTATGGGACGGGTGAGGGTCAGGCTTCGGGGAATGGTTAGGGTTAGGGTTCGGGCTAGGGTTAGGGTTAGGGGACGGGGACGGTTTAGGGTCCAGCTGAGGGTACGGCAACGCTTTAGGGGGAGCGTGCGTGTAAGGGCGCGGGTTAGTGTTAGTGTACGGTTTAGGATTAGGGGACGGGTGAGGGTCAGGCTTCGGGGAAGGGTTAGGGTTAGGGTTCGGGCTAGGGTTAGGGTTAGGGGACGGAGACGGTTTAGGGTCCAGGTGAGGGTACGGCAACGCTTTAGGGGGAGCGTGCGTGTGAGGGCGTGGTTTAGTGTTAGCGTACGGGTTAGGATTAGGCGACGGGTGAGGGTCAGGCTTCGGGGAAGGGTTAGGGTTAGGGTTCGGGCTAGGGTTAGGGTTAGGGGACGGGGACGGTTTAGGGTCCAGGTGAGGGTACGGCAACGCTTTAGGGGGAGCGTGCGTGTGAGGGTGTGGGTTAGTGTTAGCGTACGGGTTAGGATTAGGGGACAGGTGAGGGTCAGGCTTCGGGGAAGGGTTAGGGTTAGGGTTCGGGCTAGGGTTAGGGTTAGGGGTCGGGGACGGTTTCGGATCCAGGTGAGGGTACGGCAACGCTTTAGGGGGAGCGTGCGTGTGAGGGCGCGGGTTAGTGTTAGCGTACGGGTTAGGATTAGGGGACGGGTGAGGGTCAGGCTTCGGGGAAGGGTTAGGGTTAGGGTTCGGTCTAGGGTTAGGGTTAGGGGACGGGGACGGTTTAGGGTCCAGGTGAGGGTACGGCAACGCTTTAGGGGGAGCGTGCATGTGAGGGCGCGGGTTAGTGTTAGCGTATGGGTTAGGATTAGGGGACGGGTGAGGGTCAGGCTTCGGGTAAGGGTTAGAGTTAGGGTTCGGGCTAGGGTTAGGGTTAGGGGACGGGGACGGTTTAGGGTCCAGGTGAGGGTACGGCAACGCTTTAGGGGGAGCGTGCGAGTGATGGCGCGGGTTAGTGTTAGCGTACGGGTTAGGATTAGGGGACGGGTGTGGGTCAGGCTTCGGGGAAGGGTTAGGGTTAGGGTTCGGGCTAGGGTTAGGGTTAGGGGACGGGGATGGTTTAGGGTCCAGGTGAGGGTACGGCAACGCTTTAGGGGGAGCGTGCGTGTGAGGGCGCGGGTTAGTGTTAGCGTACGGGTTAGGATTATGGGACGGGTGAGGGTCAGGCTTCGGGGAATGGTTAGGGTTAGGGTTCGGGCTAGGGTTAGGGTTAGGGGACGGGGACGGTTTAGGATCCAGGTGAGGGTACGGCAACGCTTTAGGGGGAGCGTGCGTGTGAGGGCGCGGGTTAGTGTTAGTGTACGGGTTAGGATTAGGGGACGGGTGAGGGTCAGGCTTCGGGGAAGGGTTAGGGTTAGGGTTCGGGCTAGGGTTAGGGTTAGGGGACGGGGATGGTTTAGGGTCCAGGTGAGGGTACGGCAACGCTTTAGGGGGAGCGTGCGTGTGAGGGCGCGGGTTAGTGTTAGCGTACGTGTTAGGATTATGGGACGGGTGAGGGTCAGGCTTCGGGGAATGGTTAGGGTTAGGGTTCGGGCTAGGGTTAGGGTTAGGGGACGGGGACGGTTTAGGGTCCAGGTGAGGGTACGGCAACGCTTTAGGGGGAGCGTGCGTGTGAGGGCGCGGGTTAGTGTTAGTGTACGGGTTAGGATTAGGGGACGGGTGAGGGTCAGGCTTCGGGGAAGGGTTAGGGTTAGGGTTCGGGCTACGGTTAGGGTTAGGGGACGGGGACGGTTTAGGGTCCATGTGAGGGTACGGCAACGTTTTAGGGGGAGCGTGCGTGTGAGGGCGCGGGTTAATGTTAGCGTACGGTTAGGATTAGGGGACGGGTGAGGGTCAGGCTTCGGGGAAGGGTTAGGGTTAGGGTTCGGGCTAGGGTTAGGGTTAGGGGACGGGGACGGTTTAGGGTCCAGGTGAGGGTACGGCAACACTTTAGGGGGAGCGTGCTTGTGAGGGCGCAGGTTAGTGTTAGCGTACGAGTTAGGATTAGGGGACAGGTGAGGGTCAGGCTGCGGGGAAGGGTTAGGGATAGGGTTCGGGCTAGGGTTAGGGTTAGGGGACGGGGACGGTTTAGGGTCCAGGTGAGGGTACGGCAACGCTTTAGGGGGAGCGTGCGTGTGAGGGCCCGGGTTAGTGTTAGCGTACGGGTTAGGATTAGGGGACGGGTGAGGGTCAGGCTTCGGGGAAGGGTTAGGGTTAGGGTTCGGGCTAGGGTTAGGGTTAGGGGACGGGGAGGGTTTAGGGTCCAGGTGAGGGTACCGCAACGCTTTAGGGGGAGCGTGCGTGTGAGGGCGCGCGTTAGTGTTAGCGTACGGCTTAGGATTAGGGGACGGGTGAGGGTCAGGCTTCGGGGAAGGGTTAGGGTTAGGGTTCGGGCTAGGGTTAGGGTTAGGGGACGGGGACGGTTTAGGGTCCAGGTGAGGGTACGGCAACGCTTTAGGGGGAGCGTGCGTGTGAGGGCGCGCGTTAGTGTTAGCGTACGGCTTAGGATTAGGGGACGGGTGAGGGTCAGGCTTCGGGGAAAGGTTAGGGTTAGGGTTCGGGCTAGGGTTAGGGTTAGGGGACGGGGACGGTTTAGGGTCCAGGTGAGGGTACGGCAACGCTTTAGGGGGAGCGTGCGTGTGAGGGCGCGGGTTAGTGTTAGCGTACGGTTTAGGATTAGGGGACGGGTGAGGGTCAGGCTTCGGGGAAGGTTTAGGGTTAGGGTTCGGGCTAGGGTTAGGGTTAGGGGACAGGGACGGTTTAGGGTCCAGGTGAGGGTACGGCAACGCTTTAGGGGGAGCGTGCGTGTGAGGGCGCGGGTTAGTGTTAGCGTACGGGTTAGGATTAGGGGACGGGTGAGGGTCAGGCTTCGGGGAAGGGTTAGGGTTAGGGTTCGGGCTAGGGTTACGGTTAGGGGACGGGGACGGTTTAGGGTCCAGGTGAGGGTACGGCAACGCTTTAGGGGGAGCGTGCGTGTGAGGGCGCGGGTTAGTGTTAGCGTACGGGTTAGGATTAGGGGACGGGTGAGGGTCAGGCTTCGGGGAAGGGTTAGGGTTAGGGTTCGGGCTAGGGTTAGGGTTAGGGGACGGGGACGGTTTAGGGTCCAGGTGAGGGTACGGCAACGCTTTAGGGGGAGCGTGCGTGTGAGGGCGCGGGTTAGTGTTAGCGTACGGGTTAGGATTAGGGGACGGGTGAGGGTCAGGCTTCGGGGAAGGGTTAGGGTTAGGGTTCGGGCTAGGGTTAGGGTTAGGGGACGGGGACGGTTTAGGGTCCAGGTGAGGGTACGGCAACGCTTTAGGGGGAGCGTGCGTGTGAGGGCGCTGGTTAGTGTTAGCGTACGGGTTAAGATTAGGGGACGGGTGAGGGTCAGGCTTCGGGGAAGTGTTAGGGTTAGGGTTCGGGCTAGGGTTAGGGTTAGGGGAAGGGGACGGTTTAGGGTCCAGGTGAGGGTACGGCAACGCTTTAGGGGGAGCGTGCGTGTGAGGGCGCGCGTTAGTGTTAGCGTCCGGGTTAGGATTAGGGGACGGGTGAGGGTCAGGCTTCGGGGAAGGGTCAGGGTTAGGGTTCGGGCTAGGGTTAGGGTTAGGGGACGGGGACGGTTTAGGGTCCAGGTGAGGGTACGGCAACGCTTTAGGGGGAGCGTGCGTGTGAGGGCGCGGGTTAGTGTTAGCGTACGGCTTAGGATTAGGGGACGGGTGAGGGTCAGGCTTCGGGGAAGGGTTAGGGTTAGGGTTCGGGCTAGGGTTAGGGTTAGCGGACGGGGAAGGTTTAGGGTCCAGGTGAGGGTACGGCAACGCTTTAGGGGGAGCGTGCGTGTGAGGGCGCGGGTTAGTGTTAGCGTACGGGTTAGGATTAGGGGACGGGTGAGGGTCAGGCTTCGGGGAAGGGTTAGGGTTAGGGTTCGGTCTAGGGTTAGGGTTAGGGGACGGGGACGGTTTAGGGTCCAGGTGAGGGTACGGCAACGCTTTAGGGGGAGCGTGCGTGTGAGGGCGCGGGTTAGTGTTAGCGTACGGCTTATGATTAGGGGACGGGTGAGGGTCAGGCTTCGGGGAAGAGTTAGGGTTAGGGTTCGGGCTAGGGTTAGGGTTAGCGGACGGGGAGGGTTTAGGGTCCAGGTGAGGGTACGGCAACGCTTTAGGGGAAGCGTGCGTGTGAGGGCGCGCGTTAGTGTTAGCGTACAGCTTAGGATTAGGGGACGGGTGAGGGTCAGGCTTCGGGGAAGGGTTAGGGTTAGGGTTCGGGCTAGGGTTAGGGTTAGGGGACGGGGACGGTTTAGGGTCCAGGTGAGGGTACGGCAACGCTTTAGGGGGAGCGTGCGTGTGAGGGCGCTGGTTAGTGTTAGCGTACGGCTTAGGATTAGGGGACGGGTGAGGGTCAGGCTTCGGGGAAGGGTTAGGGTTAGGGTTCGGGCTAGTGTTAGGGTTAGGGGACGGGGACGGTTTAGGGTCCAGGTGAGGGTACGGCAACGCTTTAGGGGGAGCGTGCGTGTGAGGGCGCGGGTTAGTGTTAGCGTACGGGTTAGGATTAGGGGACGGGTGAGGGTCAGGCTTCGGGGAACGGTTAGGGTTAGAGTTCGGGCTAGGGTTAGGGTTAGGGGACGGGGACTGTTTAGGGACCAGGTGAGGGTACGGCAACGCTTTAGGGGGAGCGTGCGTGTGAGGGCGCGGGTTAGTGTTAGCGTACGGGTTAGGATTAGGGGACGGGTGAGGGTCAGGCTTCGGGGAAGGGTTAGGGTTAGGGTTCGGGCTAGGGTTAGGGTTAGGGGACGGGGACGGTTTAGGGTCCAGGTGAGGGTACGGCAACTTTTTAGGGGGAGCGTGCGTGTGAGGGCGCGGGTTAGTGTTAGCGTACGGGTTAGAATTAGGGGACGGGTGAGGGTCAGGCTTCGGGGAAGGGTTAGGGTTAGGGTTCGGGCTAGGGTTAGGGTTAGGGGACGGGGACGGTTTAGGGTCCAGGTGAGGGTACGGCAACACTTTAGGGGGAGCGTGCTTGTGAGGGCGCAGGTTAGTGTTAGCGTACGGGTTAGGATTAGGGGACGGGTGAGGGTCAGGCTTCGGGGAAGGGTTAGGGTTAGGGTTCGGGCTAGGGTTAGGGTTAGGGGACGGGGACGGTTTAGGGTCCAGGTGAGGGTACGGCAACGCTTTAGGGGGAGCGTGCGTGTGAGGGCCCGGGTTAGTGTTAGCGTACGGGTTAGGATTAGGGGCCGGGTGAGGGTCAGGCTTCGGGGAAGGGTTAGGGTCAGGGTTCGGGCTAGGGTTAGGGGACGGGGACGGGGACGGTTTAGGGTCCAGGTGAGGGTACCGCAACGCTTTAGGGGGAGCGTGCGTGTGAGGGCGCGCGTTAGTGTTAGCGTATGGCTTAGGATTAGGGGACGGGTGAGGGTCAGGCTTCGGGGAAGGATTAGGGTTAGGGTTCGGACAAGGGTTAGGGTTAGGGGACGGGGACGGTTTAGGGTCCAGGTGAGGGTACGGCAACGCTTTAGGGGGAGCGTGCGTGTGAGGGCGCGCGTTAGTGTTAGCGTCCGGGTTAGGATTAGGGGACGGGTGAGGGTCAGGCTTCGGGGAAGGGTCAGGGTTAGGGTTCGGGCTAGGGTTAGGGTTAGGGGACGGGGACGGTTTAGGGTCCAGGTGAGGGTACGGCAACGCTTTAGGGGGAGCGTGCGTGTGAGGGCGCGGGTTAGTGTTAGCGTACGGCTTAGGATTAGGGGACGGGTGAGGGTCAGGCTTCGGGGAAGGGTTAGGGTTAGGGTTCGGGCTAGGGTTAGGGTTAGCGGACGGGGACGGTTTAGGGTCCAGGTGAGGGTACGGCAACGTTTTAGGGGGAGCGTGCGTGTGGGGGCGCGGGTTAGTGTTAGCGTACGGGTTAGGATTAGGCGACGGGTGAGGGTCAGGCTTCGGGGAAGGGTTAGGGTTAGGGTTCGGGCTAGGGTTAGGGTTAGGGGACGGGGACGGTTTCGGGTCCAGGTGAGGGTACGGCAACGTTTTAGGGGGAGCGTGCGTGTGGGGGCGCGGGTTAGTGTAAGCGTACGGGTTAGGATTAGGCGACGGGTGAGGGTCAGGCTTCGGGGAAGGGTTAGGGTTAGGGTTCGGGCTAGGGTTAGGGTTAGGGGACGGGGACGGTTTCGG
This sequence comes from Stenella coeruleoalba, assembly GCF_951394435.1. NCBI lineage: Eukaryota > Metazoa > Chordata > Mammalia > Artiodactyla > Delphinidae > Stenella > Stenella coeruleoalba. The sequence goes on from NW_027646390.1 coordinate 424,571, forward strand.
GTCCAGGTGAGGGTACGGCAACGCTTTAGGGGGAGCGTGCGTGTGAGGGCGCGGGTTAGTGTTAGCGTACGGTTTAGGATTATGGGACGGGTGAGGGTCAGGCTTCGGGGAAGGGTTAGGGTTAGGGTTCGGGCTAGGGTTAGGGTTAGGGGACGGGGACGGTTTAGGGTCCAGGTGAGGGTACGGCAACGCTTTAGGGGGAGCGTGCGTGTGAGGGCGCGGGTTAGTGTTAGCGTACGGCTTATGATTAGGGGACGGGTGAGGGTCAGGCTTTGGGGAAGGGTTAGGGTTAGGGTTCGGGCTAGGGTTAGGGTTAGGGGACGGGGACGGTTTAGGGTCCAGGTGAGGGTACGGCAACGTTTTAGGGGGAGCGTGCGTGTGGGGGCGCGGGTTAGTGTTAGCGTACGGGTTAGGATTAGGCGACGGGTGAGGGTCAGGCTTCGGGGAAGGGTTAGGGTTAGGGTTCGGGCTAGGGTTAGGGTTAGGGGACGGGGACGGTTTCGGGTCCAGGTGAGGGTACGGCAACGCTTTAGGGGGAGCGTGCGTGTGAGGGCGCGGGTTAGTGTTAGCGTACGGTTTAGGATTAGGGGACGGGTGAGGGTCAGGCTTCGGGGAAGGGTTAGGGTTAGGGTTCGGTCTAGGGTTAGGGTTAGGGGACGGGGACGGTTTAGGGTCCAGGTGAGGGTACGGCAACGCTTTAGGGGGAGCGTGCGTGTGAGGGCGCGGGTTAGTGTTAGCGTACGGCTTATGATTAGGGGACGGGTGAGGGTCAGGCTTCGGGGAAGGGTTAGGGTTAGGGTTCGGTCTAGGGTTAGGGTTAGCGGACGGGGAGGGTTTAGGGTCCATGTGAGGGTACGGCAACGCTTTAGGGGGAGCGTGCGTGTGAGGGCGCGCGTTAGTGTTAACGTACAGCTTAGGATTAGGGGACGGGTGAGGGTCAGGCTTCGGGGAAGTGTTAGGGTTAGGGTTCGGGCTAGGGTTAGGGTTAGGGGACGGGGACGGTTTAGGGTCCAGGTGAGGGTACGGCAACGCTTTAGGGGGAGCGTGCGTGTGAGGGCGCGCGTTAGTGTTAGCGTACGGCTTAGGATTAGGGGACGGGTGAGGGTCAGGCTTCGGGGAAGGGTTAGGGTTAGGGTTTGGGCTAGTGTTAGGGTTAGGGGACGGGGACGGTTTAGGGTCCAGGTGAGGGTACGGCAACGCTTTAGGGGGAGCGTTCGTGTGAGGGCGCGGGTTAGTGTTAGCGTACGGGTTAGGATTAGGGGACGGGTGAGGGTCAGGCTTCGGGGAAGGGTTAGGGTTAGGGTTCGTGCTAGGGTTAGGGTTAGGGGACGGGGACGGTTTAGGGACCAGGTGAGGGTACGGCAACGCTTTAGGGGGAGCGTGCGTGTGAGGGCGCGGGTTAGTGTTAGCGTACGGGTTAGGATTAGGGGACGGGTGAGGGTCAGGCTTCGGGGAAGGGTTAGGGTTAGGGTTCGGGCTAGGGTTAGGGTTAGGGGACGGGGACGGTTTAGGGTCCAGGTGAGGGTACGGCAACGTTTTAGGGGGAGCGTGCGTGTGAGGGCGCGGGTTAGTGTTAGCGTACGGGTTAGAATTAGGGGACGGGTGAGGGTCAGGCTTCGGGGAAGGGTTAGGGTTAGGGTTCGGGCTAGGGTTAGGGTTAGGGGACGGGGACGGTTTAGGGTCCAGGTGAGGGTACGGCAACACTTTAGGGGGAGCGTGCTTGTGAGGGCGCAGGTTAGTGTTAGCGTACGGGTTAGGATTAGGGGACGGGTGAGGGTCAGGCTTCGGGGAAGGGTTAGGGTTAGGGTTCGGGCTAGGGTTAGGGTTAGGGGATGGGGACGGTTTAGGGTCCAGGTGAGGGTACGGCAACGCTTTAGGGGGAGCGTGCGTGTGAGGGCCCGGGTTAGTGTTAGCGTACGGGTTAGGATTAGGGGACGGGTGAGGGTCAGGCTTCGGGGAAGGGTTAGGCTCAGGGTTCGGGCTAGGGTTAGGGTTAGGGGACGGTTTAGGGTCCAGGTGAGGGTACCGCAACGCTTTAGGGGGAGCGTGCGTGTGAGGGCGCGCGTTAGTGTTAGCGTACGGCTTAGGATTAGGGGACGGGTGAGGGTCAGGCTTCGGGGAAGGGTTAGGGTTAGGGTTCGGACTAGGGTTAGGGTTAGGGGACGGGGACGGTTTAGGGTCTAGGTGAGGGTACGGCAACGCTTTAGGGGGAGCGTGCGTGTGAGGGCGCGCGTTAGTGTTAGCGTACGGCTTAGGATTAGGGGACGGGTGAGGGTCAGGCTTCGGGGAAAGGTTAGGGTTAGGGTTCGGGCTAGGGTTAGGGTTAGGGGACGGGGACGGTTTCGGGTCCAGGTGAGGGTACGGCAACGCTTTAGGGGGAGCGTGCGTGTGAGGGCGCGGGTTAGTGTTAGCGTACGGGTTAGGATTAGGGGACGGGTGAGGGTCAGGCTTCGGGGAAGGGTTAGGGTTAGTGTTCGGGCTAGGGTTAGGGGACGGGGACGGGGACGGTTTAGGGTCCAGGTGAGGGTACGGCAACGCTTTAGGGGGAGCGTGCGTGTGAGGGCGCGGGTTAGTGTTAGCGTACGGTTTAGGATTAGGGGACGGGTGAGGGTCAGGCTTCGGGGAAGGGTTAGGGTTAGGGTTCGGGCTAGGGTTAGGGGACGGGGACGGGGACGGTTTAGGGTCCAGGTGAGGGTACGGCAACGCTTTAGGGGGAGCGTGCGTGTGAGGGCGCGGGTTAGTGTTAGCGTACGGGTTAGGATTAGGGGACGGGTGAGGGTCAGGCTTCGGGGAAGGGTTAGGGTTACGGTTCGGGCTAGGGTTAGGGTTAGGGGACGGGGACGGTTTAGGGTCCAGGTGAGGGTACGGCAACGCTTTAGGGGGAGCGTGCGTGTGAGGGCGCGGGTTAGTGTTAGCGTACGGGTTAAGATTAGGGGACGGGTGAGGGTCAGGCTTCGGGGAAGTGTTAGGTTTAGGGTTCGGGCTAGGGTTTGGGTTAGGGGACGGGGACGGTTTAGGGTCCAGGTGAGGGTACGGCAACGCTTTAGGGGGAGCGTGCGTGTGAGGGCGCGGGTTAGTGTTAGCGTCCGGGTTAGGATTAGGGGACGGGTGAGGGTCAGGCTTCGGGGAAGGGTTAGGGTTAGGGTTCGGGCTAGGGTTAGGGTTAGGGGACGGGGACGGTTTAGGGTCCAGGTGAGGGTACGGCAACGCTTTAGGGGGAGCGTGCGTGTGAGGGCGCGGGTTAGTGTTAGCGTACGGGTTAGGATTAGGGGACGGGTGAGGGTCAGGCTTCGGGGAAGGGTTAGGGTTAGGGTTCGGGCTAGGGTTAGGGTTAGCGGACGGGGACGGTTTAGGGTCCAGGTGAGGGTACGGCAAAGCTTTAGGGGGAGCGTGCGTGTGAGAGCGCGCGTTAGTGTTAGCGTACGGCTTAGGATTAGGTGACGGGTGAGGGTCAGGCTTCGGGGAAGGGTTAGGATTAGGGTTCGGGCTAGGGTTAGGGTTAGGGGACGGGGACGGTTTAGGGTCCAGGTGAGGGTACGGCAACGCTTTAGGGGGAGCGTGCGTGTGAGGGCGCGGGTTAGTGTTAGCGTACGGCTTATGATTAGGGGACGGGTGAGGGTCAGGCTTCGGGGAAGGGTTAGGGTTAGGGTTCGGGCTAGGGTTAGGGTTAGGGGACGGGGACGGTTTAGGGTCCAGGTGAGGGTACGGCAACGTTTTAGGGGGAGCGTGCGTGTGGGGGCGCGGGTTAGTGTTAGCGTACGGCTTAGGATTAGGGGACGGGTGAGGGTCAGGCTTCGGGGAAGGGTTAGGGTTAGGGTTCGGGCTAGGGTTAGGGTTAGGGGACGGGGACGGTTTCGGGTCCAGGTGAGGGTACGGCAATGCTTTAGGGGGAGCGTGCGTGTGAGGGCGCGGGTTAGTGTTAGCGTCCGGGTTAGGATTAGGGGACGGGTGAGGGTCAGGCTTCGGGGAAGGGTTAGGGTTAGTGTTCGGTCTAGGGTTAGGGTTAGGGGACGGGGACGGTTTAGGGTCCAGGTGAGGGTACGGCAACGCTTTAGGGGGAGCGTGCGTGTGAGGGCGCGGGTTAGTGTTAGCGTACGGCTTATGATTAGGGGACGGGTGAGGGTCAGGCTTCGGGGAAGGGTTAGGGTTAGGGTTCGGGCTAGGGTTAGGGTTAGCGGACGGGGAGGGTTTAGGGTCCAGGTGAGGGTACGGCAACGCTTTAGGGGGAGCGTGCGTGTGAGGGCGCGCGTTAGTGTTAGCGTACAGCTTAGGATTAGGGGACGGGTGAGGGTCAGGCTTCGGGGAAGGGTTAGGGTTAGGGTTCGGGCTAGGGTTAGGGTTAGGGGACGGGGACGGTTTAGGGTCCAGGTGAGGGTACGGCAACGCTTTAGGGGGAGCGTGCGTGTGAGGGCGCGCGTTAGTGTTAGCGTACGGCTTAGGATTAGGGGACGGGTGAGGGTCAGGCTTCGGGGAAGGGTTAGGGTTAGGGTTCGGGCTAGGGTTAGGGTTAGGGGACGGGGACGGTTTCGGGTCCAGGTGAGGGTACGGCAACGCTTTAGGGGGAGCGTGCGTGTGAGGGCGCGGGTTAGTGTTAGCGTACGGGTTAGGATTAGGGGACGGGTGAGGGTCAGGCTTCGGGGAAGGGTTAGGGTTAGGGTTCGGGCTAGGGTTAGGGTTAGGGGACGGGGACGGTTTAGGGACCAGGTGAGGGTACGGCAACGCTTTAGGGGGAGCGTGCGTGTGAGGGCGCGGGTTAGTGTTAGCGTACGGGTTAGGATTAGGGGACGGGTGAGGGTCAGGCTTCGGGGAAGGGTTAGGGTTAGGGTTCGGGCTAGGGTTAGGGTTAGGGGACGGGGACGGTTTAGGGTCCAGGTGAGGGTACGGCAACGTTTTAGGGGGAGCGTGCGTGTGAGGGCGCGGGTTAGTGTTAGCGTACGGGTTAGGATTAGGGGACGGGTGAGGGTCAGGCTTCGGGGAAGGGTTAGGGTTAGGGTTCGGGCTAGGGTTAGGGTTAGGGGACGGGGACGGTTTAGGGTCCAGGTGAGGGTACGGCAACACTTTAGGGGGAGCGTGCTTGTGAGGGCGCAGGGTAGTGTTAGCGTACGGGTTAGGATTAGGGGACGGGTGAGGGTCAGGCTTCAGGGAAGGGTTAGCGTTAGGGTTCGGGCTAGGGTTAGGGTTAGGGGACGGGGACGGTTTAGGGTCCAGGTGAGGGTACAGCAACGCTTTAGGGGGAGCGTGCGTGTGAGGGCGCGGGTTAGTGTTAGCGTACGGGTTAGGATTAGGGGACGGGTGAGGGTCAGGCTTCGGGGAAGGGTTAGGGTTAGGGTTCGGGCTAGGGTTAGGGTTAGGGGACGGGGACGGTTTAGGGACCAGGTGAGGGTACGGCAACGCTTTAGGGGGAGCGTGCGTGTGAGGGCGCGGGTTAGTGTTAGCGTACGGGTTAGGATTAGGGGACGGGTGAGGGTCAGGCTTCGGGGAAGGGTTAGGGTTAGGGTTCGGGCTAGGGTTAGGGTTAGGGGACGGGGACGGTTTAGGGTCCAGGTGAGGGTACGGCAACGCTTTAGGGGGAGCGTGCGTGTGAGGGCCCGGGTTAGTGTTAGCGTACGGGTTAGGATTAGGGGACGGGTGAGGGTCAGGCTTCGGGGAAGGGTTAGGGTTAGGGTTCGGGCTAGGGTTAGGGTTTGCGGACGGGGAGGGTTTAGGGTCCAGGTGAGGGTACCGCAACGCTTTAGGGGGAGCGTGCGTGTGATGGCGCGCGTTAGTGTTAGCGTACGGCTTAGGATTAGGGGACGGGTGAGGGTCAGGCTTCGGGGAAGGGTTAGGGTTAGGGTTCGGGCTAGCTTTAGGGTTAGGGGACGGGGACGGTTTAGGGTCCAGGTGAGGGTACGGCAACGCTTTAGGGGGAGCGTGCGTGTGAGGGCGCGCGTTAGTGTTAGCGTACGGCTTAGGATTAGGGGACGGGTGAGGGTCAGGCTTCGGGGAAATGTTAGGGTTAGGGTTCGGGCTAGGGTTAGGGTTAGGGGACGGGGACGGTTTCGGGTCCAGGTGATGGTACGGCAACGCTTTAGGGGGAGCGTGCGTGTGAGGGCGCGGGTTAGTGTTAGCGTACGGGTTAGGATTAGGGGACGGGTGAGGGTCAGGCTTCGGGGAAGGGTTAGGGTTAGGGTTCGGGCTAGGGTTAGGGTTAGGGGACGGGGACGGTTTAGGGTCCAGGTGAGGGTATGGCAACGCTTTAGGGGGAGCGTGCGTGTGAGGGCGCGGGTTAGTGTTAGCGTACGGGTTAGGATTAGGGGACGGGTGAGGGTCAGGCTTCGGGGAAGGGTTAAGGTTAGGGTTCGGGCTAGGGTTAGGGTTAGGGGACGGGGACGGTTTAGGGTCCAGGTGAGGGTACGGCAACGCTTTAGGGGGAGCGTGCGTGTGAGGGCGCGGGTTAGTGTTAGCGTACGGGTTAGGATTAGGGGACGGGTGAGGGTCAGGCTTCGGGGAAGGGTTAGGGTTAGGGTTCGGGCTAGGGTTAGTGTTAGGGGACGGGGACGGTTTAGGGTCCAGGTGAGGGTACGGCAACGCTTTAGGGGGAGCGTGCGTGTGAGGGCGCGGGTTAGTGTTAGCATACGGGTTAAGATTAGGGGACGGGTGAGGGTCAGGCTTCGGGGAAGTGTTAGGGTTAGGGTTCGGGCTAGGGTTAGGGTTAGGGGACGGGGACGGTTTAGGGTCCAGGTGAGGGTACGGCAACGCTTTAGGGGGAGCGTGCGTGTGAGGGCGCGGGTTAGTGTTAGCGTCCGGGTTAGGATTAGGGGACGGGTGAGGGTCAGGCTTCGGGGAAGGGTTAGGGTTAGGGTTCGGGCTAGGGTTAGGGTTAGGGGACGGGGACGGTTTAGGGTCCAGGTGAGGGTACGGCAACGCTTTAGGGGGAGCGTGCATGTGAGGGCGCGGGTTAGTGTTAGCGTACGGCTTAGGATTAGGGGACGGGTGAGGGTCAGGCTTCGGGGAAGGGTTAGGGTTAGGGTTCGGTCTAGGGTTAGGGTTAGCGGACAGGGACGGTTTAGGGTCCAGGTGAGGGTACGGCAACGCTTTAGGGGGAGCGTGCGTGTGAGAGCGCGCGTTAGTGTTAGCGTACGGCTTAGGATTAGGTGACGGGTCAGGGTCAGGCTTCGGGGAAGGGTTAGGATTAGGGTTCGGGCTAGGGTTAGTGTTAGGGGACGGGGACGGTTTAGGGTCCAGGTGAGGGTACGGCAACGCTTTAGGGGGAGCGTGCGTGTGAGGGCGCGGGTTAGTGTTAGCGTACGGCTTATCATTAGGGGACGGGTGAGGGTCAGGCTTCGGGGAAGGGTTAGGGTTAGGGTTCGGGCTAGGGTTAGGGTTAGGGGACGGGGACGGTTTAGGGTCCAGGTGAGGGTACGGCAACGTTTTAGGGGGAGCGTGCGTGTGGGGGCGCGGGTTAGTGTTAGCGTACGGCTTAGGATTAGGGGACGGGTGAGGGTCAGGCTTCGGGGAAGGGTTAGGGTTAGGGTTCGGGCTAGGGTTAGGGTTAGGGGACGGCGACGGTTTCGGGTCCAGGTGAGGGTACAGCAACGCTTTAGGGGGAGCGTGCGTGTGAGGGCGCGGGTTAGTGTTAGCGTACGGCTTAGGATTAGGGGACGGGTGAGTGTCAGGCTTCGGGGAAGGGTTAGGGTTAGGGTTCGGGCTAGGGTTAGGGTTAGGGGACGGGGACGGTTTAGGGTCCAGGTGAGGGTACGGCAACGCTTTAGGGGGAGCGTTCGTGTGAGGGCGCGGGTTAGTGTTAGCGTACGGGTTAGGATTATGGGACGGGTGAGGGTCAGGCTTCGGGGAAGTGTTAGGGTTAGGGTTCGGGCTAGGGTTAGGGTTAGGGGACGGGGACGGTTTAGGGTCCAGGTGAGGGTACGGCAACGCTTTAGGGGGAGCGTGCGTGTGAGGGCGCGGGTTAGTGTTAGCGTACGGGTTAGGATTAGGCGACGGGTGAGGGTCAGGCTTCGGGGAAGGGTTAGGGTTAGGGTTCGGGCTAGGGTTAGGGTTAGGGGACGGGGACGGTTTAGGGTCCAGGTGAGTGTACGGCAACGCTTTAGGGGGAGCGTGCGTGTGAGGGCGCGGGTTAGTGTTAGCGTACGGGTTAGGATTGGGGACGGGTGTGGGTCAGGCTTCGGGGAAGGGTTAGGGTTAGGGTTCGGGCTAGGGTTAGGGTTAGGGGACGGGGACAGTTTAGGGTCCAGGTGAGGGGTACGGCAACGCTTTAGGGGGAGCGTGCGTGTGAGGTCGCTTGTTAGTGTTAGCATACGGGTTAGGATTAGGGGACGGGTGAGGGTCAGGCTTCGGGGAATGGTTAGGGTTAGGGTTCGGGCTAGGGTTAGGGTTAGGGGACGGGGATGGTTTAGGGTCCAGGTGAGGGTACGGCAACGCTTTAGGGGGAGCGTGCGTGTGAGGGCGCGGGTTAGTGTTAGCGTACGGGTTAGGATTAGGGGACAGGTGAGGGTCAGGCTTCGGGGAAGGGTTAGGGTTAGGGTTCGGGCTAGGGTTAGGGTTAGGGGACGGGGACGGTTTCGGGTCCAGGTGAGGGTACGGCAACGCTTTAGGGGGAGCGTGCGTGTGAGGGCGCGGGTTAGTGTTAGCGTACGGGTTAGGATTGGGGACGGGTGTGGGTCAGGCTTCGGGGAAGGGTTAGGGTTAGGGTTCGGGCTAGGGTTAGGGTTAGGGGACGGGGACGGTTTAGGGTCCAGGTGAGGGTACGGCAACGCTTTAGGGGGAGCGTGTGTGTGAGGGCGTGTGTTAGTGTTAGCGTACGGGTTAGGATTAGGGGACGGGTGAGGATCAGGCTTCGGGGAAGGGTTAGGGTTAGGGTTCGGGCTAGGGTTAGGGTTAGGGGACGGGGACGGTTTAGGGTCCAGGTGAGTGTACGGCAACGCTTTAGGGGGAGCGTGCGTGTGAGGGTGTGGGTTAGTGTTAGCGTACGGGTTAGGATTAGGGGACGGGTGAGGGTCAGGCTTCGGGGAAGGGTTAGGGTTAGGGTTCGGACTAGGGTTAGGGTTAGGGGTCGGGGACGGTTTCGGGTCCAGGAGAGGGTACGGCAACGCTTTAGGGGGAGCGTGCGTGTGAGGGCGCGGGTTAGTGTTAGCGTACGGCTTAGGATTAGGGGACGGGTGAGGGTCAGGCTTCGGGGAAGGGTTAGGGTTAGGGTTCGGTCTAGGGTTAGGGTTAGGGGACGGGGACGGTTTAGGGTCCAGGTGAGGGTACGGCAACGCTTTAGGGGGAGCGTGCGTGTGAGGGCGCGGGTTAGTGTTAGCGTACGGGTTAGGATTAGGGGACGGGTGAGGGTCAGGCTTCAGGGAAGGGTTAGGGTTAGGGTTCGGGCTAGGGTTACGGTTAGGGGACGGGGACGGTTTAGGGTCCAGGTGAGGGTACGGCAACGCTTTAGGGGGAGCGTGCGTGTGAGGGCGCGGGTTAGTGTTAGCGTACGTGTTACGATTAGGGGACGGATGAGGGTCAGGCTTCGGGGAAGGGTTAGGGTTAGGGTTCGGGCTAGGGTTAGGGTTAGGGGACGGGGACGGTTTAGGGTCCAGGTGAGGGTACGGCAACGCTTTAGGGGGAGCGTGCGTGTGAGGGCGCGGGTTAGTGTTAGCGTACGGGTTAGGATTAGGGGACGGGTGAGGGTCAGGCTTCGGGGAAGGGTTAGGGTTAGGGTTCGGGCTAGGGTTAGGGTTATGGGACGGGGACGGTTTAGGGTCCAGGTGAGGGTACGGCAATGCTTTAGGGGGAGCGTGCGTTTGAGGGCGCGGGTTAGTGTTAGCGTACGGGTTAGGATTAGGGGACGGGTGAGGGTCAGGCTTCGGGGAAGGGTTAGGGTTAGGGTTCGGGCTAGGGTTAGGGTTAGGGGACAGGGACGGTTTAGGGTCCAGGTGAGGGTACGGCAACGCTTTAGGGGGAGCGTGCGTGTGAGGGCGCGCGTTAGTGTTAGCGTACGGGTTAGGATTAGGGGACGGGTGAGGGTCAGGCTTCGGGGAAGGGTTAGGGTTAGGGTTCGGGCTAGGGTTAGGGTTAGGGGACGGGGACGGTTTAGGGTCCAGGTGAGGGTACGGCAGCGCTTTAGGGGGAGCGTGCGTGTGAGGGCGCGGGTTAGTGTTAGCGTACGGGTTAGGATTAGGGGACGGGTGAGGGTCAGGCTTCGGGGAAGGGTTAGGGTTAGGGTTCGGGCTAGGGTTAGGGTTAGGGGACGGGGACGGTTTAGGGTCCAGGTGAGGGTACGGCAACGCTTTAGGGGGAGCATGTGTGTGAGGGCGCGGATTAGTGTTAGCATACGGGTTAGGATTAGGGGACGGGTGAGGGTCAGGCTTCGGGGAAGGGTTAGGGTTAGGGTTCGGGCTAAGTTTAGGGTTAGGGGACGGGGACGGTTTAGGGTCCAGGTGAGGGTACGGCAACGCTTTAGGGGGAGCGTGCGTCTGAGGGCGCGGGTTAGTGTTAGCGTACGGGTTAGGATTAGGGGACGGGTGAGGGTCAGTCTTCGGAGAAAGGTTAGGGTTAGGGTTCGGGCTAGGGTTAGGGTTAGGGGACGGGGACGGTTTAGAGTCCAGGTGAGGGTACGGCAACGCTTTAGGGGGAGCGTGCGTGTGAGGGCGCGGGTTAGTGTTAGCGTACGGGTTAGGATTAGGGGACGGGTGAGGGTCAGGCTTCGGGGAAGGGTTAGGTTTAGGGTTCGCGCTAGGGTTAGGGTTAGGGGACGGGGACGGTTTAGGGTCCAGGTCAGGGTACGGCAACGTTTTAGGGGGAGCGTGCGTGTGAGGGCGCGGGTTAGTGTTAGCGTACGGGTTAGGATTAGGGGACGGGTGAGGGTCAGGCTTCGGGGAAGGGTTAGGGTTCGGGCTAGGGTTAGGGTTAGGGGACGGGGACGGTTTAGGGTCCAGGTGAGGGTACGGCAACGCTTTAGGGGGAGCGTGCATGTGAGGGCGCGGGTTAGTGTTAGCGTACGGGTTAGGATTAGGGGACGGGTGAGGGTCAGGCTTCGGGGAAGGGTTAGGGTTAGGGTTCGGGCTAGGGTTAGGCTTAGGGGACGGGGACGGTTAAGGGTCCAGGTGAGGGTACGGCAATGCTTTAGGGGTAGCGTGCGTGTGAGGGCGTGGGTTAGTGTAAGCGTACGGGTTAGGATTAGGGGACGGATGAGGGTCAGGCTTCGGGGAAGGTTTAGGGTTAGGGTTCGGGCTAGGGTTAGGATTAGGGGACGGGGACGGTTTCGGGTCCAGGTGAGGGTACGGCAACGCTTTAGGGGGAGCGTGCGTGTGAGGGCGCGGGTTAGTGTTAGCGTACGGGTTAGGATTAGGGGACGGGTGAGCGTCAGGCTTCGGGGAAGGGTTAGGGTTAGGGTTCGGGCTAGGGTTAGGGTTAGGGGACGGGGACGGTTTAGGGTCCAGGTGAGGGTACGGCAACGCTTTAGGGGGAGCGTGCGTGTGAGGGCGCGGGTTAGTGTTAGCGTACGGCTTAGGATTAGGGGACGGGTGAGGGTCAGGCTTCGGGGAAGGGTTAGGGTTAGGGTTCGGGCTAGGGTTAGGGTTAGGGGACGGGGACGGTTTAGGGTCCAGGTGAGGGTACGGCAACGCTTTAGGGGGAGCGTGCGTGTGAGGTCGCGGGTTAGTGTTAGCGTATGTCTTAGGATTAGGGGACGGGTGAGGGTCAGGCTTCGGGGAAGGGTTAGGGTTAGGGTTCGGGCTAGGGTTAGGGTTAAGGGACGGGGACGGTTTAGGATCCAGGTGAGGGTACGGCAACGCTTTAGGGGGAGCGTGCGTGTGAGGGCGCGGGTTAGTGTTAGCGTACGGGTTAGGATTAGGGGACAGGTGAGGGTCAGGCTTCGGGGAAGGGTTAGGGTTAGGGTTCGGGCTAGGGTTAGGGTTAGGGGACGGGGACGGTTTAGGGTCCAGGTGAGGGTACGGCAACGCTTTAGGGGGAGCGTGCGTGTGAGGGCGCGGGTTAGTGTTAGCGTACGGCTTAGGATTAGGGGACGGGTGAGGGTCAGGCTTCGGGGAAGGGTTAGGGTTAGGGTTCGGGCTAGGGTTAGGGTTAGGGGACGGGGACGGTTTAGGGTCCAGGTGAGGGTACGGCAACGCTTTAGGGGGAGCGTGCGTGTGAGGTCGCGGGTTAGTGTTAGCGTACGGCTTAGGATTAGGGGACGGGTGAGGGTCAGGCTTCGGGGAAGGGTTAGGGTTAGGGTTCGGGCTAGGGTTAGGGTTAGGGGACGGGGACGGTTTAGGGTCCAGGTGAGGATACGGCAACGCTTTAGGGGGAGCGTGCGTGTGAGGGCACGCGTTAGTGTTAGCGTACGGCTTAGGATTAGGGGACGGGTGAGGGTCAGGCTTCGGGAAAGGGTTAGGGTTAGGGTTCGGGCTAGGGTTAGGGTTAGGGGATGGGGATGGTTTAGGGTCCAGGTGAGGGTACGGCAACGCTTTAGGGGGAGCATGCGTGTGAGGGCACGGGTTAGTGTTAGCGTACGGTTAAGGATTAGGGGACGGGTGAGGGTCAGGCTACGGGGAAGGGTTAGGGTTAGGGTTCGGGCTAGGGTTAGGGTTAGGGGACGGGGACGGTTTAGGGTCCAGGTGAGGGTACGGCAACACTTTAAGGGGAGCGTGCCTGTGAGGGCGCGGGTTAGTGTTTGCGTACGGGTTAGGATTAGGGGACGGGTGAGGGTCAGGCTTCGGGGAAGGGTTAGGGTTAGGGTTCGGGCTAGGGTTAGGGTTAGGGGACGGGGACGGTTTAGGGTCCAGGTGAGGGTACGGCAATGCTTTAGGGGGAGCGTGCGTTTGAGGGCGCGGGTTAGTGTTAGCGTACGGGTTAGGATTAGGGGACGGGTGAGGGTCAGGCTTCGGGGAAGGGTTAGGGTTAGGGTTCGGGCTAGGGTTAGGGTTAGGGGACGGGGACGGTTTAGGGTCCAGGTGAGGGTACGGCAACGCTTTAGGGGGAGCGTGCGTGTGAGGGCGCGCGTTAGTGTTAGCGTACGGGTTAGGATTAGGGGACGGGTGAGGGTCAGGCTTTGGGGAAGGGTTAGGGTTAGGGTTCGGGCTAGGGTTAGGGTTAGGGGACGGGGACGGTTTAGGGTCCAGGTGAGGGTACGGCAGCGCTTTAGGGGGAGCGTGCGTGTGAGGGCGCGGGTTAGTGTTAGCGTACGGGTTAGGATTAGGGGACGGGTGAGGGTCAGGCTTCGGGGAAGGGTTAGGGTTAGGGTTCGGGCTAGGGTTAGGGTTAGGGGACGGGGACGGTTTAGGGTCCAGGTGAGGGTACGGCAACGCTTTAGGGGGAGCATGTGTGTGAGGGCGCGGATTAGTGTTAGCATACGGGTTAGGATTAGGGGATGGGTGAGGGTCAGGCTTCGGGGAAGGGTTAGGGTTAGGGTTCGGGCTAAGTTTAGGGTTAGGGGACGGGGACGGTTTAGGGTCCAGGTGAGGGTACGGCAACGCTTTAGGGGGAGCGTGCGTCTGAGGGCGCGGGTTAGTGTTAGCGTACGGGTTAGGATTAGGGGACGGGTGAGGGTCAGTCTTCGGAGAAAGGTTAGGGTTAGGGTTCGGGCTAGGGTTAGGGTTAGGGGACGGGGACGGTTTAGAGTCCAGGTGAGGGTACGGCAACGCTTTAGGGGGAGCGTGCGTGTGAGGGCGCGGGTTAGTGTTAGCGTACGGGTTAGGATTAGGGGACGGGTGAGGGTCAGGCTTCGGGGAAGGGTTAGGTTTAGGGTTCGCGCTAGGGTTAGGGTTAGGGGACGGGGACGGTTTAGGGTCCAGGTCAGGGTACGGCAACGTTTTAGGGGGAGCGTGCGTGTGAGGGCGCGGGTTAGTGTTAGCGTACGGGTTAGGATTAGGGGACGGGTGAGGGTCAGGCTTCGGGGAAGGGTTAGGGTTCGGGCTAGGGTTAGGGTTAGGGGACGGGGACGGTTTAGGGTCCAGGTGAGGGTACGGCAACGCTTTAGGGGGAGCGTGCATGTGAGGGCGCGGGTTAGTGTTAGCGTACGGGTTAGGATTAGGGGACGGGTGAGGGTCAGGCTTCGGAGAAGGGTTAGGGTTAGGGTTCGGGCTAGGGTTAGGCTTAGGGGACGGGGACGGTTAAGGGTCCAGGTGAGGGTACGGCAATGCTTTAGGGGTAGCGTGCGTGTGAGGGCGCGGGTTAGTGTAAGCGTACGGATTAGGATTAGGGGACGGATGAGGGTCAGGCTTCGGGGAAGGTTTAGGCTTAGGGTTCGGGCTAGGGTTAGGATTAGGGGACGGGGACGGTTTCGGGTCCAGGTGAGGGTACGGCAACGATTTAGGGGGAGCGTGCGTGTGAGGGCGCGGGTTAGTGTTAGCGTACGGGTTAGGATTAGGGGACGGGTGAGCGTCAGGCTTCGGGGAAGGGTTAGGGTTAGGGTTCGGGCTAGGGTTAGGGTTAGGGGACGGGGACGGTTTAGGGTCCAGGTGAGGGTACGGCAACGCTTTAGGGGGAGCGTGCGTGTGAGGGCGCGGGTTAGTGTTAGCGTACGGCTTAGGATTAGGGGACGGGTGAGGGTCAGGCTTCGGGGAAGGGTTAGGGTTAGGGTTCGGGCTAGGGTTAGGGTTAGGGGACGGGGACGGTTTAGGGTCCAGGTGAGGGTACGGCAACGCTTTAGGGGGAGCGTGCGTGTGAGGTCGCGGGTTAGTGTTAGCGTACGGCTTAGGATTAGGGGACGGGTGAGGGTCAGGCTTCGGGGAAGGGTTAGGGTTAGGGTTCGGGCTAGGGTTAGGGTTAAGGGACGGGGACGGTTTAGGATCCAGGTGAGGGTACGGCAACGCTTTAGGGGGAGCGTGCGTGTGAGGGCGCGGGTTAGTGTTAGCGTACGGGTTAGGATTAGGGGACAGGTGAGGGTCAGGCTTCGGGGAAGGGTTAGGGTTAGGGTTCGGGCTAGGGTTAGGGTTAGGGGACGGGGACGGTTTAGGGTCCAGGTGAGGGTACGGCAACGCTTTAGGGGGAGCGTGCGTGTGAGGGCGCGGGTTAGTGTTAGCGTACGGCTTAGGATTAGGGGACGGGTGAGGGTCAGGCTTCGGGGAAGGGTTAGGGTTAGGGTTCGGGCTAGGGTTAGGGTTAGGGGACGGGGACGGTTTAGGGTCCAGGTGAGGGTACGGCAACGCTTTAGGGGGAGCGTGCGTGTGAGGTCGCGGGTTAGTGTTAGCGTACGGCTTAGGATTAGGGGACGGGTGAGGGTCAGGCTTCGGGGAAGGGTTAGGGTTAGGGTTCGGGCTAGGGTTAGGGTTAGGGGACGGGGACGGTTTAGGGTCCAGGTGAGGATACGGCAACGCTTTAGGGGGAGCGTGCGTGTGAGCGCACGCGTTAGTGTTAGCGTACGGCTTAGGATTAGGGGACGGGTGAGTGTCAGGCTTCGGGAAAGGGTTAGGGTTAGGGTTCGGGCTAGGGTTAGGGTTAGGGGATGGGGATGGTTTAGGGTCCAGGTGAGGGTACGGCAACGCTTTAGGGGGAGCATGCGTGTGAGGGCACGGGTTAGTGTTAGCGTACGGTTAAGGATTAGGGGACGGGTGAGGGTCAGGCTTCGGGGAAGGGTTAGGGTTAGGGTTCGGGCTAGGGTTAGGGTTAGGGGACGGGGACGGTTTAGGGTCCAGGTGAGGGTACGGCAACACTTTAAGGGGAGCGTGCCTGTGAGGGCGCGGGTTAGTGTTAGCGTACGGGTTAGGATTAGGGGACGGGTGAGGGTCAGGCTTCGGGGAAGGGTTAGGGTTAGGGTTCGGGCTAGGGTTAGGGTTAGGGGACGGGGACGGTTTAGGGTCCAGGTGAGGGTACGGCAATGTTTTAGGGGGAGCGTGCGTGTGAGGGCCCGGGTTAGTGTTAGCGTACGGGTTACGATTAGGTGACGGTGAGGGTCAGGCTTCGGGGAAGGGTTAGGGTTAGGGTTCGGGCTAGGGTTAGGGTTAGCGGAAGGGGACGGTTTAGGGTCCAGGTGAGGGTACGGCAACGCTTTAGGGGGAGCGTGCGTGTGAGGGCACGCGTTAGTGTTAGCGTACGGCTTAGGATTAGGGTACGGGTGAGGGTCAGGCTTCGGGAAAGGGTTAGGGTTAGGGTTCGGGCTAGGGTTAGGGTTAGGGGATGGGGACGGTTTAGGGTCCAGGTGAGGGTACGGCAACGCTTTAGGGGGAGCGTGCGTGTGAGGGCGCGGGTTAGTGTTAGCGTACGGGTTAGGATTAGGGGACGGGTGAGTGTCAGGCTTCGGGGAAGGTTTAGGGTTAGGGTTCGGGCTAGGGTTAGGGTTAGGGGACGGGGAAGGTTTAGGGACCAGGTGAGGGTACGGCAACGCTTTAGGGGGAGCGTGCGTGTGAGGGCGCGGGTTAGTGTTAGCGTACGGGTTAGGATTAGGGGACGGGTGAGGGTCAGGCTTCGGGGAAGGGTTAGGGTTAGGGTTCGGGCTAGGGTTAGGGTTAGGGGACGGGGACGGTTTAGGGTCCAGGTGAGGGTACGGCAACACTTTAGGGGGAGCGTGCCTGTGAGGGCGCGGGTTAGTGTTAGCGTACGGGTTAGGATTAGGGGACGGGTGAGGGTCAGGCTTCGGGGAAGGGTTAGGGTTAGGGTTCGGGCTAGGGTTAGGGTTAGGGGACGGGGACGGTTTAGGGTCCAGGTGAGGGTACGGCAACACTTTAGGGGGAGCGTGCGTGTGAGGGCGCGGGTTAGTGTTAGCGTACGGGTTAGGATTAGGGGACGGGTGAGGGTCAGGCTTCGGGGAAGGGTTAGGGTTAGGGTTCGGGCTAGGGTTAGGGTTAGGGGACGGGGACGGTTTAGGGTCCAGGTGAGGGTACGGCAAATCTTTAGGGGGAGCGTGCGTGTGAGGGCCCGGGTTAGTGTTAGCGTACGGGTTAGGATTAGGGGACGGGTGAGGGTCAGGCTTCGGGGAAGGGTTAGGGTTAGGGTTCGGGCTAGGGTTAGGGTTTGCGGACGGGGAGGGTTTAGGGTCCAGGTGAGGGTACGGCAACGCTTTAGGGGGAGCGTGCGTGTGAGGGCGCGCGTTAGTGTTAGCGTACGGCTTAGGATTAGGGGAGGGGTGAGGGTCAGGCTTCGGGGAAGGGTTAGGGTTAGGGTTCGGGCTAGGGTTAGGGTTAGGGGACGGGGACGGTTTAGGGTCCAGGTGAGGGTATGGCAACGCTTTAGGGGGAGCGTGCGTGTGAGGGCGCGCGTTAGTGTTAGCGTACGGCTTAGGATTAGGGGACGGGTGAGGGTCAGGCTTCGGGGAAAGGTTAGGGTTAGGGTTCGGGCTAGGGTTAGGGTTAGGGGACGGGGACGGTTTAGGGTCCAGGTGAGGGTACGGCAACGCTTTAGGGGGAGCGTGCGTGTGAGGGCGCGGGTTAGTATTAACGTACGGGTTAGGATTAGGGGACGGTTGAGGGTCAGGCTTCGGGGAAGGGTTAGGTTTAGGGTTCGGGCTAGGGTTAGGGTTAGGGGACGGGGACGGTTTAGGGTCCAGGTGAGGGTACGGCAACGCTTTAGGGGGAGCGTGCGTGTGAGGGCGTGGGTTAGTGTTAGCGTACGGGTTAGGATTAGGGGACAGTTGAGGGTCAGGCTTCGGGGAAGGGTTAGGGTTAGGGTTCGGGCTAGGGTTAGGGTTAGGGGACGGGGACGGTTTAGGGTCCAGGTGAGGGTACGGCAACGCTTTAGGGGGAGCGTGCGTGTAGGGCGCCGCTTAGTGTTAGCGTACGGGTTAGGATTAGGGGACGGGTGAGGGTCAGGCTTCGGGGAAGGGTTAGGCTTAGGGTTCGGGCTAGGGTTAGGGTTAGGGGACGGGGACGATTTAGGGTCCAGGTGAGGGTACGGCAACGCTTTAGGGGGAGCGTGCGTGTGAGGGCGCGGGTTAGTGTTAGCGTACGGGTTAGGATTAGGGGACGGGTGAGGGTCAGGCTTCGGGGAAGAGTTAGGGTTAGGGTTCGGGCTAGGGTTAGGGTTAGGGGACGGGGACGGTTTAGGGTCCAGGTGAGGGTACGGCAACGCTTTAGGGGGAGCGTGCGTGTGAGGGCGCTGGTTAGTGTTAGCGTACGGGTTAGGATTAGGGGACGGGTGAGGGTCAGGCTTCGGGGAAGGATTAGGGTTAGGGGACGGGGACGGTTTAGGGTCCAGGTGAGGGTACGGCAACGCTTTAGGGGGAGCGTGCGTGTGAGAGCGCGGGTTAGTGTTAGCGTAAGGGTTAGGATTAAGGGACGGGTGAGGGTCAGGCTTCGGGGAAGGGTTAGGGTTAGGGTTCGGGCTAGGGTTAGGGTTAGGGAACGGGGACGGTTTCGGGTCCAGGTGAGGGTACGGTAACGCTTTAGGGGGAGCGTGCGTGTGAGGGCGCGGGTTAGTGTTAGCGTACGGGTTAGGATTAGGGGACGGGTGAGGGTCAGGCTTCGGGGAAGGGTTAGGGTTAGGGTTCGGGCTAGGGTTAGGGTTAGGGGACATGGGATGGTTTAGGGTCCAGGTGAGGGTACGGCAACGCTTTAGGGGGAGCGTGCGTGTGAGGGCGCGGGTTAGTGTTAGCGTACGTGTTAGGATTGGGGACGGGTGAGGGTCAGGCTTCGGGGAAGGGTTAGGGTTAGGGTTCGGGCTAGGGTTAGTGTTAGGGGACGGGGACGGTTTAGAGTCCAGGTGAGGGTACGGCAAAGCTTCAGGGGGATCGTGCGTGTGAGGGCGCGGGTTAGTGTTAGCGTACGGCTTAGGATTAGGGGACGGGTGAGGGTCAGGCTTCGGGGAAGGGTTAGGGTTAGGGTTCGGGCTAGGGTTAGGGTTAGGGGACGGGGACGGTTTAGGGTCCAGGTGAGGGTACGGCAACGCTTTAGGGGGAGCGTGCGTGTGAGGGCGCGGGTTAGTGTTAGAGTACGGCTTAGGATTAGGGGACGGGTGAGGGTCAGGCTTCGGGGAAGGGTTAGGGTTAGGGTTCGGGCTAGGGTTAGGGTTAGGGGACGGGGACGGTTTAGGGTCCAGGTGAGGGTACGGCAACGCTTTAGGGGGAGCGTGCGTGTGAGGGCGCGGGTTAGTGTTAGCGTACGGGTTAGGATTAGGGGACGGGTGAGGGTCTAGCTTCGGGGAAGGGTTAGGGTTAGGGTTCGGGCTAGGGTTAGGGTTAGGGGACGGGGACGGTTTAGGGTCCAGGTGAGGGTACGGCAACGCTTTAGGGGGAGCGTGCGTGTGAGGGCGCGGGTTAGTGTTAGCGTACGGGTTAGGATTAGGGGACGGGTGAGTGTCAGGCTTCGGGGAAGGGTTAGGGTTAGGGTTCGGGCTAGGGTTAGGCTTAGGGGACGGGGACGGTTTAGGGTCCAGGTGAGGGTACGGCAACGCTTTAGGGGGAGCGTGCGTGTGAGGGCGCGGGTTAGTGTTAGCGTACGGGTTAGGATTAGGGGACGGGTGAGGGTCAGGCTTCGGGGAATGGTTAGGCTTAGGGTTCGGGCTAGGGTTAGGGTTAGGGGACGGGGACGATTTAGGGTCCAGGTGAGGGTACGGGAACGCTTTAGGGGGAGCGTGCGTGTGAGGGCGCGGGTTAGTGTTAGCGTACGGGTTAGGATTAGGGGACGGGTGAGGGTCAGGCTTCGGGGAAGAGTTAGGGTTAGGGTTCGGGCTAGGGTTAGGGTTAGGGGACGGGGACGGTTTAGGGTCCAGGTGAGGGTACGGCAACGCTTTAGGGGGAGCGTGCGTGTGAGGGCGCTGGTTAGTGTTAGCGTACGGGTTAGGATTGGGGACGGGTGAGGGTCAGGCTTCGGAGAAGGGTTAGGGTTAGGGTTCGGGCTAGGGTTAGGGTTAGGGGACGGGGACGGTTTAGGGTCCAGGTGAGGGTACGGCAACGCTTTAGGGGGAGAATGCGTGTGAGGGCGCGGGTTAGTGTTAGCGTACGGGTTAGGATTAGGGGACGGGTGAGGGTCAGGCTTCGGGGAAGGGTTAGGGTTAGGGTTCGGGCTAGGGTTAGGGTTACGGGACAGGGACGGTTTAGGGTCCAGGTGAGGGTACGGCAACGCTTTAGGGGTGCGTGCGTGTGAGGGCGCGGGTTAGTGTTCGCGTACGGGTTAGGATTAGGGGACGGGTGAGGTTCAGGCTTCGGGGAAGGGTTAGGGTTAGGGTTCGGGCTAGGGTTAGGGTTAGGGGACGTGGACGGTTTAGGGTCCAGGTGAGGGTACGGCAACGCTTTAGGGGGAGCGTGCGTGTGAGGGCGCGGGTTAGTGTTAGCGTACGTGTTAGGATTAGGGGACGGGTGAGGGTCAGGCTTCGGGGAAGGGTTAGGGTTAGGGTTCGGGCTAGGGTTAGGGTTAGGGGCCGGGGACGGTTTAGGGTCCAGGTGAGGGTACGGCAACGCTTTAGGGGGAGCGTGCGTGTGAGGGCGCGGGTTAGTGTTAGCGTACGGGTTAGGATTAGGGGACGGGTGAGGTTCAGGCTTCGGGGAAGGGTTAGGGTTAGGGTTCGGGCTAGGGTTAGGGTTAGGGGACGGGGACGGTTTAGGGTCCAGGTGAGGGTACGGCAACGCTTTAGGGGGAGCGTGCGTGTGAGGGCGCGGGTTAGTGTTAGCGTACGGCTTAGGATTAGGGGACGGGTGAGGGTCAGGCTTCGGGGAAGGGTTAGGGTTAGGGTTCGGGCTAGGGTTAGGGTTAGGGGACGGGGACGGTTTAGGGTCCAGGTGAGGGTACGGCAACGCTTTAGGGGGAGCGTGCGTGTGAGGGCGCGGGTTAGTGTTAGCGTACGGGTTAGGATTAGGGGACGGGTGAGGGTCAGGCTTCGGGGAAGGGTTAGGGTTAGGGTTCGGGCTAGGGTTAGGCTTAGGGGACGGGGACGGTTTAGGGTCCAGGTGAGGGTACGGCAACGCTTTAGGGGGAGCGTGCGTGTGAGGGCGCGGGTTAGTGTTAGCGTACGGGTTAGGATTAGGGGACGGGTGAGGGTCAGACTTCGGGGAAGGGTTAGGCTTAGGGTTCGGGCTAGGGTTAGGGTTAGGGGACGGGGACGATTTAGGGTCCAGGTGAGGGTACGGCAACGCTTTAGGGGGAGCGTGCGTGTGAGGGCGCGGGTTAGTGTTAGCGTACGGGTTAGGATTAGGGGACGGGTGAGGGTCAGGCTTCGGGGAAGAGTTAGGGTTAGGGTTCGGGCTAGGGTTAGGGTTAGGGGACGGGGACGGTTTAGGGTCCAGGTGAGGGTACGGCAACGCTTTAGGGGGAGCGTGCGTGTGAGGGCGCTGGTTAGTGTTAGCGTACGGGTTAGGATTAGGGGACGGGTGAGGGTCAGGCTTCGGGGAAGGATTAGGGTTAGGGTTCGGGCTAGGGTTAGGGTTAGGGGACGGGGACGGTTTAGGGTCCAGGTGAGGGTACGGCAACGCTTTAGGGGGAGCGTGCGTGTGAGAGCGCGGGTTAGTGTTAGCGTACGGGTTAGGATTAAGGGACGGGTGAGGGTCAGGCTTCGGGGAAGGGTTAGGGTTAGGGTTCGGCCTAGGGTTAGGGTTAGGGGACGGGGACGGTTTAGGGTCCAGGTGAGGGTACGGCAACGCTTTAGGGGGAGCGTGCGTGTGAGGGCACGGGTTAGTGTTAGCGTACGGGTTAGGATTAGGTGACGGGTGAGGGTCAGGCTTCGGGGAAGGGTTAGGGTTAGGGTTCGGGCTAGGGTTAGGGTTAGGGGACGGGGACGGTTTAGGGTCCAGGTGAGGGTACGGCAACGCTTTAGGGGGAGCGTGTGTGTGAGGGCGCGGGTTAGTATTAACGTAAGGGTTAGGATTAGGGGACGGTTGAGGGTCAGGATTCGGGGAAGGGTTAGGTTTAGGTTCGGGCTAGGGTTAGGGTTAGGGGACGGGGACGGTTTAGGGTCCAGGTGAGGGTACGGCAACGCTTTAGGGGGAGCGTGTGTGTGAGGGCGCGGGTTAGTGTTAGCGTATGGCTTAGGATTAGGGGATGGGTGAGGGTCATGCTTCGGGGAAGGGTTAGGGTTAGGGTTCGGGCTAGGGTTAGGGTTAGGTGACGGGTACGGTTTAGGGTCCAGGTGAGGGTACGGCAACGCTTTAGGGGGAGCGAGTATGTGAGGGCGCGGGGTAGTGTTAGCGTACTGGTTAGGATTAGGGGACGGTTGAGGGTCAGGCTTCGGGGAAGGGTTAGGGTTAGGGTTCGGGCTAGGGTTAGGGTTAGGTGATGGGGACGGTTTAGGGTGCAGGTAAGAGTACAGCAACGCTTTAGGGGGAGCATGCGTGTGAGGGCGCGGGTTAGTGTTAGCGTACGGGTTAGGATTAGGGGACGGGTGAGGGTCAGGCTTCGGGGAATGGTTAGGCTTAGGGTTCGGGCTAGGGTTAGGGTTAGGGGACGGGGACGATTTAGGGTCCAGGTGAGGGTACGGGAACGCTTTAAGGGGAGCGTGCATGTGAGGGCGCGGGTTAGTGTTAGCGTACGGGTTAGGATTAGGGGACGGGTGAGGGTCAGGCTTCGGGGAAGAGTTAGGGTTAGGGTTCGGGCTAGGGTTAGGGTTAGGGGACGGGGACGGTTTAGGGTCCAGGTGAGGGTACGGCAACGCTTTAGAGGGAGAATGCGTGTGAGGGCGCGGGTTAGTGTTAGCGTACGGGTTAGGATTAGGGGACGGGTGAGGGTCAGGCTTCGGGGAAGGGTTAGGGTTAGGGTTCGGGCTAGGGTTAGGGTTACGGGACAGGGACAGTTTAGGGTCCAGGTGAGCGTACGGCAACGCTTTAGGGGTGCGTGCGTGTGAGGGCGCGGGTTAGTGTTCGCGTACGGGTTAGGATTAGGGGACGGGTGAGGGTCAGGCTTCGGGGAAGGGTTAGGGTTAGGGTTCGGGCTAGGGTTAGGGTTAGGGGACGGGGACGGTTTAGGGTCCAGGTGAGGGTACGGCAACGCTTTAGGGGGAGCGTGCGTGTGAGGGCGCGGGTTAGTGTTAGCGTACGGGTTAGGATTAGCGGACGGGTGAGGGTCAGGCTTCGGGGAAGGGTTAGGGTTAGGGTTCGGGCTAGGGTTAGGGTTAGGGGCCGGGGACGGTTTAGGGTCCAGGTGAGGGTACGGCAACGCTTTAGGGGGAGCGTGCGTGTGAGGGCGCGGGTTAGTGTTAGCGTACGGGTTAGGATTAGGGGACGGGTGAGGTTCAGGCTTCGGGGAAGGGTTAATGTTAGGGTTCGGGCTAGGGTTAGGGTTAGGGGACGGGGACGGTTTAGGGTCCAGGTGAGGGTACGGCAACGCTTTAGGGGGAGCGTGCGTGTGAGGGCGCGGGTTAGTGTTAGCGTACGGCTTAGGATTAGGGGACGGGTGAGGGTCAGGCTTCGGGGAAGGGTTAGGGTTAGGGTTCGGGCTAGGGTTAGGGTTAGGGGACGGGGACGGTTTAGGGTCCAGGTGAGGGTACGGCAACGCTTTAGGGGGAGCGTGCGTGTGAGGGCGCGGGTTAGTGTTAGCGTACGGGTTAGGATTAGGGGACGGGTGAGGGTCAGGCTTCGGGGAAGGGTTAGGGTTAGGGTTCGGGCTAGGGTTAGGGTTAGGGGACGGGGACGGTTTAGGGTCCAGGTGAGGGTACGGCAACGCTTTAGGGGGAGCGTGCGTGTGAGGGCGCGGGTTAGTGTTAGCGTACGGGTTAGGATTAGGTGACGGGTGAGGGTCAGGCTTCGGGGAAGGGTTAGGGTTAGGGTTCGGGCTAGGGTTAGGCTTAGGGGACGGGGACGGTTTAGGGTCCAGGTGAGGGTACGGCAACGCTTTAGGGGGTGCGTGCGTGTGAGGGCGCGGGTTAGTGTTAGCGTACGGGTTAGGATTAGGGGACGGGTGAGGGTCAGGCTTCGGGGAAGGGTTAGGCTTAGGGTTCAGGCTAGGGTTAGGGTTAGGGGACGGGGACGATTTAGGGTCCAGGTGAGGGTACGGCAACGCTTTAGGGGGAGCGTGCGTGTGAGGGCGCGGGTTAGTGTTAGCGTCCGGGTTAGGATTAGGGGACGGGTGAGGGTCAGGCTTCGGGGAAGAGTTAGGGTTAGGGTTCGGGCTAGGGTTAGGGTTAGGGGACGGGGACGGTTTAGGGTCCAGGTGAGGGTACGGCAACGCTTTAGGGGGAGCGTGCGTGTGAGGGCGCTGGTTAGTGTTAGCGTACGGGTTAGGATTAGGGGACGGGTGAGGGTCAGGCTTCGGGGAAGGATTAGGGTTAGGGGACGGGGACGGTTTAGGGTCCAGGTGAGGGTACGGCAACGCTTTAGGGGGAGCGTGCGTGTGAGAGCGCGGGTTAGTGTTAGCGTACGGCTTAGGATTAAGGGACGGGTGAGGGTCAGGCTTCGGGGAAGGGTTAGGGTTAGGGTTCGGGCTAGGGTTAGGGTTAGGGGACGGGGACGGTTTAGGGTCCAGGTGAGGGTACGGCAACGCTTTAGGGGGAGCGTGCGTGTGAGGGCGCGGGTTAGTGTTAGCGTACGGGTTAGGATTAGGGGACGGGTGAGGGTCAGGCTTCGGGGAAGGGTTAGGGTTAGGGTTCGGGCTAGGGTTAGGCTTAGGGGACGGGGACGGTTTAGGGTCCAGGTGAGGGTACGGCAACGCTTTAGGGGGAGCGTGCGTGTGAGGGCGCGGGTTAGTGTTAGCGTACGGGTTAGGATTAGGGGACGGGTGAGGGTCAGGCTTCGGGGAAGGGTTAGGCTTAGGGTTCGGGCTAGGGTTAGGGTTAGGGGACGGGGACGATTTAGGGTCCAGGTGAGGGTACGGCAACGCTTTAGGGGGAGCGTGCGTGTGAGGGCGCGGGTTAGTGTTAGCGTACGGGTTAGGATTAGGGGACGGGTGAGGGTCAGGCTTCGGGGAAGAGTTAGGGTTAGGGTTCGGGCTAGGGTTAGGGTTAGGGGACGGGGACGGTTTAGGGTCCAGGTGAGGGTACGGCAACGCTTTAGGGGGAGCGTGCGTGTGAGGGCGCTGGTTAGTGTTAGCGTACGGGTTAGGATTAGGGGACGGGTGAGGGTCAGGCTTCGGGGAAGGATTAGGGTTAGGGTTCGGGCTAGGGTTAGGGTTAGGGGACGGGGACGGTTTAGGGTCCAGGTGAGGGTACGGCAACGCTTTAGGGGGAGCGTGCGTGTGAGAGCGCGGGTTAGTGTTAGCGTACGGGTTAGGATTAAGGGACGGGTGAGGGTCAGGCTTCGGGGAAGGGTTAGGGTTAGGGTTCGGCCTAGGGTTAGGGTTAGGGGACGGGGACGGTTTAGGGTCCAGGTGAGGGTACGGCAACGCTTTAGGGGGAGCGTGCGTGTGAGGGCATGGGTTAGTGTTAGCGTACGGGTTAGGATTAGGTGACGGGTGAGGGTCAGGCTTCGGGGAAGGGTTAGGGTTAGGGTTCGGGCTAGGGTTAGGGTTAGGGGACGGGGACGGTTTAGGGTCCAGGTGAGGGTACGGCAACGCTTTAGGGGGAGCGTGCGTGTGAGGGCGCGGGTTAGTATTAACGTAAGGGTTAGGATTAGGGGACGGTTGAGGGTCAGGATTCGGGGAAGGGTTAGGTTTAGGTTCGGGCTAGGGTTAGGGTTAGGGGACGGGGACGGTTTAGGGTCCAGGTGAGGGTACGGCAACGCTTTAGGGGGAGCGTGTGTGTGAGGGCGCGGGTTAGTGTTAGCGTATGGCTTAGGATTAGGGGATGGGTGAGGGTCATGCTTCGGGGAAGGGTTAGGGTTAGGGTTCGGGCTAGGGTTAGGGTTAGGTGACGGGTACGGTTTAGGGTCCAGGTGAGGGTACGGCAACGCTTTAGGGGGAGCGAGCATGTGAGGGCGCGGGGTAGTGTTAGCGTACTGGTTAGGATTAGGGGACGGTTGAGGGTCAGGCTTCGGGGAAGGGTTAGGGTTAGGGTTCGGGCTAGGGTTAGGGTTAGGTGATGGGGACGGTTTAGGGTGCAGGTAAGAGTACAGCAACGCTTTAGGGGGAGCGTGCGTGTGAGGGAGCGGGTTAGTGTTAGCGTACGGGTTAGGATTAGGGGACGGGTGAGGGTCAGGCTTCGGGGAATGGTTAGGCTTAGGGTTCGGGCTAGGGTTAGGGTTAGGGGACGGGGACGATTTAGGGTCCAGGTGAGGGTACGGGAACGCTTTAAGGGGAGCGTGCATGTGAGGGCGCGGGTTAGTGTTAGCGTACGGGTTAGGATTAGGGGACGGGTGAGGGTCAGGCTTCGGGGAAGAGTTAGGGTTAGGGTTCGGGCTAGGGTTAGGGTTAGGGGACGGGGACGGTTTAGGGTCCAGGTGAGGGTACGGCAACGCTTTAGAGGGAGAATGCGTGTGAGGGCGCGGGTTAGTGTTAGCGTACGGGTTAGGATTAGGGGACGGGTGAGGGTCAGGCTTCGGGGAAGGGTTAGGGTTAGGGTTCGGGCTAGGGTTAGGGTTAGGGGACGGGGAGGGTTTAGGGTCCAGGTGAGGGTACCGCAACGCTTTAGGGGGAGCGTGCGTGTGAGGGCGCGCGTTAGTGTTAGCGTACGGCTTAGGATTAGGGGACGGGTGAGGGTCAGGCTTCGGGGAAGGGTTAGGGTTAGGGTTCGGGCTAGGGTTAGGGTTAGGGGACGGGGACGGTTTAGGGTCCAGGTGAGGGTACGGCAACGCTTTAGGGGGAGCGTGCGTGTGAGGGCGCGCGTTAGTGTTAGCGTACGGCTTAGGATTAGGGGACGGGTGAGGGTCAGGCTTCGGGGAAAGGTTAGGGTTAGGGTTCGGGCTAGGGTTAGGGTTAGGGGACGGGGACGGTTTAGGGTCCAGGTGAGGGTACGGCAACGCTTTAGGGGGAGCGTGCGTGTGAGGGCGCGGGTTAGTGTTAGCGTACGGGTTAGGATTAGGGGACGGGTGAGGGTCAGGCTTCGGGGAAGGTTTAGGGTTAGGGTTCGGGATAGGGTTAGGGTTAGGGGACAGGGACGGTTTAGGGTCCAGGTGAGGGTACGGCAACGCTTTAGGGGGAGCGTGCGTGTGAGGGCGCGGGTTAGTGTTAGCGTACGGGTTAGGATTAGGGGACGGGTGAGGGTCAGGCTTCGGGGAAGGGTTAGGGTTAGGGTTCGGGCTAGGGTTACGGTTAGGGGACGGGGACGGTTTAGGGTCCAGGTGAGGGTACGGCAACGCTTTAGGGGGAGCGTGCGTGTGAGGGCGCGGGTTAGTGTTAGCGTACGGGTTAGGATTAGGGGACGGGTGAGGGTCAGGCTTCGGGGAAGGGTTAGGGTTAGGGTTCGGGCTAGGGTTAGGGTTAGGGGACGGGGACGGTTTAGGGTCCAGGTGAGGGTACGGCAACGCTTTAGGGGGAGCGTGCGTGTGAGGGCGCGGGTTAGTGTTAGCGTACGGGTTAGGATTAGGGGACGGGTGAGGGTCAGGCTTCGGGGAAGGGTTAGGGTTAGGGTTCGGGCTAGGGTTAGGGTTAGGGGACGGGGACGGTTTAGGGTCCAGGTGAGGGTACGGCAACGCTTTAGGGGGAGCGTGCGTGTGAGGGCGCTGGTTAGTGTTAGCGTACGGGTTAAGATTAGGGGACGGGTGAGGGTCAGGCTTCGGGGAAGTGTTAGGGTTAGGGTTCGGGCTAGGGTTAGGGTTAGGGGAAGGGGACGGTTTAGGGTCCAGGTGAGGGTACGGCAACGCTTTAGGGGGAGCGTGCGTGTGAGGGCGCGCGTTAGTGTTAGCGTCCGGGTTAGGATTAGGGGACGGGTGAGGGTCAGGCTTCGGGGAAGGGTCAGGGTTAGGGTTCGGGCTAGGGTTAGGGTTAGGGGACGGGGACGGTTTAGGGTCCAGGTGAGGGTACGGCAACGCTTTAGGGGGAGCGTGCGTGTGAGGGCGCGGGTTAGTGTTAGCGTACGGCTTAGGATTAGGGGACGGGTGAGGGTCAGGCTTCGGGGAAGGGTTAGGGTTAGGGTTCGGGCTAGGGTTAGGGTTAGCGGACGGGGAAGGTTTAGGGTCCAGGTGAGGGTACGGCAACGCTTTAGGGGGAGCGTGCGTGTGAGGGCGCGGGTTAGTGTTAGCGTACGGGTTAGGATTAGGGGACGGGTGAGGGTCAGGCTTCGGGGAAGGGTTAGGGTTAGGGTTCGGTCTAGGGTTAGGGTTAGGGGACGGGGACGGTTTAGGGTCCAGGTGAGGGTACGGCAACGCTTTAGGGGGAGCGTGCGTGTGAGGGCGCGGGTTAGTGTTAGCGTACGGCTTATGATTAGGGGACGGGTGAGGGTCAGGCTTCGGGGAAGAGTTAGGGTTAGGGTTCGGGCTAGGGTTAGGGTTAGCGGACGGGGAGGGTTTAGGGTCCAGGTGAGGGTACGGCAACGCTTTAGGGGAAGCGTGCGTGTGAGGGCGCGCGTTAGTGTTAGCGTACAGCTTAGGATTAGGGGACGGGTGAGGGTCAGGCTTCGGGGAAGGGTTAGGGTTAGGGTTCGGGCTAGGGTTAGGGTTAGGGGACGGGGACGGTTTAGGGTCCAGGTGAGGGTACGGCAACGCTTTAGGGGGAGCGTGCGTGTGAGGGCGCTGGTTAGTGTTAGCGTACGGCTTAGGATTAGGGGACGGGTGAGGGTCAGGCTTCGGGGAAGGGTTAGGGTTAGGGTTCGGGCTAGTGTTAGGGTTAGGGGACGGGGACGGTTTAGGGTCCAGGTGAGGGTACGGCAACGCTTTAGGGGGAGCGTGCGTGTGAGGGCGCGGGTTAGTGTTAGCGTACGGGTTAGGATTAGGGGACGGGTGAGGGTCAGGCTTCGGGGAACGGTTAGGGTTAGAGTTCGGGCTAGGGTTAGGGTTAGGGGACGGGGACTGTTTAGGGACCAGGTGAGGGTACGGCAACGCTTTAGGGGGAGCGTGCGTGTGAGGGCGCGGGTTAGTGTTAGCGTACGGGTTAGGATTAGGGGACGGGTGAGGGTCAGGCTTCGGGGAAGGGTTAGGGTTAGGGTTCGGGCTAGGGTTAGGGTTAGGGGACGGGGACGGTTTAGGGTCCAGGTGAGGGTACGGCAACTTTTTAGGGGGAGCGTGCGTGTGAGGGCGCGGGTTAGTGTTAGCGTACGGGTTAGAATTAGGGGACGGGTGAGGGTCAGGCTTCGGGGAAGGGTTAGGGTTAGGGTTCGGGCTAGGGTTAGGGTTAGGGGACGGGGACGGTTTAGGGTCCAGGTGAGGGTACGGCAACACTTTAGGGGGAGCGTGCTTGTGAGGGCGCAGGTTAGTGTTAGCGTACGGGTTAGGATTAGGGGACGGGTGAGGGTCAGGCTTCGGGGAAGGGTTAGGGTTAGGGTTCGGGCTAGGGTTAGGGTTAGGGGACGGGGACGGTTTAGGGTCCAGGTGAGGGTACGGCAACGCTTTAGGGGGAGCGTGCGTGTGAGGGCCCGGGTTAGTGTTAGCGTACGGGTTAGGATTAGGGGCCGGGTGAGGGTCAGGCTTCGGGGAAGGGTTAGGGTCAGGGTTCGGGCTAGGGTTAGGGGACGGGGACGGGGACGGTTTAGGGTCCAGGTGAGGGTACCGCAACGCTTTAGGGGGAGCGTGCGTGTGAGGGCGCGCGTTAGTGTTAGCGTATGGCTTAGGATTAGGGGACGGGTGAGGGTCAGGCTTCGGGGAAGGATTAGGGTTAGGGTTCGGACAAGGGTTAGGGTTAGGGGACGGGGACGGTTTAGGGTCCAGGTGAGGGTACGGCAACGCTTTAGGGGGAGCGTGCGTGTGAGGGCGCGCGTTAGTGTTAGCGTCCGGGTTAGGATTAGGGGACGGGTGAGGGTCAGGCTTCGGGGAAGGGTCAGGGTTAGGGTTCGGGCTAGGGTTAGGGTTAGGGGACGGGGACGGTTTAGGGTCCAGGTGAGGGTACGGCAACGCTTTAGGGGGAGCGTGCGTGTGAGGGCGCGGGTTAGTGTTAGCGTACGGCTTAGGATTAGGGGACGGGTGAGGGTCAGGCTTCGGGGAAGGGTTAGGGTTAGGGTTCGGGCTAGGGTTAGGGTTAGCGGACGGGGACGGTTTAGGGTCCAGGTGAGGGTACGGCAACGTTTTAGGGGGAGCGTGCGTGTGGGGGCGCGGGTTAGTGTTAGCGTACGGGTTAGGATTAGGCGACGGGTGAGGGTCAGGCTTCGGGGAAGGGTTAGGGTTAGGGTTCGGGCTAGGGTTAGGGTTAGGGGACGGGGACGGTTTCGGGTCCAGGTGAGGGTACGGCAACGTTTTAGGGGGAGCGTGCGTGTGGGGGCGCGGGTTAGTGTAAGCGTACGGGTTAGGATTAGGCGACGGGTGAGGGTCAGGCTTCGGGGAAGGGTTAGGGTTAGGGTTCGGGCTAGGGTTAGGGTTAGGGGACGGGGACGGTTTCGGGTCCAGGTGAGGGTACGGCAACGCTTTAGGGGGAGCGTGCGTGTGAGGGCGCGGGTTAGTGTTAGCGTACGGTTTAGGATTAGGGGACGGGTGAGGGTCAGGCTTCGGGGAAGGGTTAGGGTTAGGGTTCGGTCTAGGGTTAGGGTTAGGGGACGGGGACGGTTTAGGGTCCAGGTGAGGGTACGGCAACGCTTTAGGGGGAGCGTGCGTGTGAGGGCGCGGGTTAGTGTTAGCGTACGGCTTATGATTAGGGGACGGGTGAGGGTCAGGCTTTGGGGAAGGGTTAGGGTTAGGGTTCGGGCTAGGGTTAGGGTTAGGGGACGGGGACGGTTTAGGGTCCAGGTGAGGGTACGGCAACGTTTTAGGGGGAGCGTGCGTGTGGGGGCGCGGGTTAGTGTTAGCGTACGGGTTAGGATTAGGCGACGGGTGAGGGTCAGGCTTCGGGGAAGGGTTAGGGTTAGGGTTCGGGCTAGGGTTAGGGTTAGGGGACGGGGACGGTTTCGGGTCCAGGTGAGGGTACGGCAACGCTTTAGGGGGAGCGTGCGTGTGAGGGCGCGGGTTAGTGTTAGCGTACGGTTTAGGATTAGGGGACGGGTGAGGGTCAGGCTTCGGGGAAGGGTTAGGGTTAGGGTTCGGTCTAGGGTTAGGGTTAGGGGACGGGGACGGTTTAGGGTCCAGGTGAGGGTACGGCAACGCTTTAGGGGGAGCGTGCGTGTGAGGGCGCGGGTTAGTGTTAGCGTACGGCTTATGATTAGGGGACGGGTGAGGGTCAGGCTTCGGGGAAGGGTTAGGGTTAGGGTTCGGTCTAGGGTTAGGGTTAGCGGACGGGGAGGGTTTAGGGTCCATGTGAGGGTACGGCAACGCTTTAGGGGGAGCGTGCGTGTGAGGGCGCGCGTTAGTGTTAACGTACAGCTTAGGATTAGGGGACGGGTGAGGGTCAGGCTTCGGGGAAGTGTTAGGGTTAGGGTTCGGGCTAGGGTTAGGGTTAGGGGACGGGGACGGTTTAGGGTCCAGGTGAGGGTACGGCAACGCTTTAGGGGGAGCGTGCGTGTGAGGGCGCGCGTTAGTGTTAGCGTACGGCTTAGGATTAGGGGACGGGTGAGGGTCAGGCTTCGGGGAAGGGTTAGGGTTAGGGTTTGGGCTAGTGTTAGGGTTAGGGGACGGGGACGGTTTAGGGTCCAGGTGAGGGTACGGCAACGCTTTAGGGGGAGCGTTCGTGTGAGGGCGCGGGTTAGTGTTAGCGTACGGGTTAGGATTAGGGGACGGGTGAGGGTCAGGCTTCGGGGAAGGGTTAGGGTTAGGGTTCGTGCTAGGGTTAGGGTTAGGGGACGGGGACGGTTTAGGGACCAGGTGAGGGTACGGCAACGCTTTAGGGGGAGCGTGCGTGTGAGGGCGCGGGTTAGTGTTAGCGTACGGGTTAGGATTAGGGGACGGGTGAGGGTCAGGCTTCGGGGAAGGGTTAGGGTTAGGGTTCGGGCTAGGGTTAGGGTTAGGGGACGGGGACGGTTTAGGGTCCAGGTGAGGGTACGGCAACGTTTTAGGGGGAGCGTGCGTGTGAGGGCGCGGGTTAGTGTTAGCGTACGGGTTAGAATTAGGGGACGGGTGAGGGTCAGGCTTCGGGGAAGGGTTAGGGTTAGGGTTCGGGCTAGGGTTAGGGTTAGGGGACGGGGACGGTTTAGGGTCCAGGTGAGGGTACGGCAACACTTTAGGGGGAGCGTGCTTGTGAGGGCGCAGGTTAGTGTTAGCGTACGGGTTAGGATTAGGGGACGGGTGAGGGTCAGGCTTCGGGGAAGGGTTAGGGTTAGGGTTCGGGCTAGGGTTAGGGTTAGGGGATGGGGACGGTTTAGGGTCCAGGTGAGGGTACGGCAACGCTTTAGGGGGAGCGTGCGTGTGAGGGCCCGGGTTAGTGTTAGCGTACGGGTTAGGATTAGGGGACGGGTGAGGGTCAGGCTTCGGGGAAGGGTTAGGCTCAGGGTTCGGGCTAGGGTTAGGGTTAGGGGACGGTTTAGGGTCCAGGTGAGGGTACCGCAACGCTTTAGGGGGAGCGTGCGTGTGAGGGCGCGCGTTAGTGTTAGCGTACGGCTTAGGATTAGGGGACGGGTGAGGGTCAGGCTTCGGGGAAGGGTTAGGGTTAGGGTTCGGACTAGGGTTAGGGTTAGGGGACGGGGACGGTTTAGGGTCTAGGTGAGGGTACGGCAACGCTTTAGGGGGAGCGTGCGTGTGAGGGCGCGCGTTAGTGTTAGCGTACGGCTTAGGATTAGGGGACGGGTGAGGGTCAGGCTTCGGGGAAAGGTTAGGGTTAGGGTTCGGGCTAGGGTTAGGGTTAGGGGACGGGGACGGTTTCGGGTCCAGGTGAGGGTACGGCAACGCTTTAGGGGGAGCGTGCGTGTGAGGGCGCGGGTTAGTGTTAGCGTACGGGTTAGGATTAGGGGACGGGTGAGGGTCAGGCTTCGGGGAAGGGTTAGGGTTAGTGTTCGGGCTAGGGTTAGGGGACGGGGACGGGGACGGTTTAGGGTCCAGGTGAGGGTACGGCAACGCTTTAGGGGGAGCGTGCGTGTGAGGGCGCGGGTTAGTGTTAGCGTACGGTTTAGGATTAGGGGACGGGTGAGGGTCAGGCTTCGGGGAAGGGTTAGGGTTAGGGTTCGGGCTAGGGTTAGGGGACGGGGACGGGGACGGTTTAGGGTCCAGGTGAGGGTACGGCAACGCTTTAGGGGGAGCGTGCGTGTGAGGGCGCGGGTTAGTGTTAGCGTACGGGTTAGGATTAGGGGACGGGTGAGGGTCAGGCTTCGGGGAAGGGTTAGGGTTACGGTTCGGGCTAGGGTTAGGGTTAGGGGACGGGGACGGTTTAGGGTCCAGGTGAGGGTACGGCAACGCTTTAGGGGGAGCGTGCGTGTGAGGGCGCGGGTTAGTGTTAGCGTACGGGTTAAGATTAGGGGACGGGTGAGGGTCAGGCTTCGGGGAAGTGTTAGGTTTAGGGTTCGGGCTAGGGTTTGGGTTAGGGGACGGGGACGGTTTAGGGTCCAGGTGAGGGTACGGCAACGCTTTAGGGGGAGCGTGCGTGTGAGGGCGCGGGTTAGTGTTAGCGTCCGGGTTAGGATTAGGGGACGGGTGAGGGTCAGGCTTCGGGGAAGGGTTAGGGTTAGGGTTCGGGCTAGGGTTAGGGTTAGGGGACGGGGACGGTTTAGGGTCCAGGTGAGGGTACGGCAACGCTTTAGGGGGAGCGTGCGTGTGAGGGCGCGGGTTAGTGTTAGCGTACGGGTTAGGATTAGGGGACGGGTGAGGGTCAGGCTTCGGGGAAGGGTTAGGGTTAGGGTTCGGGCTAGGGTTAGGGTTAGCGGACGGGGACGGTTTAGGGTCCAGGTGAGGGTACGGCAAAGCTTTAGGGGGAGCGTGCGTGTGAGAGCGCGCGTTAGTGTTAGCGTACGGCTTAGGATTAGGTGACGGGTGAGGGTCAGGCTTCGGGGAAGGGTTAGGATTAGGGTTCGGGCTAGGGTTAGGGTTAGGGGACGGGGACGGTTTAGGGTCCAGGTGAGGGTACGGCAACGCTTTAGGGGGAGCGTGCGTGTGAGGGCGCGGGTTAGTGTTAGCGTACGGCTTATGATTAGGGGACGGGTGAGGGTCAGGCTTCGGGGAAGGGTTAGGGTTAGGGTTCGGGCTAGGGTTAGGGTTAGGGGACGGGGACGGTTTAGGGTCCAGGTGAGGGTACGGCAACGTTTTAGGGGGAGCGTGCGTGTGGGGGCGCGGGTTAGTGTTAGCGTACGGCTTAGGATTAGGGGACGGGTGAGGGTCAGGCTTCGGGGAAGGGTTAGGGTTAGGGTTCGGGCTAGGGTTAGGGTTAGGGGACGGGGACGGTTTCGGGTCCAGGTGAGGGTACGGCAATGCTTTAGGGGGAGCGTGCGTGTGAGGGCGCGGGTTAGTGTTAGCGTCCGGGTTAGGATTAGGGGACGGGTGAGGGTCAGGCTTCGGGGAAGGGTTAGGGTTAGGGTTCGGTCTAGGGTTAGGGTTAGGGGACGGGGACGGTTTAGGGTCCAGGTGAGGGTACGGCAACGCTTTAGGGGGAGCGTGCGTGTGAGGGCGCGGGTTAGTGTTAGCGTACGGCTTATGATTAGGGGACGGGTGAGGGTCAGGCTTCGGGGAAGGGTTAGGGTTAGGGTTCGGGCTAGGGTTAGGGTTAGCGGACGGGGAGGGTTTAGGGTCCAGGTGAGGGTACGGCAACGCTTTAGGGGGAGCGTGCGTGTGAGGGCGCGCGTTAGTGTTAGCGTACAGCTTAGGATTAGGGGACGGGTGAGGGTCAGGCTTCGGGGAAGGGTTAGGGTTAGGGTTCGGGCTAGGGTTAGGGTTAGGGGACGGGGACGGTTTAGGGTCCAGGTGAGGGTACGGCAACGCTTTAGGGGGAGCGTGCGTGTGAGGGCGCGCGTTAGTGTTAGCGTACGGCTTAGGATTAGGGGACGGGTGAGGGTCAGGCTTCGGGGAAGGGTTAGGGTTAGGGTTCGGGCTAGGGTTAGGGTTAGGGGACGGGGACGGTTTCGGGTCCAGGTGAGGGTACGGCAACGCTTTAGGGGGAGCGTGCGTGTGAGGGCGCGGGTTAGTGTTAGCGTACGGGTTAGGATTAGGGGACGGGTGAGGGTCAGGCTTCGGGGAAGGGTTAGGGTTAGGGTTCGGGCTAGGGTTAGGGTTAGGGGACGGGGACGGTTTAGGGACCAGGTGAGGGTACGGCAACGCTTTAGGGGGAGCGTGCGTGTGAGGGCGCGGGTTAGTGTTAGCGTACGGGTTAGGATTAGGGGACGGGTGAGGGTCAGGCTTCGGGGAAGGGTTAGGGTTAGGGTTCGGGCTAGGGTTAGGGTTAGGGGACGGGGACGGTTTAGGGTCCAGGTGAGGGTACGGCAACGTTTTAGGGGGAGCGTGCGTGTGAGGGCGCGGGTTAGTGTTAGCGTACGGGTTAGGATTAGGGGACGGGTGAGGGTCAGGCTTCGGGGAAGGGTTAGGGTTAGGGTTCGGGCTAGGGTTAGGGTTAGGGGACGGGGACGGTTTAGGGTCCAGGTGAGGGTACGGCAACACTTTAGGGGGAGCGTGCTTGTGAGGGCGCAGGGTAGTGTTAGCGTACGGGTTAGGATTAGGGGACGGGTGAGGGTCAGGCTTCAGGGAAGGGTTAGCGTTAGGGTTCGGGCTAGGGTTAGGGTTAGGGGACGGGGACGGTTTAGGGTCCAGGTGAGGGTACAGCAACGCTTTAGGGGGAGCGTGCGTGTGAGGGCGCGGGTTAGTGTTAGCGTACGGGTTAGGATTAGGGGACGGGTGAGGGTCAGGCTTCGGGGAAGGGTTAGGGTTAGGGTTCGGGCTAGGGTTAGGGTTAGGGGACGGGGACGGTTTAGGGACCAGGTGAGGGTACGGCAACGCTTTAGGGGGAGCGTGCGTGTGAGGGCGCGGGTTAGTGTTAGCGTACGGGTTAGGATTAGGGGACGGGTGAGGGTCAGGCTTCGGGGAAGGGTTAGGGTTAGGGTTCGGGCTAGGGTTAGGGTTAGGGGACGGGGACGGTTTAGGGTCCAGGTGAGGGTACGGCAACGCTTTAGGGGGAGCGTGCGTGTGAGGGCCCGGGTTAGTGTTAGCGTACGGGTTAGGATTAGGGGACGGGTGAGGGTCAGGCTTCGGGGAAGGGTTAGGGTTAGGGTTCGGGCTAGGGTTAGGGTTTGCGGACGGGGAGGGTTTAGGGTCCAGGTGAGGGTACCGCAACGCTTTAGGGGGAGCGTGCGTGTGATGGCGCGCGTTAGTGTTAGCGTACGGCTTAGGATTAGGGGACGGGTGAGGGTCAGGCTTCGGGGAAGGGTTAGGGTTAGGGTTCGGGCTAGCTTTAGGGTTAGGGGACGGGGACGGTTTAGGGTCCAGGTGAGGGTACGGCAACGCTTTAGGGGGAGCGTGCGTGTGAGGGCGCGCGTTAGTGTTAGCGTACGGCTTAGGATTAGGGGACGGGTGAGGGTCAGGCTTCGGGGAAATGTTAGGGTTAGGGTTCGGGCTAGGGTTAGGGTTAGGGGACGGGGACGGTTTCGGGTCCAGGTGATGGTACGGCAACGCTTTAGGGGGAGCGTGCGTGTGAGGGCGCGGGTTAGTGTTAGCGTACGGGTTAGGATTAGGGGACGGGTGAGGGTCAGGCTTCGGGGAAGGGTTAGGGTTAGGGTTCGGGCTAGGGTTAGGGTTAGGGGACGGGGACGGTTTAGGGTCCAGGTGAGGGTATGGCAACGCTTTAGGGGGAGCGTGCGTGTGAGGGCGCGGGTTAGTGTTAGCGTACGGGTTAGGATTAGGGGACGGGTGAGGGTCAGGCTTCGGGGAAGGGTTAAGGTTAGGGTTCGGGCTAGGGTTAGGGTTAGGGGACGGGGACGGTTTAGGGTCCAGGTGAGGGTACGGCAACGCTTTAGGGGGAGCGTGCGTGTGAGGGCGCGGGTTAGTGTTAGCGTACGGGTTAGGATTAGGGGACGGGTGAGGGTCAGGCTTCGGGGAAGGGTTAGGGTTAGGGTTCGGGCTAGGGTTAGTGTTAGGGGACGGGGACGGTTTAGGGTCCAGGTGAGGGTACGGCAACGCTTTAGGGGGAGCGTGCGTGTGAGGGCGCGGGTTAGTGTTAGCATACGGGTTAAGATTAGGGGACGGGTGAGGGTCAGGCTTCGGGGAAGTGTTAGGGTTAGGGTTCGGGCTAGGGTTAGGGTTAGGGGACGGGGACGGTTTAGGGTCCAGGTGAGGGTACGGCAACGCTTTAGGGGGAGCGTGCGTGTGAGGGCGCGGGTTAGTGTTAGCGTCCGGGTTAGGATTAGGGGACGGGTGAGGGTCAGGCTTCGGGGAAGGGTTAGGGTTAGGGTTCGGGCTAGGGTTAGGGTTAGGGGACGGGGACGGTTTAGGGTCCAGGTGAGGGTACGGCAACGCTTTAGGGGGAGCGTGCATGTGAGGGCGCGGGTTAGTGTTAGCGTACGGCTTAGGATTAGGGGACGGGTGAGGGTCAGGCTTCGGGGAAGGGTTAGGGTTAGGGTTCGGTCTAGGGTTAGGGTTAGCGGACAGGGACGGTTTAGGGTCCAGGTGAGGGTACGGCAACGCTTTAGGGGGAGCGTGCGTGTGAGAGCGCGCGTTAGTGTTAGCGTACGGCTTAGGATTAGGTGACGGGTCAGGGTCAGGCTTCGGGGAAGGGTTAGGATTAGGGTTCGGGCTAGGGTTAGTGTTAGGGGACGGGGACGGTTTAGGGTCCAGGTGAGGGTACGGCAACGCTTTAGGGGGAGCGTGCGTGTGAGGGCGCGGGTTAGTGTTAGCGTACGGCTTATCATTAGGGGACGGGTGAGGGTCAGGCTTCGGGGAAGGGTTAGGGTTAGGGTTCGGGCTAGGGTTAGGGTTAGGGGACGGGGACGGTTTAGGGTCCAGGTGAGGGTACGGCAACGTTTTAGGGGGAGCGTGCGTGTGGGGGCGCGGGTTAGTGTTAGCGTACGGCTTAGGATTAGGGGACGGGTGAGGGTCAGGCTTCGGGGAAGGGTTAGGGTTAGGGTTCGGGCTAGGGTTAGGGTTAGGGGACGGCGACGGTTTCGGGTCCAGGTGAGGGTACAGCAACGCTTTAGGGGGAGCGTGCGTGTGAGGGCGCGGGTTAGTGTTAGCGTACGGCTTAGGATTAGGGGACGGGTGAGTGTCAGGCTTCGGGGAAGGGTTAGGGTTAGGGTTCGGGCTAGGGTTAGGGTTAGGGGACGGGGACGGTTTAGGGTCCAGGTGAGGGTACGGCAACGCTTTAGGGGGAGCGTTCGTGTGAGGGCGCGGGTTAGTGTTAGCGTACGGGTTAGGATTATGGGACGGGTGAGGGTCAGGCTTCGGGGAAGTGTTAGGGTTAGGGTTCGGGCTAGGGTTAGGGTTAGGGGACGGGGACGGTTTAGGGTCCAGGTGAGGGTACGGCAACGCTTTAGGGGGAGCGTGCGTGTGAGGGCGCGGGTTAGTGTTAGCGTACGGGTTAGGATTAGGCGACGGGTGAGGGTCAGGCTTCGGGGAAGGGTTAGGGTTAGGGTTCGGGCTAGGGTTAGGGTTAGGGGACGGGGACGGTTTAGGGTCCAGGTGAGTGTACGGCAACGCTTTAGGGGGAGCGTGCGTGTGAGGGCGCGGGTTAGTGTTAGCGTACGGGTTAGGATTGGGGACGGGTGTGGGTCAGGCTTCGGGGAAGGGTTAGGGTTAGGGTTCGGGCTAGGGTTAGGGTTAGGGGACGGGGACAGTTTAGGGTCCAGGTGAGGGGTACGGCAACGCTTTAGGGGGAGCGTGCGTGTGAGGTCGCTTGTTAGTGTTAGCATACGGGTTAGGATTAGGGGACGGGTGAGGGTCAGGCTTCGGGGAATGGTTAGGGTTAGGGTTCGGGCTAGGGTTAGGGTTAGGGGACGGGGATGGTTTAGGGTCCAGGTGAGGGTACGGCAACGCTTTAGGGGGAGCGTGCGTGTGAGGGCGCGGGTTAGTGTTAGCGTACGGGTTAGGATTAGGGGACAGGTGAGGGTCAGGCTTCGGGGAAGGGTTAGGGTTAGGGTTCGGGCTAGGGTTAGGGTTAGGGGACGGGGACGGTTTCGGGTCCAGGTGAGGGTACGGCAACGCTTTAGGGGGAGCGTGCGTGTGAGGGCGCGGGTTAGTGTTAGCGTACGGGTTAGGATTGGGGACGGGTGTGGGTCAGGCTTCGGGGAAGGGTTAGGGTTAGGGTTCGGGCTAGGGTTAGGGTTAGGGGACGGGGACGGTTTAGGGTCCAGGTGAGGGTACGGCAACGCTTTAGGGGGAGCGTGTGTGTGAGGGCGTGTGTTAGTGTTAGCGTACGGGTTAGGATTAGGGGACGGGTGAGGATCAGGCTTCGGGGAAGGGTTAGGGTTAGGGTTCGGGCTAGGGTTAGGGTTAGGGGACGGGGACGGTTTAGGGTCCAGGTGAGTGTACGGCAACGCTTTAGGGGGAGCGTGCGTGTGAGGGTGTGGGTTAGTGTTAGCGTACGGGTTAGGATTAGGGGACGGGTGAGGGTCAGGCTTCGGGGAAGGGTTAGGGTTAGGGTTCGGACTAGGGTTAGGGTTAGGGGTCGGGGACGGTTTCGGGTCCAGGAGAGGGTACGGCAACGCTTTAGGGGGAGCGTGCGTGTGAGGGCGCGGGTTAGTGTTAGCGTACGGCTTAGGATTAGGGGACGGGTGAGGGTCAGGCTTCGGGGAAGGGTTAGGGTTAGGGTTCGGTCTAGGGTTAGGGTTAGGGGACGGGGACGGTTTAGGGTCCAGGTGAGGGTACGGCAACGCTTTAGGGGGAGCGTGCGTGTGAGGGCGCGGGTTAGTGTTAGCGTACGGGTTAGGATTAGGGGACGGGTGAGGGTCAGGCTTCAGGGAAGGGTTAGGGTTAGGGTTCGGGCTAGGGTTACGGTTAGGGGACGGGGACGGTTTAGGGTCCAGGTGAGGGTACGGCAACGCTTTAGGGGGAGCGTGCGTGTGAGGGCGCGGGTTAGTGTTAGCGTACGTGTTACGATTAGGGGACGGATGAGGGTCAGGCTTCGGGGAAGGGTTAGGGTTAGGGTTCGGGCTAGGGTTAGGGTTAGGGGACGGGGACGGTTTAGGGTCCAGGTGAGGGTACGGCAACGCTTTAGGGGGAGCGTGCGTGTGAGGGCGCGGGTTAGTGTTAGCGTACGGGTTAGGATTAGGGGACGGGTGAGGGTCAGGCTTCGGGGAAGGGTTAGGGTTAGGGTTCGGGCTAGGGTTAGGGTTATGGGACGGGGACGGTTTAGGGTCCAGGTGAGGGTACGGCAATGCTTTAGGGGGAGCGTGCGTTTGAGGGCGCGGGTTAGTGTTAGCGTACGGGTTAGGATTAGGGGACGGGTGAGGGTCAGGCTTCGGGGAAGGGTTAGGGTTAGGGTTCGGGCTAGGGTTAGGGTTAGGGGACAGGGACGGTTTAGGGTCCAGGTGAGGGTACGGCAACGCTTTAGGGGGAGCGTGCGTGTGAGGGCGCGCGTTAGTGTTAGCGTACGGGTTAGGATTAGGGGACGGGTGAGGGTCAGGCTTCGGGGAAGGGTTAGGGTTAGGGTTCGGGCTAGGGTTAGGGTTAGGGGACGGGGACGGTTTAGGGTCCAGGTGAGGGTACGGCAGCGCTTTAGGGGGAGCGTGCGTGTGAGGGCGCGGGTTAGTGTTAGCGTACGGGTTAGGATTAGGGGACGGGTGAGGGTCAGGCTTCGGGGAAGGGTTAGGGTTAGGGTTCGGGCTAGGGTTAGGGTTAGGGGACGGGGACGGTTTAGGGTCCAGGTGAGGGTACGGCAACGCTTTAGGGGGAGCATGTGTGTGAGGGCGCGGATTAGTGTTAGCATACGGGTTAGGATTAGGGGACGGGTGAGGGTCAGGCTTCGGGGAAGGGTTAGGGTTAGGGTTCGGGCTAAGTTTAGGGTTAGGGGACGGGGACGGTTTAGGGTCCAGGTGAGGGTACGGCAACGCTTTAGGGGGAGCGTGCGTCTGAGGGCGCGGGTTAGTGTTAGCGTACGGGTTAGGATTAGGGGACGGGTGAGGGTCAGTCTTCGGAGAAAGGTTAGGGTTAGGGTTCGGGCTAGGGTTAGGGTTAGGGGACGGGGACGGTTTAGAGTCCAGGTGAGGGTACGGCAACGCTTTAGGGGGAGCGTGCGTGTGAGGGCGCGGGTTAGTGTTAGCGTACGGGTTAGGATTAGGGGACGGGTGAGGGTCAGGCTTCGGGGAAGGGTTAGGTTTAGGGTTCGCGCTAGGGTTAGGGTTAGGGGACGGGGACGGTTTAGGGTCCAGGTCAGGGTACGGCAACGTTTTAGGGGGAGCGTGCGTGTGAGGGCGCGGGTTAGTGTTAGCGTACGGGTTAGGATTAGGGGACGGGTGAGGGTCAGGCTTCGGGGAAGGGTTAGGGTTCGGGCTAGGGTTAGGGTTAGGGGACGGGGACGGTTTAGGGTCCAGGTGAGGGTACGGCAACGCTTTAGGGGGAGCGTGCATGTGAGGGCGCGGGTTAGTGTTAGCGTACGGGTTAGGATTAGGGGACGGGTGAGGGTCAGGCTTCGGGGAAGGGTTAGGGTTAGGGTTCGGGCTAGGGTTAGGCTTAGGGGACGGGGACGGTTAAGGGTCCAGGTGAGGGTACGGCAATGCTTTAGGGGTAGCGTGCGTGTGAGGGCGTGGGTTAGTGTAAGCGTACGGGTTAGGATTAGGGGACGGATGAGGGTCAGGCTTCGGGGAAGGTTTAGGGTTAGGGTTCGGGCTAGGGTTAGGATTAGGGGACGGGGACGGTTTCGGGTCCAGGTGAGGGTACGGCAACGCTTTAGGGGGAGCGTGCGTGTGAGGGCGCGGGTTAGTGTTAGC
The DNA here is from genome assembly GCF_951394435.1 of Stenella coeruleoalba. Classification (NCBI taxonomy): domain Eukaryota; kingdom Metazoa; phylum Chordata; class Mammalia; order Artiodactyla; family Delphinidae; genus Stenella; species Stenella coeruleoalba. The sequence continues at coordinate 466,046 of NW_027646390.1, forward strand.
GTACGGGTTAGGATTAGGGGACGGGTGAGCGTCAGGCTTCGGGGAAGGGTTAGGGTTAGGGTTCGGGCTAGGGTTAGGGTTAGGGGACGGGGACGGTTTAGGGTCCAGGTGAGGGTACGGCAACGCTTTAGGGGGAGCGTGCGTGTGAGGGCGCGGGTTAGTGTTAGCGTACGGCTTAGGATTAGGGGACGGGTGAGGGTCAGGCTTCGGGGAAGGGTTAGGGTTAGGGTTCGGGCTAGGGTTAGGGTTAGGGGACGGGGACGGTTTAGGGTCCAGGTGAGGGTACGGCAACGCTTTAGGGGGAGCGTGCGTGTGAGGTCGCGGGTTAGTGTTAGCGTACGTCTTAGGATTAGGGGACGGGTGAGGGTCAGGCTTCGGGGAAGGGTTAGGGTTAGGGTTCGGGCTAGGGTTAGGGTTAAGGGACGGGGACGGTTTAGGATCCAGGTGAGGGTACGGCAACGCTTTAGGGGGAGCGTGCGTGTGAGGGCGCGGGTTAGTGTTAGCGTACGGGTTAGGATTAGGGGACAGGTGAGGGTCAGGCTTCGGGGAAGGGTTAGGGTTAGGGTTCGGGCTAGGGTTAGGGTTAGGGGACGGGGACGGTTTAGGGTCCAGGTGAGGGTACGGCAACGCTTTAGGGGGAGCGTGCGTGTGAGGGCGCGGGTTAGTGTTAGCGTACGGCTTAGGATTAGGGGACGGGTGAGGGTCAGGCTTCGGGGAAGGGTTAGGGTTAGGGTTCGGGCTAGGGTTAGGGTTAGGGGACGGGGACGGTTTAGGGTCCAGGTGAGGGTACGGCAACGCTTTAGGGGGAGCGTGCGTGTGAGGTCGCGGGTTAGTGTTAGCGTACGGCTTAGGATTAGGGGACGGGTGAGGGTCAGGCTTCGGGGAAGGGTTAGGGTTAGGGTTCGGGCTAGGGTTAGGGTTAGGGGACGGGGACGGTTTAGGGTCCAGGTGAGGATACGGCAACGCTTTAGGGGGAGCGTGCGTGTGAGGGCACGCGTTAGTGTTAGCGTACGGCTTAGGATTAGGGGACGGGTGAGGGTCAGGCTTCGGGAAAGGGTTAGGGTTAGGGTTCGGGCTAGGGTTAGGGTTAGGGGATGGGGATGGTTTAGGGTCCAGGTGAGGGTACGGCAACGCTTTAGGGGGAGCATGCGTGTGAGGGCACGGGTTAGTGTTAGCGTACGGTTAAGGATTAGGGGACGGGTGAGGGTCAGGCTACGGGGAAGGGTTAGGGTTAGGGTTCGGGCTAGGGTTAGGGTTAGGGGACGGGGACGGTTTAGGGTCCAGGTGAGGGTACGGCAACACTTTAAGGGGAGCGTGCCTGTGAGGGCGCGGGTTAGTGTTTGCGTACGGGTTAGGATTAGGGGACGGGTGAGGGTCAGGCTTCGGGGAAGGGTTAGGGTTAGGGTTCGGGCTAGGGTTAGGGTTAGGGGACGGGGACGGTTTAGGGTCCAGGTGAGGGTACGGCAATGCTTTAGGGGGAGCGTGCGTTTGAGGGCGCGGGTTAGTGTTAGCGTACGGGTTAGGATTAGGGGACGGGTGAGGGTCAGGCTTCGGGGAAGGGTTAGGGTTAGGGTTCGGGCTAGGGTTAGGGTTAGGGGACGGGGACGGTTTAGGGTCCAGGTGAGGGTACGGCAACGCTTTAGGGGGAGCGTGCGTGTGAGGGCGCGCGTTAGTGTTAGCGTACGGGTTAGGATTAGGGGACGGGTGAGGGTCAGGCTTTGGGGAAGGGTTAGGGTTAGGGTTCGGGCTAGGGTTAGGGTTAGGGGACGGGGACGGTTTAGGGTCCAGGTGAGGGTACGGCAGCGCTTTAGGGGGAGCGTGCGTGTGAGGGCGCGGGTTAGTGTTAGCGTACGGGTTAGGATTAGGGGACGGGTGAGGGTCAGGCTTCGGGGAAGGGTTAGGGTTAGGGTTCGGGCTAGGGTTAGGGTTAGGGGACGGGGACGGTTTAGGGTCCAGGTGAGGGTACGGCAACGCTTTAGGGGGAGCATGTGTGTGAGGGCGCGGATTAGTGTTAGCATACGGGTTAGGATTAGGGGATGGGTGAGGGTCAGGCTTCGGGGAAGGGTTAGGGTTAGGGTTCGGGCTAAGTTTAGGGTTAGGGGACGGGGACGGTTTAGGGTCCAGGTGAGGGTACGGCAACGCTTTAGGGGGAGCGTGCGTCTGAGGGCGCGGGTTAGTGTTAGCGTACGGGTTAGGATTAGGGGACGGGTGAGGGTCAGTCTTCGGAGAAAGGTTAGGGTTAGGGTTCGGGCTAGGGTTAGGGTTAGGGGACGGGGACGGTTTAGAGTCCAGGTGAGGGTACGGCAACGCTTTAGGGGGAGCGTGCGTGTGAGGGCGCGGGTTAGTGTTAGCGTACGGGTTAGGATTAGGGGACGGGTGAGGGTCAGGCTTCGGGGAAGGGTTAGGTTTAGGGTTCGCGCTAGGGTTAGTGTTAGGGGACGGGGACGGTTTAGGGTCCAGGTCAGGGTACGGCAACGTTTTAGGGGGAGCGTGCGTGTGAGGGCGCGGGTTAGTGTTAGCGTACGGGTTAGGATTAGGGGACGGGTGAGGGTCAGGCTTCGGGGAAGGGTTAGGGTTCGGGCTAGGGTTAGGGTTAGGGGACGGGGACGGTTTAGGGTCCAGGTGAGGGTACGGCAACGCTTTAGGGGGAGCGTGCATGTGAGGGCGCGGGTTAGTGTTAGCGTACGGGTTAGGATTAGGGGACGGGTGAGGGTCAGGCTTCGGAGAAGGGTTAGGGTTAGGGTTCGGGCTAGGGTTAGGCTTAGGGGACGGGGACGGTTAAGGGTCCAGGTGAGGGTACGGCAATGCTTTAGGGGTAGCGTGCGTGTGAGGGCGCGGGTTAGTGTAAGCGTACGGATTAGGATTAGGGGACGGATGAGGGTCAGGCTTCGGGGAAGGTTTAGGCTTAGGGTTCGGGCTAGGGTTAGGATTAGGGGACGGGGACGGTTTCGGGTCCAGGTGAGGGTACGGCAACGATTTAGGGGGAGCGTGCGTGTGAGGGCGCGGGTTAGTGTTAGCGTACGGGTTAGGATTAGGGGACGGGTGAGCGTCAGGCTTCGGGGAAGGGTTAGGGTTAGGGTTCGGGCTAGGGTTAGGGTTAGGGGACGGGGACGGTTTAGGGTCCAGGTGAGGGTACGGCAACGCTTTAGGGGGAGCGTGCGTGTGAGGGCGCGGGTTAGTGTTAGCGTACGGCTTAGGATTAGGGGACGGGTGAGGGTCAGGCTTCGGGGAAGGGTTAGGGTTAGGGTTCGGGCTAGGGTTAGGGTTAGGGGACGGGGACGGTTTAGGGTCCAGGTGAGGGTACGGCAACGCTTTAGGGGGAGCGTGCGTGTGAGGTCGCGGGTTAGTGTTAGCGTACGGCTTAGGATTAGGGGACGGGTGAGGGTCAGGCTTCGGGGAAGGGTTAGGGTTAGGGTTCGGGCTAGGGTTAGGGTTAAGGGACGGGGACGGTTTAGGATCCAGGTGAGGGTACGGCAACGCTTTAGGGGGAGCGTGCGTGTGAGGGCGCGGGTTAGTGTTAGCGTACGGGTTAGGATTAGGGGACAGGTGAGGGTCAGGCTTCGGGGAAGGGTTAGGGTTAGGGTTCGGGCTAGGGTTAGGGTTAGGGGACGGGGACGGTTTAGGGTCCAGGTGAGGGTACGGCAACGCTTTAGGGGGAGCGTGCGTGTGAGGGCGCGGGTTAGTGTTAGCGTACGGCTTAGGATTAGGGGACGGGTGAGGGTCAGGCTTCGGGGAAGGGTTAGGGTTAGGGTTCGGGCTAGGGTTAGGGTTAGGGGACGGGGACGGTTTAGGGTCCAGGTGAGGGTACGGCAACGCTTTAGGGGGAGCGTGCGTGTGAGGTCGCGGGTTAGTGTTAGCGTACGGCTTAGGATTAGGGGACGGGTGAGGGTCAGGCTTCGGGGAAGGGTTAGGGTTAGGGTTCGGGCTAGGGTTAGGGTTAGGGGACGGGGACGGTTTAGGGTCCAGGTGAGGATACGGCAACGCTTTAGGGGGAGCGTGCGTGTGAGCGCACGCGTTAGTGTTAGCGTACGGCTTAGGATTAGGGGACGGGTGAGTGTCAGGCTTCGGGAAAGGGTTAGGGTTAGGGTTCGGGCTAGGGTTAGGGTTAGGGGATGGGGATGGTTTAGGGTCCAGGTGAGGGTACGGCAACGCTTTAGGGGGAGCATGCGTGTGAGGGCACGGGTTAGTGTTAGCGTACGGTTAAGGATTAGGGGACGGGTGAGGGTCAGGCTTCGGGGAAGGGTTAGGGTTAGGGTTCGGGCTAGGGTTAGGGTTAGGGGACGGGGACGGTTTAGGGTCCAGGTGAGGGTACGGCAACACTTTAAGGGGAGCGTGCCTGTGAGGGCGCGGGTTAGTGTTAGCGTACGGGTTAGGATTAGGGGACGGGTGAGGGTCAGGCTTCGGGGAAGGGTTAGGGTTAGGGTTCGGGCTAGGGTTAGGGTTAGGGGACGGGGACGGTTTAGGGTCCAGGTGAGGGTACGGCAATGTTTTAGGGGGAGCGTGCGTGTGAGGGCCCGGGTTAGTGTTAGCGTACGGGTTACGATTAGGTGACGGTGAGGGTCAGGCTTCGGGGAAGGGTTAGGGTTAGGGTTCGGGCTAGGGTTAGGGTTAGCGGAAGGGGACGGTTTAGGGTCCAGGTGAGGGTACGGCAACGCTTTAGGGGGAGCGTGCGTGTGAGGGCACGCGTTAGTGTTAGCGTACGGCTTAGGATTAGGGTACGGGTGAGGGTCAGGCTTCGGGAAAGGGTTAGGGTTAGGGTTCGGGCTAGGGTTAGGGTTAGGGGATGGGGACGGTTTAGGGTCCAGGTGAGGGTACGGCAACGCTTTAGGGGGAGCGTGCGTGTGAGGGCGCGGGTTAGTGTTAGCGTACGGGTTAGGATTAGGGGACGGGTGAGTGTCAGGCTTCGGGGAAGGTTTAGGGTTAGGGTTCGGGCTAGGGTTAGGGTTAGGGGACGGGGAAGGTTTAGGGACCAGGTGAGGGTACGGCAACGCTTTAGGGGGAGCGTGCGTGTGAGGGCGCGGGTTAGTGTTAGCGTACGGGTTAGGATTAGGGGACGGGTGAGGGTCAGGCTTCGGGGAAGGGTTAGGGTTAGGGTTCGGGCTAGGGTTAGGGTTAGGGGACGGGGACGGTTTAGGGTCCAGGTGAGGGTACGGCAACACTTTAGGGGGAGCGTGCCTGTGAGGGCGCGGGTTAGTGTTAGCGTACGGGTTAGGATTAGGGGACGGGTGAGGGTCAGGCTTCGGGGAAGGGTTAGGGTTAGGGTTCGGGCTAGGGTTAGGGTTAGGGGACGGGGACGGTTTAGGGTCCAGGTGAGGGTACGGCAACACTTTAGGGGGAGCGTGCGTGTGAGGGCGCGGGTTAGTGTTAGCGTACGGGTTAGGATTAGGGGACGGGTGAGGGTCAGGCTTCGGGGAAGGGTTAGGGTTAGGGTTCGGGCTAGGGTTAGGGTTAGGGGACGGGGACGGTTTAGGGTCCAGGTGAGGGTACGGCAAATCTTTAGGGGGAGCGTGCGTGTGAGGGCCCGGGTTAGTGTTAGCGTACGGGTTAGGATTAGGGGACGGGTGAGGGTCAGGCTTCGGGGAAGGGTTAGGGTTAGGGTTCGGGCTAGGGTTAGGGTTTGCGGACGGGGAGGGTTTAGGGTCCAGGTGAGGGTACGGCAACGCTTTAGGGGGAGCGTGCGTGTGAGGGCGCGCGTTAGTGTTAGCGTACGGCTTAGGATTAGGGGAGGGGTGAGGGTCAGGCTTCGGGGAAGGGTTAGGGTTAGGGTTCGGGCTAGGGTTAGGGTTAGGGGACGGGGACGGTTTAGGGTCCAGGTGAGGGTATGGCAACGCTTTAGGGGGAGCGTGCGTGTGAGGGCGCGCGTTAGTGTTAGCGTACGGCTTAGGATTAGGGGACGGGTGAGGGTCAGGCTTCGGGGAAAGGTTAGGGTTAGGGTTCGGGCTAGGGTTAGGGTTAGGGGACGGGGACGGTTTCGGGTCCAGGTGAGGGTACGGCAACGCTTTAGGGGGAGCGTGCGTGTGAGGGCGCGGGTTAGTGTTAGCGTACGGGTTAGGATTAGGGGACGGGTGAGGGTCAGGCTTCGGGGAAGGGTTAGGGTTAGGGTTCGGGCTAGGGTTAGTGTTAGGGGACGGGGACGGTTTAGGGTCCAGGTGAGGGTACGGCAACGCTTTAGGGGGAGCGTGCGTGTGAGGGCGCGGGTTAGTGTTAGCGTACGGGTTGAGATTTGGGGACGGGTGAGGGTCAGGCTTCGGGGAAGGGTTAGGGTTAGAGTTCGGGCTAGGGTTAGGGTTAGGGGACGGGGACGGTTTAGGGTCCAGGTGAGGGTACGGCAACGCTTTAGGGGGAGCGTGCGTGTGAGGGCGCGGGTTAGTGTTAGTGTCCGGGTTAGGATTAGGGGACGGGTGAGGGTCAGGCTTCGGGGAAGGGTTAGGGTTAGGGTTCGGGCTAGGGTTAGGGTTAGGGGACGGGGACGGTTTAGGGTCCAGGTGAGGGTACGGCAACGCTTTAGGGGGAGCGTGCGTGTGAGGGCGCGCGTTAGTGTTAGCGTACGGGTTAGGATTAGGGGACGGGTGAGGGTCACGCTTCGGGAAAGGGTTAGGGTTAGGGTTCGGGCTAGGGTTAGGGTTAGGGGACGGGGACGGTTTAGGGTCCAGGTGAGGGTACGGCAACGCTTTAGGGGGAGCGTGCGTGTGAGGGCGCGGGTTAGTGTTAGCGTACGGGTTAGGATTAGGGGACGGGTGAGGGTCAGGCTTCGGGGAAGGGTTAGGGTTAGGGTTCGGTCTAGGGTTAGGGTTAGGGGACGGGGACGTTTTAGGGTCCAGGTGAGGGTACGGCAACGCTTTAGGGGGAGCGTGCATGTGAGGGCGCGGGTTAGTGTTAGCCTACGGGTTAAGATTAGGGGACGGGTGAGGGTCAGGCTTCGGGGAAGGGTTAGGGTTAGGGTTCGGGCTAGGGTTAGGGTTAGGGGACGGGGACGGTTTAGGGTCCAGGTGAGGGTACGGCAACGCTTTAGGGGGAGCGTGCGTGTGAGGGCGCGGGTTAGTGTTAGCGTCCGGGTTAGGATTAGGGGACGGGTGAGGGTCAGGCTTCGGGGAAGGGTTAGGGTTAGGGTTCGGGCTAGGGTTAGGGTTAGGGGACGGGGACGGTTTAGGGTCCAGGTGAGGGTACGGCAACGCTTTAGGGGGAGCGTGCGTGTGAGGGCGCGGGTTAGTGTTAGCGTACGGCTTAGGATTAGGGGACGGGTGAGGGTCAGGCTTCGGGGAAGGGTTAGGGTTAGGGTTCGGGCTAGGGTTAGGGTTAGGGGACGGGGACGGTTTAGGGTCCAGGTGAGGGTATGGCAACGTTTTAGGGGGAGCGTGCGTGTGAGGGCGCGGGTTAGTGTTAGCGTACGGCTTAGGATTAGGGGACGGGTGAGGGTCAGGCTTCGGGGAAGGGTTAGGGTTAGGGTTCGGGCTAGGGTTAGGGTTAGGGGACGGGGACGGTTTCGGGTCCAGGTGAGGGTACGGCAACGCTTTAGGGGGAGCGTGCGTGTGAGGACGCGGGTTAGTGTTAGCATACGGGTTAGGATTAGGGGACGGGTGAGGGTCAGGCTTCGGGGAAGTGTTAGGGTTAGGGTTCGGGCTAGGGTTAGGGTTAGGGGACGGGGACGGTTTAGGGTCCAGGTGAGGGTACGGCAATGCTTTAGGGGGAGCGTGCGTGTGAGGGCGCGGGTTAGTGTTAGCGTATGGCTTAGGATTAGGGGACGGGTGAGGGTCAGGCTTCGGGGAAGGGTTAGGGTTAGGGTTCGGTCTAGGGTTAGGGTTAGGGGACGGGGACGGTTTAGGGTCCAGGTGAGGGTACGGCAACGCTTTAGGGGGAGCGTGCGTGTGAGGGCGCGGGTTAGTGTTAGCATACGGGTTAGGATTAGGGGACGGGTGAGGGTCAGGCTTCGGGGAAGGGTTAGGGTTAGGGTTCGGGCTAGGGTTAGGGTTAGGGGACGGGGACGGTTTAGGGTCCAGGTGAGGGGTACGGCAACGCTTTAGGGGGAGCGTGCGTGTGAGGGCGCGGGTTAGTGTTAGCGTACGGGTTAAGATTAGGGGAAGGGTGAGGGTCAGGCTTCGGGGAAGGGTTAGGGTTAGGGTTCGGGCTAGGGTTAGGGTTACGGACGGGGACGGTTTAGGGTCCAGGTGAGGGTACGGCAACGCTTTAGGGGGAGCGTGCGTGTGAGGGCGCGGGTTAGTGTTAGCGTCCGGGTTAGGATTAGGGGACGGGTAAGGGTCAGGCTTCGGGGAAGGGTTAGGGTTAGGGTTTGGGCTAGGGTTAGGGTTAGGGGACGGGGACGGTTTAGGGTCCAGGTGAGGGTACGGCAACGCTTTAGGGGGAGCGTGCGTGTGAGGGCGCGGGTTAGTGTTAGCGTACGGCTTAGGATTAGGGGACGGGTGAGGGTCAGGCTTCGGGGAAGGGTTAGGGTTAGGGTTCGGGCTAGGGTTAGGGTTAGGGGACGGGGAAGGTTTAGGGTCCAGGTGAGGGTACGGCAACGCTTTAGGGGGAGCGTGCGTGTGAGGGCGCGCGTTAGTGTTAGCGTACGGCTTAGGATTAGGGGACGGGTGAGGGTCAGGCTTCGGGGAAGGGTTAGGGTTAGGGTTCGGGCTAGGGTTAGGGTTAGGGGACGGGGACGGTTTAGGGTCCAGGTGAGGGTACGGCAACGCTTTAGGGGGAGCGTGCGTGTGAGGGCGCGGGTTAGTGTTAGCGTACGGGTTAGGATTAGGGGACGGGTGAGGGTCAGGCTTCGGGGAAGGGTTAGGGTTAGGGTTCGGGCTAGGGTTAGGGTTAGGGGACGGGGATGGTTTAGGGTCCAGGTGAGGGTACGGCAACGCTTTAGGGGGAGCGTGCGTGTGAGGGCGCGGGTTAGTGTTAGCGTACGGCTTAGGATTAGGGGACGGGTGAGGGTCAGGCTTCGGGGAAGGGTTAGGGTTAGGGTTCGGGCTAGGGTTAGGGTTAGGGGACGGGGACGGTTTCGGGTCCAGGTGAGGGTACGGCAACGCTTTAGGGGGAGCGTGCGTGTGAGGGCGCGGGTTAGTGTTAGCGTACGGGTTAGGATTAGGGGACGGGTGAGGGTCAGGCTTCGGGGAAGGGTTAGGGTTAGGGTTCGGGCTAGGGTTAGGGTTAGGGGACGGGGACGGTTTAGGGTCCAGGTGAGGGTACGGCAACGCTTTAGGGGGAGCGTGCGTGTGAGGGCGCGGGTTAATGTTAGCGTACGGGTTAGGATTAGGGGACGGGTGAGGGTCAGGCTTCGGGGAAGGGTTAGGGTTAGGGTTCGGGCTAGGGTTAGGGTTAGGGGACGGGGACGGTTTAGGGTCCAGGTGAGGGTACGGCAATGCTTTAGGGGGAGCGTGCGTGTGAGGGCGCGGGTTAGTGTTAGCGTTCGGCTTAGGATTAGGGGACGGTTGAGGGTCAGGCTTCGGGGAAGGGTTAGGGTTAGGGTTCGGTCTAGGGTTAGGGTTAGGGGACGGGCACGGTTTAGGGTCCAGGTAAGGGTACGGCAACGCTTTAGGGGGAGCGTGCGTGTGAGGGCGCCGGTTAGTGTTAGCATACGGGTTAGGATTAGGGGACGGGTGAGGGTCAGGTTTCGGGGAAGGGTTAGGGTTAGGGTTCGGGCTAGGGTTAGGGTTAGGGGACGGGGACGGTTTAGGGTCCAGGTGAGGGTACGGCAACGCTTTAGGGGGAGCATGCGTGTGAGGGCGCGGGTTAGTGTTAGCGTACGGCTTAGGATTAGGGGACGGGTGAGGGTCAGGCTTCGGGGAAGGGTTAGGGTTAGGGTTCGGGCTAGGGTTAGGGTTAGGTTACGGGGACGGTTTCGGGTCCAGGTGAGGGTACGGCAACGCTTTAGGGGGAGTGTGCGTGTGAGGGCGCGGGTTAGTGTTAGCGTACGGGTTAGGATTAGGGGACGGGTGAGGGTCAGGCTTCGGGGAAGGGTTAGGGTTAGGGTTCGGGCTAGGGTTAGGGTTAGGGGACGGGGACGGTTTCGGGTCCAGGTGAGGGTACGGCAACGTTTTAGGGGGAGCGTGCGTGTGAGGGCGCGGGTTAGTGTTAGCATACGGGTTAGGATTAGGGGACGGGTGAGGGTCAGGCTTCGGGGAAGGGTTAGGGTTAGGGTTCGGGCTAGGGTTAGGGTTAGGGGACGGGGACGGTTTAGGGTCCAGGTGAGGGTACGGCAACGCTTTAGGGGGAGCGTGCGTGTGAGGGCGCGGGTTAGTGTTAGCGTACGGGTTAGGATTAGGGGACGGGTGAGGGTCAGGCTTCGGGGAAGGGTTAGGGTTAGGGTTCGGTCTAGGGTTAGGGTTAGGGGACGGGGACGTTTTAGGGTCCAGGTGAGGGTACGGCAACGCTTTAGGGGGAGCGTGCGTGTGAGGGCGCGGGTTAGTGCTAGCCTACGGGTTAAGATTAGGGGACGGGTGAGGGTCAGGCTTCGGGGAAGGGTTAGGGTTAGGGTTCGGGCTAGGGTTAGGGTTAGGGGACGGGGACGGTTTAGGGTCCAGGTGAGGGTACGGCAACGCTTTAGGGGGAGCGTGCGTGTGAGGGCGCGGGTTAGTGTTAGCGTCCGGGTTAGGATTAGGGGACGGGTGAGGGTCAGGCTTCGGGGAAGGGTTAGGGTTAGGGTTCGGGCTAGGGTTAGGGTTACGGACGGGGACGGTTTAGGGTCCAGGTGAGGGTACGGCAACGCTTTAGGGGGAGCGTGCGTGTGAGGGCGCGGGTTAGTGTTAGCGTCCGGGTTAGGATTAGGGGACGGGTAAGGGTCAGGCTTCGGGGAAGGGTTAGGGTTAGGGTTCGGGCTAGGGTTAGGGTTAGGGGACGGGGACGGTTTAGGGTCCAGGTGAGGGTACGGCAACGCTTTAGGGGGAGCGTGCGTGTGAGGGCGTGGGTTAGTGTTAACGTACGGCTTAGGATTAGGGGACGGGTGAGGGTCAGGCTTCGGGGAAGGGTTAGGGTTAGGGTTCGGGCTAGGGTTAGGGTTAGGGGACGGGGAAGGTTTAGGGTCCAGGTGAGGGTACGGCAACGCTTTAGGGGGAGCGTGCGTGTGAGGGCGCGCGTTAGTGTTAGCGTACGGCTTAGGATTAGGGGACGGGTGAGGGTCAGGCTTCGGGGAAGGGTTAGGGTTAGGGTTCGGGCTAGGGTTAGGGTTAGGGGACGGGGACGGTTTAGGGTCCAGGTGAGGGTACGGCAACGCTTTAGGGGGAGCGTGCGTGTGAGGGCGCGGGTTAGTGTTAGCGTACGGGTTAGGATTAGGGGACGGGTGAGGGTCAGGCTTCGGGGAAGGGTTAGGGTTAGGGTTCGGGCTAGGGTTAGGGTTAGGGGACGGGGACGGTTTCGGGTCCAGGTGAGGGTACGGCAACGCTTTAGGGGGAGCGTGCGTGTGAGGGCGCGGGTTAGTGTTAGCGTACGGGTTAGGATTAGGGGACGGGTGAGGGTCAGGCTTCGGGGAAGGGTTAGGGTTAGGGTTCGGGCTAGGGTTAGGGTTAGGGGACGGGGACGGTTTAGGGTCCAGGTGAGGGTACGGCAACGCTTTAGGGGGAGCGTGCGTGTGAGGGCGCGGGTTAATGTTAGCGTACGGGTTAGGATTAGGGGACGGGTGAGGGTCAGGCTTCGGGGAAGGGTTAGGGTTAGGGTTCGGGCTAGGGTTAGGGTTAGGGGACGGGGACGGTTTAGGGTCCAGGTGAGGGTACGGCAATGCTTTAGGGGGAGCGTGCGTGTGAGGGCGCGGGTTAGTGTTAGCGTTCGGCTTAGGATTAGGGGACGGTTGAGGGTCAGGCTTCGGGGAAGGGTTAGGGTTAGGGTTCGGTCTAGGGTTAGGGTTAGGGGACGGGCACGGTTTAGGGTCCAGGTAAGGGTACGGCAACGCTTTAGGGGGAGCGTGCGTGTGAGGGCGCCGGTTAGTGTTAGCATACGGGTTAGGATTAGGGGACGGGTGAGGGTCAGGTTTCGGGGAAGGGTTAGGGTTAGGGTTCGGGCTAGGGTTAGGGTTAGGGGACGGGGACGGTTTAGGGTCCAGGTGAGGGTACGGCAACGCTTTAGGGGGAGCATGCGTGTGAGGGCGCGGGTTAGTGTTAGCGTACGGCTTAGGATTAGGGGACGGGTGAGGGTCAGGCTTCGGGGAAGGGTTAGGGTTAGGGTTCGGGCTAGGGTTAGGGTTAGGTTACGGGGACGGTTTCGGGTCCAGGTGAGGGTACGGCAACGCTTTAGGGGGAGCGTGCGTGTGAGGGCGCGGGTTAGTGTTAGCGTACGGGTTAGGATTAGGGGACGGGTGAGGGTCAGGCTTCGGGGAAGGGTTAGGGTTAGGGTTCGGGCTAGGGTTAGGGTTAGAGGACGGGGACGGTTTCGGGTCCAGGTGAGGGTACGGCAACGTTTTAGGGGGAGCGTGCGTGTGAGGGCGCGGGTTAGTGTTAGCATTCGGGTTAGGATTAGGGGACGGGTGAGGGTCAGGCTTCGGGGAAGGGTTAGGGTTAGGGTTCGGGCTAGGGTTAGGGTTAGGGGACGGGGATGGTTTAGGGTCCAGGTGAGGGTACGGCAACGCTTTAGGGGGAGCGTGCGTGTGAGGGCGCGGGTTAGTGTTAGCGTACGGGTTAGGATTAGGGGACGGGTGAGGGTCAGACTTCGGGGAAGGGTTAGGGTTAGGGTTCGGGCTAGGGTTAGGGTTAGGGGACGGGGACGGTTTAGGGTCCAGGTGAGGGTACGGCAACGCTTTAGGGGGAGCGTGCGTGTGAGGGCGCGGGTTAGTGTTAGCGTACGGCTTAGGATTAGGGGACGGGTGAGGGTCAGGCTTCGGGGAAGGGTTAGGGTTAGGGTTCGGTCTAGGGTTAGGGTTAGGGGACGGGCACGGTTTAGGGTCCAGGTGAGGGTACGGCAACGCTTTAGGGGGAGCGTGCGTGTGAGGGCGCGGGTTAGTGTTAGCATACGGGTTAGGATTAGGGGACAGGTGAGTGTCAGGCTTCGGGGAAGGGTTAGGGTTAGGGTTCGGGCTAGGGTTAGGGTTAGGGGACGGGGACGGTTTAGGGTCCAGGTGAGGGTACGGCAACGCTTTAGGGGGAACGTGCGTGTGAGGGCGCGGGTTAGTGTTAGCGTACGGGTTAAGATTAGGGGACGGGTGAGGGTCAGGCTTCGGGGAAGGGTTAGGGTTAGGGTTCGGGCTAGGGTTAGGGTTAGGGGACGGGGACGGTTTAGGGTCCAGGTGAGGGTACGGCAACGCTTTAGGGGGAGCGTGCGTGTGAGGGCGCGGGTTAGTGTTAGCGTCCGGGTTAGGATTAGGGGACGGGTGAGGGTCAGGCTTCGGGGAAGGGTTAGGGTTAGGGTTCGGGCTAGGGTTAGGGTTAGGGGACGGGGACGGTTTAGGGTCCAGGTGAGGGTACGGAAACGTTTTAGGGGGAGCGTGCGTGTGAGGGCGCGCGTTAGTGTTAGCGTACGGCTTAGGATTAGGGGACGGGTGAGGGTCAGGCTTCGGGGAAGGGTTAGGGTTAGGGTTCGGGCTAGGGTTAGGGTTAGGGGACGGGGACGGTTTAGGGTCCAGGTGAGGGTACGGCAACGCTTTAGGGGGAGCGTGCGTGTGAGGGCGCGGGTTAGTGTTAGCGTACGGGTTAGGATTAGGGGACGGGTGAGGGTCAGGCTTCGGGGAAGGGTTAGGGTTAGGGTTCGGGCTAGGGTTAGGGTTAGGGGACGGGGACGGTTTAGGGTCCAGGTGAGGGTACGGCAACGCTTTAGGGGGAGCGTGCGTGTGAGGGCGCGGGTTAGTGTTAGCGTATGTGTTAGGATTAGGGGACGGGTGAGGGTCAGGTTTCGGGGAAGGGTTAGGGTTAGGGTTCGGGCTAGGGTTAGGGTTAGGGTTAGGGGACGGTTTAGGGTCCAGGTGAGGGTACGGCAACGCTTTAGGGGGAGCGTGCGTGTGAGAACGCGTGTTAGTGTTAGCGTACGGCTTAGGATTAGGGGACGGGTGAGGGTCAGGCTTCGGGGAAGGGTTAGGGTTAGGGTTCGGTCTAGGGTTAGGGTTAGGGGACGGGCACGGTTTAGGGTCCAGGTGAGGGTACGGCAACGCTTTAGGGGGAGCGTGCGTGTGAGGGCGCGGGTTAGTGTTAGCGTACGGGTTAGGATTAGGGGACGGGTGAGTGTCAGGCTTCGGGGAAGGGTTAGGGTTAGGGTTCGGGCTAGGGTTAGGGTTAGGGGACGGGGACGGTTTAGGGTCCAGGTGAGGGTACGGCAACGCTTTAGGGGGAACGTGCGTGTGAGGGCGCGGGTTAGTGTTAGCGTACGGGTTAAGATTAGGGGACGGGTGAGGGTCAGGCTTCGGGGAAGGGTTAGGGTTAGGGTTCGGGCTAGGGTTAGGGTTAGGGGACGGGGACGGTTTAGGGTCCAGGTGAGGGTACGGCAACGCTTTAGGGGGAGCGTGCGTGTGAGGGCGCGGGTTAGTGTTAGCGTCCGGGTTAGGATTAGGGGACTGGTGAGGGTCAGGCTTCGGGGAAGGTTTAGGGTTAGGGTTCGGGCTAGGGTTAGGGTTAGGGGACGGGGACGGTTTAGGGTCCAGGTGAGGGTACGGCAACGCTTTAGGGGGAGCGTGCGTGTGAGGGCGCGCGTTAGTGTTAGCGTACAGCTTAGGATTAGGGGACGGGTGAGGGTCAGGCTTCGGGGAAGGGTTAGGGTTAGGGTTCGGGCTAGGGTTAGGGTTAGGGGACGGGGACGGTTTAGGGGCCAGGTGAGGGTACGGCAACGCTTTAGGGGGAGCGTGTGTGTGAGGGCGCGGGTTAGTGTTAGCGTACGGCTTAGGATTAGGGGACGGGTGAGGGTCAGGCTTCGGGGAAGGGTTAGGGTTAGGGTTCGGGCTAGGGTTAGGGTTAGGGGACGGGCACGGTTTAGGGTCCAGGTGAGGGTACGGCAACGCTTTAGGGGGAGCGTGCGTGTGAGGGCGCGGGTTAGTGTTAGCATACGGGTTAGGATTAGGGGACAGGTGAGTGTCAGGCTTCGGGGAAGGGTTAGGGTTAGGGTTCGGGCTAGGGTTAGGGTTAGGGGACGGGGACGGTTTAGGGTCCAGGTGAGGGTACGGCAACGCTTTAGGGGGAACGTGCGTGTGAGGGCGCGGGTTAGTGTTAGCATACGGGTTAAGATTAGGGGACGGGTGAGGGTCAGGCTTCGGGGAAGGGTTAGGGTTAGGGTTCGGGCTAGGGTTAGGGTTAGGGGACGGGGACGGTTTAGGGTCCAGGTGAGGGTACGGCAACGCTTTAGGGGGAGCGTGCGTGTGAGGGCGCGGGTTAGTGTTAGCGTCCGGGTTAGGATTAGGGGACGGGTGAGGGTCAGGCTTCGGGGAAGGGTTAGGGTTAGGGTTCGGGCTAGGGTTAGGGTTAGGGGACGGGGACGGTTTAGGGTCCAGGTGAGGGTACGGAAACGTTTTAGGGGGAGCGTGCGTGTGAGGGCGCGCGTTAGTGTTAGCGTACGGCTTAGGATTAGGGGACGGGTGAGGGTCAGGCTTCGGGGAAGGGTTAGGGTTAGGGTTCGGACTAGGGTTAGGGTTAGGGGACGGGGACGGTTTAGGGTCCAGGTGAGGGTACGGCAACGCTTTAGGGGGAGCGTGCGTGTGAGGGCGCGGGTTAGTGTTAGCGTACGGGTTAGGATTAGGGGACGGGTGAGGGTCAGGCTTCGGGGAAGGGTTAGGGTTAGGGTTCGGGCTAGGGTTAGGGTTAGGGGACGGGGACGGTTTAGGGTCCAGGTGAGGGTACGGCAACGCTTTAGGGGGAGCGTGCGTGTGAGGGCGCGGGTTAGTGTTAGCGTATGTGTTAGGATTAGGGGACGGGTGAGGGTCAGGTTTCGGGGAAGGGTTAGGGTTAGGGTTCGGGCTAGGGTTAGGGTTAGGGGACGGGGACGGTTTAGGGTCCAGGTGAGGGTACGGCAACGCTTTAGGGGGAGCGTGCGTGTGAGAACGCGTGTTAGTGTTAGCGTACGGCTTAGGATTAGGGGACGGGTGAGGGTCAGGCTTCGGGGAAGGGTTAGGGTTAGGGTTCGGTCTAGGGTTAGGGTTAGGGGACGGGCACGGTTTAGGGTCCAGGTGAGGGTACGGCAACGCTTTAGGGGGAGCGTGCGTGTGAGGGCGCGGGTTAGTGTTAGCGTACGGGTTAGGATTAGGGGACGGGTGAGTGTCAGGCTTCGGGGAAGGGTTAGGGTTAGGGTTCGGGCTAGGGTTAGGGTTAGGGGACGGGGACGGTTTAGGGTCCAGGTGAGGGTACGGCAACGCTTTAGGGGGAACGTGCGTGTGAGGGCGCGGGTTAGTGTTAGCGTACGGGTTAAGATTAGGGGACGGGTGAGGGTCAGGCTTCGGGGAAGGGTTAGGGTTAGGGTTCGGGCTAGGGTTAGGGTTAGGGGACGGGGACGGTTTAGGGTCCAGGTGAGGGTACGGCAACGCTTTAGGGGGAGCGTGCGTGTGAGGGCGCGGGTTAGTGTTAGCGTCCGGGTGAGGATTAGGGGACTGGTGAGGGTCAGGCTTCGGGGAAGGGTTAGGGTTAGGGTTCGGGCTAGGGTTAGGGTTAGGGGACGGGGACGGTTTAGGGTCCAGGTGAGGGTACGGCAACGCTTTAGGGGGAGCGTGCGTGTGAGGGCGCGCGTTAGTGTTAGCGTACAGCTTAGGATTAGGGGACGGGTGAGGGTCAGGCTTCGGGGAAGGGTTAGGGTTAGGGTTCGGGCTAGGGTTAGGGTTAGGGGACGGGGACGGTTTAGGGTCCAGGTGAGGGTACGGCAACGTTTTAGGGGGAGCGTGCGTGTGAGGGCGCGGGTTAGTGTTAGCGTACGGCTTAGGATTAGGGGACGGGTGAGGGTCAGGCTTCGGGGAAGGGTTAGGGTTAGGGTTCGGGCTAGGGTTAGGGTTAGGGGACGGGGACGGTTTCGGGTCCAGGTGAGGGTACGGCAACGCTTTAGGGGGAGCGTGCGTGTGAGGGCGCGCGTTAGTGTTAGCGTACGGCTTAGGATTAGGGGACGGGTGAGGGTCAGGCTTCGGGGAAGGGTTAGGGTTAGGGTTCGGGCTAGGGTTAGGGTTAGGGGACGGGGACGGTTTAGGGTCCAGGTGAGGGTACGGCAACGCTTTAGGGGGAGCGTGCGTGTGAGGGCGCGCGTTAGTGTTAGAGTACGGGTTAGGATTAGGGGACGGGTGAGGGTCAGGCTTCGGGGAAGGGTTAGGATTAGGGTTCGGGCTAGGGTTAGGGTTAGGGGACGGGGACGGTTTAGGGTCCAGGTGAGGGTACGGCAACGCTTTAGGGGGAGCGTGCGTGTGAGGGCGCGGGTTAGTGTTAGCGTACGGCTTAGGATTAGGGGACGGGTGAGGGTCAGGCTTCGGGGAAGGGTTAGGGTTAGGGTTCGGTCTAGGGTTAGGGTTAGGGGACGGGGACGGTTTAGGGTCCAGGTGAGGGTACGGCAATGCTTTAGGGGGAGCGTGCGTGTGAGGGCGCAGGTTAGTGTTAGAATACGGGTTAGGATTAGGGGACGGGTGAGGGTCAGGCTTCGGGGAAGGGTTAGGGTTAGGGTTCGGGCTAGGGTTAGGGTTAGGGGACGGGGACGGTTTAGGGTCCAGGTGAGGGTACGGCAACGCTTTAGGGGGAGCGTGCGTGTGAGGGCGCGGGTTAGTGTTAGCGTACGGGTTAAGATTAGGGGACGGGTGAGGGTCAGGCTTCGGGGAAGTGTTAGGGTTAGGGTTCGGGCTAGGGTTAGGGTTAGGGGACGGGGACGGTTTAGGGTCCAGGTGAGGGTACGGCAACGCTTTAGGGGGAGCGTGCGTGTGAGGGCGTGGGTTAGTGTTAGAGTCCGGGTTAGGATTAGGGGACGGGTGAGGGTCAGGCTTCGGGGAAGGGTTAGGGTTAGGGTTCGGGCTAGGGTTAGGGTTAGGGGACGGGGACGGTTTAGGGTCCAGTTGAGGGTACGGCAACGTTTTAGGGGTAGCGTGCGTGTGAGGGCGCGGGTTAGTGTTAGCGTACGGGTTAGGATTAGGGGACGGGTGAGGGTCAGGCTTCGGGGAAGGGTTAGGGTTAGGGTTCGGGCTAGGGTTAGGGTTAGGGGACGGGGACGGTTTAGGGTCCAGGTGAGGGTACGGCAACACTTTAGGGGGAGCGTGCTTGTGAGGGCGCAGGTTAGTGTTAGCGTACGGGTTAGGATTAGGGGACGGGTGAGGGTCAGGCTTCGGGGAAGGGTTAGGGTTAGGATTCGGGCTAGGGTTAGGGTTAGGGGACGGGGACGGTTTAGGGTCCAGGTGAGGGTACGGCAACGCTTTAGGGGGAGCGTGCGTGTGAGGGCGCGGGTTAGTGTTAGCGTACGGGTTAGGATTAGGGGACGGGTGAGTGTCAGGCTTCGGGGAGGGGTTAGGGTTAGGGTTCGGGCTAGGGTTAGGGTTAGGGGACGGGGACGGTTTAGGGTCCAGGTGAGGGGTACGGCAACGCTTTAGGGGGAGCGTGCGTGTGAGGTCGCTTGTTAGTGTTAGCATACGGGTTAGGATTAGGGGACGGGTGAGGGTCAGGCTTCGGGGAATGGTTAGGGTTAGGGTTCGGGCTAGGGTTAGGGTTAGGGGACGGGGATGGTTTAGGGTCCAGGTGAGGGTACGGCAACGCTTTAGGGGGAGCGTGCGTGTGAGGGCGCGGGTTAGTGTTAGCGTACGGGTTAGGATTAGGGGACAGGTGAGGGTCAGGCTTCGGGGAAGGGTTAGGGTTAGGGTTCGGGCTAGGGTTAGGGTTAGGGGACGGGGACGGTTTCGGGTCCAGGTGAGGGTACGGCAACGCTTTAGGGGGAGCGTGCGTGTGAGGGCGCGGGTTAGTGTTAGCGTACGGGTTAGGATTAGGGGACGGGTGAGGGTCAGGCTTCGGGGAAGGGTTAGGGTTAGGGTTCGGGCTAGGGTTAGGGTTAGGGTTAGGGGACGGTTTAGGGTCCAGGTGAGGGTACGGCAACGCTTTAGGGGGAGCGTGCGTGTGAGGGCGCGTGTTAGTGTTAGCGTACGGGTTAGGATTAGGGTACGGGTGAGGGTCAGGCTTCGGGGAAGGGTTAGGGTTAGGGTTCGGGCTAGGGTTAGGGTTAGGGGACGGGGACGGTTTCGGGTCTAGGTGAGGGTACGGCAACGCTTTAGGGGGAGCGTGCGTGTGAGGGCGCGGGTTAGTGTTAGCGTTCGGGTTAGGATTAGGGGACGGGTGAGGGTCAGGCTTCGGGGAAGGGTTAGGGTTAGGGTTCGGGCTAGGGTTAGGGTTAGGGTTAGGGGATGGTTTAGGGTCCAGGTGAGGGTACGGCAACGCTTTAGGGGGAGCGTGCGTGTGAGGGCGCGGGTTAGTGTTAGCGTACGGGTTAGGATTAGGGGACGGGTGAGGGTCAGGCTTCGGGGAAGGGTTAGGGTTAGGGTTCGGGCTAGGGTTAGGGTTAGGGGATGGGGACGGTTTAGGGTCCAGGTGAGGGTACGGCAACGCTTTAGGGGGAGCGTGCGTGTGAGGGCGCGGGTTAGTGTTAGCGTACGGGTTAGGATTAGGGGACGGGTGAGGGTCAGGCTTCGGGGAAGGGTTAGGGTTAGGGTTCGGGCTAGGGTTAGGGTTAGGGGACGGGGACGGTTTAGCGTCCAGGTGAGGGTACGGCATCGCTTTAGGGGGAGCGTGCGTGTGAGGGCGCGGGTTAGTGTTAGCGTACGGCTTAGGATTAGGGGACGGGTGAGTGTCAGGCTTCGGGGAAGGGTTAGGGTTAGGGTTCGGGCTAGGGTTAGGGTTAGGGGACGGGGACGGTTTAGGGTCCAGGTGAGGGTACGGCAACGCTTTAGGGGGAGCGTTCGTGTGAGGGCGCGGGTTAGTGTTAGCGTACGGGTTAGGATTATGGGACGGGTGAGGGTCAGGCTTCGGGGAAGTGTTAGGGTTAGGGTTCGGGCTAGGGTTAGGGTTAGGGGACGGGGACGGTTTAGGGTCCAGGTGAGGGTACGGCAACGCTTTAGGGGGAGCGTGCGTGTGAGGGCGCGGGTTAGTGTTAGCGTACGGGTTAGGATTAGGCGACGGGTGAGGGTCAGGCTTCGGGGAAGGGTTAGGGTTAGGGTTCGGGCTAGGGTTAGGGTTAGGGGACGGGGACGGTTTAGGGTCCAGGTGAGTGTACGGCAACGCTTTAGGGGGAGCGTGCGTGTGAGGGCGCGGGTTAGTGTTAGCGTACGGGTTAGGATTGGGGACGGGTGAGGGTCAGGCTTCGGGGAAGGGTTAGGGTTAGGGTTCGGGCTAGGGTTAGGGTTAGGGGACGGGGACGGTTTAGGGTCCAGGTGAGGGTACGGCAACGCTTTAGTGGGAGCGTGTGTGTGAGGGCGTGTGTTAGTGTTAGCGTACGGGTTAGGATTAGGGGACGGGTGAGGGTCAGGCTTCGGGGAAGGGTTAGGGTTAGGGTTCGGGCTAGGGTTAGGGTTAGGGGACGGGGACGGTTTAGGGTCCAGGTGAGTGTACGGCAACGCTTTAGGGGGAGCGTGCGTGTGAGGGTGTGGGTTAGTGTTAGCGTACGGGTTAGGATTAGGGGACGGGTGAGGGTCAGGCTTCGGGGAAGGGTTAGGGTTAGGGTTCGGACTAGGGTTAGGGTTAGGGGTCGGGGACGGTTTCGGGTCCAGGTGAGGGCACGGCAACGCTTTAGGGGGAGCGTGCGTGTGAGGGCGCGGGTTAGTGTTAGCGTACGGCTTAGGATTAGGGGACGGGTGAGGGTCAGGCTTCGGGGAAGGGTTAGGGTTAGGGTTCGGTCTAGGGTTAGGGTTAGGGGACGGGGACGGTTTAGGGTCCAGGTGAGGGTACGGCAACGCTTTAGGGGGAGCGTGCATGTGAGGGCGCGGGTTAGTGTTAGCGTACGGGTTAGGATTAGGGGACGGCTGAGGGTCAGGCTTCGGGGAAGGGTTAGGGTTAGGGTTCGGGCTAGGGTTAGGGTTAGGGGACGGGGACGGTTTAGGGTCAAGGTGAGGGTACGGCAACGCTTTAGGGGGAGCGTGCGTGTGATGGCGCGGGTTAGTGTTAGCGTACGGGTTAGGATTAGGGGACGGGTGTGGGTCAGGCTTCGGGGAAGGGTTAGGGTTAGGGTTCGGGCTAGGGTTAGGGTTAGGGGACGGGGACGGTTTAGGGTCCAGGTGAGCGCATGGCAACGCTTTAGGGGGAGCGTGCGTGTGAGGGCGCGGGTTAGTGTTAGCGTACGGGTTAGGATTAGGGGACGGGTGAGGGTCAGGCTTCGGGGAAGGGTTAGGGTTAGGGTTCGGGCTAGGGTTAGGGTTAGGGGACGGGGACGGTTTAGGGTCCAGGTGAGGGTACGGCAACGCTTTAGGGGGAGCGTGCGTGTGAGGGCGCGGGTTAGTGTTAGCGTACGGGTTAGGATTAGGGGACGGGTGAGGGTCAGGCTTCGGGGAAGGGTTAGGGTTAGGGTTCGGGCTAGGGTTAGGGTTAGGGGACGGGGACGGTTTAGGGTCCAGGTGAGGGTACGGCAACGCTTTAGGGGGAGCGTGCGTGTGGGGGCGCGGGTTAGTGTTAGCGTACGGCTTAGGATTAGGGGACGGGTGAGGGTCAGGCTTCGGGGAAGGGTTAGGGTTAGGGTTCGGGCTAGGGTTAGGGTTAGGGGACGGGGACGGTTTAGGGTCCAGGTGAGGGTACGGCAACGCTTTAGGGGGAGCGTGCGTGTGAGGGCGCGCGTTAGTGTTAGTGTACGGCTTAGGATTAGGGAACGGGTGAGGGTTAGGCTTCGGGGAAGGGTTAGGATTAGGGTTCGGGCTAGGGTTAGGGTTAGGGGACGGGGACGGTTTAGGGTCCAGGTGAGGGTACGGCAACGCTTTAGGGGGAGCGTGCGTGTGAGGGCGCGCGTTATTGTTAGCGTACGGCTTAGGATTAGAGGACGGGTGAGGGTCAGGCTTCGGGAAAGGGTTAGGGTTAGGGTTCGGGCTAGGGTTAGGGTTAGGGGATGGGGACTGTTTAGGGCCCAGGTGAGGGTACGGCAACGCTTTAGGGGGAGCGTGCGTGTGAGGGCGCGGGTTAGTGTTAGCGTACGGGTTAGGATTAGGGGACGGGTGAGGGTCAGGCTTCAGGGAAGGGTTAGGGTTAGGGTTCGGGCTAGGGTTAGGGTTAGGGGACGGGGACGGTTTAGGGTCCAGGTGAGGGTACGGCAACGCTTTAGGGGGAGCGTGCGTGTGAGGGCGCGGGTTAGTGTTAGCGTACGTGTTACGATTAGGGGACGGATGAGGGTCAGGCTTCGGGGAAGGGTTAGGGTTAGGGTTCGGGCTAGGGTTAGGGTTAGGGGACAGGGACGGTTTAGGGTCCAGGTGAGGGTACGGCAACGCTTTAGGGGGAGCGTGCGTGTGAGGGCGCGGGTTAGTGTTAGCGTACGGGTTAGGATTAGGGGACGGGTGAGGGTCAGGCTTCGGGGAAGGGTTAGGGTTAGGGTTCGGGCTAGGGTTAGGGTTAGGGGACGGGGACGGTTTAGGGTCCAGGTGAGGGTACGGCAATGCTTTAGGGGGAGCGTGCGTTTGAGGGCGTGGGTTAGTGTTAGCGTACGGGTTAGGATTAGGGGACGGGTGAGGGTCAGGCTTCGGGGAAGGGTTAGGGTTAGGGTTCGGGCTAGGGTTAGGGTTAGGGGACGGGGACGGTTTAGGGTCCAGGTGAGGGTACGGCAACGCTTTAGGGGGAGCGTGCGTGTGAGGGCGCGCGTTAGTGTTAGCGTACGGGTTAGGATTAGGGGACGGGTGAGGGTCAGGCTTTGGGGAAGGGTTAGGGTTAGGGTTCGGGCTAGGGTTAGGGTTAGGGGACGGGGACGGTTTAGGGTCCAGGTGAGGGTACGGCAGCGCTTTAGGGGGAGCGTGCGTGTGAGGGCGCGGGTTAGTGTTAGCGTACGGGTTAGGATTAGGGGACGGGTGAGGGTCAGGTTTCGGGGAAGGGTTAGGGTTGGGGTTCGGGCTAGGGTTAGGGTTAGGGGACGGGGACGGTTTAGGGTCCAGGTGAGGGTACGGCAACGCTTTAGGGGGAGCATGTGTGTGAGGGCGCGGATTAGTGTTAGCATACGGGTTAGGATTAGGGGATGGGTGAGGGTCAGGCTTCGGGGAAGGGTTAGGGTTAGGGTTCGGGCTAAGTTTAGGGTTAGGGGACGGGGACGGTTTAGGGTCCAGGTGAGGGTACGGCAACGCTTTAGGGGGAGCGTGCGTCTGAGGGCGCGGGTTAGTGTTAGCGTACGGGTTAGGATTAGGGGACGGGTGAGGGTCAGTCTTCGGAGAAGGGTTAGGGTTAGGGTTCGGGCTAGGGTTAGGGTTAGGGGACGGGGACGGTTTAGAGTCCAGGTGAGGGTACGGCAACGCTTTAGGGGGAGCGTGCGTGTGAGGGCGCGGGTTAGTGTTAGCGTACGGGTTAGGATTAGGGGACGGGTGAGGGTCAGGCTTCGGGGAAGGGTTAGGTTTAGGGTTCGCGCTAGGGTTAGGGTTAGGGGACGGGGACGGTTTAGGGTCCAGGTCAGGGTACGGCAACGTTTTAGGGGGAGCGTGCGTGTGAGGGCGCGGGTTAGTGTTAGCGTACGGGTTAGGATTAGGGGACGGGTGAGGGTCAGGCTTCGGGGAAGGGTTAGGGTTCGGGCTAGGGTTAGGGTTAGGGGACGGGGACGGTTTAGGGTCCAGGTGAGGGTACGGCAACGCTTTAGGGGGAGCGTGCATGTGAGGGCGCGGGTTAGTGTTAGCGTACGGGTTAGGATTAGGGGACGGGTGAGGGTCAGGCTTCGGGGAAGGGTTAGGGTTAGGGTTCGGGCTAGGGTTAGGCTTAGGGGACGGGGACGGTTAAGGGTCCAGATGAGGGTACGGCAATGCTTTAGGGGTAGCGTGCGTGTGAGGGCGCGGGTTAGTGTAAGCGTACGGGTTAGGATTAGGGGACGGATGAGGGTCAGGCTTCGGGGAAGGTTTAGGGTTAGGGTTCGGGCTAGGGTTAGGATTAGGGGACGGGGACGGTTTCGGGTCCAGGTGAGGGTACGGCAACGCTTTAGGGGGAGCGTGCGTGTGAGGGCGCGGGTTAGTGTTAGCGTACGGGTTAGGATTAGGGGACGGGTGAGCGTCAGGCTTCGGGGAAGGGTTAGGGTTAGGGTTCGGGCTAGGGTTAGGGTTAGGGGACGGGGACGGTTTAGGGTCCAGGTGAGGGTACGGCAACGCTTTAGGGGGAGCGTGCGTGTGAGGGCGCGGGTTAGTGTTAGCGTACGGCTTAGGATTAGGGGACGGGTGAGGGTCAGGCTTCGGGGAAGGGTTAGGGTTAGGGTTCGGGCTAGGGTTAGGGTTAGGGGACGGGGACGGTTTAGGGTCCAGGTGAGGGTACGGCAACGCTTTAGGGGGAGCGTGCGTGTGAGGTCGCGGGTTAGTGTTAGCGTACGGCTTAGGATTAGGGGACGGGTGAGGGTCAGGCTTCGGGGAAGGGTTAGGGTTAGGGTTCGGGCTAGGGTTAGGGTTAAGGGACGGGGACGGTTTAGGATCCAGGTGAGGGTACGGCAACGCTTTAGGGGGAGCGTGCGTGTGAGGGCGCGGGTTAGTGTTAGCGTCCGGGTTAGGATTAGGGGACAGGTGAGGGTCAGGCTTCGGGGAAGGGTTAGGGTTAGGGTTCGGGCTAGGGTTAGGGTTAGGGGACGGGGACGGTTTAGGGTCCAGGTGAGGGTACGGCAATGCTTTAGGGGGAGCGTGCGTGTGAGGGCCCGGGTTAGTGTTAGCGTACGGGTTACGATTCGGTGACGGTGAGGGTCAGGCTTCGGGGAAGGGTTAGGGTTAGGGTTCGGGCTAGGGTTAGGGTTAGCGGACGGGGACGGTTTAGGGTCCAGGTGAGGGTACGGCAACGCTTTAGGGGGAGCGTGCGTGTGAGGGCACGCGTTAGTGTTAGCGTACGGCTTAGGATTAGGGTACGGGTGAGGGTCAGGCTTCGGGAAAGGGTTAGGGTTAGGGTTCGGGCTAGGGTTAGGGTTAGGGGATGGGGACGGTTTAGGGTCCAGGTGAGGGTACGGCAACGCTTTAGGGGGAGCGTGCGTGTGAGGGCGCGGGTTAGTGTTAGCGTACGGGTTAGGATTAGGGGACGGGTGAGTGTCAGGCTTCGGGGAAGGGTTAGGGTTAGGGTTCGGGCTAGGGTTAGGGTTAGGGGACGGGGAAGGTTTAGGGACCAGGTGAGGGTACGGCAACGCTTTAGGGGGAGCGTGCGTGTGAGGGCGCGGGTTAGTGTTAGCGTACGGGTTAGGATTAGGGGACGGGTGAGGGTCAGGCTTCGGGGAAGGGTTAGGGTTAGGGTTCGGGCTAGGGTTAGGGTTAGGGGACGGGGACGGTTTAGGGTCCAGGTGAGGGTACGGCAACACTTTAGGGGGAGCGTGCCTGTGAGGGCGCGGGTTAGTGTTAGCGTACGGGTTAGGATTAGGGGACGGGTGAGGGTCAGGCTTCGGGGAAGGGTTAGGGTTAGGGTTCGGGCTAGAGTTAGGGTTAGGGGACGGGGACGGTTTAGGGTCCAGGTGAGGGTACGGCAACACTTTAGGGGGAGCGTGCGTGTGAGGGCGCGGGTTAGTGTTAGCGTACGGGTTAGGAATAGGGGACGGGTGAGGGTCAGGCTTCGGGGAAGGGTTAGGGTTAGGGTTCGGGCTAGGGTTAGGGTTAGGGGACGGGGACGGTTTAGGGTCCAGGTGAGGGTACGGCAAAGCTTTAGGGGGAGCGTGCGTGTGAGGGCCCGGGTTAGTGTTAGCGTACGGGTTAGGATTAGGGGACGGGTGAGGGTCAGGCTTCGGGGAAGGGTTAGGGTTAGGGTTCGGGCTAGGGTTAGGGTTTGCGGACGGGGAGGGTTTAGGCTCCAGGTGAGGGTACGGCAACGCTTTAGGGGGAGCGTGCGTGTGAGGGCGCGCGTTAGTGTTAGCGTACGGTTTAGGATTAGGGGAGGGGTGAGGGTCAGGCATCGGGGAAGGGTTAGGGTTAGGGTTCGGGCTAGGGTTAGGGTTAGGGGACGGGGACGGTTTAGGGTCCAGGTGAGGGTATGGCAACGCTTTAGGGGGAGCGTGCGTGTGAGGGCGCGCGTTAGTGTTAGCGTACGGCTTAGGATTAGGGGACGGGTGAGGGTCAGGCTTCGGGGAAAGGTTAGGTTTAGGGTTCGGGCTAGGGTTAGGGTTAGGGGACGGGGACGGTTTCGGGTCCAGGTGAGGGTACGGCAACGCTTTAGGGGGAGCGTGCGTGTGAGGGCGCGGGTTAGTGTTAGCGTACGGGTTAGGATTAGGGGACGGGTGAGGGTCAGGCTTCGGGGAAGGGTTAGGGTTAGGGTTCGGGCTAGGGTTAGGGTTAGGGGACGGGGACGGTTTAGGGTCCAGGTGAGGGTACGGCAACGCTTTAGGGGGAGCGTGCGTGTGAGGGCGCGGGTTAGTGTTAGCGTACGGGTTAGGATTAGGGGACGGGTGAGGGTCAGGCTTCGGGGAAGGGTTAGGGTTAGGGTTCGGGCTAGGGTTAGGGTTAGGGGACGGGGACGGTTTAGGGTCCAGGTGATGGTACGGCAGCGCTTTAGGGGGAGCGTGCGTGTGAGGGCGCGGGTTAGTGTTAGCGTACGGGTTAGGATTAGGGGACGGGTGAGGGTCAGGCTTCGGGAAGGGTTAGGGTTAGGGTTCGGGCTAGGGTTAGTGTTAGGGGACGGGGACGGTTTAGGGTCCAGGTGAGGGTACGGCAACGCTTTAGGGGGAGCGTGCGTGTGAGGGCGCGGGTTAGTGTTAGCGTACGGGTTGAGATTTGGGGACGGGTGAGGGTCAGGCTTCGGGGAAGTGTTAGGGTTAGAGTTCGGGCTAGGGTTAGGGTTAGGGGACGGGGACGGTTTAGGGTCCAGGTGAGGGTACGGCAACGCTTTAGGGGGAGCGTGCGTGTGAGGGCGCGGGTTAGTGTTAGTGTCCGGGTTAGGATTAGGGGACGGGTGAGGGTCAGGCTTCGGGGAAGGGTTAGGGTTAGGGTTCGGGCTAGGGTTAGGGTTAGGGGACGGGGACGGTTTAGGGTCCAGGTGAGGGTACGGCAACGCTTTAGGGGGAGCGTGCGTGTGAGGGCGCGGGTTAGTGTTAGCGTACGGGTTAGGATTAGGGGACGGGTGAGGGTCAGGCTTCGGGGAAGGGTTAGGGTTAAGGTTCGGGCTAGGGTTAGGGTTAGGGGACGGGGACGGTTTAGGGTCCAGGTGAGGGTACGGCAACGCTTTAGGGGGAGCGTGCGTGTGAGGGCGCGGGTTAGTGTTAGCGTACGGCTTAGGATTAGGGGACGGGTGAGGGTCAGGCTTCGGGGAAGGGTTAGGGTTAGGGTTCGGTCTAGGGTTAGGGTTAGGGGACGGGGACGGTTTAGGGTCCAGGTGAGGGTACGGCAACGCTTTAGGGGGAGCGTGCGTGTGAGGGCGCGGGTTAGTGTTAGCCTACGGGTTAAGATTAGGGGACGGGTGAGGGTCAGGCTTCGGGGAAGGGTTAGGGTTAGGGTTCGGGCTAGGGTTAGGGTTAGGGGACGGGGACGGTTTAGGGTCCAGGTGAGGGTACGGCAACGCTTTAGGGGGAGCGTGCGTGTGAGGGCGCGGGTTAGTGTTAGCGTCCGGGTTAGGATTAGGGGACGGGTGAGGGTCAGGCTTCGGGGAAGGGTTAGGGTTAGGGTTCGGGCTAGGGTTAGGGTTAGGGGACGGGGACGGTTTAGGGTCCAGGTGAGGGTACGGCAACGCTTTAGGGGGAGCGTGCGTGTGAGGGCGCGGGTTAGTGTTAGCGTACGGCTTAGGATTAGGGGACGGGTGAGGGTCAGGCTTCGGGGAAGGGTTAGGGTTAGGGTTCGGGCTAGGGTTAGGGTTAGGGGACGGGGACGGTTTAGGGTCCAGGTGAGGGTACGGCAACGTTTTAGGGGGAGCGTGCGTGTGAGGGCGCGGGTTAGTGTTAGCGTACGGCTTAGGATTAGGGGACGGGTGAGGGTCAGGCTTCGGGGAAGGGTTAGGGTTAGGGTTCGGGCTAGGGTTAGGGTTAGGGGACGGGGACGGTTTCGGGTCCAGGTGAGGGTACGGCAATGCTTTAGGGGGAGCGTGCGTGTGAGGGCACGGGTTAGTGTTAGCGTACGGGTTAGGATTAGGGGACGGGTGAGGGTCAGGCTTCGGGGAAGGGTTAGGGTTAGGGTTCGGGCTAGGGTTAGGGTTAGGGGACGGGGACGGTTTAGGGTCCAGGTGAGGGTACGGCAACGCTTTAGGGGGAGCGTGCGTGTGAGGACGCGGGTTAGTGTTAGCGTACGGGTTAGGATTAGGGGACGGGTGAGGGTCAGGCTTCGGGGAAGGGTTAGGGTTAGGGTTCGGGCTAGGGTTAGGGTTAGGGGACGGGGACGGTTTAGGGTCCAGGTGAGGGTACGGCAACGCTTTAGGGGGAGCGTGCGTGTGAGGGCGCGGGTTAGTGTTAGCGTATGGCTTAGGATTAGGGGACGGGTGAGGGTCAGGCTTCGGGGAAGGGTTAGGGTTAGGGTTCGGTCTAGGGTTAGGGTTAGGGGACGGGGACGGTTTAGGGTCCAGGTGAGGGTACGGCAACGCTTTAGGGGGAGCGTGCGTGTGAGGGCGCGGGTTAGTGTTAGCATACGGGTTAGGATTAGGGGACGGGTGAGGGTCAGGCTTCGGGGAAGGGTTAGGGTTAGGGTTCGGGCTAGGGTTAGGGTTAGGGGACGGGGACGGTTTAGGGTCCAGGTGAGGGGTACGGCAACGCTTTAGGGGGAGCGTGCGTGTGAGGGCGCGGGTTAGTGTTAGCGTACGGGTTAAGATTAGGGGAAGGGTGAGGGTCAGGCTTCGGGGAAGGGTTAGGGTTAGGGTTCGGGCTAGGGTTAGGGTTACGGACGGGGACGGTTTAGGGTCCAGGTGAGGGTACGGCAACGCTTTAGGGGGAGCGTGCGTGTGAGGGCGCGGGTTAGTGTTAGCGTCCGGGTTAGGATTAGGGGACGGGTAAGGGTCAGGCTTCGGGGAAGGGTTAGGGTTAGGGTTCGGGCTAGGGTTAGGGTTAGGGGACGGGGACGGTTTAGGGTCCAGGTGAGGGTACGGCAACGCTTTAGGGGGAGCGTGCGTGTGAGGGCGCGGGTTAGTGTTAGCGTACGGCTTAGGATTAGGGGACGGGTGAGGGTCAGGCTTCGGGGAAGGGTTAGGGTTAGGGTTCGGGCTAGGGTTAGGGTTAGGGGACGGGGAAGGTTTAGGGTCCAGGTGAGGGTACGGCAACGCTTTAGGGGGAGCGTGCGTGTGAGGGCGCGCGTTAGTGTTAGCGTACGGCTTAGGATTAGGGGACGGGTGAGGGTCAGGCTTCGGGGAAGGGTTAGGGTTAGGGTTCGGGCTAGGGTTAGGGTTAGGGGACGGGGACGGTTTAGGGTCCAGGTGAGGGTACGGCAACGCTTTAGGGGGAGCGTGCGTGTGAGGGCGCGGGTTAGTGTTAGCGTACGGGTTAGGATTAGGGGACGGGTGAGGGTCAGGCTTCGGGGAAGGGTTAGGGTTAGGGTTCGGGCTAGGGTTAGGGTTAGGGGACGGGGATGGTTTAGGGTCCAGGTGAGGGTACGGCAACGCTTTAGGGGGAGCGTGCGTGTGAGGGCGCGGGTTAGTGTTAGCGTACGGCTTAGGATTAGGGGACGGGTGAGGGTCAGGCTTCGGGGAAGGGTTAGGGTTAGGGTTCGGGCTAGGGTTAGGGTTAGGGGACGGGGACGGTTTCGGGTCCAGGTGAGGGTACGGCAATGCTTTAGGGGGAGCGTGCGTGTGAGGGCGCGGGTTAGTGTTAGCGTACGGGTTAGGATTAGGGGACGGGTGAGGGTCAGGCTTCGGGGAAGGGTTAGGGTTAGGGTTCGGGCTAGGGTTAGGGTTTGGGGACGGGGACGGTTTCGGGTCCAGGTGAGGGTACGGCAACGCTTTAGGGGGAGCGTGCGTGTGAGGGCGCGCGTTAGTGTTAGCGTACGGCTTAGGATTAGGGGACGGGTGAGGGTCAGGCTTCGGGGAAGGGTTAGGGTTAGGGTTCGGGCTAGGGTTAGGGTTAGGGGACGGGGACGGTTTAGGGTCCAGGTGAGGGTACGGCAACGCTTTAGGGGGAGCGTGCGTGTGAGGGCGCGGGTTAATGTTAGCGTACGGGTTAGGATTAGGGGACGGGTGAGGGTCAGGCTTCGGGGAAGGGTTAGGGTTAGGGTTCGGGCTAGGGTTAGGGTTAGGGGACGGGGACGGTTTAGGGTCCAGGTGAGGGTACGGCAATGCTTTAGGGGGAGCGTGCGTGTGAGGGCGTGGGTTAGTGTTAGCGTTCGGCTTAGGATTAGGGGACGGGTGAGGGTCAGGCTTCGGGGAAGGGTTAGGGTTAGGGTTCGGTCTAGGGTTAGGGTTAGGGGACGGGCACGGTTTAGGGTCCAGGTAAGGGTACGGCAACGCTTTAGGGGGAGCGTGCGTGTGAGGGCGCCGGTTAGTGTTAGCATACGGGTTAGGATTAGGGGACGGGTGAGGGTCAGGCTTCGGGGAAGGGTTAGGGTTAGGGTTCGGGCTAGGGTTAGGGTTAGGGGACGGGGACGGTTTAGGATCCAGGTGAGGGTACGGCAACGCTTTAGGGGGAGCATGCGTGTGAGGGCGCGGGTTAGTGTTAGCGTACGGCTTAGGATTAGGGGACGGGTGAGGGTCAGGCTTCGGGGAAGGGTTAGGGTTAGGGTTCGGGCTAGGGTTAGGGTTAGGTTACGGGGACGGTTTCGGGTCCAGGTGAGGGTACGGCAACGCTTTAGGGGGAGCGTGCGTGTGAGGGCGCGGGTTAGTGTTAGCGTACGGGTTAGGATTAGGGGACGGGTGAGGGTCAGGCTTCGGGGAAGGGTTAGGGTTAGGGTTCGGGCTAGGGTTAGGGTTAGGGGTCGGGGACGGTTTCGGGTCCAGGTGAGGGTACGGCAACGTTTTAGGGGTAGCGTGCGTGTGAGGGCGCGGGTTAGTGTTAGCATACGGGTTAGGATTAGGGGACGGGTGAGGGTCAGGCTTCGGGGAAGGGTTAGGGTTAGGGTTCGGGCTAGGGTTAGGGTTAGGGGACGGGGATGGTTTAGGGTCCAGGTGAGGGTACGGCAACGCTTTAGGGGGAGCGTGCGTGTGAGGGCGCGGGTTAGTGTTAGCGTACGGGTTAGGATTAGGGGACGGGTGAGGGTCAGACTTCGGGGAAGGGTTAGGGTTAGGGTTCGGGCTAGGGTTAGGGTTAGGGGACGGGGACGGTTTAGGGTCCAGGTGAGGGTACGGCAACGCTTTAGGGGGAGCGTGCGTGTGAGGGCGCGGGTTAGTGTTAGCGTACGGCTTAGGATTAGGGGACGGGTGAGGGTCAGGCTTCGGGGAAGGGTTAGGGTTAGGGTTCGGTCTAGGGTTAGGGTTAGGGGACGGGCACGGTTTAGGGTCCAGGTGAGGGTACGGCAACGCTTTAGGGGGAGCGTGCGTGTGAGGGCGCGGGTTAGTGTTAGCATACGGGTTAGGATTAGGGGACAGGTGAGTGTCAGGCTTCGGGGAAGGGTTAGGGTTAGGGTTCGGGCTAGGGTTAGGGTTAGGGGACGGGGACGGTTTAGGGTCCAGGTGAGGGTACGGCAACGCTTTAGGGGGAACATGCGTGTGAGGGCGCGGGTTAGTGTAAGCGTACGGGTTAAGATTAGGGGACGGGTGAGGGTCAGGCTTCGGGGAAGGGTTAGGGTTAGGGTTCGGGCTAGGGTTAGGGTTAGGGGACGGGGACGGTTTAGGGTCCAGGTGAGGGTACGGCAACGCTTTAGGGGGAGCGTGCGTGTGAGGGCGCGGGTTAGTGTTAGCGTCCGGGTTAGGATTAGGGGACGGGTGAGGGTCAGGCTTCGGGGAAGGGTTAGGGTTAGGGTTCGGGCTAGGGTTAGGGTTAGGGGACGGGGACGGTTTAGGGTCCAGGTGAGGGTACGGAAACGTTTTAGGGGGAGCGTGCGTGTGAGGGCGCGCGTTAGTGTTAGCGTACGGCTTAGGATTAGGGGACGGGTGAGGGTCAGGCTTCGGGGAAGGGTTAGGGTTAGGGTTCGGGCTAGGGTTAGGGTTAGGGGACGGGGACGGTTTAGGGTCCAGGTGAGGGTACGGCAACGCTTTAGGGGGAGCGTGCGTGTGAGGGCGCGGGTTAGTGTTAGCGTACGGGTTAGGATTAGGGGACGGGTGAGGGTCAGGCTTCGGGGAAGGGTTAGGGTTAGGGTTCGGGCTAGGGTTAGGGTTAGGGGATGGGGACGGTTTAGGGTCCAGGTGAGGGTACGGCAACGCTTTAGGGGGAGCGTGCGTGTGAGGGCGCGGGTTAGTGTTAGCGTATGTGTTAGGATTAGGGGACGGGTGAGGGTCAGGTTTCGGGGAAGGGTTAGGGTTAGGGTTCGGTCTAGGGTTAGGGTTAGGGGACGGGGACGGTTTAGGGTCCAGGTGAGGGTACGGCAACGCTTTAGGGGGAGCGTGCGTGTGAGAACGCGTGTTAGTGTTAGCGTACGGCTTAGGATTAGGGGACGGGTGAGGGTCAGGCTTCGGGGAAGGGTTAGGGTTAGGGTTCGGTCTAGGGTTAGGGTTAGGGGACGGGCACGGTTTAGGGTCCAGGTGAGGGTACGGCAACGCTTTAGGGGGAGCGTGCGTGTGAGGGCGCGGGTTAGTGTTAGCGTACGGGTTAGGATTAGGGGACGGGTGAGTGTCAGGCTTCGGGGAAGGGTTAGGGTTAGGGTTCGGGCTAGGGTTAGGGTTAGGGGACGGGGACGGTTTAGGGTCCAGGTGAGGGTACGGCAACGCTTTAGGGGGAACGTGCGTGTGAGGGCGCGGGTTAGTGTTAGCGTACGGGTTAAGATTAGGGGACGGGTGAGGGTCAGGCTTCGGGGAAGGGTTAGGGTTAGGGTTCGGGCTAGGGTTAGTGTTAGGGGACGGGGACGGTTTAGGGTCCAGGTGAGGGTACGGCAACGCTTTAGGGGGAGCGTGCGTGTGAGGGCGCGGGTTAGTGTTAGCGTCCGGGTTAGGATTAGGGGACTGGTGAGGGTCAGGCTTCGGGGAAGGGTTAGGGTTAGGGTTCGGGCTAGGGTTAGGGTTAGGGGACGGGGACGGTTTAGGGTCCAGGTGAGGGTACGGCAACGCTTTAGGGGGAGCGTGCGTGTGAGGGCGCGCGTTAGTGTTAGCGTACAGCTTAGGATTAGGGGACGGGTGAGGGTCAGGCTTCGGGGAAGGGTTAGGGTTAGGGTTCGGGCTAGGGTTAGGGTTAGGGGACGGGGACGGTTTAGGGGCCAGGTGAGGGTACGGCAACGCTTTAGGGGGAGCGTGTGTGTGAGGGCGCGCGTTAGTGTTAGCGTACGGCTTAGGATTAGGGGACGGGTGAGGGTCAGGCTTCGGGGAAGGGTTAGGGTTAGGGTTCGGGCTAGGGTTAGGGTTAGGGGACGGGGACGGTTTAGGGTCCAGGTGAGGGTACGGCAACGTTTTAGGGGGAGCGTGCGTGTGAGGGCGCGGGTTAGTGTTAGCGTACGGCTTAGGATTAGGGGACGGGTGAGGGTCAGGCTTCGGGGAAGGGTTAGGGTTAGGGTTCGGGCTAGGGTTAGGGTTAGGGGACGGGGACGGTTTCGGGTCCAGGTGAGGGTACGGCAACGCTTTAGGGGGAGCGTGCGTGTGAGGGCGCGCGTTAGTGTTAGCGTACGGCTTAGGATTAGGGGACGGGTGAGGGTCAGGCTTCGGGGAAGGGTTAGGGTTAGGGTTCGGGCTAGGGTTAGGGTTAGGGGACGGGGACGGTTTAGGGTCCAGGTGAGGGTACGGCAACGCTTTAGGGGGAGCGTGCGTGTGAGGGCGCGCGTTAGTGTTAGAGTACGGGTTAGGATTAGGGGACGGGTGAGGGTCAGGCTTCGGGGAAGGGTTAGGGTTAGGGTTCGGGCTAGGGTTAGGGTTAGGGGACGGGGACGGTTTAGGGTCCAGGTGAGGGTACGGCAACGCTTTAGGGGGAGCGTGCGTGTGAGGGCGCGGGTTAGTGTTAGCGTACGGCTTAGGATTAGGGGACGGGTGAGGGTCAGGCTTCGGGGAAGGGTTAGGGTTAGGGTTCGGTCTAGGGTTAGGGTTAGGGGACAGGGACGGTTTAGGGTCCAGGTGAGGGTACGGCAATGCTTTAGGGGGAGCGTGCGTGTGAGGGCGCAGGTTAGTGTTAGAATACGGGTTAGGATTAGGGGACGGGTGAGGGTCAGGCTTCGGGGAAGGGTTAGGGTTAGGGTTCGGGCTAGGGTTAGGGTTAGGGGACGGGGACGGTTTAGGGTCCAGGTGAGGGTACGGCAACGCTTTAGGGGGAGCGTGCGTGTGAGGGCGCGGGTTAGTGTTAGCGTACGGGTTAAGATTAGGGGACGGGTGAGGGTCAGGCTTCGGGGAAGGGTTAGGGTTAGGGTTCGGGCTAGGGTTAGGGTTAGGGGACGGGGACGGTTTAGGGTCCAGGTGAGGGTACGGCAACGCTTTAGGGGGAGCGTGCGTGTGAGGGCTTGGGTTAGTG
This sequence comes from Stenella coeruleoalba, assembly GCF_951394435.1. Taxonomy (NCBI): domain Eukaryota; kingdom Metazoa; phylum Chordata; class Mammalia; order Artiodactyla; family Delphinidae; genus Stenella; species Stenella coeruleoalba. The sequence continues at coordinate 500,465 of NW_027646390.1, forward strand.
TTAGAGTCCGGGTTAGGATTAGGGGACGGGTGAGGGTCAGGCTTCGGGGAAGGGTTAGGGTTAGGGTTCGGGCCAGGGTTAGGGTTAGGGGATGGGGACTGTTTAGGGTCCAGGTGAGGGTACGGCAACGCTTTAGGGGGAGCGTGCGTGTGAGGGCGCGGGTTAGTGTTAGCGTACGGCTTAGGATTAGGGGACGGGTGAGGGTCAGGCTTCGGGGAAGGGTTAGGGTTAGGGTTCGGGCTAGGGTTAGGGTTAGCGGACGGGGACGGTTTAGGGTCCAGGTGAGGGTACGGCCACGCTTTAGGGGGAGCGTGCGTGTGAGGGCGCGCGTTAGTGTTAGCGTACGGCTTAGGATTACGGGACGTGTGAGGGTCAGGCTTCGGGGAAGGGTTAGGGTTAGGGTTCGGTCTAGGGTTAGGGTTAGGGGACGGGGACGGTTTCGGGTCCAGGTTAGGGTACGGCAACGCTTTAGGGGGAGCGTTCGTGTGAGGGCGCGCGTTAGTGTTAGCGTACGGCTTAGGATTAGGGGACGGGTGAGTGTCAGGCTTCGGGGAATGGTTAGGGTTAGGGTTCGGGCTAGGGTTAGGGTTAGGGGACGGGGACGGTTTAGGGTCCAGGTGAGGGTACGGCAACGCTTTAGCGGGAGCGTGCGTGTGAGGGCGCGGGTTAGTGTTAGCGTACGGCTTAGGATTAGGGGACGGGTGAGGGTCAGGCTTCGGGGAAGGGTTAGGGTTAGGGTTCGGGCTAGGGTTAGGGTTAGGGGACGGGGACGGTTTCGGGTCCAGGTGAGGGTACGGCAACGCTTTAGGGGGAGCGTGCGTGTGAGGGCGCGGGTTAGTGTTAGCGTACGGGTTAGGATTAGGGGACGGGTGAGGGTCAGGCTTCGGGGAAGGGTTAGGGTTAGGGTTCGGGCTAGGGTTAGGGTTAGGGGACGGGGACGGTTTCGGGTCCAGGTGAGGGTACGGCAACGCTTTAGGGGGAGCGTGCGTGTGAGGGCACGGGTTAGTGTTAGCGTACGGGTTAGGATTAGGGCACGGGTGAGGGTCAGGCTTCGGGGAAGGGTTAGGGTTAGGGTTCGGGCTACGGTTAGGGTTAGGGGACGGGGACGGTTTAGGGTCCAGGTGAGGGTACGGCAACGCTTTAGGGGGAGCGTGCGTGTGAGGGCGCGGGTTAGTGTTAGCGTACGGGTTAGGATTAGGGGACGGGTGAGGGTCAGGCTTCGGGGAAGGGTTAGGGTTAGGGTTCGGGCTAGGGTTAGGGTTAGGGGACGGGGACGTTTTAGGGTCCAGGTGAGGGTACGGCAATGCTTTAGGGGGAGCGTGCGTGTGAGGGCCCGGGTTAGTGTTAGCGTACGGGTTACGATTAGGTGACGGTGAGGGTCAGGCTTCGGGGAAGGGTTAGGGTTAGGGTTCGGGCCAGGGTTAGGGTTAGCGGACGGGGACGGTTTAGGGTCCAGGTGAGGGTACGGCAACGCTTTAGGGGGAGCGTGCGTGTGAGGGCGCGGGTTAGAGTTAGTGTCCGGGTTAGGATTAGGGGACGGGTGAGGGTCAGGCTTCGGGGAAGGGTTAGGGTTAGGGTTCGGGCTAGGGTTAGGGTTAGGGGACGGGGACGGTTTAGGGTCCAGGTGAGGGTACGGCAACGCTTTAGGGGGAGCGTGCGTGTGAGGGCGCGGGTTAGTGTTAGCGTACGGGTTAGGATTAGGGGACGGGTGAGGGTCAGGCTTCGGGGAAGGGTTAGGGTTAGGGTTCGGGCTAGGGTTAGGGTTAGGGGACGGGGACGGTTTAGGGTCCAGGTGAGGGTACGGCAACGCTTTAGGGGGAGCGTGCGTGTGAGGGCGCGGGTTAGTGTTAGCGTACGGCTTAGGATTAGGGGACGGGTGAGGGTCAGGCTTCGGGGAAGGGTTAGGGTTAGGGTTCGGTCTAGGGTTAGGGTTAGGGGACGGGGACGGTTTAGGGTTCAGGTGAGGGTACGGCAACGCTTTAGGGGGAGCGTGCGTGTGAGGGCGCGGGTTAGTGTTAGCCTACGGGTTAAGATTAGGGGACGGGTGAGGGTCAGGCTTCGGGGAAGGGTTAGGGTTAGGGTTCGGGCTAGGGTTAGGGTTAGGGGACGGGGACGGTTTAGGGTCCAGGTGAGGGTACGGCAACGCTTTAGGGGGAGCGTGCGTGTGAGGGCGCGGGTTAGTGTTAGCGTCCGGGTTAGGATTAGGGGACGGGTGAGGGTCAGGCTTCGGGGAAGGGTTAGGGTTAGGGTTCGGGCTAGGGTTAGGGTTAGGGGACGGGGACGGTTTAGGGTCCAGGTGAGGGTACGGCAACGCTTTAGGGGGAGCGTGCGTGTGAGGGCGCGGGTTAGTGTTAGCGTACGGCTTAGGATTAGGGGACGGGTGAGGGTCAGGCTTCGGGGAAGGGTTAGGGTTAGGGTTCGAGCTAGGGTTAGGGTTAGGGGACGGGGACGGTTTCGGGTCCAGGTGAGGGTACGGCAACGCTTTAGGGGGAGCGTGCGTGTGAGGGCGCGCGTTAGTGTTAGCGTACGGCTTAGGATTAGGGGACGGGTGAGGGTCAGGCTTCGGGGAAGGGTTAGGGTTAGGGTTCGGGCTAGGGTTAGGGTTAGGGGACGGGGACGGTTTAGGGTCCAGGTGAGGGTACGGCAACGCTTTAGGGGGAGCGTGCGTGTGAGGGCGCGGGTTAGTGTTAGCGTACGGGTTAGGATTAGGGGACGGGTGAGGGTCAGGCTTCGGGGAAGGGTTAGGGTTAGGGTTCGGGCTAGGGTTAGGGTTAGGGGACGGGGACGGTTTAGGGTCCAGGTGAGGGTACGGCAATGCTTTAGGGGGAGCGTGCGTGTGAGGGCGCGGGTTAGTGTTAGCGTTCGGCTTAGGATTAGGGGACGGGTGAGGGTCAGGCTTCGGGAAAGGGTTAGGGTTAGGGTTCGGTCTAGGGTTAGGGTTAGGGGACGGGCACGGTTTAGGGTCCAGGTGAGGGTACGGCAACGCTTTAGGGGGAGCGTGCGTGTGAGGGCGCCGGTTAGTGTTAGCATACGGGTTAGGATTAGGGGACGGGTGAGGGTCAGGCTTCGGGGAAGGGTTAGGGTTAGGGTTCGGGCTAGGGTTAGGGTTAGGGGACGGGGACGGTTTAGGGTCCAGGTGAGGGTACGGCAACGCTTTAGGGGGAGCGTGCGTGTGAGGGCGCGGGTTAGTGTTAGCGTACGGCTTAGGATTAGGGGACGGGTGAGGGTCAGGCTTCGGGGAAGGGTTAGGGTTAGGGTTCGAGCTAGGGTTAGGGTTAGGGGACGGGGACGGTTTCGGGTCCAGGTGAGGGTACGGCAACGCTTTAGGGGGAGCGTGCGTGTGAGGGCGCGCGTTAGTGTTAGCGTACGGCTTAGGATTAGGGGACGGGTGAGTGTCAGGCTTCGGGGAAGGGTTAGGGTTAGGGTTCGGGCTAGGGTTAGGGTTAGGGGACGGGGACGGTTTAGGGTCCAGGTGAGGGTACGGCAACGCTTTAGGGGGAGCGTGCGTGTGAGGGCGCGGGTTAGTGTTAGCGTACGGGTTAGGATTAGGGCACGGGTGAGGGTCAGGCTTCGGGGAAGGGTTAGGGTTAGGGTTCGGGCTAGGGTTAGGGTTAGGGGACGGGGACGGTTTAGGGTCCAGGTGAGGGTACGGCAATGCTTTAGGGGGAGCGTGCGTGTGAGGGCGCGGGTTAGTGTTAGCGTTCGGCTTAGGATTAGGGGACGGGTGAGGGTCAGGCTTCGGGAAAGGGTTAGGGTTAGGGTTCGGTCTAGGGTTAGGGTTAGGGGACGGGCACGGTTTAGGGTCCAGGTAAGGGTACGGCAACGCTTTAGGGGGAGCGTGCGTGTGAGGGCGCCGGTTAGTTTTAGCATACGGGTTAGGATTAGGGGACGGGTGAGGGTCAGGCTTCGGGGAAGGGTTAGGGTTAGGGTTCGGGCTAGGGTTAGGGTTAGGAGACGGGGACGGTTTAGGGTCCAGGTGAGGGTACGGCAACGCTTTAGGGGGAGCATGCGTGTGAGGGCGCGGGTTAGTGTTAGCGTACGGCTTAGGATTAGGGGACGGGTGAGGGTCAGGCTTCGGGGAAGGGTTAGGGTTAGGGTTCGGGCTAGGGTTAGGGTTAGGTTACGGGGACGGTTTCGGGTCCAGGTGAGGGTACGGCAACGCTTTAGGGGGAGCGTGCGTGTGAGGGCGCGGGTTAGTGTTAGCGTACGGGTTAGGATTAGGGGACGGGTGAGGGTCAGGCTTCGGGGAAGGGTTAGGGTTAGGGTTCGGGCTAGGGTTAGGGTTAGGGGACGGGGACGGTTTCGGGTCCAGGTGAGGGTACGGCAACGTTTTAGGGGGAGCGTGCGTGTGAGGGCGCGGGTTAGTGTTAGCATACGGGTTAGGATTAGGGGACGGGTGAGGGTCAGGCTTCGGGGAAGGGTTAGGGTTAGGGTTCGGGCTAGGGTTAGGGTTAGGGGACGGGGATGGTTTAGGGTCCAGGTGAGGGTACGGCAACGCTTTAGGGGGAGCGTGCGTGTGAGGGCGCGGGTTAGTGTTAGCGTACGGGTTAGGATTAGGGGACGGGTGAGGGTCAGGCTTCGGGGAAGGGTTAGAGTTAGGGTTCGGGCTAGGGTTAGGGTTAGGGGACGGGGACGGTTTAGGGTCCAGGTGAGGGTACGGCAACGCTTTAGGGGGAGCGTGCGTGTGAGGGCGCGGGTTAGTGTTAGCGTACGGCTTAGGATTAGGGGACGGGTGAGGGTCAGGCTTCGGGGAAGGGTTAGGGTTAGGGTTCGGTCTAGGGTTAGGGTTAGGGGACGGGCACGGTTTAGGGTCCAGGTGAGGGTACGGCAACGCTTTAGGGGGAGCGTGCGTGTGAGGGCGCGGGTTAGTGTTAGCATACGGGTTAGGATTAGGGGACAGGTGAGTGTCAGGCTTCGGGGAAGGGTTAGGGTTAGGGTTCGGGCTAGGGTTAGGGTTAGGGGACGGGGACGGTTTAGGGTCCAGGTGAGGGTACGGCAACGCTTTAGGGGGAACATGCGTGTGAGGGCGCGGGTTAGTGTAAGCGTACGGGTTAAGATTAGGGGACGGGTGAGGGTCAGGCTTCGGGGAAGGGTTAGGGTTAGGGTTCGGGCTAGGGTTAGGGTTAGGGGACGGGGACGGTTTAGGGTCCAGGTGAGGGTACGGCAACGCTTTAGGGGGAGCGTGCGTGTGAGGGCGCGGGTTAGTGTTAGCGTCCGGGTTAGGATTAGGGGACGGGTGAGGGTCAGGCTTCGGGGAAGGGTTAGGGTTAGGGTTCGGGCTAGGGTTAGGGTTAGGGGACGGGGACGGTTTAGGGTCCAGGTGAGGGTACGGAAACGTTTTAGGGGGAGCGTGCGTGTGAGGGCGCGCGTTAGTGTTAGCGTACGGCTTAGGATTAGGGGACGGGTGAGGGTCAGGCTTCGGGGAAGGGTTAGGGTTAGGGTTCGGGCTAGGGTTAGGGTTAGGGGACGGGGACGGTTTAGGGTCCAGGTGAGGGTACGGCAACGCTTTAGGGGGAGCGTGCGTGTGAGGGCGCGGGTTAGTGTTAGCGTACGGGTTAGGATTAGGGGACGGGTGAGGGTCAGGCTTCGGGGAAGGGTTAGGGTTAGGGTTCGGGCTAGGGTTAGGGTTAGGGGACGGGGACGGTTTAGGGGCCAGGTGAGGGTACGGCAACGCTTTAGGGGGAGCGTGCGTGTGAGGGCGCGGGTTAGTGTTAGCGTATGTGTTAGGATTAGGGGACGGGTGAGGGTCAGGTTTCGGGGAAGGGTTAGGGTTAGGGTTCGGGCTAGGGTTAGGGTTAGGGGACGGGGACGGTTTAGGGTCCAGGTGAGGGTACGGCAACGCTTTAGGGGGAGCGTGCGTGTGAGAACGCGTGTTAGTGTTAGCGGACGGCTTAGGATTAGGGGACGGGTGAGGGTCAGGCTTCGGGGAAGAGTTAGGGTTAGGGTTCGGTCTAGGGTTAGGGTTAGGGGACGGGCACGGTTTAGGGTCCAGGTGAGGGTACGGCAACGCTTTAGGGGGAGCGTGCGTGTGAGGGCGCGGGTTAGTGTTAGCGTACGGGTTAGGATTAGGGGACGGGTGAGGGTCAGGCTTCGGGGAAGGGTTAGGGTTAGGGTTCGGGCTAGGGTTAGGGTTAGGGGACGGGGACGGTTTAGGGTCCAGGTGAGGGTACGGCAACGCTTTAGGGGGAACGTGCGTGTGAGGGCGCGGGTTAGTGTTAGCGTACGGGTTAAGATTAGGGGACGGGTGAGGGTCAGGCTTCGGGGAAGGGTTAGGGTTAGGGTTCGGGCTAGGGTTAGGGTTAGGGGACGGGGACGGTTTAGGGTCCAGGTGAGGGTACGGCAACGCTTTAGGGGGAGCGTGCGTGTGAGGGCGCGGGTTAGTGTTAGCGTCCGGGTTAGGATTAGGGGACTGGTGAGGGTCAGGCTTCGGGGAAGGGTTAGGGTTAGGGTTCGGGCTAGGGTTAGGGTTAGGGGACGGGGACGGTTTAGGGTCCAGGTGAGGGTACGGCAACGCTTTAGGGGGAGCGTGCGTGTGAGGGCGCGCGTTAGTGTTAGCGTACAGCTTAGGATTAGGGGACGGGTGAGGGTCAGGCTTCGGGGAAGGGTTAGGGTTAGGGTTCGGGCTAGGGTTAGGGTTAGGGGACGGGGACGGTTTAGGGGCCAGGTGAGGGTACGGCAACGCTTTAGGGGGAGCGTGTGTGTGAGGGCGCGCGTTAGTGTTAGCGTACGGCTTAGGATTAGGGGACGGGTGAGGGTCAGGCTTCGGGGAAGGGTTAGGGTTAGGGTTCGGGCTAGGGTTAGGGTTAGGGGACGGGGACGGTTTAGGGTCCAGGTGAGGGTACGGCAACGTTTTAGGGGGAGCGTGCGTGTGAGGGCGCGGGTTAGTGTTAGCGTACAGCTTAGGATTAGGGGACGGGTGAGGGTCAGGCTTCGGGGAAGGGTTAGGGTTAGGGTTCGGGCTAGGGTTAGGGTTAGGGGACGGGGACGGTTTCGGGTCCAGGTGAGGGTACGGCAACGCTTTAGGGGGAGCGTGCGTGTGAGGGCGCGCGTTAGTGTTAGCGTACGGCTTAGGATTAGGGGACGGGTGAGGGTCAGGCTTCGGGGAAGGGTTAGGGTTAGGGTTCGGGCTAGGCTTAGGGTTAGGGGACGGGGACGGTTTAGGGTCCAGGTGAGGGTACGGCAACGCTTTAGGGGGAGCGTGCGTGTGAGGGCGCGCGTTAGTGTTAGAGTACGGGTTAGGATTAGGGGACGGGTGAGGGTCAGGCTTCGGGGAAGGGTTAGGGTTAGGGTTCGGGCTAGGGTTAGGGTTAGGGGACGGGGACGGTTTAGGGTCCAGGTGAGGGTACGGCAACGCTTTAGGGGGAGCGTGCGTGTGAGGGCGCGGGTTAGTGTTAGCGTACGGCTTAGGATTAGGGGACGGGTGAGGGTCAGGCTTCGGGGAAGGGTTAGGGTTAGGGTTCGGTCTAGGGTTAGGGTTAGGGGACAGGGACGGTTTAGGGTCCAGGTGAGGGTACGGCAATGCTTTAGGGGGAGCGTGCGTGTGAGGGCGCAGGTTAGTGTTAGAATACGGGTTAGGATTAGGGGACGGGTGAGGGTCAGGCTTCGGGGAAGGGTTAGGGTTAGGGTTCGGGCTAGGGTTAGGGTTAGGGGACGGGGACGGTTTAGGGTCCAGGTGAGGGTACGGCAACGCTTTAGGGGGAGCGTGCGTGTGAGGGCGCGGGTTAGTGTTAGCGTACGGGTTAAGATTAGGGGACGGGTGAGGGTCAGGCTTCGGGGAAGGGTTAGGGTTAGGGTTCGGGCTAGGGTTAGGGTTAGGGGACGGGGACGGTTTAGGGTCCAGGTGAGGGTACGGCAACGCTTTAGGGGGAGCGTGCGTGTGAGGGCGTGGGTTAGTGTTAGAGTCCGGGTTAGGATTAGGGGACGGGTGAGGGTCAGGCTTCGGGGAAGGGTTAGGGTTAGGGTTCGGGCTAGGGTTAGGGTTAGGGGATGGGGACTGTTTAGGGTCCAGGTGAGGGTACGGCAACGCTTTAGGGGGAGCGTGCGTGTGAGGGCGCGGGTTAGTGTTAGCGTACGGCTTAGGATTAGGGGACGTGTGAGGGTCAGGCTTCGGGGAAGGGTTAGGGTTAGGGTTCGGGCTAGGGTTAGGGTTAGCGGACGGGGACGGTTTAGGGTCCAGGTGAGGGTACGGCCACGCTTTAGGGGGAGCGTGCGTGTGAGGGCGCGCGTTAGTGTTAGCGTACGGCTTAGGATTACGGGACGGGTGAGGGTCAGGCTTCGGGGAAGGGTTAGGGTTAGGGTTCGGTCTAGGGTTAGGGTTAGGGGACGGGGACGGTTTCGGGTCCAGGTTAGGGTACGGCAACGCTTTAGCGGGAGCGTGCGTGTGAGGGCGCGGGTTAGTGTTAGCGTACGGCTTAGGATTAGGGGACGGGTGAGGGTCAGGCTTCGGGGAAGGGTTAGGTTTAGGGTTCGGGCTAGGGTTAGGGTTAGGGGACGGGGACGGTTTCGGGTCCAGGTGAGGGTACGGCAACGCTTTAGGGGGAGCGTGCGTGTGAGGGCGCGGGTTAGTGTTAGCGTACGGGTTAGGATTAGGGGACGGGTGAGGGTCAGGCTTCGGGGAAGGGTTAGGGTTAGGGTTCGGGCTAGGGTTAGGGTTAGGGGACGGGGACGGTTTCGGGTCCAGGTGAGGGTACGGCAACGCTTTAGGGGGAGCGTGCGTGTGAGGGCACGGGTTAGTGTTAGCGTACGGGTTAGGATTAGGGCACGGGTGAGGGTCAGGCTTCGGGGAAGGGTTAGGGTTAGGGTTCGGGCTACGGTTAGGGTTAGGGGACGGGGACGGTTTAGGGTCCAGGTGAGGGTACGGCAACGCTTTAGGGGGAGCGTGCGTGTGAGGGCGCGGGTTAGTGTTAGCGTACGGGTTAGGATTAGGGGACGGGTGAGGGTCAGGCTTCGGGGAAGGGTTAGGGTTAGGGTTCGGGCTAGGGTTAGGGTTAGGGGACGGGGACGTTTTAGGGTCCAGGTGAGGGTACGGCAATGCTTTAGGGGGAGCGTGTGTGTGAGGGCCCGGGTTAGTGTTAGCGTACGGGTTACGATTAGGTGACGGTGAGGGTCAGGCTTCGGGGAAGGGTTAGGGTTAGGGTTCGGGCCAGGGTTAGGGTTAGCGGACGGGGACGGTTTAGGGTCCAGGTGAGGGTACGGCAACGCTTTAGGGGGAGCGTGCGTGTGAGGGCGCGGGTTAGAGTTAGTGTCCGGGTTAGGATTAGGGGACGGGTGAGGGTCAGGCTTCGGGGAAGGGTTAGGGTTAGGGTTCGGGCTAGGGTTAGGGTTAGGGGACGGGGACGGTTTAGGGTCCAGGTGAGGGTACGGCAACGCTTTAGGGGGAGCGTGCGTGTGAGGGCGCGGGTTAGTGTTAGCGTACGGGTTAGGATTAGGGGACGGGTGAGGGTCAGGCTTCGGGGAAGGGTTAGGGTTAGGGTTCGGGCTAGGGTTAGGGTTAGGGGACGGGGACGGTTTCGGGTCCAGGTGAGGGTACGGCAACGCTTTAGGGGGAGCGTGCGTGTGAGGGCGCGGGTTAGTGTTAGCGTACGGCTTAGGATTAGGGGACGGGTGAGGGTCAGGCTTCGGGGAAGGGTTAGGGTTAGGGTTCGGTCAAGGGTTAGGGTTAGGGGACGGGGACGGTTTAGTGTTCAGGTGAGGGTACGGCAACGCTTTAGGGGGAGCGTGCGTGTGAGGGCGCGGGTTAGTGTTAGCCTACGGGTTAAGATTAGGGGACGGGTGAGGGTCAGGCTTCGGGGAAGGGTTAGGGTTAGGGTTCGGGCTAGGGTTAGGGTTAGGGGACGGGGACGGTTTAGGGTCCAGGTGAGGGTACGGCAACGCTTTAGGGGGAGCGTGCGTGTGAGGGCGCGGGTTAGTGTTAGCGTACGGGTTAGGATTAGGGGACGGGTGAGGGTCAGGCTTCGGGGAAGGGTTAGGGTTAGGGTTCGGGCTAGGGTTAGGGTTAGGGGACGGGGACGGTTTAGGGTCCAGGTGAGGGTACGGCAACGCTTTAGGGGGAGCGTGCGTGTGAGGGCGCGGGTTAGTGTTAGCGTACGGCTTAGGATTAGGGGACGGGTGAGGGTCAGGCTTCGGGGAAGGATTAGGGTTAGGGTTCGAGCTAGGGTTAGGGTTAGGGGACGGGGACGGTTTAGGGTCCAGGTGAGGGTACGGCAAAGCTTTAGGGGGAGCGTGCGTGTGAGGGCGCGCGTTAGTGTTAGCGTACGGCTTAGGATTAGGGGACGGGTGAGGGTCAGGCTTCGGGGAAGGGTTAGGGTTAGGGTTCGGGCTAGGGTTAGGGTTAGGGGACGGGGACGGTTTAGGGTCCACGTGAGGGTACGGCAACGCTTTAGGGGGAGCGTGCGTGTGAGGGCGCGGGTTAGTGTTAGCGTACGGGTTAGGATTAGGGGACGGGTGAGGGTCAGGCTTCGGGGAAGGGTTAGGGTTAGGGTTCGGGCTAGGGTTAGGGTTAGGGGACGGGGATGGTTTAGGGTCCAGGTGAGGGTACGGCAACGCTTTAGGGGGAGCGTGCGTGTGAGGGCGCGGGTTAGTGTTAGCGTACGGCTTAGGATTAGGGGACGGGTGAGGGTCAGGCTTCGGGGAAGGGTTAGGGTTAGGGTTCGGGCTAGGGTTAGGGTTAGGGGACGGGGACGGTTTCGGGTCCAGGTGAGGGTACGGCAACGCTTTAGGGGGAGCGTGCGTGTGAGGGCGCGGGTTAGTGTTAGCGTACGGGTTAGGATTAGGGGACGGGTGAGGGTCAGGCTTCGGGGAAGGGTTAGGGTTAGGGTTCGGGCTAGGGTTAGGGTTAGGGGACGGGGACGGTTTCGGGTCCAGGTGAGGGTACGGCAACGCTTTAGGGGGAGCGTGCGTGTGAGGGCGCGGGTTAGTGTTAGCGTACGGGTTAGGATTAGGGGACGGGTGAGGGTCAGGCTTCGGGGAAGGGTTAGGGTTAGGGTTCGGGCTAGGGTTAGGGTTAGGGGACGGGGACGGTTTAGGGTCCAGGTGAGGGTACGGCAACGCTTTAGGGGGAGCGTGCGTGTGAGGGCGCGGGTTAATGTTAGCGTACGGGTTAGGATTAGGGGACGGGTGAGGGTCAGGCTTCGGGGAAGGGTTAGGGTTAGGGTTCGGGCTAGGGTTAGGGTTAGGGGACGGGGACGGTTTAGGGTCCAGGTGAGGGTACGGCAATGCTTTAGGGGGAGCGTGCGTGTGAGGGCGCGGGTTAGTGTTAGCGTTCGGCTTAGGATTAGGGGACGGGTGAGGGTCAGGCTTCGGGGAAGGGTTAGGGTTAGGGTTCGGTCTAGGGTTAGGGTTAGGGGACGGGCACGGTTTAGGGTCCAGGTGAGGGTACGGCAACGCTTTAGGGGGAGCGTGCGTGTGAGGGCGCCGGTTAGTGTTAGCGTACGGGTTAGGATTAGGGGACGGGTGAGGGTCAGGCTTCGGGGAAGGGTTAGGTTTAGGGTTCGGGCTACGGTTAGGGTTAGGGGACGGGGACGGTTTAGGGTCCAGGTGAGGGTACGGCAACGCTTTAGGGGGAGCGTGCGTGTGAGGGCGTGGGTTAGTGTTAGCGTACGGCTTAGGATTAGGGGACGGGTGAGGATCAGGCTTCGGGGAAGGGATAGGGTTAGGGTTCGGGCTAGGGTTAGGGTTAGGGAACGGGGACGGTTTCGGGTCCAGGTGAGGGTACGGCAACGCTTTAGGGGGAGCGTGCGTGTGAGGGCGCGGGTTAGTGTTAGCGTACGGGTTAGGATTAGGGGACGGGTGAGGGTCAGGCTTCGGGGAAGGGTTAGGGTTAGGGTTCGGGCTAGGGTTAGGGTTAGGGGACGGGGACGGTTTCGGGTCCAGGTGAGGGTACGGCAACGTTTTAGGGGGAGCGTGCGTGTGAGGGCGCGGGTTAGTGTTAGCATACGGGTTAGGATTAGGGGACGGGTGAGGGTCAGGCTTCGGGGAAGGGTTAGGGTTAGGGTTCGGGCTAGGGTTAGGGTTAGGGGACGGGGACGGTTTAGGGTCCAGGTGAGGGTACGGCAACGCTTTAGGGGGAGCGTGCGTGTGAGGGCGCGGGTTAGTGTTAGCGTACGGGTTAGGATTAGGGGACGGGTGAGGGTCAGGCTTCGGGGAAGGGTTAGGGTTAGGGTTCGGGCTAGGGTTAGGGTTAGGGGACGGGGACGGTTTAGGGTCCAGGTGAGGGTACGGCAACGCTTTAGGGGGAGCGTGCGTGTGAGGGCGCGGGTTAGTGTTAGCGTACGGCTTAGGATTAGGGGACGGGTGAGGGTCAGGCTTCGGGGAAGGGTTAGGGTTAGGGTTCGGGCTAGGGTTAGGGTTAGGGGACGGGCGCGATTTAGGGTCCAGGTGAGGGTACGGCAACGCTTTAGGGGGAGCGTGCGTGTGAGGGCGCGGGTTAGTGTTAGCATACGGGTTAGGATTAGGGGACGGGTGAGTGTCAGGCTTCGGGGAAGGGTTAGGGTTAGGGTTCGGGCTAGGGTTAGGGTTAGGGGACGGGGACGGTTTAGGGTCCAGGTGAGGGTACGGCAACGCTTTAGGGGGAACGTGCGTGTGAGGGTGCGGGTTAGTGTTAGCGTACGGGTTAAGATTAGGGGACGGGTGAGGGTCAGGCTTCGTGGAAGGGTTAGGTTTAGGGTTCGGGCTAGGGTTAGGGTTAGGGGACGGGGACGGTTTAGGGTCCAGGTGAGGGTACGGCAACGCTTTAGGGGGAGCGTGCGTGTGAGGGCGCGGGTTAGTGTTAGCGTACGGGTTAAGATTAGGGGACGGGTGAGGGTCAGGCTTCGGGGAAGGGTTAGTGTTAGGGTTCGGGCTAGGGTTAGGGTTAGGGGACGGGGACGGTTTAGGGTCCAGGTGAGGGTACGGCAACGCTTTAGGGGGAGCGTGCGTGTGAGGGCGCGGGTTAGTGTTAGCGTCCGGGTTAGGATTAGGGGACTGGTGAGGGTCAGGCTTCGGGGAAGGGTTAGGGTTAGGGTTCGGGCTAGGGTTAGGGTTAGGGGACGGGGACGGTTTAGGGTCCAGGTGAGGGTACGGCAACGCTTTAGGGGGAGCGTGCGTGTGAGGGCGCGCGTTAGTGTTAGCGTACAGCTTAGGATTAGGGGACGGGTGAGGGTCAGGCTTCGGGGAAGGGTTAGGGTTAGGGTTCGGGCTAGGGTTAGGGTTAGGGGACAAGGACGGTTTAGGGGCCAGGTGAGGGTACGGCAACGCTTTAGGGGGAGCGTGCGTGTGAGGGCGCGCGTTAGTGTTAGCGTACGGCTTAGGATTAGGGGACGGGTGAGGGTCAGGCTTCGGGGAAGGGTTAGGGTTAGGGTTCGGGCTAGGGTTAGGGTTAGGGGACGGGGACGGTTTAGGGTCCAGGTGAGGGTACGGCAACGCTTTAGGGGGAGCGTGCGTGTGAGGGCGCGGGTTAGTGTTAGCGTACGGCTTAGGATTAGGGGCCGGGTGAGGGTCAGGCTTCGGGGAAGGGTTAGGGTTAGGGTTCGGGCTAGGGTTAGGGTTAGGGGACGGGGACGGTTTAGGGTCCAGGTGAGGGTACGGCAACGCTTTAGGGGGAGCGTGCGTGTGAGGGCGCGGGTTAGTGTTAGCGTACGGGTTAGGATTAGGGGACGGGTGAGGGTCAGGCTTCGGGGAAGGGTTAGGGTTAGGGTTCGGGCTAGGGTTAGGGTTAGGGGACGGGGATGGTTTAGGGTCCAGGTGAGGGTACGGCAACGCTTTAGGGGGAGCGTGTGTGTGAGGGCGCGGGTTAGTGTTAGCGTACGGCTTAGGATTAGGGGACGGGTGAGGGTCAGGCTTCGGGGAAGGGTTAGGGTTAGGGTTCGGGCTAGGGTTAGGGTTAGGGGACGGGGACGGTTTCGGGTCCAGGTGAGGGTACGGCAACGCTTTAGGGGGAGCGTGCGTGTGAGGGCGCGGGTTAGTGTTAGCGTACGGGTTAGGATTAGGGGACGGGTGAGGGTCAGGCTTCGGGGAAGGGTTAGGGTTAGGGTTCGGGCTAGGGTTAGGGTTAGGGGACGGGGACGGTTTCGGGTCCAGGTGAGGGTACGGCAACGCTTTAGGGGGAGCGTGCGTGTGAGGGCGCGGGTTAGTGTTAGCGTACGGGTTAGGATTAGGGGACGGGTGAGGGTCAGGCTTCGGGGAAGGGTTAGGGTTAGGGTTCGGGCTAGGGTTAGGGTTAGGGGACGGGGACGGTTTAGGGTCCAGGTGAGGGTACGGCAACGCTTTAGGGGGAGCGTGCGTGTGAGGGCGCGGGTTAATGTTAGCGTACGGGTTAGGATTAGGGGACGGGTGAGGGTCAGGCTTCGGGGAAGGGTTAGGGTTAGGGTTCGGGCTAGGGTTAGGGTTAGGGGACGGGGACGGTTTAGGGTCCAGGTGAGGGTACGGCAATGCTTTAGGGGGAGCGTGCGTGTGAGGGCGCGGGTTAGTGTTAGCGTTCGGCTTAGGATTAGGGGACGGGTGAGGGTCAGGCTTCGGGGAAGGGTTAGGGTTAGGGTTCGGTCTAGGGTTAGGGTTAGGGGACGGGCACGGTTTAGGGTCCAGGTGAGGGTACGGCAACGCTTTAGGGGGAGCGTGCGTGTGAGGGCGCCGGTTAGTGTTAGCGTACGGGTTAGGATTAGGGGACGGGTGAGGGTCAGGCTTCGGGGAAGGGTTAGGTTTAGGGTTCGGGCTAGGGATAGGGTTAGGGGACGGGGACGGTTTAGGGTCCAGGTGAGGGTACGGCAACGCTTTAGGGGGAGCGTGCGTGTGAGGGCGTGGGTTAGTGTTAGCGTACGGCTTAGGATTAGGGGACGGGTGAGGGTCAGGCTTCGGGGAAGGGTTAGGGTTAGGGTTCGGGCTAGGGTTAGGGTTAGGGAACGGGGACGGTTTCGGGTCCAGGTGAGGGTACGGCAACGCTTTAGGGGGAGCGTGCGTGTGAGGGCGCGGGTTAGTGTTAGCGTACGGGTTAGGATTAGGGGACGGGTGAGGGTCAGGCTTCGGGGAAGGGTTAGGGTTAGGGTTCGGGCTAGGGTTAGGGTTAGGGGACGGGGACGGTTTCGGGTCCAGGTGAGGGTACGGCAACGTTTTAGGGGGAGCGTGCGTGTGAGGGCGCGGGTTAGTGTTAGCATACGGGTTAGGATTAGGGGACGGGTGAGGGTCAGGCTTCGGGGAAGGGTTATGGTTAGGGTTCGGGCTAGGGTTAGGGTTAGGGGACGGGGACGGTTTAGGGTCCAGGTGAGGGTACGGCAACGCTTTAGGGGGAGCGTGCGTGTGAGGGCGCGGGTTAGTGTTAGCGTACGGCGTAGGATTAGGGGACGGGTGAGGGTTAGGCTTCGGGGAAGGGTTAGGGTTAGGGTTCGGTCTAGGGTTAGGGTTAGGGGACGGGCACGGTTTAGGGTCCAGGTGAGGGTACGGCAACGCTTTAGGGGGAGCGTGCGTGTGAGGGCGCGGGTTAGTGTTAGCATACGGGTTAGGATTAGGGGACGGGTGAGTGTCAGGCTTCGGGGAAGGGTTAGGGTTAGGGTTCGGGCTAGGGTTAGGGTTAGGGGACGGGGACGGTTTAGGGTCCAGGTGAGGGTACGGCAACGTTTTAGGGGGAGCATGCGTGTGAGGGCGCGGGTTAGTGTTAGCGTCCGGGTTAGGATTAGGGGACTGGTGAGGGTCAGGCTTCGGGGAAGGGTTAGGGTTAGGGTTCGGGCTAGGGTTAGGGTTAGGGGACGGGGACGGTTTAGGGTCCAGGTGAGGGTACGGCAACGCTTTAGGGGGAGCGTGCGTGTGAGGGCGCGCGTTAGTGTTAGCGTACAGCTTAGGATTAGGGGACGGGTGAGGGTCAGGCTTCGGGGAAGGGTTAGGGTTAGGGTTCGGGCTAGGGTTAGGGTTAGGGGACGGGTACGGTTTAGGGGCCAGGTGAGGGTACGGCAACGCTTTAGGGGGAGCGTGCGTGTGAGGGCGCGCGTTAGTGTTAGCGTACGGCTTAGGATTAGGGGACGGGTGAGGGTCAGGCTTCGGGGAAGGGTTAGGGTTAGGGTTCGGGCTAGGGTTAGGGTTAGGGGACGGGGACGGTTTAGGGTCCAGGTGTGGGTACGGCAACGCTTTAGGGGGAGCGTGCGTGTGAGGGCGCGGGTTAGTGTTAGCGTACGGCTTAGGATTAGGGGACGGGTGAGGGTCAGGCTTCGGGGAAGGGTTAGGGTTAGGGTTCGGGCTAGGGTTAGGGTTAGGGGACGGGGACGGTTTAGGGTCCAGGTGAGGGTACGGCAACGCTTTAGGGGGAGCGTGCGTGTGAGGGCGCGCGTTAGTGTTAGCGTACGGCTTAGGATTAGGGGACGGGTGAGGGTCAGGCTTCGGGGAAGGGTTAGGGTTAGGGTTCGGGCTAGGGTTAGGGTTAGGGGACGGGGACGGTTTAGGGTCCAGGTGAGGGTACGGCAACGCTTTAGGGGGAGCGTGCGTGTGAGGGCGCGCGTTAGTGTTAGCGTACGGGTTAGGATTAGGGGACGGGTGAGGGTCAGGCTTCGGGGAAGGGTTAGGGTTAGGGTTCGGGCTAGGGTTAGGGTTAGGGGACGGGGATGGTTTAGGGTCCAGGTGAGGGTACGGCAACGCTTTAGGGGGAGCGTGCGTGTGAGGGCGCGGGTTAGTGTTAGCGTACGGCTTAGGATTAGGGGACGGGTGAGGGTCAGGCTTCGGGGAAGGGTTAGGGTTAGGGTTCGGGCTAGGGTTAGGGTTAGGGGACGGGGACGGTTTCGGGTCCAGGTGAGGGTACAGCAACGCTTTAGGGGGAGCGTGCGTGTGAGGGCGCGGGTTAGTGTTAGCGTACGGGTTAGGATTAGGGGACGGGTGAGGGTCAGGCTTCGGGGAAGGGTTAGGGTTAGGGTTCGGGCTAGGGTTAGGGTTAGGGGACGGGGACGGTTTAGGGTCCAGGTGAGGGTACGACGACGGGTTAGGGGGAGCGTACGTGTCAGGGCATGGGTTAGTGTTACCATACGGGTTAGGATTAGGGGACGGGTGAGGGTAAGGCTTCGGGGAAGGGTTAGGGTTAGGGATCGGGCTATAATTAGTCTTAAGGGAAGGGTACGGTTTAGGGTCCAGATGAGGGTACGACAACGGTTTAGGGGGAGCGTACGTGTGAGGGCACGTGTTAGTGTTAGTGTACGGGTTAGGATTAGGGAACGGGTGAGGGTCAGGCTTCTGGGAAGTGTTACGGTTAGGGTTTGGGCTAGGGTTAGGGTTAGGGGACGGGGACGGTTTAGGGTCCAGGTGAGGGTACGACAATGGTTTAGGGGGAGCCTGCATGTGAGGGCACGGGTTAGTGTTAGCGTAAGGGTTAGGATTAGGGGACGTGTGAGGGGAAGGCTTCGGGGAAGGTTTAGGGTTAGGGTTCAGGCTAGAGTTAGGGTTAGGGGACGGGGACGGTTTAGGGTCCAGGTGAGGTTATGACAACGTTTCAGGGGGATCGTACGTGTGAGGGCATGGGTTAGTGTTAGCGTACAGGTTAGGATTAGGGGACGTGTGAGGGGAAGGCTTCGGGGAAGGGTTAGGGTTAGGGTTCGGTCTAGGGTTAGGGGTAGGGGACGGGGACGGTTTAGGGTCCAGATGAGGGTACGGCAACGGTTTAGGGGGAGCGTACGTGTGAGGGCACAGTTTAGTGTTCGCGTACGCGTTAGGATTAGGTGACGGGTGAGGGGAAGGCTCCGGGGAAGTGTTAGGGTTAGGGTTCGGGTGAGGGTTAGGGTTAGGGTTTGAGTACGGTTTAGGGTCCAGGTGCGGTTACGAAAACGGTTTACGGTGAGCGTACGTGTGAGGGCATGGGTTAGTGTTAGCGTACGGGTTAGGACTAGGGAACGGGTGAGGGTAAGGCTTCGGGGAAGGTTTAGGGTGGATCATATTCTGGGTTCCACATGCATGTTTTAGCTGAAGGAAGAATCCCTTAAACCTGGAGAGTTGAGACCCGTGGAATGGGTACCATGCAATATGACTTCAAAGGGTCTTCATTTGCTCACCGAAGCTCTCCAATCCTATCATTGCTGCGTTTATGCCCATGTACACACGCTTGATTCTCTTTCAGAGACATAGCAATCCATAGATTTTAAGATACTTACTAGTCAGGTACATTCTTAGGCGTTTAATATGGGGTGTTGAGTCCATTTCGTGTAGCAAGGAGTAGCTCTTGTCTATTACATATTTGGCTTAAGGAACTTTATCTGTGCTCGTTTCAATCTCTGGTTTTATGCAGCACCCCAACTCACCTTTCCCCTTAAGCAATCATAAGTTCGTTTTCTAAATTTGAAACCCTGTTCTCTTTTGTAATCCAGTTCCTGTGTAGCCAAGTTTACATTCCGTGTATTAGTGATATCTTATGATGTTTCTTTTTCTCTGTGACTTATTTCAGTTAGAATCATCATACCTGAATCCACTCATTATGCTGCTTCGGGCCTGATGACATAGATTTCATTGCTGAGTGATATTGCATTGTACGTAAGTACCACAAATTCTTTATCCATTTTTCGCTTTCTGCGATATTGAACTTGTACCGTAAACGAGGTTCTTGTAAACAGAGCCGTCCCAAACTTTGGGGTGGCTGTGTCTTTTTGATTTTAATTTCCCTAAGCTATAGGACCATAAGTGGAAGTGCCCTAGGCTCTGTTGCTTTGTTTTTTAGATGTTTCAGGAAACACCATACACTTCTCCCGAGTGTCTGTTGGCAATTTACATCCCACCCATCAGCATAACAAGGCTCCCAGTTCTCCATGGCCTGTCCTGCCTTTCTGGATTTTACACTTTTTTCAGATGGCCCTTTTGACCGGGGGGAAGTGAGACTTCATTGTAGTGCAGATTTCCTTTGCAAGCTTGCTTGGTTGGCCAAAAAGGGCGTATGCGTTTTTCCCTGAATATATTCAGGGAAAAACGCATACGCCCTTTTTGGCCAAGTGCATCATTGTCGAGGTTCTGACTTTCTTCATATGTTTTCAGTGCATTTCCAGTCTACCTCCTGAAATTGGTTTTTCTGCAATTCTGCCTTCATTTCATTGCCACTTCATAGCCTTACCTCAATATATTTTTTGAAAATAGTTGGCCTTTATAACTCTGCAGGTTTTTGACTTGCAGTGGCCCTTAGCTCCATTTTTCAGCTCTTATTTTTGTGATCTTGCCTCATAACCACAGGATTCCTTCAGGCCCTATTCTTCTTCTGTGGCACCTTGCTGTGCCTTTGGTTAATTCTTCTTACTGATGTGAAATTAGAGTGACATGTGCCCATTGAAACCGCTACAGCTAGTTTCTCACTGGTTCCCCCTATTCCCATTCATCCTCCGCACTAACTGCAGACTGTGCGATACCAGAACTTAAAGGCATTGACTCTCCATGAGGGGATGTTTTTAGTAAAGTGGCTGGAATGTCGATCTGGAGTCCCAGGAGAGGAAAAATGAGGTGCGTTTTAGAAACCTTTCCCGATCATATGGTATACCAGTCGCTGGGTTTCCCAAGCATGGTTTAGCTGTAGGAAGATTCCCTTCAACCTGGAGTGTTGGGACCCTTGGAATGAGTAGCATGAAGTATTGCATTAAACTTTTGGCAGTTGCTCACCAAAGCTCACCAATCCTCTCACCCCCAAGTGTCCAGCCTTATGTCTTATCCAGCTGTGGGTTTATATGTGGTCAATCCAGGTTGCATCACAGCCCCTGAGCAAATTTTGTAAGAATTTTTCTCTCTTTCATTGTTTCTGCATTTTGTTTTTAAAATTTATTTCTATAATGGGGTTTAGCTCATTTTCACTGCTGTGTTTGTGCCGCTCTGCACACACTTGATTCCCTTATGGAGATATATCAATACATGGGTTTTAAGATTCTTATTACTCAGATATATTTCTCTGCGGTGTATAGGGTGTGTTGAGGCCAGTTCATTGAGCAAGGTGTAGATCTTGTCTAATATCTATTTGGTTTATTGAACGGTATCTGTGCTAATTTCAAACTCTGGTTTTATGCATCACCCCACCTCTCCTTTCCCCTTAAGCTGACATAAGTGTGTTTTCTAAATGTGAGACACTGTTCTGTTCTGTAATTCATTTCTTGTGCAGCCATATTTACCCTCCCTCTATAGGTGATATCTTATGATATGTTTCTTTTTCTGTTTGACTTATTTCAAGTAGTATTATCGGACCTAAATCC
Source organism: Stenella coeruleoalba (assembly GCF_951394435.1). Lineage (NCBI taxonomy): Eukaryota > Metazoa > Chordata > Mammalia > Artiodactyla > Delphinidae > Stenella > Stenella coeruleoalba. The sequence continues at coordinate 520,618 of NW_027646390.1, forward strand.
ACTCTTTATCCTTCTACTAGCCTTATTACATTGATTTCATGGTGAAGAGATATTCCATTGTACATAAGTACCACATCTTCTTTATCCATTGTTCTCTTTCCTGGGATATTTAAGGTGTACTGAAGTTGAGGTTCTTGTAAACAGAGTAGCCCTAAACTGTGATGTGCTTGTGTCTTGTTGATTTTTAGACTTCCCTAGATATACTCCCATGATTGGAAGTGTCCTATGCTCTGTAGCTCTGTTTTTTAGATGATTTAGGAACCACCATACACTTCTCCAGAGTGGCTCTCGGCAGTTCACACACTGCCCATCAGCGTATAAAGGCTCCCTGTTCTCCATGGCCTGTCCTGCATTTCTGGTTTTTACAATTTTTTAGGATGGCCCTTTTGACCGGTGGGAAATGAGACTTCTTTGTTGTGCACATTTGCATTGCTTGCTTGCTTCGTTGTCCATAAAGTGCGTATGCGTTTTTTCCTGGATATAATCAGGAAAAAACGCATACGCCCTTTTGGGCCAACTGCATCATTGTCGAAATTCTGCCGCTTTTCATGTGCTTTAAAGACGAGTCCAATCTATCTCTTGAAATCTGTTTCTTGCAATTCTGTCTTGCATTCAGATCCTCTTCTTTGCCTTACCTCAACATATTTTTGGACGTTAGTTTTCATTTATAACTCTGCAGGTTTGTGAATTGCAGTGACCCTGAGCTCCATTTTTTAAGTTGCTCTTTTGTGAGCTGGCCTCAAACCCGCAGGATTGCTTCAGGCCCTATTTTGGCTCCGGCGAGGCGGGCTGAGCCTTTTTTCAATTCTTATTCTTAATGGGAAATTAGAGTGATATGTGCCCGTCCAAACCCCTACAACTATTCTCTCATTGGTTCCCCCTCTTCCCGTTCATCCTCCTCACAATTTGCAAAATGTGTGAAACAGAAGTTGAAATGTGCTGATTCTCCAAGTGGGGAGATTCTAAGTAACGTGGCTGGAATGGTGAACAGGAGCACCAGGAGAGGATAAATGAGCTGCATTTTAGACACATCTCCCGATCACATGGTGTACAGTCCTCTGGGTTTTCCATGCATGTTTTAGCTGTAGGAAGATCCCTTGAACCTGCAGATTTGGGACCCATTGAATGGGCACCAGGTAGTATTACTTTAAAGGGTGTGCATTTCCTCACCCAACCTCACATTTCTCTTAGCGCAAACAGTTTCCAGCCTTATGTCTCATCCTGCTGTGGGTCTAGATGTGTTCAATCCATGTTGCATCACCGTCCCTGAGGAAAAGTTGTAAGAGGTTTTCTCTGTCTCTCTGTCGTTTATTTTTTTCAATTTATTACTATATTGGTTACAGCTGATTTTCAAAGCTCTGTTTCTTGCTGCTGTACATCCACTTGATTCACGTACAGAGAGACATCAGTAAATTCTTTTTCAGATTCTTACCAGTCATATATATTCTTTTCCGGTGACTTGAGTGTGCTGAGTGCAGTTCTTTTAGCTACCGTGTAGGCCTTGTTGATTATCAGTTTGGTATTTGGAATGGTATCTTTGCTAATTTCAACCTCCTGGATGATGTCTCACCCCTCCCCACCTTTCCCGTTTAGCAGCCTTATGCGTGTTTTCTACATATTTGACTATGTTTTTGTTTTGTAATTTATTTCATGTGTAGCCATTTTGGATTCCACCTTTAAATGATATCTTATGATATGTGTCTTTTTCTTTTTGAATTATGTCACTTAGAAAGATCATATGTAACTCCTCCGGAGTTGTTACAACTGGCCATATTTCATTGATTTCCAGGCTGAATAATATTCCACTCTACATAAGTACCACATCTCTATCCATTTTTTCCCTCCAGAGACATTTAAGTTATATCCTAGTCGAGGATCTTTTAAACAGAGAGTGGGTAAACATTGGGGTGCCTGTGTCCTCTCAATTTTTGTTTTTCCCAAGATATACGCCCATGAGTGCAAGTGCCCTATGCTCTGTAGCTCATTTTTTAGATGCTTTAGTAAACACAATACACTTCTCCAGAATGGCCGTTGGCAATATACATTTCCACTATAAGTCTCACAGGGCTCCCTCTTCTCGTTGCCCTGTCCTGCATTTCTGTTGTTTACGCTTTATGAGGATGGCTCTTCTGACTGATGCGAAGTGATATCTTTTGTAGTATTGACTTCCAGTGCCCACCTGTTTGGTTGGCTAAAAAAGTGTATGCCCTTTTCTTGAATATATACAGAAAAAAACGCATACACCCTTTTTGGCCAACTGCAATGTTGGCAATGTTCAGCTCCTTTTCTTGTGCTTAATGGCGAGTCCTTTCTACCTCCTCAAATCCCTTTCCTGCCATTCTCCCTTGCTTACAAGTCCTTTTCTCTGACTTTCCTCAAGACATTTTTCAGTGATGGATATTTTCAACTCTGCAGTTTCGTGAATTTTACTGCCCCTGAGTTCCATTGTTCAACTTGTGTTTATGGGAACTGGCCACAAAGCAGCGGGATTTCCTCAAGCCCTATACTGTTTCCATGGGCAACCCTAGCCTTTGGTCAATTCGTCTTCCTGATTGGAAATTAGAGTGACATGTGCCTGTCTGAACACCTAGGACTTGTCTCTCATTGTTCCTCATCCTTCCGCTTCATCCTCTGGACAAATTCCAAACTGTACGCAACAGGATGTTGACAGTGCTGATATCTCCAAGTGGGGAGACTGTTAGTAAAGACGCTGGAGGGGTGAACCCGAGCACCAGGAGATGAGGAGATGAGATGCCTTTTCCAAACTCTTCCCGATCAGACGGTATACCATCCTCTGGGTGTGACAGACATGTTTTAGCAGTAGGAAGAGTCCCATTCATGTAAGGAGAACACCAGGGCTTTTTCAAAATCAGTGTCTCCCCGAAACCCAAACTGGGGAAGTTTTTAAGCTACGGCTACACATATGTTCATTAAGGGCCTTGGGAAGTAGGCAGAGTCCAAACTTTAGATGATTGAAGTCTTCAGGGTCAGAAGCACTCACCACCAGCTTCCCTTAGGTTACACTTTAACTGTCATTGATAGATGATGTCAATAAAAATATCTATTCTTTTTCAGATTATTTCCCCTTATAGGTTATTGCAAAATGTTGAGTGTAGTTCCCTGTGCTATACAGTAGTTCCTTGTTGATGATCTATTTTATACATAGCAGTGTGTATGTGTTAATCCCAAACTGTTAATTTATCCCTCCTCCCACCTTTCCCCTTTGGTAATAATAAATTATAAGATTTTATACTTCTCAGAAATGGGGGAGCTGAAAGAGAGGTATCATTTTCAATGGAAAAGCATTTAAAACAAGATTGAAGCTTTAACCAAGATTATTAGATGTACATCCTTGGAAAGAAATCACTTCGTTTCTCTAATATTGACCTGACAAATAAGACAAACCCTTTCACTGAACTTGCTTATAATAAAGTGATGGAAATATCAAATGGAAGTGTTAGAAACATCTTATTTTACCTGAGCCTTATACACTGTTCTATGTTAACTACAGTTTGGCTCACACATCTGTTCATTGAGGTTACAATAGTCTCAATTTCTGTTACTGATCCTCCAGAGTGGACCCCAACAAGTGTCCCCCTGCCCAGTGTCATTGGGGCCAACAGATCGAGACTGAGTTTGGTTCACAAGCAAAGGAAACTTTATATTTTGATCAGAGAATGGAGAGGTGAGAGCATGCACTACCCCGTGGGCTGTGGGCTGGGCTGCTGTGTAGAGATCCTGTCAGAGTCAGTGGGAGGGAGGGGGCGGAGCTCTCGAGGGCCAGGTTGGCTGCAGCTCAGGCTCTATATCGCGGAGTCTGCACTGGGTCCCAGGATCTGAGGTGTCGTCCCAGCCATTCTGCACTAGGAAATCTGGTCTGAAGTGCCAGGTGTGGAACCTCTGCATGCGGGACCCTAGGAGCACATGAAATTAGACAAAGCACAAAGGATAAAAAAGGTTAGACTTGACTTTATTGCCCAGATTCTATTTTTATCTCCCAGGGATTTTTAATGGGCTTTGCTGGGGACAAACCCCTCCTCTGTCTTTTGTCCCGTTCCTCATTCTTGGAGTGCTGAGGGTGCAGACCCTTCTTCTGTAACTGCTGAGTGCTGAGTTGGGAGCCCTCATACCTGGTGGCGAGGGTCAGAGCTTCTCCCCAGCAGCCTCCAGGTGACATTGATTGTCCCCAGGCCCCCTGCCTCCCTGCTCGTCCACCTGAGCACCAGCATTGGAAGTGTTATAGATTCTAATGACCTTTAAGGGTCCAGGAAAGAGATGTGCAGAGACGCTGTGGGGGCCGGTTTCACCCCGCCCCACATTTGTTCAGCCACCTTAGGCTGACCGTTTCTGCCAGCCTAGATGCTCTGACCAGTAGTCTGCGCTTTCTTCAATTAGGCCCCTGAATTAACGTACAAACAGCACCAGGTGTCAGAGCCCTGGCCACTCAACTCCCAGACAGTCCAGGGTCAGTGGTGATCAAGGACCATGATGGCCACTGAGTCAACAGCCTTTTGAAGTAAACAGGAGTCCAGCCAGTCTTATTGGCCACCATCATCATGGTGTCTGTAGGCTTTTCTATGGTGACAGTGTGATATACGGTTCCCCCGCCAAGATTATTAGCTCCCCTCTGGGTGCAGTAAGTCCTGCAAGCAGTAGTCTACTCTTTTGGGACACACTCTTGTTGTTTTATGAGAGAAACTCCAGGTCAAGTGATGTTCACACGAGTCGTCATGGTGCCCTGTTGCCCCCGGTTATCTCTCTGGATGTTGGAGTTGGAGGGCCTCCTCACTCGAGGTTGGTGTGCCCACGGAGCGAACCCTGCAACTTCAGGGCATGGTTGGTGGTTAGGATCACCACGTGAGGTCCTTTTCCCTTAGGAGGGAGGTGGCCTTTTGGGCTGCTGATTTCCAGGTTTTTAGATACCGCCAGTATCTTGGCCAGATGTGGCAGTGGGCCAAGCCCCTTGGTGACCGTAGTTTATCCTACCTGGATGGCATTCTTGCATTGTTCCATTTCAAGTGGTCCCAGTTTTTGCACTAATTCTCCAATGGCGATTCACCTTTCACCGGGAATGTAAAGGTCAAAGGGTTTAGCTAAATTAGGGAGTTCCAGGGCAAGGGTCTGAATTGACTGCTCTTTCCATTCTTGAAAGGCCACTTCTGGATTCTATTCAAAAGGATCATCATCTTTTCCTTTCAGTGTTTCATATAGAGGCCCAGCTAGTAGACTGTAGTTAGGGATCCAGAAGCAGCAAACCCTGGCCTCCCCAGGAACCCCTAAGCTGTCTTCTAGTTTTAGAAAGGGGTAAGGCTGAAAATGGTTTCTTCCCTTTCCTGGGATGGGCTTCTCTGACCTTCTGTGAGAATGAAGCCCAGGCAGATCACCGCAGTCTGTGATATTTGAGCTTTTTCTTGGACAACTTCTATCCTTTATTGGCTTGGTAGTTCAGAGGCCTCCTTAGTAGGGCTGGCGATCAGAATGTCGTCTGCGTACTGAAGGAGGGTTTCCTTTTCCAGAGGTAGAACTTTTAGGTCTTTAGCTAAGCTTTCCCCAAAGATGGTGTGGGAATTTTTGCACCCTTGGGGCAAGACGGCCCGGAAGTATTGTTTTAGTTGTATGTTGAGTCCTGCCACTCACAAGCCAAAATTTCTTGTGACTCTGGGACTAATGGAATACAAAAGAAGGCATCATTGAAGACTAATACAGAATACCATGTCCTGGTGGTTGGTAGAATGACCAGCAGGGTGTAGGAATTAGGAGCAGCTGGAGGTATATCCTCGGTGGCTTCACTGACTGTCCTGACATCCTTTACCAGGTCCCCAGCAGCCCATGGGGCTCTCGTGGTCAGACCAATCCCAGAATATGGAGCTCACCTGGGCAGGTACCCCACCCCCACCCCAGCCCATGGGGCTCTCGTGGTCAGGCCCCTCCCAGGATACAGAGCTACCCTTGTAGGTACCGTGGCAGGGCTGGGCACACAGGAACCGTGCACACAGCCCTCATTGCAGAGCACCCCCAGCTCACCTGTCGCTCAGAGCTGACACAGAGCACCTCAGAGCAGGACTTGAACTAACAAACAGCAGCTGTGACAGGTCTGTGACCCTGGGCATCACTCTGTACGGCCTCCCTCCACCTGGTCTTCCAGAGACTTCCACTGCACCCGGGGCACCAGGCCTCTGTCTCCAACCACCACCCACCCCTCCTCTCCCTGACTCCTGGGTTCCTCTCATTAGGAGAGGGTTTTCTTGAAGTTGTCTCCCACTCATGGGCCAGATAAAATGATTAGAAAACAAGCCAAAGCTGCAGCCCCTTGTCTATCCTGACTCTCAGGAGCCCACACCTGTTCCTTGGACCTGGCCGGTTCAGCAAGTTCCATTTTCTGCAACTGTGAGCCCCTGAGGGGTGATGATTGGCTGAGCTGGGCAGCCTTACCGTGCCGGCCAGCCCTCCCCAGGTGTGCCTGGGTTGAGATCAATATAAATACCACTCCAGGCAGCAAGAGCCCCTGCAGCCGTGCCTGACGCCATTTTCTCTGCCCTGTCAGCAGTCTCGGGGCTGGGCTGGTGGGAGGGAGTGAGAGGCCACGGCTTTGTGGGTGGCCCAGTATGAGTGGGGCTCTGCTGGACTTTCTGCAGCAGTTGCCAGGCTGCCACCTGCTAAAGAAGAGGATGTGTCACCCATACCAGCTGCTGGAATTTCTCCCTGGGCAGAGGTGAGGAAGGAAAAAAGCAGTGGGGGCAGGGACAGGACGGGTATCTCAGGCAGGGAAATGGAAATCTTCCAGAAGAGCACCCAGGGCCAGGACCATCCTGGCTGGCCTGCAGGCACCAAGTCGGCCGGCATGCTGTCACTCGTGTGGCTCTATGGCCCTTCCTCTAGGCTTTCAAGTCCTTGTATATATTCAGGTGTTTTACCTGGGACGGGTGGGAATAGTTCAGCAGCAACTGGCCTGGGGCTCAGCTCACGTTTACTCACAGATGCCTCGGCACGGTGCCCCAGCTTTGCAATGAGGACGCTTGTTGCGTGGGGGCTGCTGGCTGAATGGGAGACGATTCCCCACCACTGACCAACTTCAGAATTGTTTACAACTGGAGCAAGTGCCCTGATACGGTTTTCCTCTGTGTAACTGGTGGGTTCTGTGTTTTTTTCTCTTTTTCGTTTTTGGTTCAAGGTAGATTTTATTCCTCTTTTTTGTATTTACAGATATAAGCATGGAAATAATTTATTCATATAAATACATGTATGTGCAGGGAATAATTGTTTTTTCTGTTTTATTTTTTAAATTTTATTTCTTTTTAATTTTGAATTTTATTTTATATTTTTATACAGCAGGTTCTTATTGGTTATCTATTTTATACATATAAATGTATACATGCCAATCCCAGTCTCTCAACTCCTCCCACCACCACCCCCCCAAGAGCTTTCCCCCCTTGTTGTCCATACGTTTGTTGTCTACATCTGTTGCTCTATTTATGCCTTGCAAAATGGTTAATCTGTACAGTTTTTCTAGGTTCCACATATATGCATGAATATACAAGATTTGTTTTCCTCTTTCTGACTTACTTCACTCTGTATGACAGTCTCTAGATCCATCGACGTCTCTACAAATGACCCAATTTCATTCCTTTTCATGGCTTAGTAATATTCCATTTTATATATGTACCACAGCTTTATGCATTCGTCTGTCTGTGGGCATTTAGGTTGCTTTCATTACCTCGATATTGTAAAGAGTGAGGCAATGAACATTGCGGTGAATGTCTCTTTCTGATTTATGGTTTTGTCTGGGTATATGTCCAGAACTGGGATTGCTGTATCATATGGTAATTCTACTGTTAGTTTCTTAAGAAACTCCATATTGTTCTCCATAGTGACTGTATCAATTTATATTCCCAACAATAGTGGAAGAGGGTTCCTTTTCTCCACACCCTTTCCAGCATTTTTTGTTTGTAGATTTTCTGATGATGTGCATTCAATCAGATGTGAGGTGATACCTCATTGTTGAGTCCATTTTGTTGAGCAAGGGGTAGGTCTTGGCTATTACATATGTGGCTTATGGAACGGTATCTGTGCTAATTTCAAACTCTGGTTTTATGCAGCACCCCAACTCACCTTCCCCCTTAAGCAAGCATAAGTTGGTTTTCTAAACATGAGACCCTGTTCTATTTGGTAATTCAGTTCATGTGTAGCCAAGTTCTCATTCCATGTATTAGTGATACCTCATGATGTTTCTTTTTCTGTGTGACTTTTTTCATTTAGAATCACCGTGCCTCAATCCACTCATTATGCTGGTACAGGCCTGGTGACATAGTTTTCATTGCTGAGAGGTATTCTGTTGTACGTAAGTACCGCAACTTCTTTATGCATTATTTGCTCTCTGGCATATTTAACTTGTGCTGCAGAAGAGGTTCCTGTAAACAGAGCCGTCCCAAATTTTGGGGTGGCTGTGTCTTTTTGATTTTAATTTCCCTAAGCTATAGGACCATAAGTGGAAGTGCCCTAGGTTCTGTTGCTTTGTTTTTTAGATGTTTCAGGAAACACCATACACATCTCCCCAGTGTCTGTTGGCAATTTACATCCCGCCCATCAGCATAACAAGGCTCCCAGTTCTCCATGGCCTGTCCTGCCTTTCTGGATTTTACACTTTTTTCAGATGGCCCTTTTGACTGGGGGGAAGTGAGACTTCATTGTAGTGCAGATTTCCTTTTCAAGCTTGCTTGGTTGGCCAAAAAGGGCGTATGCGTTTTTTCCTGAATATATTCAGGAAAAAACGCATACGCCCTTTTTGGCCAAGTGCATCATTGTGGACGTTCTGCCTCTTTTCCCATGCTTTCAATGCAATTCCAGTCTACCTCTGAAATCAGTTTCCTGCAATTCTGCCCCGCTTTCAAGTCCTCTTGGCAGCCTTACTTCAGTATATTTTTGGACGATAGCTGTCATTTATAACTCTGCAGGTTTGTGAATTACAGTGCCCCTGAGCTCCTTTCTTAAACTCGCTTTCTTGTGAGCTGGCCGCAACACCGCAGGATTGCTTCAGGCCCTTATATGGTTCTGGCACGGCACGCTGAGCCTTTGGTTAATTCCTCTTCCTGGTGGGAAATGAGAGTTAAATTTGCCCTTCCAGACACCTCCAGCTACTCTCATTGGTTCTCCCTATTCCTGTTCATCTTCCGCAGAAATTGCAAACTGGGCCAAACAGGAGGTTAAAGGCACTGACTCTCCAAGTCGGGAGAGTGTTAGTAAAGCGTCTGGAATGTTGCACCCGAGTACCAGGGGACGAGAAATGAGACATATTGGAACACGTCTCCCGATCACATGGTTGATCATACTCTGGGTTCCACATGCATGTTTTAGCTGAAGGAAGAATCCCTTAAACCTGGAGAGTTGAGACCCGTGGAAAGGGTACCATGCAATATGACTTCAAAGGGTCTTCATTTGCTCACCGAACCTCTCCAATCCTATCACTGCTGCGTTTATGCCCCTGTACACATGCTTGATTCTCTTTCGGAGACATAGCAATCCATAGGTTTTAAGATACTTACTAGTCAGGTACATTCTTAGGCGTTTAATATGCGGTGTTGAGTCCATTTCGTTGAGCAAGGAGTAGCTCTTGTCTATTCCATATTTGGCTTAAGGAAATTTATCTGTGCTCATTTCAATCTCTGGTTTTATGCAGCACCCCAACTCACCTTTCCCCTTATTCAAGCATAAGTTGGTTTTCTAAATTTGAGACCCTGTTCTGTTTTGGAATGCAGTTCCTGTGTAGCCAAATTTACATTCCGTGTATTACTGATATCTTATGATGTTTCTTTTTCTGTGTGACTTATTTCAGTTAGAATCATCGTACCTGAATCCACTCATTATGCTGCTACGGGCCTGATGACATAGATTTCATTGCTGAGTGATACTGCATTGTACGTAAGTACCACAAGTTCTTTATCCATTTTTCACTTTCTGTGATATTGAACTTGTACGGTAAACGAGGTTCTTGTAAACGGAGGCGTCCCAAACTTTGGGGTGGCTGTGTCTTTTTGATTTTAATTTCCCTAAGCTATAGGACCATAAGTGGAAGTGCCCTAGGCTCTGTTGCTTTGTTTTTTAGATGTTTCAGGAAACACCATACACTTCTCCTGAGTGTCTGTTGGCAATTTACATCCCGCCCATCAGCATAACAAGGCTCCCAGTTCTCCATGGCCTGTCCTGCCTTTCTGGATTTTACACTTTTTTCAGATGGCCCTTTTGACCGGGGGGGAAGTGAGACTTCATTGTAGTGCAGATTTCCTTTGCAAGCTTGCTTGGTTGGCCAAAAAGGGCGTATGCGTTTTTTCCTGAATATATTCAGGAAAAAACGCATACGCCCTTTTTGGCCAAGTGCATCATTGTGGACGTTCTGCCTCTTTTCCTATGCTTTCAATGCAATTCCAGTCTACCTCCTGAAATCGGTTTCCTGCAATTCTGCCCCGCTTTCAAGTCCTCTTGGCAGCCTTACTTCAGTCTATTTTTGGACGATAGCTGTCATTTATAACTCTGCAGGTTTGTGAATTACAGTGCCCCTGAGCTCCTTTCTTCAACTCGCTTTCTTGTGAGCTGGCCGCAACACCGCAGGATGTCTTCAGGCCCTAATCTGGTTCTGGCACGGCTGCTGAGCCTTTGGTTAATTCCTCTTCCTGGTGGGAAATGAGAGTTAAATTTGCCCATCCAGACACCTCCAGGTAGTCTCTCATTGATTCTCGCTATTCCTGTTCATCTTCCGCAGAAATTGCAAACTGGGCCAAACAGGAGGTTAAAGGGACTGACTCTCCAAGTGGGGAGAGTGTTAGTAAGCGTCTGGAATGTTGCACCCGAGTACCAGGGTACGAAAACTGAGACATATTTGAACACGTCTCCCGATCACATGGTTGATCATACTCTAGGTTCCACATGCATGTTTTAGCTGAAGGAAGAATACCTTAAACCTGGGTAGTTGAAACCCGTGGAATGGGTACCATGCAATATGACTTCAAAGGGTCTTCATTTGCTCACCGAACCTCTCCAATCCTATCACTGCTGCGTTTATGCCCCTGTACACATGCTTGATTCTCTTTCGGAGACATAGCAATCCATAGGTTTTAAGATACTTACTAGTCAGGTACATTCTTAGGCGTTTAATATGCGGTGTTGAGTCCCTTTTGTTGAGCAAGGAGTAGCTCTTGTCTATTCCATATTTGGCTTAAGGAACTTTATCTGTGCTCATTTCAATCTATGGTTTTATGCAGCACCCCAACTCACCTTTACCCTTAAGCAAGCATAAGTTGGTTTTCTAAATTTGAGACCCTGTTCTGTTGTGTAATTCAGTTCCTGTGTAGCCAAGTTTACATTCCGTGTATTACTGATATCTTATGATGTTTCTTTTTCTGTGTGACTTACTTCAGTTAGAATCATCATACCTGAATCCACTCATTGTGATGCTAAGGGCCTGATGACATAGATTTCATTGCTGAGTGATATTGCTTTGTAAGTAAATACCACAACTTCTTTATCCATTTTTCACTTTCTGCGATATTGAACTTGTACTGTAAACGAGGTTCTTGTAAACAGAGGCGTCCCAAACTTTGGGGTGGCTGTGTCTTTTTGATTTTAATTTCCCTAAGCTATAGGACCATAAGTGGCAGTGCCCTAGGCTCTGTTGCTTTGTTTTTTAGATGTTTCAGGAAACACCATACACTTCTCCCTAGTGTCTGTTGGCAATTTACATCCCGCCCATCAGCATAACAAGGCTCCCAGTTCTCCATGGCCTGTCCTGCCTTTCTGGATTTTACACTTTTTTCAGATGGCCCTTTTGACTGGGTGGAAGTGAGACTTCATTGCAGTGCAGATTTCCTTTGCAAGCTTGCTTGGTTGGCCAAAAAGTGCGTATGCGTTTTTTCCTGAATATATTCATGAAAAAACGCATACGCCCTTTTTGGCCAAGTGCATCATTGTGGACGTTCTGCCTCTTTTCCTATGCTTTCAATGCAATTCCAGTCTACCTCCTGAAATCGGTTTCCTGCAATTCTGCCCCGCTTTCAAGTCCTCTTGGCAGCCTTACTTCAGTCTATTTTTGGACGATAGCTGTCATTTATAGCTCTGCAGGTTTGTGAATTTCAGTGCCCCTGAGCTCCTTTCTTCAACTCGCTTTCTTGTGAGCTGGCCGCAACACCGCAGGATGGCTTCAGGCCCTAATCTGGCTCCGGTACGGCACGCTGAGCCTTTGGTTATTTCCTCTTCTTGTTGGGAAATGAGAGTTAAATTTGCCCGTCCAGACACCTCCAGCTAGCCTCTCATTGGTTCTCGCTATTCCTGTTCATCTTCCGCAGAAATTGTAAACTGGGCCAAACAGGAGGTTAAAGGCGCTGACTCTCCAAGTGGGGAGAGTGTTAGTAAAGCGTCTGGAATGTTGCACCCGAGTACCAGGGGAGGAAAACTGAGACATATTTGAACACGTCTCCCGATCACATGGTTGATCATACTCTGGGTTCCACATGCATGTTTTAGGTGAAGGAAGAATACCTAAAACCTGGGTAGTTGAAACCCGTGGAATGGGTACCATGCAATATGACTTCAAAGGGTCTTCATTTGCTCACCGAACCTCTCCAATCCTATCACTGCTGCGTTTATGCCCCTGTACACATGCTTGATTCTCTTTCGGAGACATAGCAATCCATAGGTTTTAAGATACTTACTAGTCAGGTACATTCTTAGGCGTTTAATATGCGGTGTTGAGTCCATTTCGTTGAGCAAGGAGTAGCTCTTGTCTATTCCATATTTGGCTTAAGGAACTTTATCTGTGCTCATTTCAATCTCTGGTTTTATGCAGCAACCCAACTCACCATTCCTCTTAAGCAAGCATAAGTTGGTTTTCTAAATTTGAGACCCTGTTCTGTTTTGGAATGCAGTTCCTGTGTAGCCAAGTTTACATTCCGTGTATTAGTGATATCTTATGATGTTTCTTTTTCTCTGTGACTTATTTCAGTTAGAATCATCATACCTGAATCCACTCATTATGCTGCTTCGGGCCTGATGACATAGATTTCATTGCTGAGTGATATTGCATTGTACGTAAGTACCACAAATTCTTTATCCATTTTTCGCTTTCTGCGATATTGAACTTGTACCGTAAACGAGGTTCTTGTAAACAGAGCCGTCCCAAACTTTGGGGTGGCTGTGTCTTTTTGATTTTAATTTCCCTAAGCTATAGGACCATAAGTGGAAGTGCCCTAGGCTCTGTTGCTTTGTTTTTTAGATGTTTCAGGAAACACCATACACTTCTCCCGAGTGTCTGTTGGCAATTTACATCCCACCCATCAGCATAACAAGGCTCCCAGTTCTCCATGGCCTGTCCTGCCTTTCTGGATTTTACACTTTTTTCAGATGGCCCTTTTGACCGGGGGGAAGTGAGACTTCATTGTAGTGCAGATTTCCTTTGCAAGCTTGCTTGGTTGGCCAAAAAGGGCGTATGCGTTTTTCCCTGAATATATTCAGGGAAAAACGCATACGCCCTTTTTGGCCAAGTGCATCATTGTCGAGGTTCTGACTTTCTTCATATGTTTTCAGTGCATTTCCAGTCTACCTCCTGAAATTGGTTTTTCTGCAATTCTGCCTTCATTTCATTGCCACTTCATAGCCTTACCTCAATATATTTTTTGAAAATAGTTGGCCTTTATAACTCTGCAGGTTTTTGACTTGCAGTGGCCCTTAGCTCCATTTTTCAGCTCTTATTTTTGTGATCTTGCCTCATAACCACAGGATTCCTTCAGGCCCTATTCTTCTTCTGTGGCACCTTGCTGTGCCTTTGGTTAATTCTTCTTACTGATGTGAAATTAGAGTGACATGTGCCCATTGAAACCGCTACAGCTAGTTTCTCACTGGTTCCCCCTATTCCCATTCATCCTCCGCACTAACTGCAGACTGTGCGATACCAGAACTTAAAGGCATTGACTCTCCATGAGGGGATGTTTTTAGTAAAGTGGCTGGAATGTCGATCTGGAGTCCCAGGAGAGGAAAAATGAGGTGCGTTTTAGAAACCTTTCCCGATCATATGGTATACCAGTCGCTGGGTTTCCCAAGCATGGTTTAGCTGTAGGAAGATTCCCTTCAACCTGGAGTGTTGGGACCCTTGGAATGAGTAGCATGAAGTATTGCATTAAACTTTTGGCAGTTGCTCACCAAAGCTCACCAATCCTCTCACCCCCAAGTGTCCAGCCTTATGTCTTATCCAGCTGTGGGTTTATATGTGGTCAATCCAGGTTGCATCACAGCCCCTGAGCAAATTTTGTAAGAATTTTTCTCTCTTTCATTGTTTCTGCATTTTGTTTTTAAAATTTATTTCTATAATGGGGTTTAGCTCATTTTCACTGCTGTGTTTGTGCCGCTCTGCACACACTTGATTCCCTTATGGAGATATATCAATACATGGGTTTTAAGATTCTTATTACTCAGATATATTTCTCTGCGGTGTATAGGGTGTGTTGAGGCCAGTTCATTGAGCAAGGTGTAGATCTTGTCTAATATCTATTTGGTTTATTGAACGGTATCTGTGCTAATTTCAAACTCTGGTTTTATGCATCACCCCACCTCTCCTTTCCCCTTAAGCTGACATAAGTGTGTTTTCTAAATGTGAGACACTGTTCTGTTCTGTAATTCATTTCTTGTGCAGCCATATTTACCCTCCCTCTATAGGTGATATCTTATGATATGTTTCTTTTTCTGTTTGACTTATTTCAAGTAGTATTATCGGACCTAAATCCACTCTTTATCCTTCTACTAGCCTTATTACATTGATTTCATGGTGAAGAGATATTCCATTGTACATAAGTACCACATCTTCTTTATCCATTGTTCTCTTTCCTGGGATATTTAAGGTGTACTGAAGTTGAGGTTCTTGTAAACAGAGTAGCCCTAAACTGTGATGTGCTTGTGTCTTGTTGATTTTTAGACTTCCCTAGATATACTCCCATGATTGGAAGTGTCCTATGCTCTGTAGCTCTGTTTTTTAGATGATTTAGGAACCACCATACACTTCTCCAGAGTGGCTCTCGGCAGTTCACACACTGCCCATCAGCGTATAAAGGCTCCCTGTTCTCCATGGCCTGTCCTGCATTTCTGGTTTTTACAATTTTTTAGGATGGCCCTTTTGACCGGTGGGAAATGAGACTTCTTTGTTGTGCACATTTGCATTGCTTGCTTGCTTCGTTGTCCATAAAGTGCGTATGCGTTTTTTCCTGGATATAATCAGGAAAAAACGCATACGCCCTTTTGGGCCAACTGCATCATTGTCGAAATTCTGCCGCTTTTCATGTGCTTTAAAGACGAGTCCAATCTATCTCTTGAAATCTGTTTCTTGCAATTCTGTCTTGCATTCAGATCCTCTTCTTTGCCTTACCTCAACATATTTTTGGACGTTAGTTTTCATTTATAACTCTGCAGGTTTGTGAATTGCAGTGACCCTGAGCTCCATTTTTTAAGTTGCTCTTTTGTGAGCTGGCCTCAAACCCGCAGGATTGCTTCAGGCCCTATTTTGGCTCCGGCGAGGCGGGCTGAGCCTTTTTTCAATTCTTATTCTTAATGGGAAATTAGAGTGATATGTGCCCGTCCAAACCCCTACAACTATTCTCTCATTGGTTCCCCCTCTTCCCGTTCATCCTCCTCACAATTTGCAAAATGTGTGAAACAGAAGTTGAAATGTGCTGATTCTCCAAGTGGGGAGATTCTAAGTAACGTGGCTGGAATGGTGAACAGGAGCACCAGGAGAGGATAAATGAGCTGCATTTTAGACACATCTCCCGATCACATGGTGTACAGTCCTCTGGGTTTTCCATGCATGTTTTAGCTGTAGGAAGATCCCTTGAACCTGCAGATTTGGGACCCATTGAATGGGCACCAGGTAGTATTACTTTAAAGGGTGTGCATTTCCTCACCCAACCTCACATTTCTCTTAGCGCAAACAGTTTCCAGCCTTATGTCTCATCCTGCTGTGGGTCTAGATGTGTTCAATCCATGTTGCATCACCGTCCCTGAGGAAAAGTTGTAAGAGGTTTTCTCTGTCTCTCTGTCGTTTATTTTTTTCAATTTATTACTATATTGGTTACAGCTGATTTTCAAAGCTCTGTTTCTTGCTGCTGTACATCCACTTGATTCACGTACAGAGAGACATCAGTAAATTCTTTTTCAGATTCTTACCAGTCATATATATTCTTTTCCGGTGACTTGAGTGTGCTGAGTGCAGTTCTTTTAGCTACCGTGTAGGCCTTGTTGATTATCAGTTTGGTATTTGGAATGGTATCTTTGCTAATTTCAACCTCCTGGATGATGTCTCACCCCTCCCCACCTTTCCCGTTTAGCAGCCTTATGCGTGTTTTCTACATATTTGACTATGTTTTTGTTTTGTAATTTATTTCATGTGTAGCCATTTTGGATTCCACCTTTAAATGATATCTTATGATATGTGTCTTTTTCTTTTTGAATTATGTCACTTAGAAAGATCATATGTAACTCCTCCGGAGTTGTTACAACTGGCCATATTTCATTGATTTCCAGGCTGAATAATATTCCACTCTACATAAGTACCACATCTCTATCCATTTTTTCCCTCCAGAGACATTTAAGTTATATCCTAGTCGAGGATCTTTTAAACAGAGAGTGGGTAAACATTGGGGTGCCTGTGTCCTCTCAATTTTTGTTTTTCCCAAGATATACGCCCATGAGTGCAAGTGCCCTATGCTCTGTAGCTCATTTTTTAGATGCTTTAGTAAACACAATACACTTCTCCAGAATGGCCGTTGGCAATATACATTTCCACTATAAGTCTCACAGGGCTCCCTCTTCTCGTTGCCCTGTCCTGCATTTCTGTTGTTTACGCTTTATGAGGATGGCTCTTCTGACTGATGCGAAGTGATATCTTTTGTAGTATTGACTTCCAGTGCCCACCTGTTTGGTTGGCTAAAAAAGTGTATGCCCTTTTCTTGAATATATACAGAAAAAAACGCATACACCCTTTTTGGCCAACTGCAATGTTGGCAATGTTCAGCTCCTTTTCTTGTGCTTAATGGCGAGTCCTTTCTACCTCCTCAAATCCCTTTCCTGCCATTCTCCCTTGCTTACAAGTCCTTTTCTCTGACTTTCCTCAAGACATTTTTCAGTGATGGATATTTTCAACTCTGCAGTTTCGTGAATTTTACTGCCCCTGAGTTCCATTGTTCAACTTGTGTTTATGGGAACTGGCCACAAAGCAGCGGGATTTCCTCAAGCCCTATACTGTTTCCATGGGCAACCCTAGCCTTTGGTCAATTCGTCTTCCTGATTGGAAATTAGAGTGACATGTGCCTGTCTGAACACCTAGGACTTGTCTCTCATTGTTCCTCATCCTTCCGCTTCATCCTCTGGACAAATTCCAAACTGTACGCAACAGGATGTTGACAGTGCTGATATCTCCAAGTGGGGAGACTGTTAGTAAAGACGCTGGAGGGGTGAACCCGAGCACCAGGAGATGAGGAGATGAGATGCCTTTTCCAAACTCTTCCCGATCAGACGGTATACCATCCTCTGGGTGTGACAGACATGTTTTAGCAGTAGGAAGAGTCCCATTCATGTAAGGAGAACACCAGGGCTTTTTCAAAATCAGTGTCTCCCCGAAACCCAAACTGGGGAAGTTTTTAAGCTACGGCTACACATATGTTCATTAAGGGCCTTGGGAAGTAGGCAGAGTCCAAACTTTAGATGATTGAAGTCTTCAGGGTCAGAAGCACTCACCACCAGCTTCCCTTAGGTTACACTTTAACTGTCATTGATAGATGATGTCAATAAAAATATCTATTCTTTTTCAGATTATTTCCCCTTATAGGTTATTGCAAAATGTTGAGTGTAGTTCCCTGTGCTATACAGTAGTTCCTTGTTGATGATCTATTTTATACATAGCAGTGTGTATGTGTTAATCCCAAACTGTTAATTTATCCCTCCTCCCACCTTTCCCCTTTGGTAATAATAAATTATAAGATTTTATACTTCTCAGAAATGGGGGAGCTGAAAGAGAGGTATCATTTTCAATGGAAAAGCATTTAAAACAAGATTGAAGCTTTAACCAAGATTATTAGATGTACATCCTTGGAAAGAAATCACTTCGTTTCTCTAATATTGACCTGACAAATAAGACAAACCCTTTCACTGAACTTGCTTATAATAAAGTGATGGAAATATCAAATGGAAGTGTTAGAAACATCTTATTTTACCTGAGCCTTATACACTGTTCTATGTTAACTACAGTTTGGCTCACACATCTGTTCATTGAGGTTACAATAGTCTCAATTTCTGTTACTGATCCTCCAGAGTGGACCCCAACAAGTGTCCCCCTGCCCAGTGTCATTGGGGCCAACAGATCGAGACTGAGTTTGGTTCACAAGCAAAGGAAACTTTATATTTTGATCAGAGAATGGAGAGGTGAGAGCATGCACTACCCCGTGGGCTGTGGGCTGGGCTGCTGTGTAGAGATCCTGTCAGAGTCAGTGGGAGGGAGGGGGCGGAGCTCTCGAGGGCCAGGTTGGCTGCAGCTCAGGCTCTATATCGCGGAGTCTGCACTGGGTCCCAGGATCTGAGGTGTCGTCCCAGCCATTCTGCACTAGGAAATCTGGTCTGAAGTGCCAGGTGTGGAACCTCTGCATGCGGGACCCTAGGAGCACATGAAATTAGACAAAGCACAAAGGATAAAAAAGGTTAGACTTGACTTTATTGCCCAGATTCTATTTTTATCTCCCAGGGATTTTTAATGGGCTTTGCTGGGGACAAACCCCTCCTCTGTCTTTTGTCCCGTTCCTCATTCTTGGAGTGCTGAGGGTGCAGACCCTTCTTCTGTAACTGCTGAGTGCTGAGTTGGGAGCCCTCATACCTGGTGGCGAGGGTCAGAGCTTCTCCCCAGCAGCCTCCAGGTGACATTGATTGTCCCCAGGCCCCCTGCCTCCCTGCTCGTCCACCTGAGCACCAGCATTGGAAGTGTTATAGATTCTAATGACCTTTAAGGGTCCAGGAAAGAGATGTGCAGAGACGCTGTGGGGGCCGGTTTCACCCCGCCCCACATTTGTTCAGCCACCTTAGGCTGACCGTTTCTGCCAGCCTAGATGCTCTGACCAGTAGTCTGCGCTTTCTTCAATTAGGCCCCTGAATTAACGTACAAACAGCACCAGGTGTCAGAGCCCTGGCCACTCAACTCCCAGACAGTCCAGGGTCAGTGGTGATCAAGGACCATGATGGCCACTGAGTCAACAGCCTTTTGAAGTAAACAGGAGTCCAGCCAGTCTTATTGGCCACCATCATCATGGTGTCTGTAGGCTTTTCTATGGTGACAGTGTGATATACGGTTCCCCCGCCAAGATTATTAGCTCCCCTCTGGGTGCAGTAAGTCCTGCAAGCAGTAGTCTACTCTTTTGGGACACACTCTTGTTGTTTTATGAGAGAAACTCCAGGTCAAGTGATGTTCACACGAGTCGTCATGGTGCCCTGTTGCCCCCGGTTATCTCTCTGGATGTTGGAGTTGGAGGGCCTCCTCACTCGAGGTTGGTGTGCCCACGGAGCGAACCCTGCAACTTCAGGGCATGGTTGGTGGTTAGGATCACCACGTGAGGTCCTTTTCCCTTAGGAGGGAGGTGGCCTTTTGGGCTGCTGATTTCCAGGTTTTTAGATACCGCCAGTATCTTGGCCAGATGTGGCAGTGGGCCAAGCCCCTTGGTGACCGTAGTTTATCCTACCTGGATGGCATTCTTGCATTGTTCCATTTCAAGTGGTCCCAGTTTTTGCACTAATTCTCCAATGGCGATTCACCTTTCACCGGGAATGTAAAGGTCAAAGGGTTTAGCTAAATTAGGGAGTTCCAGGGCAAGGGTCTGAATTGACTGCTCTTTCCATTCTTGAAAGGCCACTTCTGGATTCTATTCAAAAGGATCATCATCTTTTCCTTTCAGTGTTTCATATAGAGGCCCAGCTAGTAGACTGTAGTTAGGGATCCAGAAGCAGCAAACCCTGGCCTCCCCAGGAACCCCTAAGCTGTCTTCTAGTTTTAGAAAGGGGTAAGGCTGAAAATGGTTTCTTCCCTTTCCTGGGATGGGCTTCTCTGACCTTCTGTGAGAATGAAGCCCAGGCAGATCACCGCAGTCTGTGATATTTGAGCTTTTTCTTGGACAACTTCTATCCTTTATTGGCTTGGTAGTTCAGAGGCCTCCTTAGTAGGGCTGGCGATCAGAATGTCGTCTGCGTACTGAAGGAGGGTTTCCTTTTCCAGAGGTAGAACTTTTAGGTCTTTAGCTAAGCTTTCCCCAAAGATGGTGTGGGAATTTTTGCACCCTTGGGGCAAGACGGCCCGGAAGTATTGTTTTAGTTGTATGTTGAGTCCTGCCACTCACAAGCCAAAATTTCTTGTGACTCTGGGACTAATGGAATACAAAAGAAGGCATCATTGAAGACTAATACAGAATACCATGTCCTGGTGGTTGGTAGAATGACCAGCAGGGTGTAGGAATTAGGAGCAGCTGGAGGTATATCCTCGGTGGCTTCACTGACTGTCCTGACATCCTTTACCAGGTCCCCAGCAGCCCATGGGGCTCTCGTGGTCAGACCAATCCCAGAATATGGAGCTCACCTGGGCAGGTACCCCACCCCCACCCCAGCCCATGGGGCTCTCGTGGTCAGGCCCCTCCCAGGATACAGAGCTACCCTTGTAGGTACCGTGGCAGGGCTGGGCACACAGGAACCGTGCACACAGCCCTCATTGCAGAGCACCCCCAGCTCACCTGTCGCTCAGAGCTGACACAGAGCACCTCAGAGCAGGACTTGAACTAACAAACAGCAGCTGTGACAGGTCTGTGACCCTGGGCATCACTCTGTACGGCCTCCCTCCACCTGGTCTTCCAGAGACTTCCACTGCACCCGGGGCACCAGGCCTCTGTCTCCAACCACCACCCACCCCTCCTCTCCCTGACTCCTGGGTTCCTCTCATTAGGAGAGGGTTTTCTTGAAGTTGTCTCCCACTCATGGGCCAGATAAAATGATTAGAAAACAAGCCAAAGCTGCAGCCCCTTGTCTATCCTGACTCTCAGGAGCCCACACCTGTTCCTTGGACCTGGCCGGTTCAGCAAGTTCCATTTTCTGCAACTGTGAGCCCCTGAGGGGTGATGATTGGCTGAGCTGGGCAGCCTTACCGTGCCGGCCAGCCCTCCCCAGGTGTGCCTGGGTTGAGATCAATATAAATACCACTCCAGGCAGCAAGAGCCCCTGCAGCCGTGCCTGACGCCATTTTCTCTGCCCTGTCAGCAGTCTCGGGGCTGGGCTGGTGGGAGGGAGTGAGAGGCCACGGCTTTGTGGGTGGCCCAGTATGAGTGGGGCTCTGCTGGACTTTCTGCAGCAGTTGCCAGGCTGCCACCTGCTAAAGAAGAGGATGTGTCACCCATACCAGCTGCTGGAATTTCTCCCTGGGCAGAGGTGAGGAAGGAAAAAAGCAGTGGGGGCAGGGACAGGACGGGTATCTCAGGCAGGGAAATGGAAATCTTCCAGAAGAGCACCCAGGGCCAGGACCATCCTGGCTGGCCTGCAGGCACCAAGTCGGCCGGCATGCTGTCACTCGTGTGGCTCTATGGCCCTTCCTCTAGGCTTTCAAGTCCTTGTATATATTCAGGTGTTTTACCTGGGACGGGTGGGAATAGTTCAGCAGCAACTGGCCTGGGGCTCAGCTCACGTTTACTCACAGATGCCTCGGCACGGTGCCCCAGCTTTGCAATGAGGACGCTTGTTGCGTGGGGGCTGCTGGCTGAATGGGAGACGATTCCCCACCACTGACCAACTTCAGAATTGTTTACAACTGGAGCAAGTGCCCTGATACGGTTTTCCTCTGTGTAACTGGTGGGTTCTGTGTTTTTTTCTCTTTTTCGTTTTTGGTTCAAGGTAGATTTTATTCCTCTTTTTTGTATTTACAGATATAAGCATGGAAATAATTTATTCATATAAATACATGTATGTGCAGGGAATAATTGTTTTTTCTGTTTTATTTTTTAAATTTTATTTCTTTTTAATTTTGAATTTTATTTTATATTTTTATACAGCAGGTTCTTATTGGTTATCTATTTTATACATATAAATGTATACATGCCAATCCCAGTCTCTCAACTCCTCCCACCACCACCCCCCCAAGAGCTTTCCCCCCTTGTTGTCCATACGTTTGTTGTCTACATCTGTTGCTCTATTTATGCCTTGCAAAATGGTTAATCTGTACAGTTTTTCTAGGTTCCACATATATGCATGAATATACAAGATTTGTTTTCCTCTTTCTGACTTACTTCACTCTGTATGACAGTCTCTAGATCCATCGACGTCTCTACAAATGACCCAATTTCATTCCTTTTCATGGCTTAGTAATATTCCATTTTATATATGTACCACAGCTTTATGCATTCGTCTGTCTGTGGGCATTTAGGTTGCTTTCATTACCTCGATATTGTAAAGAGTGAGGCAATGAACATTGCGGTGAATGTCTCTTTCTGATTTATGGTTTTGTCTGGGTATATGTCCAGAACTGGGATTGCTGTATCATATGGTAATTCTACTGTTAGTTTCTTAAGAAACTCCATATTGTTCTCCATAGTGACTGTATCAATTTATATTCCCAACAATAGTGGAAGAGGGTTCCTTTTCTCCACACCCTTTCCAGCATTTTTTGTTTGTAGATTTTCTGATGATGTGCATTCAATCAGATGTGAGGTGATACCTCATTGTTGAGTCCATTTTGTTGAGCAAGGGGTAGGTCTTGGCTATTACATATGTGGCTTATGGAACGGTATCTGTGCTAATTTCAAACTCTGGTTTTATGCAGCACCCCAACTCACCTTCCCCCTTAAGCAAGCATAAGTTGGTTTTCTAAACATGAGACCCTGTTCTATTTGGTAATTCAGTTCATGTGTAGCCAAGTTCTCATTCCATGTATTAGTGATACCTCATGATGTTTCTTTTTCTGTGTGACTTTTTTCATTTAGAATCACCGTGCCTCAATCCACTCATTATGCTGGTACAGGCCTGGTGACATAGTTTTCATTGCTGAGAGGTATTCTGTTGTACGTAAGTACCGCAACTTCTTTATGCATTATTTGCTCTCTGGCATATTTAACTTGTGCTGCAGAAGAGGTTCCTGTAAACAGAGCCGTCCCAAATTTTGGGGTGGCTGTGTCTTTTTGATTTTAATTTCCCTAAGCTATAGGACCATAAGTGGAAGTGCCCTAGGTTCTGTTGCTTTGTTTTTTAGATGTTTCAGGAAACACCATACACATCTCCCCAGTGTCTGTTGGCAATTTACATCCCGCCCATCAGCATAACAAGGCTCCCAGTTCTCCATGGCCTGTCCTGCCTTTCTGGATTTTACACTTTTTTCAGATGGCCCTTTTGACTGGGGGGAAGTGAGACTTCATTGTAGTGCAGATTTCCTTTTCAAGCTTGCTTGGTTGGCCAAAAAGGGCGTATGCGTTTTTTCCTGAATATATTCAGGAAAAAACGCATACGCCCTTTTTGGCCAAGTGCATCATTGTGGACGTTCTGCCTCTTTTCCCATGCTTTCAATGCAATTCCAGTCTACCTCTGAAATCAGTTTCCTGCAATTCTGCCCCGCTTTCAAGTCCTCTTGGCAGCCTTACTTCAGTATATTTTTGGACGATAGCTGTCATTTATAACTCTGCAGGTTTGTGAATTACAGTGCCCCTGAGCTCCTTTCTTAAACTCGCTTTCTTGTGAGCTGGCCGCAACACCGCAGGATTGCTTCAGGCCCTTATATGGTTCTGGCACGGCACGCTGAGCCTTTGGTTAATTCCTCTTCCTGGTGGGAAATGAGAGTTAAATTTGCCCTTCCAGACACCTCCAGCTACTCTCATTGGTTCTCCCTATTCCTGTTCATCTTCCGCAGAAATTGCAAACTGGGCCAAACAGGAGGTTAAAGGCACTGACTCTCCAAGTCGGGAGAGTGTTAGTAAAGCGTCTGGAATGTTGCACCCGAGTACCAGGGGACGAGAAATGAGACATATTGGAACACGTCTCCCGATCACATGGTTGATCATACTCTGGGTTCCACATGCATGTTTTAGCTGAAGGAAGAATCCCTTAAACCTGGAGAGTTGAGACCCGTGGAAAGGGTACCATGCAATATGACTTCAAAGGGTCTTCATTTGCTCACCGAACCTCTCCAATCCTATCACTGCTGCGTTTATGCCCCTGTACACATGCTTGATTCTCTTTCGGAGACATAGCAATCCATAGGTTTTAAGATACTTACTAGTCAGGTACATTCTTAGGCGTTTAATATGCGGTGTTGAGTCCATTTCGTTGAGCAAGGAGTAGCTCTTGTCTATTCCATATTTGGCTTAAGGAAATTTATCTGTGCTCATTTCAATCTCTGGTTTTATGCAGCACCCCAACTCACCTTTCCCCTTATTCAAGCATAAGTTGGTTTTCTAAATTTGAGACCCTGTTCTGTTTTGGAATGCAGTTCCTGTGTAGCCAAATTTACATTCCGTGTATTACTGATATCTTATGATGTTTCTTTTTCTGTGTGACTTATTTCAGTTAGAATCATCGTACCTGAATCCACTCATTATGCTGCTACGGGCCTGATGACATAGATTTCATTGCTGAGTGATACTGCATTGTACGTAAGTACCACAAGTTCTTTATCCATTTTTCACTTTCTGTGATATTGAACTTGTACGGTAAACGAGGTTCTTGTAAACGGAGGCGTCCCAAACTTTGGGGTGGCTGTGTCTTTTTGATTTTAATTTCCCTAAGCTATAGGACCATAAGTGGAAGTGCCCTAGGCTCTGTTGCTTTGTTTTTTAGATGTTTCAGGAAACACCATACACTTCTCCTGAGTGTCTGTTGGCAATTTACATCCCGCCCATCAGCATAACAAGGCTCCCAGTTCTCCATGGCCTGTCCTGCCTTTCTGGATTTTACACTTTTTTCAGATGGCCCTTTTGACCGGGGGGGAAGTGAGACTTCATTGTAGTGCAGATTTCCTTTGCAAGCTTGCTTGGTTGGCCAAAAAGGGCGTATGCGTTTTTTCCTGAATATATTCAGGAAAAAACGCATACGCCCTTTTTGGCCAAGTGCATCATTGTGGACGTTCTGCCTCTTTTCCTATGCTTTCAATGCAATTCCAGTCTACCTCCTGAAATCGGTTTCCTGCAATTCTGCCCCGCTTTCAAGTCCTCTTGGCAGCCTTACTTCAGTCTATTTTTGGACGATAGCTGTCATTTATAACTCTGCAGGTTTGTGAATTACAGTGCCCCTGAGCTCCTTTCTTCAACTCGCTTTCTTGTGAGCTGGCCGCAACACCGCAGGATGTCTTCAGGCCCTAATCTGGTTCTGGCACGGCTGCTGAGCCTTTGGTTAATTCCTCTTCCTGGTGGGAAATGAGAGTTAAATTTGCCCATCCAGACACCTCCAGGTAGTCTCTCATTGATTCTCGCTATTCCTGTTCATCTTCCGCAGAAATTGCAAACTGGGCCAAACAGGAGGTTAAAGGGACTGACTCTCCAAGTGGGGAGAGTGTTAGTAAGCGTCTGGAATGTTGCACCCGAGTACCAGGGTACGAAAACTGAGACATATTTGAACACGTCTCCCGATCACATGGTTGATCATACTCTAGGTTCCACATGCATGTTTTAGCTGAAGGAAGAATACCTTAAACCTGGGTAGTTGAAACCCGTGGAATGGGTACCATGCAATATGACTTCAAAGGGTCTTCATTTGCTCACCGAACCTCTCCAATCCTATCACTGCTGCGTTTATGCCCCTGTACACATGCTTGATTCTCTTTCGGAGACATAGCAATCCATAGGTTTTAAGATACTTACTAGTCAGGTACATTCTTAGGCGTTTAATATGCGGTGTTGAGTCCCTTTTGTTGAGCAAGGAGTAGCTCTTGTCTATTCCATATTTGGCTTAAGGAACTTTATCTGTGCTCATTTCAATCTATGGTTTTATGCAGCACCCCAACTCACCTTTACCCTTAAGCAAGCATAAGTTGGTTTTCTAAATTTGAGACCCTGTTCTGTTGTGTAATTCAGTTCCTGTGTAGCCAAGTTTACATTCCGTGTATTACTGATATCTTATGATGTTTCTTTTTCTGTGTGACTTACTTCAGTTAGAATCATCATACCTGAATCCACTCATTGTGATGCTAAGGGCCTGATGACATAGATTTCATTGCTGAGTGATATTGCTTTGTAAGTAAATACCACAACTTCTTTATCCATTTTTCACTTTCTGCGATATTGAACTTGTACTGTAAACGAGGTTCTTGTAAACAGAGGCGTCCCAAACTTTGGGGTGGCTGTGTCTTTTTGATTTTAATTTCCCTAAGCTATAGGACCATAAGTGGCAGTGCCCTAGGCTCTGTTGCTTTGTTTTTTAGATGTTTCAGGAAACACCATACACTTCTCCCTAGTGTCTGTTGGCAATTTACATCCCGCCCATCAGCATAACAAGGCTCCCAGTTCTCCATGGCCTGTCCTGCCTTTCTGGATTTTACACTTTTTTCAGATGGCCCTTTTGACTGGGGGGAAGTGAGACTTCATTGCAGTGCAGATTTCCTTTGCAAGCTTGCTTGGTTGGCCAAAAAGTGCGTATGCGTTTTTTCCTGAATATATTCATGAAAAAACGCATACGCCCTTTTTGGCCAAGTGCATCATTGTGGACGTTCTGCCTCTTTTCCTATGCTTTCAATGCAATTCCAGTCTACCTCCTGAAATCGGTTTCCTGCAATTCTGCCCCGCTTTCAAGTCCTCTTGGCAGCCTTACTTCAGTCTATTTTTGGACGATAGCTGTCATTTATAGCTCTGCAGGTTTGTGAATTTCAGTGCCCCTGAGCTCCTTTCTTCAACTCGCTTTCTTGTGAGCTGGCCGCAACACCGCAGGATGGCTTCAGGCCCTAATCTGGCTCCGGTACGGCACGCTGAGCCTTTGGTTATTTCCTCTTCCTGTTGGGAAATGAGAGTTAAATTTGCCCGTCCAGACACCTCCAGCTAGCCTCTCATTGGTTCTCGCTATTCCTGTTCATCTTCCGCAGAAATTGTAAACTGGGCCAAACAGGAGGTTAAAGGCGCTGACTCTCCAAGTGGGGAGAGTGTTAGTAAAGCGTCTGGAATGTTGCACCCGAGTACCAGGGGAGGAAAACTGAGACATATTTGAACACGTCTCCCGATCACATGGTTGATCATACTCTGGGTTCCACATGCATGTTTTAGGTGAAGGAAGAATACCTAAAACCTGGGTAGTTGAAACCCGTGGAATGGGTACCATGCAATATGACTTCAAAGGGTCTTCATTTGCTCACCGAACCTCTCCAATCCTATCACTGCTGCGTTTATGCCCCTGTACACATGCTTGATTCTCTTTCGGAGACATAGCAATCCATAGGTTTTAAGATACTTACTAGTCAGGTACATTCTTAGGCGTTTAATATGCGGTGTTGAGTCCATTTCGTTGAGCAAGGAGTAGCTCTTGTCTATTCCATATTTGGCTTAAGGAACTTTATCTGTGCTCATTTCAATCTCTGGTTTTATGCAGCAACCCAACTCACCATTCCTCTTAAGCAAGCATAAGTTGGTTTTCTAAATTTGAGACCCTGTTCTGTTTTGGAATGCAGTTCCTGTGTAGCCAAGTTTACATTCCGTGTATTACTGATATCTTATGATGTTTCTTTTTCTGTGTGACTTATTTCAGTTAGAATCATCGTACCTGAATCTACTCATTATGCTGCTACGGGCCTGATGACATAGATTTCATTGCTGCGTGATACTGCATTGTACGTAAGTATCTCAAGTTCTTTATCCATTTTTCACTTTCTGCGATGTTGAACTTGTACTGTAAACGAGGTTCTTGTAAACAGAGCCGTTCCAAACTTTGGGGTGGCTGTGTCTTTTTGATTTTAATTTCCCTAAGCTATAGGACCATAAGTGGAAGTGCCCTAGGTTCTGTTGCTTTGTTTTTTAGATGTTTCAGGAAACACCATACACTTCTCCCGAGTGGTTGTTGATAATTTACATCCCGCCCATCAGCATAACAAGGCTCCCAGTTCTCCATGGCCTGTCCTGCCTTTCTGGATTTTACACTTTTTTCAGATGGCCCTTTTGACCGGGGGGAAGTGAGACTTCATTGCAGTGCAGATTTCCTTTGCAAGCTTGCTTGGTTGGCCAAAAAGGGCGTATGCGTTTTTTCCTGAATATATTCAGGAAAAAACGCATACGCACTTTTTGGCCAAGTGCATCATTGTGGACGTTCTGCCTCTTTTCCTATGCTTTCAATGCAATTCCAGTCTACATCCTGAAATCGGTTTCCTGCAATTCTGCCCCGCTTTCAAGTCCTCTTGGCAGCCTTACTTCAGTCTATTTTTGGACGATAGCTGTCATTTATAACTCTGCAGGTTTGTGAATTTCAGTGCCCCTGAGCTCCTTTCTTCAACTCGCTTTCTTTTGAGCTGGCCGCAACACCGCAGGATGGCTTCAGGCCCTAATCTGGTTCCGGTACGGCACGCTGAGCCATTGGTTAATTCCTCTTCCTGGTGGGAAATGAGAGTTAAATTTGCCCGTCCAGACACCTCCAGCTAGTCTCTCATTGGTTCTCGTTATTCCTGTTCATCTTCCGCAGAAATAGCAAACTGGGCCAAACAGGAGGTTAAAGGGACTGACTCTCCAAGTGGCGAGAGTGTTAGTAAAGCGTCTGGAATGTTGCACCCGAGTACCAGGGGAGGAAAACTGAGACATATTTGAACACGTCTCCCGATCACATGGTTGATCATACTCTAGGTTCCACATGCATGTTTTAGCTGAAGGAAGAATACCTTAAACCTGGGTAGTTGAAACCCATGGAATGGGTACCATGCAATATGACTTCAAAGGGTCTTCATTTGTTCACCGAACCTCTCCAATCCTATCACTGCTGCGTTTATGCCCCTGTACACATGCTTGATTCTCTTTCGGAGACATAGCAATCTATAGGTTTTAAGATACTTACTAGTCAGGTACATTCTTAGGCGTTTAATATGCGGTGTTGAGTCCATTTCGTTGAGCAAGGAGTAGCTCTTGTCTATTCCATATTTGGCTTAAGGAACTTTATCTGTGCTCATTTCAATCTCTGGTTTTATGCAGCACCCCAACTCACCTTTCCCCTTAAGCAAGCATAAGTTGGTTTTCTAAATTTGAGACCCTGTTCTGTTCTGTAATTCAGTTCCTGTGTAGCCAAGTTTACATTCCGTGTATTACTGATATCTTATGATGTTTCTTTTTCTGTGTGACTTATTTCAGTTAGAATCATCATACCTGAATCCACTCATTGTGATGCTAAGGGCCTGATGACACAGATTTCATTGCTGAGTGATATTGCTTTGTAAGTAAATACCACAACTTCTTTATCCATTTTTCACTTTCTGCGATGTTGAACTTGTACTGTAAACGAGGTTCTTGTAAACAGAGCCGTTCCAAACTTTGGGGTGGCTGTGTCTTTTTGATTTTAATTTCCCTAAGCTATAGGACCATAAGTGGAAGTGCCCTAGGTTCTGTTGCTTTGTTTTTTAGATGTTTCAGGAAACACCATACACTTCTCCCGAGTGGTTGTTGGCAATTTACATTCCGCCCATCAGCAAAACAAGGCTCCCAGTTCTCAATGGCCTGTTGCCTTTCTGGATTTTACACTTTTTACAGATGGCCCTTTTGACCGGGGGGAAGTGAGACTTCATTGTAGTGCAGATTTCCTTTGCAAGCTTGCTTGGTTGGCCAAAAAGGGCGTATGCGTTTTTTCCTGAATATATTCAGGAAAAAACGCATACGCCCTTTTTGGCCAAGTGCATCATTGTGGACGTTCTGCCTCTTTTCCTATGCTTTCAATGCAATTCCAGTCTACCTCCTGAAATCGGTTTCCTGCAATTCTGCCCCGCTTTCAAGTCCTCTTGGCAGCCTTACTTCAGTCTATTTTTGGACGATAGCTGTCATTTATAACTCTGCAGGTTTGTGAATTACAGTGCCCCTGAGCTCCTTTCTTCAACTTGCTTTCTTGTGACCTGGCCGCAACACCGCAGGATGGCTTCAGGCCCTAATCTGGTTCCGGCCCGGCATGCTGAGCCTTTGGTTAATTCCTCTTCCTGGCGGGAAATGAGAGTTAAATTTGCCCGTCCAGACACCTCCAGCTAGCCTCTCATTGGTTCTCGCTATTCCTGTTCATCTTCCGCAGAAATTGCAAACTGGGCCAAACAGGAGGTTAAAGGGACTGACTCTCCAAGTCGGGAGAGTGTTAGTAAAGCGTCTGGAATGTTGCACCCGAGTACCAGGGGAGGAAAACTGAGACATATTTGAACACGTCTCCCGTTCACATGGTTGATCATACTCTGGGTTCCACATGCATGTTTTAGCTGAAGGAAGAATACCTTAAACCTGGAGAGTTGAGACCCGTGTAATGGGTACCATGCAATATGACTTCAAAGGGTCTTCATTTGATCACCGAACCTCTCCAATCCTATCACTGCTGCGTTTATGCCCCTGTACACATGCTTGATTCTCTTTCGGAGACATAGCAATCCATAGGTTTTAAGATACTTACTAGTCAGGTACATTCTTAGGGGTTTAATATGGGGTTTTGAGTCCATTTCGTTGAGCAAGGAGTAGCTCTTGTCTATTCCATATTTGGCTTAAGGAACTTTATCTGTGCTCATTTCAATCTCTGGTTTTATGCAGCACCCCAACTCACCTTTCCCCTTAAGCAAGCATAAGTTGGTTTTCTAAATTTGAGACCCTGTTCTGTTTTGGAATGCAGTTCCTGTGTAGCCAAGTTTACATTCCGTGTATTAGTGATATCTTATGATGTTTCTTTTTCTGTGTGACTTATTTCAGTTAGAATCATCGTACCTGAATCCACTCATTATGCTGCTACGGGCCTGATGACATAGATTTCATTGCTGAGTGATACTGCATTGTACGTAAGTACCACAAGTTCTTTATCCATTTTTCACTTTCTGTGATATTGAACTTGTACGGTAAACGAGGTTCTTGTAAACGGAGGTGTCCCAAATTTTGGGGTGGCTGTGTCTTTTTGATTTTAATTTCCCTAAGCTATAGGACCATAAGTGGCAGTGCCCTAGGCTCTGTTGCTTTGTTTTTTAGATGTTTCAGGAAACACCATACACTTCTCCCGAGTGTCTGTTGGCAATTTACATCCCACCCATCAGCATAACAAGGCTCCCAGTTCTCCATGGCCTGTCCTGTCTTTCTGGATTTTACACTTTTTTCAGATGGTCTTTTGACCGGGGGGAAGTGAGACTTCATTGTAGTGCAGATTTCCTTTGCAAGCTTGCTTGGTTGGCCAAAAAGGGCGTATGCGTTTTTTCCTGAATATATTCAGGAAAAAACGCATACGCCCTTTTTGGCCAAGTGCATCATTGTGGACGTTCTGCCTCTTTTCCTATGCTTTCAATGCAATTCCAGTCTACCTCCTGAAATCGGTTTCCTGCAATTCTGCCCCGCTTTCAAGTCCTCTTGGCAGCCTTACTTCAGTCTATTTTTGGACGATAGCTGTCATTTATAACTCTGCAGGTTTGTGAATTACAGTGCCCCTGAGCTCCTTTCTTCAACTCGCTTTCTTGTGATCTGGCCGCAACACCGCAAGATGGCTTCAGGCCCTAATCTGGTTCCGGGACGGCACGCTGAGCCTTTGGTTATTTCCTCTTCCTGGTGGGAAATGAGAGTTAAATTTGCCCGTCCAGACACCTCCAGCTAGTCTCTCATTGGTTCTCGCTATTTCTGTTCATCTTCCACAGAAATTGCAAACTGGGCCAAACAGGAGGTTAAAGGCGTTGACTCTCCAAGTGGGGAGAGTGTTAGTAAAGCATCTGGAATGTTGCACCCGAGTACCAGGGGAGGAAAACTGAGACATATTTGAACACGTCTCCCGTTCACATGGTTGATCATACTTGGGTTCAACATGCATGTTTTAGCTGAAGGAAGAATACCTTAAACCTGGAGAGTTAAGACCCGTGTAATGGGTACCATGCAATATGACTTCAAAGGGTCTTCATTTGCTCACCGAACCTCTCCAATCCTATCACTGCTGCGTTTATGCCCCTGTACACATGCTTGATTCTCTTTCGGAGACATAGCAATCCATAGGTTTTAAGATACTTACTAGTTAGGTACATTCTTAGGCGTTTAATATGTGGTGTTGAGTCCATTTCGTTGAGCAAGGAGTAGCTCTTGTCTATTCCATATTTGGCTTAAGGAACTTTATCTGTGCTCATTTCAATCTCTGGTTTTATGCAGCACCCCAACTCACCTTTCCCCTTAAGCAAGCATAAGTTGGTTTTCTAAATTTGAGACCCTGTTCTGTTTTGGAATGCAGTTCCTGTGTAGCCAAGTTTACATTCCGTGTATTAGTGATATCTTATGATGTTTCTTTTTCTGTGTGACTTATTTCAGTTAGAATCATCGTACCTGAATCCACTCATTATGCTGCTACGGGCCTGATGACATAGATTTCATTGCTGAGTGATACTGCATTGTACGTAAGTACCACAAGTTCTTTATCCATTTTTCACTTTCTGCGATGTTGAACTTGTACTGTAAACGAGGTTCTTGTAAACAGAGGCGTCCCAAACTTTGGGGTGGCTGTGTTTTTTTTATTTTAATTTCCCTAAGCTATAGGACCATAAGTGGCAGTGCCCTAGGCTCTGTTGCTTTGTTTTTTAGATGTTTCAGGAAACACCATACACTTCTCCTGAGTGTCTGTTGGCAATTTACATCCCGCCCATCAGCATAACAAGGCTCCCAGTTCCCCATGGCCTGTCCTGCCTTTCTGGATTTTACACTTTTTTCAGATGGCCCTTTTGACCGGGGGGAAGTGAGACTTCATTGTAGTGCAGATTTCCTTTCCAAGCTTGCTTGGTTGGCCAAAAAGGGCGTATGCGTTTTTTCCTGAATATATTCAAGAAAAAACGCATACGCCCTTTTTGGCCAAGTGCATCATTGTGGACGTTCTGCCTCTTTTCCTATGCTTTCAATGCAATTCCAGTCTACCTCCTGAAATCGGTTTCCTGCAATTCTGCCCCGCTTTCAAGTCCTCTTGGCAGCCTTACTTCAGTCTATTTTTGGACGATAGCTGTCATTTATAACTCTGCAGGTTTGTGAATTACAGTGCCCCTGAGCTCCTTTCTTCAACTCGCTTTCTTGTGACCTGGCCGCAACACCGCAAGATGGCTTCAGGCCCTAATCTGGTTCCGGGATGGCACGCTGAGCCTTTGGTTATTTCCTCTTCCTGGTGGGAAATGAGAGTTAAATTTGCCCGTCCAGACACCTCCAGCTAGTCTCTCATTGGTTCTCGCTATTTCTGTTCATCTTCCGCAGAAATTGCAAACTGGGCCAAACAGGAGGTTAAAGGCGCTGACTCTCCAAGTGGGGAGAGTGTTAGTAAAGCGTCTGGAATGTTGCACCCGAGTACCAGGGGAGGAAAACTGAGACATATTTGAACACGTCTCCCGTTCACATGGTTGATCATACTTGGGTTCCACATGCATGTTTTAGCTGAAGGAAGAATACCTTAAACCTGGAGAGTTAAGACCCGTGTAATGGGTACCATGCAATATGACTTCAAAGGGTCTTCATTTGCTCACCGAACCTCTCCAATCCTATCACTGCTGCGTTTATGCCCCTGTACACATGCTTGATTCTCTTTCGGAGACATAGCAATCCATAGGTTTTACGATACTTACTAGTCAGGTACATTCTTAGGCGTTTAATATGCAGTGTTGAGTCCATTTCGTTGAGCAAGGAGTAGCTCTTGTCTATTCCATATTTGGCCTAAGGAACTTTATCTGTGCTCATTTCAATCTCTGGTTTTATGCAGCACGCCAACTCACCTTTACCCTTAAGCAAGCATAAGTTGGTTTTCTAAATTTGAGACCCTGTTCTGTTCTGTAATTCAGTTCCTGTGTAGCCAAGTTTACATTCCGTGTATTACTGATATCTTATGATGTTTCTTTTTCTGTGTGACTTATTTCAGTTAGAATCATCATACCTGAATCCACTCATTGTGCTGCTAAGGGCCTGATGACATAGATTTCATTGCTGAGTGATATTGCTTTGTAAGTGAATACCACAACTTCTTTATCCATTTTTCACTTTCTGCGATGTTGAACTTGTACTGTAAACGAGGTTCTTGTAAACAGAGCCGTTCCAAACTTTGGGGTGGCTGTGTCTTTTTGATTTTAATTTCCCTAAGCTTTAGGACCATAAGTGGAAGTACCCTAGGCTCTGTTGCTTTGTTTTTTAGATGTTTCAGGAAACACCATACACTTCTCCCAAGTGTCTGTTGGCAATTTACATCCCGCCCATCAGCATAACAAGGCTCCCAGTTCTCAATGGCCTGTTGCCTTTCTGGATTTTACACTTTTTTCAGATGGCCCTTTTGACCGGCGGGAAGTGAGACTTCATTGTAGTGCAGATTTCCTTTGCAAGCTTGCTTGGTTGGCCAAAAAGGGCGTATGCGTTTTTTCCTGAATATATTCAGGAAAAAACGCATACGCCCTTTTTGGCCAAGTGCATCATTGTGGACGTTCTGCCTCTTTTCCTATGCTTTCAATGCAATTCCAGTCTACCTCCTGAAATCAGTTTCCTGCAATTCTGCCCCGCTTTCAAGTCCTCTTGGCAGCCTTACTTCAGTCTATTTTTGGACGATAGCTGTCATTTATAACTCTGCAGGTTTGTGAATTACAGTGCCCCTGAGCTCCTGTCTTCAACTCGTTTTCTTGTGACCTGGCCGCAACACCGCATGATGGCTTCAGGCCCTAATCTGGTTCCGGCTCGGCATGCTGAGCCTTTGGTTAATTCCTCTTCCTGGTGGGAAATGAGAGTTAAATTTGCCCGTCCAGACACCTCCAGCTAGCCTCTCATTGGTTCTCGCTATTCCTGTTCATCTTCCGCAGAAATTGCAAACTGGGCCAAACAGGAGGTTAAAGGGACTGACTCTCCAAGTGGGGAGAGTGTTAGTAAAGCGTCTGGAATGTTGCACCCGAGTACCAGGGGAGGAAAACTGGGACATATTTGAACACGTCTCCCGATCACATGGTTGATCATACTTGGGTTCCACATGCATGTTTTAGCTGAAGGAAGAATACCTTAAACCTGGAGAGTTAAGACCCGTGTAATGGATACCATGCAATATGACTTCAAAGGGTCTTCATTTGCTCACCGAACCTCTCCAATCCTATCACTGCTGCGTTTATGCCCCTGTACACATGCTTGATTCTCTTTCGGAGACATAGCAATCCATAGGTTTTAAGATACTTACTAGTCAGGTACATTCTTAGGCGTTTAATATGCGGTGTTGAGTCCATTTCGTTGAGCAAGGAGTAGCTCTTGTCTATTCCATATTTGACTTAAGGAACTTTATCTGTGCTCATTTCAATCTCTGGTTTTATGCAGCACCCCAACTCACCTTTCCCCTTAAGCAAGCATAAGTTGGTTTTCTAAATTTGAGACCCTGTTCTGTTCTGTAATTCAGTTCCTGTGTAGCCAAGTTTACATTCCGTGTATTACTGATATCTTATGATGTTTCTTTTTCTGTGTGACTTACTTCAGTTAGAATCATCATACCTGAATCCACTCATTGTGCTGCTAAGGGCCTGATGACACAGATTTCATTGCTGAGTGATATTGCTTTGTAAGTAAATACCACAACTTCTTTCTCCATTTTTCAGTTTCTGCGATGTTGAACTTGTACTGTAAACGAGGTTCTTGTAAACAGAGCCGTTCCAAACTTTGGGGTGGCTGTGTCTTTTTGATTTTAATTTCCCTAAGCTATAGGACCATAAGTGGAAGTGCCCTAGGTTCTGTTGCTTTGTTTTTTAGATGTTTCAGGAAACACCATACACTTCTCCCGAGTGGTTGTTGGCAATTTACATCCCGCCCATCAGCATAACAAGGCTCCCAGTTCTCCATGGCCTGTCCTGCCTTTCTGGATTTTACACTTTTTTCAGATGGCCCTTTTGACCGGGGGGAAGTGAGACTTCATTGTAGTGCAGATTTCCTTTGCAAGCTTGCTTGGTTGTCCAAAAAGGGCGTATGCGTTTTTTCCTGAATATATTCAGGAAAAAACGCATACGCCCTTTTTGACCAAGTGCATCATTGTGGACGTTCTGCCTCTTTTCCTATGCTTTCAATGCAATTCCAGTCTACCTCCTGAAATCGGTTTCCTGCAATTCTGCCCCCCTTTCAAGTCCTCTTGGCAGCCTTACTTCAGTCTATTTTTGGACGATAGCTGTCATTTATAACTCTGCAGGTTTGTGAATTACAGTGTCCCTGAGCTCCTTTCTTCAACTCGCTTTCTTGTGACCTGGCCGCAACACCGCAGGATGGCTTCAGGCCCTAATCTGGTTCCGGTACGGCACGCTGAGCCTTTGGTTAATTCCTCTTCCTGTTGGGAAATGAGAGTTAAATTTGCCCGTCCAGACACCTCCAGCTAGCCTCTCATTGGTTCTCGCTATTCCTGTTCATCTTCCGCAGAAATTGCAAACTGGGCCAAACAGGAGGTTAAAGGGACTGACTCTCCAAGTGGGGAGAGTGTTAGTAAAGCGTCTGGAATGTTGCACCCGAGTACCAGGGGAGGAAAACTGAGACATATTTGAACACGTCTCCCGATCACATGGTTGATCATACTCTAGGTTCCACATGCATGTTTTAGCTGAAGGAAGAATACCTAAAACCTGGGTAGTTGAAACCCGTGGAATGGGTACCATGCAGTATGACTTCAAAGGGTCTTCATTTGCTCACCAAACCTCTCCAATCCTATCACTGCTGCGTTTATGCCCCTGTACACATGCTTGATTCTCTTTCGGAGACATAGCAATCCATAGGTTTTAAGATACTTACTAGTCAGGTACATTCTTAGGCGTTTAATATGCGGTGTTGAGTCCATTTCGTTGAGCAAGGAGTAGCTCTTGTCTATTCCATATTTGGCTTAAGGAACTTTATCTGTGCTCATTTCAATCTCTGGTTTTATGCAGCACCCCAACTCACCTTTACCCTTAAGCAAGCATAAGTTGGTTTTCTAAATTTGAGACCCTGTTCTGTTCTGTAATTCAGTTCCTGTGTAGCCAAGTTTACATTCCGTGTATTACTGATATCTTATGATGTTTCTTTTTCTGTGTGACTTATTTCAGTTAGAATCATCATACCTGAATCCACTCATTGTGATGCTAAGGGCCTGATGACATAGATTTCATTGCTGAGTGATATTGCTTTGTAAGTAAATACCACAACTTCTTTATCCATTTTTCACTTTCTGCGATGTTGAACTTGTACTGTAAACGAGGTTCTTGTAAACAGAGGCGTCCCAAACTTTGGGGTGGCTGTGTCTTTTTGATTTTAATTTCCCTAAGCTATAGGACTATAAGTGGCAGTGCCCTAGGCTCTGTTGCTTTGTTTTTTAGATGTTTCAGGAAACACCATACACTTCTCCCGAGTGTCTGTTGGCAATTTACATCCCGCCCATCAGCATAACAAGGCTCCCAGTTCTCCATGGCCTGTCCTGCCTTTCTGGATTTTACACTTTTTTCAGATGGCCCTTTTGACCGGGGGGAAGTGAGACTTCATTGTAGTGCAGATTTCCTTTGCAAGCTTGCTTGGTTGGCCAAAAAGGGTGTATGCGTTTTTTCCTGAATATATTCAGGAAAAAACGTATACGCCCTTTTTGGCCAAGTGCATCATTGTGGACGTTCTGCCTCTTTTCCTATGCTTTCAATGCAATTCCAGTCTACCTCCTGAAATCGGTTTCCTGCAATTCTGCCCCGCTTTCAAGTCCTCTTGGAAGCCTTACTTCAGTCTATTTTTGGACGATAGCTGTCATTTATAACTCTGCAGGTTTGTGAATTACAGTGCCCCTGAGCTCCTTTCTTCAACTCGCTTTCTTGTGACCTGGCCGCAACACCGCAGGATGGCTTCAGGCCCTAATCTGGCTCCGGTACGGCACGCTGAGCCTTTGGTTAATTCCTCTTCCTGGTGGGAAATGAGAGTTAAATTTGCCCGTCCAGACACCTCCAGCTAGCCTCTCATTGGTTCTCGCTATTCCTGTTCATCTTCCGCAGAAATTGCAAACTGGGCCAAACAGGAGGTTAAAGGGACTGACTCTCCAAGTGGGGAGAGTGTTAGTAAAGCGTCTGGAATGTTGCACCCGAGTACCAGGGGAGGAAAACTGAGACATATTTGAACACGTCTCCCGATCACATGGTTGATCATACTCTAGGTTCCACATGCATGTTTTAGCTGAAGGAAGAATACCTTAAACCTGGGTAGTTGAAACCCGTGGAATGGGTACCATGCAATATGACTTCAAAGGGTCTTCATTTGCTCACCGAACCTCTCCAATCCTATCACTGCTGCGTTTATGCCCCTGTACACATGCTTGATTCTCTTTCAGAGACATAGCAATCCATAGATTTTAAGATACTTACTAGTCAGGTACATTCTTAGGCGTTTAATATGGGGTGTTGAGTTCATTTCGTTGAGCAAGGAGTAGCTCTTGTCTATTCCATATTTGGCTTAAGGAACTTTATCTGTGCTCATTTCAATCTCTGGTTTTATGCAGCACCCCAACTCACCTTTCCCCTTAAGCAAGAATAAGGTGGTTTTCTAAATTTGAGACCCTGTTCTGTTTTGGAATGCAGTTCCTGTGTAGCCAAGTTTACATTCCGTGTATTACTGATATCTTATGATGTTTCTTTTTCTGTGTGACTTATTTCAGTTAGAATCATCATACCTGAATCCACTCATTGTGCTGCTAAGGGCCTGATGACACAGATTTCATTGCTGAGTGATATTGCTTTGTAAGTAAATACCACAACTTCTTTCTCCATTTTTCACTTTCTGTGATGTTGCACTTGTACTGTAAACGAGGTTCTTGTAAACAGAGCCGTTCCAAACTTTGGGGTGGCTGTGTCTTTTTGATTTTAGTTTCCCTAAGCTATAGGACCATAAGTGGAAGTGCCCTAGGTTCTGTTGCTTTGTTTTTTAGATGTTTCAGGAAACACCATACACTTCTCCCGAGTGGTTGTTGGCAATTTACATCCCGCCCATCAGCATAACAAGGCTCCCAGTTCTCCATGGCCTGTCCTGCCTTTCTGGATTTTACACTTTTTTCAGATGGCCCTTTTGACTGGGGGGAAGTGAGACTTCATTGTAGTGCAGATTTCCTTTGCAAGCTTGCTTGGTTGGCCAAAAAGGGCGTATGCGTTTTTTCCTGAATATATTCAGGAAAAAACGCATACGCCCTTTTTGGCCAAGTGCATCATTGTGGACGTTCTGCCTCTTTTCCTATGCTTTCAATGCAATTCCAGTCTACCTCCTGAAATCGGTTTCCTGCAATTCTGCCCCGCTTTCAAGTCCTCTTGGCAGCCTTACTTCAGTCTATTTTTGGACGATAGCTGTCATTTATAACTCTGCAGGTTTGTGAATTACAGTGCCCCTGAGCTCCTTTCTTCAACTCGCTTTCTTTTGAGCTGGCCGCAACACCGCAGGATGGCTTCAGGCCCTAATCTGGCTGCGGTACGGCACGCTGAGCCTTTGGTTATTTCCTCTTCCTGGTGGGAAATGAGAGTTAAATTTGCCCGTCCAGACACCTCCAGCTAGCCTCTCATTGGTTCTCGCTATTCCTGTTCATCTTCCGCAGAATTTGCAAACTGGGCCAAACAGGAGGTTAAAGGCGCTGACTCTCCAAGAGGGGAGAGTGTTAGTAAAGCGTCTGGAATGTTGCACCCAAGTACCAGGGGAGGAAAACTGAGACATATTTGAACACGTCTCCCGTTCACATGGTTGATCATACTTGGGTTCCACATGCATGTTTTAGCTGAAGGAAGAATACCTTAAACCTGGAGAGTTGAGACCCGTGTAATGGGTACCATGCAATATGACTTCAAAGGGTCTTCATTTGCTCACCGAACCTCTCCAATCCTATCACTGCTGCGTTTTTGCCCCTGTACACATGCTTGATTCTCTTTTGGAGACATAGAAATCCATAGGTTTTACGATACTTACTAGTCAGGTACATTCTTAGGCGTTTAATATGCGGTGTTGAGTCCATTTCGTTGTGCAAGGAGTAGCTCTTGTCTATTCCATATTTGACTTAAGGAACTTTATCTGTGCTCATTTCAATTTCTGGTTTTATGCAGCACCCCAACTCACCTTTCCCCTTAAGCAAGCATAAGTTGGTTTTCTAAATTTGAGACCCTGTTCTGTTCTGTAATTCAGTTCCTGTGTAGCCAAGTTTACATTCCGTGTATTACTGATATCTTATGATGTTTCTTTTTCTGTGTGACTTATTTCAGTTAGAATCATCATACCTGAATCCACTCATTGTGATGCTAAGGGCCTGATGACATAGATTTCATTGCTGAGTGATATTGCTTTGTAAGTAAATACCACAACTTCTTTATCCATTTTTCACTTTCTGCGATGTTGAACTTGTACTGTAAACGAGGTTCTTGTAAACAGAGGCGTCCCAAACTTTGGGGTGGCTGTGTCTTTTTGATTTTAATTTCCCTAAGCTATAGGACTATAAGTGGCAGTGCCCTAGGCTCTGTTGCTTTGTTTTTTAGATGTTTCAGGAAACACCATACACTTCTCCCGAGTGTCTGTTGGCAATTTACATCCCGCCCATCAGCATAACAAGGCTCCCAGTTCTCCATGGCCTGTCCTGCCTTTCTGCATTTTACACTTTTTTCAGATGGCCCTTTTGACCGGGGGGAAGTGAGACTTCATTGTAGTGCAGATTTCCTTTGCAAGCTTGCTTGGTTGGCCAAAAAGGGCGTATGCGTTTTTTCCTGAATATATTCAGGAAAAAACGCATACGCCCTTTTTGGCCAAGTGCATCATTGTGGACGTTCTGCCTCTTTTCCTATGCTTTCAATGCAATTCCAGTCTACCTCCTGAAATCGGTTTCCTGCAATTCTGCCCCGCTTTCAAGTCCTCTTGGCAGCCTTACTTCAGTCTATTTTTGGACGATAGCTGTCATTTATAACTCTGCAGGTTTGTGAATTACAGTGCCCCTGAGCTCCTTTCTTCAACTCGCTTTCTTGTGACCTGGCCGCAACACCGCAGGATGGCTTCAGGCCCTAATCTGGCTCCGGTACGGCACGCTGAGCCTTTGGTTAATTCCTCTTCCTGGTGGGAAATGAGAGTTAAATTTGCCCGTCCAGACACCTCCAGCTAGCCTCTCATTGGTTCTCGCTATTCCTGTTCATCTTCCGCAGAAATTGCAAACTGGGCCAAACAGGAGGTTAAAGGGACTGACTCTCCAAGTGGGGAGAGTGTTAGTAAAGCGTCTGGAATGTTGCACCCGAGTACCAGGGGAGGAAAACTGAGACATATTTGAACACGTCTCCCGATCACATGGTTGATCATACTCTAGGTTCCACATGCATGTTTTAGCTGAAGGAAGAATACCTTAAACCTGGGTAGTTGAAACCCGTGGAATGGGTACCATGCAATATGACTTCAAAGGGTCTTCATTTGCTCACCGAACCTCTCCAATCCTATCACTGCTGCGTTTATGCCCCTGTACACATGCTTGATTCTCTTTCGGAGACATAGCAATCCATAGATTTTAAGATACTTACTAGTCAGGTACATTCTTAGGCGTTTAATATGGGGTGTTGAGTCCATTTCGTTGAGCAAGGAGTAGCTCTTGTCTATTCCATATTTGGCTTAAGGAACTTTATCTGTGCTCATTTCAATCTCTGCTTTTATGCAGCACCCCAACTCACCTTTCCCCTTAAGCAAGAATAAGTTGGTTTTCTAAATTTGAGACCCTGTTCTGTTCTGTAATTCAGTTCCTGTGTAGCCAAGTTTACATTCCGTGTATTACTCGTATCTTATGATGTTTCTTTTTCTGTGTGACTTATTTCAGTTAGAATCATCATACCTGAATCCACTCATTGTGCTGCTAAGGGCCTGATGACACAGATTTCATTGCTGAGTGATATTGCTTTGTAAGTAAATACCACAACTTCTTTCTCCATTTTTCACTTTCTGCGATGTTGAACTTGTACTGTAAACGAGGTTCTTGTAAACAGAGCCGTTCCAAACTTTGGGGTGGCTGTGTCTTTTTGATTTTAATTTCCCTAAGCTATAGGACCATAAGTGGAAGTGCCCTAGGTTCTGTTGCTTTGTTTTTTAGATGTTTCAGGAAACACCATACACTTCTCCCGAGTGGTTGTTGGCAATTTACATCCCGCCCATCAGCATAACAAGGCTCCCAGTTCTCCATGGCCTGTCCTGCCTTTCTGGATTTTACACTTTTTTCAGATGGCCCTTTTGACCGGGGGGAAGTGAGACTTCATTGTAGTGCAGATTTCCTTTGCAAGCTTGCTTGGTTGGCCAAAAAGGGC
This sequence comes from Stenella coeruleoalba, assembly GCF_951394435.1. Classification (NCBI taxonomy): domain Eukaryota; kingdom Metazoa; phylum Chordata; class Mammalia; order Artiodactyla; family Delphinidae; genus Stenella; species Stenella coeruleoalba. The sequence goes on from NW_027646390.1 coordinate 563,060, forward strand.
GTATGCGTTTTTTCCTGAATATATTCAGGAAAAAACGCATACGCCCTTTTTGGCCAAGTGCATCATTGTGGACGTTCTGCCTCTTTTCCGATGCTTTCAATGCAATTCCAGTCTACCTCCTGAAATCGGTTTCCTGCAATTCTGCCCCGCTTTCAAGTGCTCTTGGAAGCCTTACTTCAGTCTATTTTTGGACGATAGCTGTCATTTATAACTCTGCAGGTTTGTGAATTACAGTGCCCCTGAGCTCCTTTCTTCAACTCGCTTTCTTGTGACCTGGCCGCAACACCGCAGGATGGCTTCAGGCCCTAATCTGGCTCCGGTATGGCACGCTGAGCCTTTGGTTAATTCCTCTTCCTGGTGGGAAATGAGAGTTAAATTTGCCCGTCCAGACACCTCCAGCTAGCCTCTCATTGGTTCTCGCTATTCCTGTTCATCTTCCGCAGAAATTGCAAACTGGGCCAAACAGGAGGTTAAAGGGACTGACTCTCCAAGTGGGGAGAGTGTTAGTAAAGCGTCTGGAATGTTGCACCCGAGTACCAGGGGAGGAAAACTGAGACATATTTGAACACGTCTCCCGATCACATGGTTGATCATACTCTAGGTTCCACATGCATGTTTTAGCTGAAGGAAGAATACCTTAAACCTGGGTAGTTGAAACCCGTGGAATGGGTACCATGCAATATGACTTCAAAGGGTCTTCATTTGCTCACCGAACCTCTCCAATCCTATCACTGCTGCGTTTATGCCCCTGTACACATGCTTGATTCTCTTTCGGAGACATAGCAATCCATAGATTTTAAGATACTTACTAGTCAGGTACATTCTTAGGCGTTTAATATGGGGTGTTGAGTCCATTTCGTTGAGCAAGGAGTAGCTCTTGTCTATTCCATATTTGGCTTAAGGAACTTTATCTGTGCTCATTTCAATCTCTGGTTTTATGCAGCACCCCAACTCACCTTTCCCCTTAAGCAAGAATAAGTTGGTTTTCTAAATTTGAGACCCTGTTCTGTTCTGTAATTCAGTTCCTGTGTAGCCAAGTTTACATTCCGTGTATTACTCATATCTTATGATGTTTCTTTTTCTGTGTGACTTATTTCAGTTAGAATCATCATACCTGAATCCACTCATTGTGCTGCTAAGGGCCTGATGACACAGATTTCATTGCTGAGTGATATTGCTTTGTAAATAAATACCACAACTTCTTTCTCCATTTTTCACTTTCTGCGATGTTGAACTTGTACTGTAAACGAGGTTCTTGTAAACAGAGCCGTTCCAAACTTTGGGGTGGCTGTGTCTTTTTGATTTTAATTTCCCTAAGCTATAGGACCATAAGTGGAAGTGCCCTAGGTTCTGTTGCTTTGTTTTTTAGATGTTTCAGGAAACACCATACACTTCTCCCGAGTGGTTGTTGGCAATTTACATCCCGCCCATCAGCATAACAAGGCTCCCAGTTCTCCATGGCCTGTCCTGCCTTTCTGGATTTTACACTTTTTTCAGATGGCCCTTTTGACCGGGGGGAAGTGAGACTTCATTGTAGTGCAGATTTCCTTTGCAAGCTTGCTTGGTTGGCCAAAAAGGGCGTATGCGTTTTTTCCTGAATATATTCAGGAAAAAACGCATACGCCCTTTTTGGCCAACTGCATCATTGTGGACGTTCTGCCTCTTTTCCTATGCTTTCAATGCAATTCCAGTCTACCTCCTGAAATCGGTTTCCTGCAATTCTGCCCCCCTTTCAAGTCCTCTTGGCAGCCTTACTTCAGTCTATGTTTGGACGATAGCTGTCATTTATAACTCTGCAGGTTTGTGAATTACAGTGCCCCTGAGCTCCTTTCTTCAACTCGCTTTCTTGTGACCTGGCCGCAACACCGCAGGATGGCTTCAGGCCCTAATCTGGCTGCGGTACGGCACGCTGAGCCTTTGGTTATTTCCTCTTCCTGGTGGGAAATGAGAGTTAAATTTGCCCGTCCAGACACCTCCAGCTAGCCTCTCATTGGTTCTCGCTATTCCTGTTCATCTTCCGCAGAATTTGCAAACTGGGCCAAACAGGAGGTTAAAGGCGCTGACTCTCCAAGAGGGGAGAGTGTTAGTAAAGCGTCTGGAATGTTGCACCCAAGTACCAGGGGAGGAAAACTGAGACATATTTGAACACGTCTCCCGTTCACATGGTTGATCATACTTGGGTTCCACATGCATGTTTTAGCTGAAGGAAGAATACCTTAAACCTGGAGAGTTGAGACCCGTGTAATGGGTACCATGCAATATGACTTCAAAGGGTCTTCATTTGCTCACCGAACCTCTCCAATCCTATCACTGCTGCGTTTTTGCCCCTGTACACATGCTTGATTCTCTTTTGGAGACATAGAAATCCATAGGTTTTACGATACTTACTAGTCAGGTACATTCTTAGGCGTTTAATATGCGGTGTTGAGTCCATTTCGTTGTGCAAGGAGTAGCTCTTGTCTATTCCATATTTGACTTAAGGAACTTTATCTGTGCTCATTTCAATTTCTGGTTTTATGCAGCACCCCAACTCACCTTTCCCCTTAAGCAAGCATAAGTTGGTTTTCTAAATTTGAGACCCTGTTCTGTTCTGTAATTCAGTTCCTGTGTAGCCAAGTTTACATTCCGTGTATTACTGATATCTTATGATGTTTCTTTTTCTGTGTGACTTATTTCAGTTAGAATCATCATACCTGAATCCACTCATTGTGATGCTAAGGGCCTGATGACATAGATTTCATTGCTGAGTGATATTGCTTTGTAAGTAAATACCACAACTTCTTTATCCATTTTTCACTTTCTGCGATGTTGAACTTGTACTGTAAACGAGGTTCTTGTAAACAGAGGCGTCCCAAACTTTGGGGTGGCTGTGTCTTTTTGATTTTAATTTCCCTAAGCTATAGGACTATAAGTGGCAGTGCCCTAGGCTCTGTTGCTTTGTTTTTTAGATGTTTCAGGAAACACCATACACTTCTCCCGAGTGTCTGTTGGCAATTTACATCCCGCCCATCAGCATAACAAGGCTCCCAGTTCTCCATGGCCTGTCCTGCCTTTCTGCATTTTACACTTTTTTCAGATGGCCCTTTTGACCGGGGGGAAGTGAGACTTCATTGTAGTGCAGATTTCCTTTGCAAGCTTGCTTGGTTGGCCAAAAAGGGCGTATGCGTTTTTTCCTGAATATATTCAGGAAAAAACGCATACGCCCTTTTTGGCCAAGTGCATCATTGTGGACGTTCTGCCTCTTTTCCTATGCTTTCAATGCAATTCCAGTCTACCTCCTGAAATCGGTTTCCTGCAATTCTGCCCCGCTTTCAAGTCCTCTTGGCAGCCTTACTTCAGTCTATTTTTGGACGATAGCTGTCATTTATAACTCTGCAGGTTTGTGAATTACAGTGCCCCTGAGCTCCTTTCTTCAACTCGCTTTCTTGTGACCTGGCCGCAACACCGCAGGATGGCTTCAGGCCCTAATCTGGCTCCGGTACGGCACGCTGAGCCTTTGGTTAATTCCTCTTCCTGGTGGGAAATGAGAGTTAAATTTGCCCGTCCAGACACCTCCAGCTAGCCTCTCATTGGTTCTCGCTATTCCTGTTCATCTTCCGCAGAAATTGCAAACTGGGCCAAACAGGAGGTTAAAGGGACTGACTCTCCAAGTGGGGAGAGTGTTAGTAAAGCGTCTGGAATGTTGCACCCGAGTACCAGGGGAGGAAAACTGAGACATATTTGAACACGTCTCCCGATCACATGGTTGATCATACTCTAGGTTCCACATGCATGTTTTAGCTGAAGGAAGAATACCTTAAACCTGGGTAGTTGAAACCCGTGGAATGGGTACCATGCAATATGACTTCAAAGGGTCTTCATTTGCTCACCGAACCTCTCCAATCCTATCACTGCTGCGTTTATGCCCCTGTACACATGCTTGATTCTCTTTCGGAGACATAGCAATCCATAGATTTTAAGATACTTACTAGTCAGGTACATTCTTAGGCGTTTAATATGGGGTGTTGAGTCCATTTCGTTGAGCAAGGAGTAGCTCTTGTCTATTCCATATTTGGCTTAAGGAACTTTATCTGTGCTCATTTCAATCTCTGCTTTTATGCAGCACCCCAACTCACCTTTCCCCTTAAGCAAGAATAAGTTGGTTTTCTAAATTTGAGACCCTGTTCTGTTCTGTAATTCAGTTCCTGTGTAGCCAAGTTTACATTCCGTGTATTACTCGTATCTTATGATGTTTCTTTTTCTGTGTGACTTATTTCAGTTAGAATCATCATACCTGAATCCACTCATTGTGCTGCTAAGGGCCTGATGACACAGATTTCATTGCTGAGTGATATTGCTTTGTAAGTAAATACCACAACTTCTTTCTCCATTTTTCACTTTCTGCGATGTTGAACTTGTACTGTAAACGAGGTTCTTGTAAACAGAGCCGTTCCAAACTTTGGGGTGGCTGTGTCTTTTTGATTTTAATTTCCCTAAGCTATAGGACCATAAGTGGAAGTGCCCTAGGTTCTGTTGCTTTGTTTTTTAGATGTTTCAGGAAACACCATACACTTCTCCCGAGTGGTTGTTGGCAATTTACATCCCGCCCATCAGCATAACAAGGCTCCCAGTTCTCCATGGCCTGTCCTGCCTTTCTGGATTTTACACTTTTTTCAGATGGCCCTTTTGACCGGGGGGAAGTGAGACTTCATTGTAGTGCAGATTTCCTTTGCAAGCTTGCTTGGTTGGCCAAAAAGGGCGTATGCGTTTTTTCCTGAATATATTCAGGAAAAAACGCATACGCCCTTTTTGGCCAAGTGCATCATTGTGGACGTTCTGCCTCTTTTCCGATGCTTTCAATGCAATTCCAGTCTACCTCCTGAAATCGGTTTCCTGCAATTCTGCCCCGCTTTCAAGTGCTCTTGGAAGCCTTACTTCAGTCTATTTTTGGACGATAGCTGTCATTTATAACTCTGCAGGTTTGTGAATTACAGTGCCCCTGAGCTCCTTTCTTCAACTCGCTTTCTTGTGACCTGGCCGCAACACCGCAGGATGGCTTCAGGCCCTAATCTGGCTCCGGTATGGCACGCTGAGCCTTTGGTTAATTCCTCTTCCTGGTGGGAAATGAGAGTTAAATTTGCCCGTCCAGACACCTCCAGCTAGCCTCTCATTGGTTCTCGCTATTCCTGTTCATCTTCCGCAGAAATTGCAAACTGGGCCAAACAGGAGGTTAAAGGGACTGACTCTCCAAGTGGGGAGAGTGTTAGTAAAGCGTCTGGAATGTTGCACCCGAGTACCAGGGGAGGAAAACTGAGACATATTTGAACACGTCTCCCGATCACATGGTTGATCATACTCTAGGTTCCACATGCATGTTTTAGCTGAAGGAAGAATACCTTAAACCTGGGTAGTTGAAACCCGTGGAATGGGTACCATGCAATATGACTTCAAAGGGTCTTCATTTGCTCACCGAACCTCTCCAATCCTATCACTGCTGCGTTTATGCCCCTGTACACATGCTTGATTCTCTTTCGGAGACATAGCAATCCATAGATTTTAAGATACTTACTAGTCAGGTACATTCTTAGGCGTTTAATATGGGGTGTTGAGTCCATTTCGTTGAGCAAGGAGTAGCTCTTGTCTATTCCATATTTGGCTTAAGGAACTTTATCTGTGCTCATTTCAATCTCTGGTTTTATGCAGCACCCCAACTCACCTTTCCCCTTAAGCAAGAATAAGTTGGTTTTCTAAATTTGAGACCCTGTTCTGTTCTGTAATTCAGTTCCTGTGTAGCCAAGTTTACATTCCGTGTATTACTCATATCTTATGATGTTTCTTTTTCTGTGTGACTTATTTCAGTTAGAATCATCATACCTGAATCCACTCATTGTGCTGCTAAGGGCCTGATGACACAGATTTTATTGCTGAGTGATATTGCTTTGTAAATAAATACCACAACTTCTTTCTCCATTTTTCACTTTCTGCGATGTTGAACTTGTACTGTAAACGAGGTTCTTGTAAACAGAGCCGTTCCAAACTTTGGGGTGGCTGTGTCTTTTTGATTTTAATTTCCCTAAGCTATAGGACCATAAGTGGAAGTGCCCTAGGTTCTGTTGCTTTGTTTTTTAGATGTTTCAGGAAACACCATACACTTCTCCCGAGTGGTTGTTGGCAATTTACATCCCGCCCATCAGCATAACAAGGCTCCCAGTTCTCCATGGCCTGTCCTGCCTTTCTGGATTTTACACTTTTTTCAGATGGCCCTTTTGACCGGGGGGAAGTGAGACTTCATTGTAGTGCAGATTTCCTTTGCAAGCTTGCTTGGTTGGCCAAAAAGGGCGTATGCGTTTTTTCCTGAATATATTCAGGAAAAAACGCATACGCCCTTTTTGGCCAACTGCATCATTGTGGACGTTCTGCCTCTTTTCCTATGCTTTCAATGCAATTCCAGTCTACCTCCTGAAATCGGTTTCCTGCAATTCTGCCCCCCTTTCAAGTCCTCTTGGCAGCCTTACTTCAGTCTATGTTTGGACGATAGCTGTCATTTATAACTCTGCAGGTTTGTGAATTACAGTGCCCCTGAGCTCCTTTCTTCAACTCGCTTTCTTGTGACCTGGCCGCAACACCGCAGGATGGCTTCAGGCCCTAATCTGGTTCCGGTACGGCACGCTGAGCCTTTGGTTATATCCTCTTCCTGTAGGGAAATGAGAGTTAAATTTGCCCGTCCAGACACCTCCAGCTAGCCTCTCATTGGTTCTCGCTATTCCTGTTCATCTTCCGCAGAAATTGCAAACTGGGCCAAACAGGAGGTTAAAGGGACTGACTCTCCAAGTGGGGAGAGTGTTAGTAAAGCGTCTGGAATGTTGCACCCGAGTACCAGGGGAGGAAAACTGAGACATATTTGAACACGTCTCCCGATCACATGGTTGATCATACTCTGGGTTCCACATGCATGTTTTAGCTGAAGGAAGAATACCTAAAACCTGGGTAGTTGAAACCCGTGGAATGGGTACCATGCAATATGACTTCAAAGGGTCTTCATTTGCTCACCAAACCTCTCCAATCCTATCACTGCTGCGTTTATGCCCCTGTACACATGCTTGATTCTCTTTCGGAGACATAGCAATCCATAGGTTTTAAGATACTTACTAGTCAGGTACATTCTTAGGCGTTTAATATGCGGTGTTGAGTCCATTTCGTTGAGCAAGGAGTAGCTCTTGTCTATTCCATATTTGGCTTAAGGAACTTTATCTGTGCTCATTTCAATCTCTGGTTTTATGCAGCACCCCAACTCACCTTTACCCTTAAGCAAGCATAAGTTGGTTTTCTAAATTTGAGACCCTGTTCTGTTCTGTAATTCAGTTCCTGTGTAGCCAAGTTTACATTCCGTGTATTACTGATATCTTATGATGTTTCTTTTTCTGTGTGACTTATTTCAGTTAGAATCATCATACCTGAATCCACTCATTGTGATGCTAAGGGCCTGATGACATAGATTTCATTGCTGAGTGATATTGCTTTGTAAGTAAATACCACAACTTCTTTATCCATTTTTCAATTTCTGCGATGTTGAACTTGTACTGTAAACGAGGTTCTTGTAAACAGAGGCGTCCCAAACTTTGGGGTGGCTGTGTCTTTTTGATTTTAATTTCCCTAAGCTATAGGACCATAAGTGGCAGTGCCCTAGGCTCTGTTGCTTTGTTTTTTAGATGTTTCAGGAAACACCATACACTTCTCCCGAGTGTCTGTTGGCAATTTACATCCCGCCCATCAGCATAACAAGGCTCCCAGTTCTCCATGGCCTGTCCTGCCTTTCTGGATTTTACACTTTTTTCAGATGGCCCTTTTGACCAGGGGGAAGTGAGACTTCATTGTAGTGCAGATTTCCTTTGCAAGCTTGCTTGGTTGGCCAAAAAGGGCGTATGCGTTTTTTCCTGAATATATTCAGGAAAAAACGCATACGCCCTTTTTGGCCAAGTGCATCATTGTGGACGTTCTGCCTCTTTTCCTATGCTTTCAATGCAATTCCAGTCTACCTCCTGAAATCGGTTTCCTGCAATTCTGCCCCGCTTTCAAGTCCTCTTGGAAGCCTTACTTCAGTCTATTTTTGGACGATAGCTGTCATTTATAACTCTGCAGGTTTGTGAATTACAGTGCCCCTGAGCTCCTTTCTTCAACTCGCTTTCTTTTGAGCTGGCCGCAACACCGCAGGATGGCCTCAGGCCCTAATCTGATTCTGGCATGGCACGCTGAGCCTTTGGTTAATTCCTCTTCCTGGTAGGAAATGAGAGTTAAATTTGCCCGTCCAGACACCTCCAGCTAGTCTCCATTGGTTCTCGCTATTCCTGTTCATCTTCCGCAGAAATTGCAAACTGGGCCAAACAGGAGGTTAAAGGGACTGACTCTCCAAGTGGGGAGAGTGTTAGTAAAGCGTCTGGAATGTTGCACCCGAGTACCAGGGTACGAAAACTGAGATATATTTGAACACGTCTCCCGATCACATGGTTGAGCATACTCTAGGTTCCACATGCATGTTTTAGCTGAAGGAAGAATACCTTAAACCTGGGTAGTTGAAACCCATGGAATGGGTACCATGCAATATGACTTCAAAGGGTCTTCATTTGCTCACCCAACCTCTCCAATCCTATCACTGCTGCGTTTATGCCCCTGTACACATGCTTGATTCTCTTTCGGAGACATAGCAATCCATAGGTTTTAAGATACTTACTAGTCAGGTACATTCTTAGGCGTTTAATATGCGGTGTTGAGTCCATTTCGTTGAGCAAGGAGTAGCTCTTGTCTATTCCATATTTGGCTTAAGGAACTTTATCTGTGCTCATTTCAATCTCTGGTTTTATGCAGCAACCCAACTCACCTTTCCCCTTAAGCAAGCATAAGTTGGTTTTCTAAATTTGAGAACCTGTTCTGTTTTGGAATTCAGTTCCTGTGTAGCCAAGTTTACATTCCGTGTATTAGTGATATCTTATGATGTTTCTTTTTCTGTGTGACTTATTTCAGTTACAATCATCGTACCTGAATCTACTCATTATGCTGCTACGGGCCTGATGACATAGATTTCATTGCTGAGTGATACTGCATTGTACGTAAGTACCACAAGTTCTTTATCCATTTCTCACTTTCTGCGATGTTGAACTTGTACTGTAAACGGGGTTCTTGTAAACAGAGCCGTTCCAAACTTTGGGGTGGCTGTGTCTTTTTGATTTTAATTTCCCTAAGCTATAGGACCATAAGTGGAAGTGCCCTAGGCTCTGTTGCTTTGTTTTTTAGATGTTTCAGGAAACACCATACACTTCTCCCGAGTGTCTGTTGGCAATTTACATCCCGCCCATCAGCATAACAAGGCTCCCAGTTCTCAATGGCCTGTTGCCTTTCTGGATTTTACACTTTTTTCAGATGGCCCTTTTGACCGAGGGGAAGTGAGACTTCATTGTAGTGCAGATTTCCTTTGCAAGCTTGCTTGGTTGGCCAAAAAGGGCGTATGCGTTTTTTCCTGAATATATTCAGGAAAAAACGCATACGCCCTTTTTGGCCAAGTGCATCATTGTGGACGTTCTGCCTCTTTTCCTATGCTTTCAATGCAATTCCAGTCTACCTCCTGAAATCGGTTTCCTGCAATTCTGCCCCGCTTTCAAGTCCTCTTGGCAGCCTTACTTCAGTCTATTTTTGGACGATAGCTGTCATTTATAACTCTGCAGGTTTGTGAATTACAGTGTCCCTGAGCTCCTTTCTTCAACTCGCTTTCATGTGACCTGGCCGCAACACCGCAGGATGGCTTCAGGCCCTAATCTGGTTCCGGCCCGGCATGCTGAGCCTTTGGTTAATTCCTCTTCCTGGTGGGAAATGAGAGTTAAATTTGCCCGTCCAGACACCTCCAGCTAGTCTCTCATTGGTTCTCGCTATTCCTGTTCATCTTCCGCAGAAATTGCAAACTGGGCCAAACAGGAGGTTAAAGGGACTGACTCTCCAAGTGGGGAGAGTGTTAGTAAAGCGTCTGGAATGTTGCACCCGAGTACCAGGGGAGGAAAACTGAGACATATTTGAACACGTCTCCCGTTCACATGGTTGATCATACACTGGGTTCCACATGCATGTTTTAGCTGAAGGAAGAATACCTTAAACCTGGAGAGTTGAGACCCGTGGAATGGGTACCATGCAATATGACTTCAAAGGGTCTTCATTTGCTCACCGAACCTCTCCAATCCTATCACTGCTGCGTTTGTGCCCCTGTACACACGCTTGATTGTCTTTTGGAGACATAGCAATCCATAGGTTTTAAGATACTTACTAGTCAGGTACATTCTTAGGCGTTTAATATGGGGTGTTGAGTCCATTTCGTTGAGCAAGGAGTAGCTCTTGTCTATTCCATATTTGGCTTAAGGAACTTTATCTGTGCTCATTTCAATCTCTGGTTTTATGCAGCACCCCAACTCACCTTTCCCCTGAAGCAAGCATAAGTTGGTTTTCTAAATTTGAGACCCTGTTCTGTTTTGGAATGCAGTTCCTGTGTAGCCAAGTTTACATTCCGTGTATTAGTGATATCTTATGATGTTTCTTTTTCTGTGTGACTTATTTCAGTTAGAATCTTCGTACCTGAATCCACTCATTATGCTGCTACGGGCCTGATGACATAGATTTCATTGCTGACTGATACTGCATTGTACGTAAGTACCACAAGTTCTTTATCCATTTTTCACTTTCTGTGATATTGAACTTGTACGGTAAACGCGGTTCTTGTAAACGGAGGCGTTCCAAACTTTGGGGTGGCTGTGTCTTTTTGATTTTAATTTCCCTAAGCTATAGGGCCATAAGTGGAAGTGCCCTAGGCTCTGTTGCTTTGTTTTTTAGATGTTTCAGGAAACACCATACACTTCTCCCGAGTGGTTGTTGGCAATTTACATCCCGCCCATCAGCATAACAAGGCTCCCAGTTCTCCATGGCCTGTCCTGCCTTTCTGGATTTTACACTTTTTTCAGATGGCCCTTTTGACCGGGGGGAAGTGAGACTTCATTGTAGTGCAGATTTCCTTTGCAAGCTTGCTTGGTTGGCCAAAAAGGGCGTATGCGTTTTTTCCTGAATATATTCAGGAAAAAACGCATACGCCCTTTTGGCCAAGTGCATCATTGTGGACGTTCTGCCTCTTTTCCTATGCTTTCAATGCAATTCCAGTCTACCTCCTGAAATCGGTTTCCTGCAATTCTGCCCCACTTTCAAGTCCTCTTGGCAGCCTTACTTCAGTCTATTTTTGGACGATAGCTGTCATTTATAACTCTGCAGGTTTGTGAATTACAGTGCCCCTGAGCTCCTTTCTTCAACTCGCTTTCTTTTGAGCTGGCCGCAACACCGCAGGATGGCTTCAGGCCCTAATCTGATTCTGGCATGGCACGCTGAGCCTTTGGTTAATTCCTCTTCCTGGTAGGAAATGAGAGTTAAATTTGCCCGTCCAGACACCTCCAGCTAGTCTCCATTGGTTCTCGCTATTCCTGTTCATCTTCCGCAGAAATTGCAAACTGGGCCAAACAGGAGGTTAAAGGGACTGACTCTCCAAGTGGGGAGAGTGTTAGTAAAGCGTCTGGAATGTTGCACCCGAGTACCAGGGTACGAAAACTGAGATATATTTGAACACGTCTCCCGATCACATGGTTGATCATACTCTAGGTTCCACATGCATGTTTTAGCTGAAGGAAGAATACCTTAAACCTGGGTAGTTGAAACCCATGGAATGGGTACCATGCAATATGACTTCAAAGGGTCTTCATTTGCTCACCCAACCTCTCCAATCCTATCACTGCTGCATTTATGCCCCTGTACACATGCTTGATTCTCTTTTGGAGACATAGCAATCCATAGGTTTTAAGATACTTACAAGTCAGGTACATTCTAAGGCGTTTAATATGCGGTGTTGAGTCCATTTCGTTGAGCAAGGAGTAGCTCTTGTCTATTCCATATTTGGCTTAAGGAACTTTATCTGTGCTCATTTCAATCTCTGGTTTTATGCAGCACCCCAACTCACCTTTACCCTTAAGCAAGCATAAGTTGGTTTTCTAAATTTGAGTCCCTGTTCTGTTCTGTAATTCAGTTCCTGTGTAGCCAAGTTTACATTCCGTGTATTAGTGATATCTTATGATGTTTCTTTTTCTGTGTGACTTATTTCAGTTAGAATCATCGTACCTGAATCTACTCATTATGCTGCTACGGGCCTGATGACATAGATTTCATTGCTGAGTGATACTGCATTGTACGTAAGTACCACAAGTTCTTTATCCATTTTTCACTTTCTGCGATGTTGAACTTGTACTGTAAACGGGGTTCTTGTAAACAGAGCCGTTCCAAACTTTGGGGTGGCTGTGTCTTTTTGATTTTAATTTCCCTAAGCTATAGGACCATAAGTGGAAGTGCCCTAGGCTCTGTTGCTTTGTTTTTTAGATGTTTCAGGAAACACCATACACTTCTCCCGAGTGTCTGTTGGCAATTTACATCCCGCCCATCAGCATAACAAGGCTCCCAGTTCTCCATGGCCTGTTGCCTTTCTGGATTTTACACTTTTTTCAGATGGCCCTTTTGACCGAGGGGAAGTGAGACTTCATTGTAGTGCAGATTTCCTTTGCAAGCTTGCTTGGTTGGCCAAAAAGGGCGTATGCGTTTTTTCCTGAATATATTCAGGAAAAAACGCATACGCCCTTTTTGGCCAAGTGCATCATTGTGGACGTTCTGCCTCTTTTCCTATGCTTTCAATGCAATTCCAGTCTACCTCCTGAAATCGGTTTCCTGCAATTCTGCCCCGCTTTCAAGTCCTCTTGGCAGCCTTACTTCAGTCTATTTTTGGACGATAGCTGTCATTTATAACTCTGCAGGTTTGTGAATTACAGTGTCCCTGAGCTCCTTTCTTCAACTCGCTTTCATGTGACCTGGCCGCAACACCGCAGGATGGCTTCAGGCCCTAATCTGGTTCCGGCCCGGCATGCTGAGCCTTTGGTTAATTCCTCTTCCTGGTGGGAAATGAGAGTTAAATTTGCCCGTCCAGACACCTCCAGCTAGCCTCTCATTGGTTCTCACTATTCCTGTTCATCTTCCGCAGAAATTGCAAACTGGGCCAAACAGGAGGTTAAAGGGACTGACTCTCCAAGTGGGGAGAGTGTTAGTAAAGCGTCTGGAATGTTGCACAAGAGTACCAGGGGAGGAAAACTGGGACATATTTGAACACGTCTCCCGATCACATGGTTGATCATACTTGGGTTCCACATGCATGTTTTAGCTGAAGGAAGAATACCTTAAACCTGGAGAGTTAAGACCCGTGTAATGGATACCATGCAATATGACTTCAAAGGGTCTTCATTTGCTCACCGAACCTCTCCAATCCTATCACTGCTGCGTTTATGCCCCTGTACACATGCTTGATTCTCTTTCGGAGACATAGCAATCCATAGGTTTTAAGATACTTACTAGTCAGGTACATTCTTAGGCGTTTAATATGCGGTGTTGAGTCCATTTCGTTGAGCAAGGAGTAGCTCTTGTCTATTCCATATTTGACTTAAGGAACTTTATCTGTGCTCATTTCAATCTCTGGTTTTATGCAGCACCCCAACTCACCTTTCCCCTTAAGCAAGCATAAGTTGGTTTTCTAAATTTGAGACCCTGTTCTGTTCTGTAATTCAGTTCCTGTGTAGCCAAGTTTACATTCCGTGTATTACTGATATCTTATGATGTTTCTTTTTCTGTGTGACTTACTTCAGTTAGAATCATCATACCTGAATCCACTCATTGTGCTGCTAAGGGCCTGATGACACAAATTTCATTGCTGAGTGATATTGCTTTGTAAGTAAATACCACAACTTCTTTCTCCATTTTTCAGTTTCTGCGATGTTGAACTTGTACTGTAAACGAGGTTCTTGTAAACAGAGCCGTTCCAAACTTTGGGGTGGCTGTGTCTTTTTGATTTTAATTTCCCTAAGCTATAGGACCATAAGTGGAAGTGCCCTAGGTTCTGTTGCTTTGTTTTTTAGATGTTTCAGGAAACACCATACACTTCTCCCGAGTGGTTGTTGGCAATTTACATCCCGCCCATCAGCATAACAAGGCTCCCAGTTCTCCATGGCCTGTCCTGCCTTTCTGGATTTTACACTTTTTTCAGATGGCCCTTTTGACCGGGGGGAAGTGAGACTTCATTGTAGTGCAGATTTCCTTTGCAAGCTTGCTTGGTTGGCCAAAAAGGGCGTATGCGTTTTTTCCTGAATATATTCAGGAAAAAACGCATACGCCCTTTTTGGCCAAGTGCATCATTGTGGACGTTCTGCCTCTTTTCCTATGCTTTCAATGCAATTCCAGTCTACCTCCTGAAATCGGTTTCCTGCAATTCTGCCCCGCTTTCAAGTCCTCTTGGCAGCCTTACTTCAGTCTATTTTTGGACGATAGCTGTCATTTATAACTCTGCAGGTTTGTGAATTACAGTGCCCCTGAGCTCCTTTCTTCAACTCGCTTTCTTTTGAGCTGGCCGCAACACCGCAGGATGGCTTCAGGCCCTAATCTGGCTGCGGTACGGCACGCTGAGCCTTTGGTTATTTCCTCTTCCTGGTGGGAAATGAGAGTTAAATTTGCCCGTCCAGACACCTCCAGCTAGCCTCTCATTGGTTCTCGCTATTCCTGTTCATCTTCCGCAGAAATTGCAAACTGGGCCAAACAGGAGGTTAAAGGCGCTGACTCTCCAAGAGGGGAGAGTGTTAGTAAAGCGTCTGGAATGTTGCACCCAAGTACCAGGGGAGGAAAACTGAGACATATTTGAACACGTCTCCCGTTCACATGGTAGATCATACTTGGGTTCCACATGCATGTTTTAGCTGAAGGAAGAATACCTTAAACCTGGAGAGTTGAGACCCGTGTAATGGGTACCATGCAATATGACTTCAAAGGGTCTTCATTTGCTCACCGAACCTCTCCAATCCTATCACTGCTGCGTTTATGCCCCTGTACACATGCTTGATTCTCTTTTGGAGACATAGAAATCCATAGGTTTTACGATACTTACTAGTCAGGTACATTCTTAGGCGTTTAATATGCGGTGTTGAGTCCATTTCGTTGAGCAAGGAGTAGCTCTTGTCTATTCCATATTTGACTTAAGGAACTTTATCTGTGCTCATTTCAATCTCTGGTTTTATGCAGCACCCCAACTCACCTTTACCCTTAAGCAAGCATAAGTTGGTTTTCTAAATTTGAGGCCCTGTTCTGTTCTGTAATTCAGTTCCTGTGTAGCCAAGTTTACATTCCGTGTATTACTGATATCTTATGATGTTTCTTTTTCTGTGTGACTTATTTCAGTTAGAATCATCATACCTGAATCCACTCATTGTGATGCTAAGGGCCTGATGACATAGATTTCATTGCTGAGTGATATTGCTTTGTAAGTAAATACCACAACTTCTTTATCCATTTTTCACTTTCTGCGATGTTGAACTTGTACTGTAAACGAGGTTCTTGTAAACAGAGGCGTCCCAAACTTTGGGGTGGCTGTGTCTTTTTGATTTTAATTTCCCTAAGCTATAGGACTATAAGTGGCAGTGCCCTAGGCTCTGTTGCTTTGTTTTTTAGATGTTTCAGGAAACACCATACACTTCTCCCGAGTGTCTGTTGGCAATTTACATCCCGCCCATCAGCATAACAAGGCTCCCAGTTCTCCATGGCCTGTCCTGCCTTTCTGGATTTTACACTTTTTTCAGATGGCCCTTTTGACCGGGGGGAAGTGAGACTTCATTGTAGTGCAGATTTCCTTTGCAAGCTTGCTTGGTTGGCCAAAAAGGGCGTATGCGTTTTTTCCTGAATATATTCAGGAAAAAACGTATACGCCCTTTTTGGCCAAGTGCATCATTGTGGACGTTCTGCCTCTTTTCCTATGCTTTCAATGCAATTCCAGTCTACCTCCTGAAATCGGTTTCCTGCAATTCTGCCCCGCTTTCAAGTCCTCTTGGAAGCCTTACTTCAGTCTATTTTTGGACGATAGCTGTCATTTATAACTCTGCAGGTTTGTGAATTACAGTGCCCCTGAGCTCCTTTCTTCAACTCGCTTTCTTGTGACCTGGCCGCAACACCGCAGGATGGCTTCAGGCCCTAATCTGGCTCCGGTACGGCACGCTGAGCCTTTGGTTAATTCCTCTTCCTGGTGGGAAATGAGAGTTAAATTTGCCCGTCCAGACACCTCCAGCTAGCCTCTCATTGGTTCTCGCTATTCCTGTTCATCTTCCGCAGAAATTGCAAACTGGGCCAAACAGGAGGTTAAAGGGACTGACTCTCCAAGTGGGGAGAGTGTTACTAAAGCGTCTGGAATGTTGCACCCGAGTACCAGGGGAGGAAAACTGAGACATATTTGAACACGTCTCCCGATCACATGGTTGATCATACTCTAGGTTCCACATGCATGTTTTAGCTGAAGGAAGAATACCTTAAACCTGGGTAGTTGAAACCCGTGGAATGGGTACCATGCAATATGACTTCAAAGGGTCTTCATTTGCTCACCGAACCTCTCCAATCCTATCACTGCTGCGTTTATGCCCCTGTACACATGCTTGATTCTCTTTTGGAGACATAGCAATCCATAGATTTTAAGATACTTACTAGTCAGGTACATTCTTAGGCGTTTAATATGGGGTGTTGAGTCCATTTCGTTGAGCAAGGAGTAGCTCTTGTCTATTCCATATTTGGCTTAAGGAACTTTATCTGTGCTCATTTCAATCTCTGGTTTTATGCAGCACCCCAACTCACCTTTCCCCTTAAGCAAGAATAAGTTGGTTTTCTAAATTTGAGACCCTGTTCTGTTCTGTAATTCAGTTCCTGTGTAGCCAAGTTTACATTCCGTGTATTACTGATATCTTATGATGTTTCTTTTTCTGTGTGACTTATTTCAGTTAGAATCATCATACCTGAATCCACTCATTGTGCTGCTAAGGGCCTGATGACACAGATTTCATTGCTGAGTGATATTGCTTTGTAAGTAAATACCACAACTTCTTTCTCCATTTTTCACTTTCTGCGATGTTGAACTTGTACTGTAAACGAGGTTCTTGTAAACAGAGCCGTTCCAAACTTTGGGGTGGCTGTGTCTTTTTGATTTTAATTTCCCTAAGCTATAGGACCATAAGTGGAAGTGCCCTAGGTTCTGTTGCTTTGTTTTTTAGATGTTTCAGGAAACACCATACACTTCTCCCGAGTGGTTGTTGGCAATTTACATCCCGCCCATCAGCATAACAAGGCTCCCAGTTCTCCATGGCCTGTCCTGCCTTTCTGGATTTTACACTTTTTTCAGATGGCCCTTTTGACCGGGGGGAAGTGAGACTTCATTGTAGTGCAGATTTCCTTTGCAAGCTTGCTTGGTTGTCCAAAAAGGGCGTATGCGTTTTTTCCTGAATATATTCAGGAAAAAACGCATACGCCCTTTTTGGCCAAGTGCATCATTGTGGACGTTCTGCCTCTTTTCCTATGCTTTCAATGCAATTCCAGTCTACCTCCTGAAATCGGTTTCCTGCAATTCTGCCCCCCTTTCAAGTCCTCTTGGCAGCCTTACTTCAGTCTATTTTTGGACGATAGCTGTCATTTATAACTCTGCAGGTTTGTGAATTACAGTGTCCCTGAGCTCCTTTCTTCAACTCGCTTTCTTGTGACCTGGCCGCAACACCGCAGGATGGCTTCAGGCCCTAATCTGGTTCCGGTACGGCACGCTGAGCCTTTGGTTAATTCCTCTTCCTGTTGGGAAATGAGAGTTAAATTTGCCCGTCCAGACACCTCCAGCTAGCCTCTCATTGGTTCTCGCTATTCCTGTTCATCTTCCGCAGAAATTGCAAACTGGGCCAAACAGGAGGTTAAAGGGACTGACTCTCCAAGTGGGGAGAGTGTTAGTAAAGCGTCTGGAATGTTGCACCCGAGTACCAGGGGAGGAAAACTGAGACATATTTGAACACGTCTCCCGATCACATGGTTGATCATACTCTAGGTTCCACATGCATGTTTTAGCTGAAGGAAGAATACCTAAAACCTGGGTAGTTGAAACCCGTGGAATGGGTACCATGCAGTATGACTTCAAAGGGTCTTCATTTGCTCACCAAACCTCTCCAATCCTATCACTGCTGCGTTTATGCCCCTGTACACATGCTTGATTCTCTTTCGGAGACATAGCAATCCATAGGTTTTAAGATACTTACTAGTCAGGTACATTCTTAGGCGTTTAATATGCGGTGTTGAGTCCATTTCGTTGAGCAAGGAGTAGCTCTTGTCTATTCCATATTTGGCTTAAGGAACTTTATCTGTGCTCATTTCAATCTCTGGTTTTATGCAGCACCCCAACTCACCTTTACCCTTAAGCAAGCATAAGTTGGTTTTCTAAATTTGAGACCCTGTTCTGTTCTGTAATTCAGTTCCTGTGTAGCCAAGTTTACATTCCGTGTATTACTGATATCTTATGATGTTTCTTTTTCTGTGTGACTTATTTCAGTTAGAATCATCATACCTGAATCCACTCATTGTGATGCTAAGGGCCTGATGACATAGATTTCATTGCTGAGTGATATTGCTTTGTAAGTAAATACCACAACTTCTTTATCCATTTTTCACTTTCTGCGATGTTGAACTTGTACTGTAAACGAGGTTCTTGTAAACAGAGGCGTCCCAAACTTTGGGGTGGCTGTGTCTTTTTGATTTTAATTTCCCTAAGCTATAGGACTATAAGTGGCAGTGCCCTAGGCTCTGTTGCTTTGTTTTTTAGATGTTTCAGGAAACACCATACACTTCTCCCGAGTGTCTGTTGGCAATTTACATCCCGCCCATCAGCATAACAAGGCTCCCAGTTCTCCATGGCCTGTCCTGCCTTTCTGGATTTTACACTTTTTTCAGATGGCCCTTTTGACCGGGGGGAAGTGAGACTTCATTGTAGTGCAGATTTCCTTTGCAAGCTTGCTTGGTTGGCCAAAAAGGGCGTATGCGTTTTTTCCTGAATATATTCAGGAAAAAACGTATACGCCCTTTTTGGCCAAGTGCATCATTGTGGACGTTCTGCCTCTTTTCCTATGCTTTCAATGCAATTCCAGTCTACCTCCTGAAATCGGTTTCCTGCAATTCTGCCCCGCTTTCAAGTCCTCTTGGAAGCCTTACTTCAGTCTATTTTTGGACGATAGCTGTCATTTATAACTCTGCAGGTTTGTGAATTACAGTGCCCCTGAGCTCCTTTCTTCAACTCGCTTTCTTGTGACCTGGCCGCAACACCGCAGGATTGCTTCAGGCCCTAATCTGGCTCCGGTACGGCACGCTGAGCCTTTGGTTAATTCCTCTTCCTGGTGGGAAATGAGAGTTAAATTTGCCCGTCCAGACACCTCCAGCTAGCCTCTCATTGGTTCTCGCTATTCCTGTTCATCTTCCGCAGAAATTGCAAACTGGGCCAAACAGGAGGTTAAAGGGACTGACTCTCCAAGTGGGGAGAGTGTTACTAAAGCGTCTGGAATGTTGCACCCGAGTACCAGGGGAGGAAAACTGAGACATATTTGAACACGTCTCCCGATCACATGGTTGATCATACTCTAGGTTCCACATGCATGTTTTAGCTGAAGGAAGAATACCTTAAACCTGGGTAGTTGAAACCCGTGGAATGGGTACCATGCAATATGACTTCAAAGGGTCTTCATTTGCTCACCGAACCTCTCCAATCCTATCACTGCTGCGTTTATGCCCCTGTACACATGCTTGATTCTCTTTTGGAGACATAGCAATCCATAGATTTTAAGATACTTACTAGTCAGGTACATTCTTAGGCGTTTAATATGGGGTGTTGAGTCCATTTCGTTGAGCAAGGAGTAGCTCTTGTCTATTCCATATTTGGCTTAAGGAACTTTATCTGTGCTCATTTCAATCTCTGGTTTTATGCAGCACCCCAACTCACCTTTCCCCTTAAGCAAGAATAAGTTGGTTTTCTAAATTTGAGACCCTGTTCTGTTCTGTAATTCAGTTCCTGTGTAGCCAAGTTTACATTCCGTGTATTACTGATATCTTATGATGTTTCTTTTTCTGTGTGACTTATTTCAGTTAGAATCATCATACCTGAATCCACTCATTGTGCTGCTAAGGGCCTGATGACACAGATTTCATTGCTGAGTGATATTGCTTTGTAAGTAAATACCACAACTTCTTTCTCCATTTTTCACTTTCTGCGATGTTGAACTTGTACTGTAAACGAGGTTCTTGTAAACAGAGCCGTTCCAAACTTTGGGGTGGCTGTGTCTTTTTGATTTTAATTTCCCTAAGCTATAGGACCATAAGTGGAAGTGCCCTAGGTTCTGTTGCTTTGTTTTTTAGATGTTTCAGGAAACACCATACACTTCTCCCGAGTGGTTGTTGGCAATTTACATCCCGCCCATCAGCATAACAAGGCTCCCAGTTCTCCATGGCCTGTCCTGCCTTTCTGGATTTTACACTTTTTTCAGATGGCCCTTTTGACCGGGGGGAAGTGAGACTTCATTGTAGTGCAGATTTCCTTTGCAAGCTTGCTTGGTTGTCCAAAAAGGGCGTATGCGTTTTTTCCTGAATATATTCAGGAAAAAACGCATACGCCCTTTTTGGCCAAGTGCATCATTGTGGACGTTCTGCCTCTTTTCCTATGCTTTCAATGCAATTCCAGTCTACCTCCTGAAATCGGTTTCCTGCAATTCTGCCCCGCTTTCAAGTCCTCTTGGAAGCCTTACTTCAGTCTATTTTTGGACGATAGCTGTCATTTATAACTCTGCAGGTTTGTGAATTACAGTGCCCCTGAGCTCCTTTCTTCAACTCGCTTTCTTGTGACCTGGCCGCAACACCGCAGGATGGCTTCAGGCCCTAATCTGGCTCCGGTACGGCACGCTGAGCCTTTGGTTAATTCCTCTTCCTGGTGGGAAATGAGAGTTAAATTTGCCCGTCCAGACACCTCCAGCTAGCCTCTCATTGGTTCTCGCTATTCCTGTTCATCTTCCGCAGAAATTGCAAACTGGGCCAAACAGGAGGTTAAAGGGACTGACTCTCCAAGTGGGGAGAGTGTTAGTAAAGCGTCTGGAATGTTGCACCCGAGTACCAGGGGAGGAAAACTGAGACATATTTGAACACGTCTCCCGATCACATGGTTGATCATACTCTAGGTTCCACATGCATGTTTTAGCTGAAGGAAGAATACCTTAAACCTGGGTAGTTGAAACCCGTGGAATGGGTACCATGCAATATGACTTCAAAGGGTCTTCATTTGCTCACCGAACCTCTCCAATCCTATCACTGCTGCGTTTATGCCCCTGTACACATGCTTGATTCTCTTTCAGAGACATAGCAATCCATAGATTTTAAGATACTTACTAGTCAGGTACATTCTTAGGCGTTTAATATGGGGTGTTGAGTTCATTTCGTTGAGCAAGGAGTAGCTCTTGTCTATTCCATATTTGGCTTAAGGAACTTTATCTGTGCTCATTTCAATCTCTGGTTTTATGCAGCACCCCAACTCACCTTTCCCCTTAAGCAAGAATAAGGTGGTTTTCTAAATTTGAGACCCTGTTCTGTTTTGGAATGCAGTTCCTGTGTAGCCAAGTTTACATTCCGTGTATTACTGATATCTTATGATGTTTCTTTTTCTGTGTGACTTATTTCAGTTAGAATCATCATACCTGAATCCACTCATTGTGCTGCTAAGGGCCTGATGACACAGATTTCATTGCTGAGTGATATTGCTTTGTAAGTAAATACCACAACTTCTTTCTCCATTTTTCACTTTCTGCGATGTTGCACTTGTACTGTAAACGAGGTTCTTGTAAACAGAGCCGTTCCAAACTTTGGGGTGGCTGTGTCTTTTTGATTTTAGTTTCCCTAAGCTATAGGACCATAAGTGGAAGTGCCCTAGGTTCTGTTGCTTTGTTTTTTAGATGTTTCAGGAAACACCATACACTTCTCCCGAGTGGTTGTTGGCAATTTACATCCCGCCCATCAGCATAACAAGGCTCCCAGTTCTCCATGGCCTGTCCTGCCTTTCTGGATTTTACACTTTTTTCAGATGGCCCTTTTGACTGGGGGGAAGTGAGACTTCATTGTAGTGCAGATTTCCTTTGCAAGCTTGCTTGGTTGGCCAAAAAGGGCGTATGCGTTTTTTCCTGAATATATTCAGGAAAAAACGCATACGCCCTTTTTGGCCAAGTGCATCATTGTGGACGTTCTGCCTCTTTTCCTATGCTTTCAATGCAATTCCAGTCTACCTCCTGAAATCGGTTTCCTGCAATTCTGCCCCGCTTTCAAGTCCTCTTGGCAGCCTTACTTCAGTCTATTTTTGGACGATAGCTGTCATTTATAACTCTGCAGGTTTGTGAATTACAGTGCCCCTGAGCTCCTTTCTTCAACTCGCTTTCTTTTGAGCTGGCCGCAACACCGCAGGATGGCTTCAGGCCCTAATCTGGCTGCGGTACGGCACGCTGAGCCTTTGGTTATTTCCTCTTCCTGGTGGGAAATGAGAGTTAAATTTGCCCGTCCAGACACCTCCAGCTAGCCTCTCATTGGTTCTCGCTATTCCTGTTCATCTTCCGCAGAATTTGCAAACTGGGCCAAACAGGAGGTTAAAGGCGCTGACTCTCCAAGAGGGGAGAGTGTTAGTAAAGCGTCTGGAATGTTGCACCCAAGTACCAGGGGAGGAAAACTGAGACATATTTGAACACGTCTCCCGTTCACATGGTTGATCATACTTGGGTTCCACATGCATGTTTTAGCTGAAGGAAGAATACCTTAAACCTGGAGAGTTGAGACCCGTGTAATGGGTACCATGCAATATGACTTCAAAGGGTCTTCATTTGCTCACCGAACCTCTCCAATCCTATCACTGCTGCGTTTTTGCCCCTGTACACATGCTTGATTCTCTTTTGGAGACATAGAAATCCATAGGTTTTACGATACTTACTAGTCAGGTACATTCTTAGGCGTTTAATATGCGGTGTTGAGTCCATTTCGTTGAGCAAGGAGTAGCTCTTGTCTATTCCATATTTGACTTAAGGAACTTTATCTGTGCTCATTTCAATTTCTGGTTTTATGCAGCACCCCAACTCACCTTTCCCCTTAAGCAAGCATAAGTTGGTTTTCTAAATTTGAGACCCTGTTCTGTTCTGTAATTCAGTTCCTGTGTAGCCAAGTTTACATTCCGTGTATTACTGATATCTTATGATGTTTCTTTTTCTGTGTGACTTATTTCAGTTAGAATCATCATACCTGAATCCACTCATTGTGATGCTAAGGGCCTGATGACATAGATTTCATTGCTGAGTGATATTGCTTTGTAAGTAAATACCACAACTTCTTTATCCATTTTTCACTTTCTGCGATGTTGAACTTGTACTGTAAACGAGGTTCTTGTAAACAGAGGCGTCCCAAACTTTGGGGTGGCTGTGTCTTTTTGATTTTAATTTCCCTAAGCTATAGGACTATAAGTGGCAGTGCCCTAGGCTCTGTTGCTTTGTTTTTTAGATGTTTCAGGAAACACCATACACTTCTCCCGAGTGTCTGTTGGCAATTTACATCCCGCCCATCAGCATAACAAGGCTCCCAGTTCTCCATGGCCTGTCCTGCCTTTCTGCATTTTACACTTTTTTCAGATGGCCCTTTTGACCGGGGGGAAGTGAGACTTCATTGTAGTGCAGATTTCCTTTGCAAGCTTGCTTGGTTGGCCAAAAAGGGCGTATGCGTTTTTTCCTGAATATATTCAGGAAAAAACGTATACGCCCTTTTTGGCCAAGTGCATCATTGTGGACGTTCTGCCTCTTTTCCTATGCTTTCAATGCAATTCCAGTCTACCTCCTGAAATCGGTTTCCTGCAATTCTGCCCCGCTTTCAAGTCCTCTTGGAAGCCTTACTTCAGTCTATTTTTGGACGATAGCTGTCATTTATAACTCTGCAGGTTTGTGAATTACAGTGCCCCTGAGCTCCTTTCTTCAACTCGCTTTCTTGTGACCTGGCCGCAACACCGCAGGATGGCTTCAGGCCCTAATCTGGCTCCGGTACGGCACGCTGAGCCTTTGGTTAATTCCTCTTCCTGGTGGGAAATGAGAGTTAAATTTGCCCGTCCAGACACCTCCAGCTAGCCTCTCATTGGTTCTCGCTATTCCTGTTCATCTTCCGCAGAAATTGCAAACTGGGCCAAACAGGAGGTTAAAGGGACTGACTCTCCAAGTGGGGAGAGTGTTAGTAAAGCGTCTGGAATGTTGCACCCGAGTACCAGGGGAGGAAAACTGAGACATATTTGAACACGTCTCCCGATCACATGGTTGATCATACTCTAGGTTCCACATGCATGTTTTAGCTGAAGGAAGAATACCTTAAACCTGGGTAGTTGAAACCCGTGGAATGGGTACCATGCAATATGACTTCAAAGGGTCTTCATTTGCTCACCGAACCTCTCCAATCCTATCACTGCTGCGTTTATGCCCCTGTACACATGCTTGATTCTCTTTCGGAGACATAGCAATCCATAGATTTTAAGATACTTACTAGTCAGGTACATTCTTAGGCGTTTAATATGGGGTGTTGAGTCCATTTCGTTGAGCAAGGAGTAGCTCTTGTCTATTCCATATTTGGCTTAAGGAACTTTATCTGTGCTCATTTCAATCTCTGGTTTTATGCAGCACCCCAACTCACCTTTCCCCTTAAGCAAGAATAAGTTGGTTTTCTAAATTTGAGACCCTGTTCTGTTCTGTAATTCAGTTCCTGTGTAGCCAAGTTTACATTCCGTGTATTACTCATATCTTATGATGTTTCTTTTTCTGTGTGACTTATTTCAGTTAGAATCATCATACCTGAATCCACTCATTGTGCTGCTAAGGGCCTGATGACACAGATTTCATTGCTGAGTGATATTGCTTTGTAAGTAAATACCACAACTTCTTTCTCCATTTTTCACTTTCTGCGATGTTGAACTTGTACTGTAAACGAGGTTCTTGTAAACAGAGCCGTTCCAAACTTTGGGGTGGCTGTGTCTTTTTGATTTTAATTTCCCTAAGCTATAGGACCATAAGTGGAAGTGCCCTAGGTTCTGTTGCTTTGTTTTTTAGATGTTTCAGGAAACACCATACACTTCTCCCGAGTGGTTGTTGGCAATTTACATCCCGCCCATCAGCATAACAAGGCTCCCAGTTCTCCATGGCCTGTCCTGCCTTTCTGGATTTTACACTTTTTTCAGATGGCCCTTTTGACCGGGGGGAAGTGAGACTTCATTGTAGTGCAGATTTCCTTTGCAAGCTTGCTTGGTTGGCCAAAAAGGGCGTATGCGTTTTTTCCTGAATATATTCAGGAAAAAACGCATACGCCCTTTTTGGCCAAGTGCATCATTGTGGACGTTCTGCCTCTTTTCCTATGCTTTCAATGCAATTCCAGTCTACCTCCTGAAATCGGTTTCCTGCAATTCTGCCCCGCTTTCAAGTGCTCTTGGAAGCCTTACTTCAGTCTATTTTTGGACGATAGCTGTCATTTATAACTCTGCAGGTTTGTGAATTACAGTGCCCCTGAGCTCCTTTCTTCAACTCGCTTTCTTGTGACCTGGCCGCAACACCGCAGGATGGCTTCAGGCCCTAATCTGGCTCCGGTATGGCACGCTGAGCCTTTGGTTAATTCCTCTTCCTGGTGGGAAATGAGAGTTAAATTTGCCCGTCCAGACACCTCCAGCTAGCCTCTCATTGGTTCTCGCTATTCCTGTTCATCTTCCGCAGAAATTGCAAACTGGGCCAAACAGGAGGTTAAAGGGACTGACTCTCCAAGTGGGGAGAGTGTTAGTAAAGCGTCTGGAATGTTGCACCCGAGTACCAGGGGAGGAAAACTGAGACATATTTGAACACGTCTCCCGATCACATGGTTGATCATACTCTAGGTTCCACATGCATGTTTTAGCTGAAGGAAGAATACCTTAAACCTGGGTAGTTGAAACCCGTGGAATGGGTACCATGCAATATGACTTCAAAGGGTCTTCATTTGCTCACCGAACCTCTCCAATCCTATCACTGCTGCGTTTATGCCCCTGTACACATGCTTGATTCTCTTTCAGAGACATAGCAATCCATAGATTTTAAGATACTTACTAGTCAGGTACATTCTTAGGCGTTTAATATGGGGTGTTGAGTTCATTTCGTTGAGCAAGGAGTAGCTCTTGTCTATTCCATATTTGGCTTAAGGAACTTTATCTGTGCTCATTTCAATCTCTGGTTTTATGCAGCACCCCAACTCACCTTTCCCCTTAAGCAAGAATAAGGTGGTTTTCTAAATTTGAGACCCTGTTCTGTTTTGGAATGCAGTTCCTGTGTAGCCAAGTTTACATTCCGTGTATTACTGATATCTTATGATGTTTCTTTTTCTGTGTGACTTATTTCAGTTAGAATCATCATACCTGAATCCACTCATTGTGCTGCTAAGGGCCTGATGACACAGATTTCATTGCTGAGTGATATTGCTTTGTAAGTAAATACCACAACTTCTTTCTCCATTTTTCACTTTCTGCGATGTTGCACTTGTACTGTAAACGAGGTTCTTGTAAACAGAGCCGTTCCAAACTTTGGGGTGGCTGTGTCTTTTTGATTTTAGTTTCCCTAAGCTATAGGACCATAAGTGGAAGTGCCCTAGGTTCTGTTGCTTTGTTTTTTAGATGTTTCAGGAAACACCATACACTTCTCCCGAGTGGTTGTTGGCAATTTACATCCCGCCCATCAGCATAACAAGGCTCCCAGTTCTCCATGGCCTGTCCTGCCTTTCTGGATTTTACACTTTTTTCAGATGGCCCTTTTGACTGGGGGGAAGTGAGACTTCATTGTAGTGCAGATTTCCTTTGCAAGCTTGCTTGGTTGGCCAAAAAGGGCGTATGCGTTTTTTCCTGAATATATTCAGGAAAAAACGCATACGCCCTTTTTGGCCAAGTGCATCATTGTGGACGTTCTGCCTCTTTTCCTATGCTTTCAATGCAATTCCAGTCTACCTCCTGAAATCGGTTTCCTGCAATTCTGCCCCGCTTTCAAGTCCTCTTGGCAGCCTTACTTCAGTCTATTTTTGGACGATAGCTGTCATTTATAACTCTGCAGGTTTGTGAATTACAGTGCCCCTGAGCTCCTTTCTTCAACTCGCTTTCTTTTGAGCTGGCCGCAACACCGCAGGATGGCTTCAGGCCCTAATCTGGCTGCGGTACGGCACGCTGAGCCTTTGGTTATTTCCTCTTCCTGGTGGGAAATGAGAGTTAAATTTGCCCGTCCAGACACCTCCAGCTAGCCTCTCATTGGTTCTCGCTATTCCTGTTCATCTTCCGCAGAATTTGCAAACTGGGCCAAACAGGAGGTTAAAGGCGCTGACTCTCCAAGAGGGGAGAGTGTTAGTAAAGCGTCTGGAATGTTGCACCCAAGTACCAGGGGAGGAAAACTGAGACATATTTGAACACGTCTCCCGTTCACATGGTTGATCATACTTGGGTTCCACATGCATGTTTTAGCTGAAGGAAGAATACCTTAAACCTGGAGAGTTGAGACCCGTGTAATGGGTACCATGCAATATGACTTCAAAGGGTCTTCATTTGCTCACCGAACCTCTCCAATCCTATCACTGCTGCGTTTTTGCCCCTGTACACATGCTTGATTCTCTTTTGGAGACATAGAAATCCATAGGTTTTACGATACTTACTAGTCAGGTACATTCTTAGGCGTTTAATATGCGGTGTTGAGTCCATTTCGTTGAGCAAGGAGTAGCTCTTGTCTATTCCATATTTGACTTAAGGAACTTTATCTGTGCTCATTTCAATTTCTGGTTTTATGCAGCACCCCAACTCACCTTTCCCCTTAAGCAAGCATAAGTTGGTTTTCTAAATTTGAGACCCTGTTCTGTTCTGTAATTCAGTTCCTGTGTAGCCAAGTTTACATTCCGTGTATTACTGATATCTTATGATGTTTCTTTTTCTGTGTGACTTATTTCAGTTAGAATCATCATACCTGAATCCACTCATTGTGATGCTAAGGGCCTGATGACATAGATTTCATTGCTGAGTGATATTGCTTTGTAAGTAAATACCACAACTTCTTTATCCATTTTTCACTTTCTGCGATGTTGAACTTGTACTGTAAACGAGGTTCTTGTAAACAGAGGCGTCCCAAACTTTGGGGTGGCTGTGTCTTTTTGATTTTAATTTCCCTAAGCTATAGGACTATAAGTGGCAGTGCCCTAGGCTCTGTTGCTTTGTTTTTTAGATGTTTCAGGAAACACCATACACTTCTCCCGAGTGTCTGTTGGCAATTTACATCCCGCCCATCAGCATAACAAGGCTCCCAGTTCTCCATGGCCTGTCCTGCCTTTCTGCATTTTACACTTTTTTCAGATGGCCCTTTTGACCGGGGGGAAGTGAGACTTCATTGTAGTGCAGATTTCCTTTGCAAGCTTGCTTGGTTGGCCAAAAAGGGCGTATGCGTTTTTTCCTGAATATATTCAGGAAAAAACGTATACGCCCTTTTTGGCCAAGTGCATCATTGTGGACGTTCTGCCTCTTTTCCTATGCTTTCAATGCAATTCCAGTCTACCTCCTGAAATCGGTTTCCTGCAATTCTGCCCCGCTTTCAAGTCCTCTTGGAAGCCTTACTTCAGTCTATTTTTGGACGATAGCTGTCATTTATAACTCTGCAGGTTTGTGAATTACAGTGCCCCTGAGCTCCTTTCTTCAACTCGCTTTCTTGTGACCTGGCCGCAACACCGCAGGATGGCTTCAGGCCCTAATCTGGCTCCGGTACGGCACGCTGAGCCTTTGGTTAATTCCTCTTCCTGGTGGGAAATGAGAGTTAAATTTGCCCGTCCAGACACCTCCAGCTAGCCTCTCATTGGTTCTCGCTATTCCTGTTCATCTTCCGCAGAAATTGCAAACTGGGCCAAACAGGAGGTTAAAGGGACTGACTCTCCAAGTGGGGAGAGTGTTAGTAAAGCGTCTGGAATGTTGCACCCGAGTACCAGGGGAGGAAAACTGAGACATATTTGAACACGTCTCCCGATCACATGGTTGATCATACTCTAGGTTCCACATGCATGTTTTAGCTGAAGGAAGAATACCTTAAACCTGGGTAGTTGAAACCCGTGGAATGGGTACCATGCAATATGACTTCAAAGGGTCTTCATTTGCTCACCGAACCTCTCCAATCCTATCACTGCTGCGTTTATGCCCCTGTACACATGCTTGATTCTCTTTCGGAGACATAGCAATCCATAGATTTTAAGATACTTACTAGTCAGGTACATTCTTAGGCGTTTAATATGGGGTGTTGAGTCCATTTCGTTGAGCAAGGAGTAGCTCTTGTCTATTCCATATTTGGCTTAAGGAACTTTATCTGTGCTCATTTCAATCTCTGGTTTTATGCAGCACCCCAACTCACCTTTCCCCTTAAGCAAGAATAAGTTGGTTTTCTAAATTTGAGACCCTGTTCTGTTCTGTAATTCAGTTCCTGTGTAGCCAAGTTTACATTCCGTGTATTACTCATATCTTATGATGTTTCTTTTTCTGTGTGACTTATTTCAGTTAGAATCATCATACCTGAATCCACTCATTGTGCTGCTAAGGGCCTGATGACACAGATTTCATTGCTGAGTGATATTGCTTTGTAAGTAAATACCACAACTTCTTTCTCCATTTTTCACTTTCTGCGATGTTGAACTTGTACTGTAAACGAGGTTCTTGTAAACAGAGCCGTTCCAAACTTTGGGGTGGCTGTGTCTTTTTGATTTTAATTTCCCTAAGCTATAGGACCATAAGTGGAAGTGCCCTAGGTTCTGTTGCTTTGTTTTTTAGATGTTTCAGGAAACACCATACACTTCTCCCGAGTGGTTGTTGGCAATTTACATCCCGCCCATCAGCATAACAAGGCTCCCAGTTCTCCATGGCCTGTCCTGCCTTTCTGGATTTTACACTTTTTTCAGATGGCCCTTTTGACCGGGGGGAAGTGAGACTTCATTGTAGTGCAGATTTCCTTTGCAAGCTTGCTTGGTTGGCCAAAAAGGGCGTATGCGTTTTTTCCTGAATATATTCAGGAAAAAACGCATACGCCCTTTTTGGCCAAGTGCATCATTGTGGACGTTCTGCCTCTTTTCCTATGCTTTCAATGCAATTCCAGTCTACCTCCTGAAATCGGTTTCCTGCAATTCTGCCCCCCTTTCAAGTCCTCTTGGCAGCCTTACTTCAGTCTATGTTTGGACGATAGCTGTCATTTATAACTCTGCAGGTTTGTGAATTACAGTGCCCCTGAGCTCCTTTCTTCAACTCGCTTTCTTGTGACCTGGCCGCAACACCGCAGGATGGCTTCAGGCCCTAATCTGGTTCCGGTACGGCACGCTGAGCCTTTGGTTATATCCTCTTCCTGTAGGGAATTGAGAGTTAAATTTGCCCGTCCAGACACCTCCAGCTAGCCTCTCATTGGTTCTCGCTATTCCTGTTCATCTTCCGCAGAAATTGCAAACTGGGCCAAACAGGAGGTTAAAGGGACTGACTCTCCAAGTGGGGAGAGTGTTAGTAAAGCGTCTGGAATGTTGCACCCGAGTACCAGGGGAGGAAAACTGAGACATATTTGAACACGTCTCCCGATCACATGGTTGATCATACTCTGGGTTCCACATGCATGTTTTAGCTGAAGGAAGAATACCTAAAACCTGGGTAGTTGAAACCCGTGGAATGGGTACCATGCAATATGACTTCAAAGGGTCTTCATTTGCTCACCAAACCTCTCCAATCCTATCACTGCTGCGTTTATGCCCCTGTACACATGCTTGATTCTCTTTCGGAGACATAGCAATCCATAGGTTTTAAGATACTTACTAGTCAGGTACATTCTTAGGCGTTTAATATGCGGTGTTGAGTCCATTTCGTTGAGCAAGGAGTAGCTCTTGTCTATTCCATATTTGGCTTAAGGAACTTTATCTGTGCTCATTTCAATCTCTGGTTTTATGCAGCACCCCAACTCACCTTTACCCTTAAGCAAGCATAAGTTGGTTTTCTAAATTTGAGACCCTGTTCTGTTCTGTAATTCAGTTCCTGTGTAGCCAAGTTTACATTCCGTGTATTACTGATATCTTATGATGTTTCTTTTTCTGTGTGACTTATTTCAGTTAGAATCATCATACCTGAATCCACTCATTGTGATGCTAAGGGCCTGATGACATAGATTTCATTGCTGAGTGATATTGCTTTGTAAGTAAATACCACAACTTCTTTATCCATTTTTCAATTTCTGCGATGTTGAACTTGTACTGTAAACGAGGTTCTTGTAAACAGAGGCGTCCCAAACTTTGGGGTGGCTGTGTCTTTTTGATTTTAATTTCCCTAAGCTATAGGACCATAAGTGGCAGTGCCCTAGGCTCTGTTGCTTTGTTTTTTAGATGTTTCAGGAAACACCATACACTTCTCCCGAGTGTCTGTTGGCAATTTACATCCCGCCCATCAGCATAACAAGGCTCCCAGTTCTCCATGGCCTGTCCTGCCTTTCTGGATTTTACACTTTTTTCAGATGGCCCTTTTGACCAGGGGGAAGTGAGACTTCATTGTAGTGCAGATTTCCTTTGCAAGCTTGCTTGGTTGGCCAAAAAGGGCGTATGCGTTTTTTCCTGAATATATTCAGGAAAAAACGCATACGCCCTTTTTGGCCAAGTGCATCATTGTGGACGTTCTGCCTCTTTTCCTATGCTTTCAATGCAATTCCAGTCTACCTCCTGAAATCGGTTTCCTGCAATTCTGCCCCGCTTTCAAGTCCTCTTGGCAGCCTTACTTCAGTCTATTTTTGGACGATAGCTGTCATTTATAACTCTGCAGGTTTGTGAATTACAGTGCCCCTGAGCTCCTTTCTTCAACTCGCTTTCTTTTGAGCTGGCCGCAACACCGCAGGATGGCCTCAGGCCCTAATCTGATTCTGGCATGGCACGCTGAGCCTTTGGTTAATTCCTCTTCCTGGTAGGAAATGAGAGTTAAATTTGCCCGTCCAGACACCTCCAGCTAGTCTCCATTGGTTCTCGCTATTCCTGTTCATCTTCCGCAGAAATTGCAAACTGGGCCAAACAGGAGGTTAAAGGGACTGACTCTCCAAGTGGGGAGAGTGTTAGTAAAGCGTCTGGAATGTTGCACCCGAGTACCAGGGTACGAAAACTGAGATATATTTGAACACGTCTCCCGATCACATGGTTGATCATACTCTAGGTTCCACATGCATGTTTTAGCTGAAGGAAGAATACCTTAAACCTGGGTAGTTGAAACCCATGGAATGGGTACCATGCAATATGACTTCAAAGGGTCTTCATTTGCTCACCCAACCTCTCCAATCCTATCACTGCTGCGTTTATGCCCCTGTACACATGCTTGATTCTCTTTCGGAGACATAGCAATCCATAGGTTTTAAGATACTTACTAGTCAGGTACATTCTTAGGCGTTTAATATGCGGTGTTGAGTCCATTTCGTTGAGCAAGGAGTAGCTCTTGTCTATTCCATATTTGGCTTAAGGAACTTTATCTGTGCTCATTTCAATCTCTGGTTTTATGCAGCAACCCAACTCACCTTTCCCCTTAAGCAAGCATAAGTTGGTTTTCTAAATTTGAGAACCTGTTCTGTTTTGGAATTCAGTTCCTGTGTAGCCAAGTTTACATTCCGTGTATTAGTGATATCTTATGATGTTTCTTTTTCTGTGTGACTTATTTCAGTTACAATCATCGTACCTGAATCTACTCATTATGCTGCTACGGGCCTGATGACATAGATTTCATTGCTGAGTGATACTGCATTGTACGTAAGTACCACAAGTTCTTTATCCATTTCTCACTTTCTGCGATGTTGAACTTGTACTGTAAACGGGGTTCTTGTAAACAGAGCCGTTCCAAACTTTGGGGTGGCTGTGTCTTTTTGATTTTAATTTCCCTAAGCTATAGGACCATAAGTGGAAGTGCCCTAGGCTCTGTTGCTTTGTTTTTTAGATGTTTCAGGAAACACCATACACTTCTCCCGAGTGTCTGTTGGCAATTTACATCCCGCCCATCAGCATAACAAGGCTCCCAGTTCTCAATGGCCTGTTGCCTTTCTGGATTTTACACTTTTTTCAGATGGCCCTTTTGACCGAGGGGAAGTGAGACTTCATTGTAGTGCAGATTTCCTTTGCAAGCTTGCTTGGTTGGCCAAAAAGGGCGTATGCGTTTTTTCCTGAATATATTCAGGAAAAAACGCATACGCCCTTTTTGGCCAAGTGCATCATTGTGGACGTTCTGCCTCTTTTCCTATGCTTTCAATGCAATTCCAGTCTACCTCCTGAAATCGGTTTCCTGCAATTCTGCCCCGCTTTCAAGTCCTCTTGGCAGCCTTACTTCAGTCTATTTTTGGACGATAGCTGTCATTTATAACTCTGCAGGTTTGTGAATTACAGTGTCCCTGAGCTCCTTTCTTCAACTCGCTTTCATGTGACCTGGCCGCAACACCGCAGGATGGCTTCAGGCCCTAATCTGGTTCCGGCCCGGCATGCTGAGCCTTTGGTTAATTCCTCTTCCTGGTGGGAAATGAGAGTTAAATTTGCCCGTCCAGACACCTCCAGCTAGTCTCTCATTGGTTCTCGCTATTCCTGTTCATCTTCCGCAGAAATTGCAAACTGGGCCAAACAGGAGGTTAAAGGGACTGACTCTCCAAGTGGGGAGAGTGTTAGTAAAGCGTCTGGAATGTTGCACCCGAGTACCAGGGGAGGAAAACTGAGACATATTTGAACACGTCTCCCGTTCACATGGTTGATCATACACTGGGTTCCACATGCATGTTTTAGCTGAAGGAAGAATACCTTAAACCTGGAGAGTTGAGACCCGTGGAATGGGTACCATGCAATATGACTTCAAAGGGTCTTCATTTGCTCACCGAACCTCTCCAATCCTATCACTGCTGCGTTTGTGCCCCTGTACACACGCTTGATTGTCTTTTGGAGACATAGCAATCCATAGGTTTTAAGATACTTACTAGTCAGGTACATTCTTAGGCGTTTAATATGGGGTGTTGAGTCCATTTCGTTGAGCAAGGAGTAGCTCTTGTCTATTCCATATTTGGCTTAAGGAACTTTATCTGTGCTCATTTCAATCTCTGGTTTTATGCAGCACCCCAACTCACCTTTCCCCTGAAGCAAGCATAAGTTGGTTTTCTAAATTTGAGACCCTGTTCTGTTTTGGAATGCAGTTCCTGTGTAGCCAAGTTTACATTCCGTGTATTAGTGATATCTTATGATGTTTCTTTTTCTGTGTGACTTATTTCAGTTAGAATCTTCGTACCTGAATCCACTCATTATGCTGCTACGGGCCTGATGACATAGATTTCATTGCTGACTGATACTGCATTGTACGTAAGTACCACAAGTTCTTTATCCATTTTTCACTTTCTGTGATATTGAACTTGTACGGTAAACGCGGTTCTTGTAAACGGAGGCGTTCCAAACTTTGGGGTGGCTGTGTCTTTTTGATTTTAATTTCCCTAAGCTATAGGGCCATAAGTGGAAGTGCCCTAGGCTCTGTTGCTTTGTTTTTTAGATGTTTCAGGAAACACCATACACTTCTCCCGAGTGGTTGTTGGCAATTTACATCCCGCCCATCAGCATAACAAGGCTCCCAGTTCTCCATGGCCTGTCCTGCCTTTCTGGATTTTACACTTTTTTCAGATGGCCCTTTTGACCGGGGGGAAGTGAGACTTCATTGTAGTGCAGATTTCCTTTGCAAGCTTGCTTGGTTGGCCAAAAAGGGCGTATGCGTTTTTTCCTGAATATATTCAGGAAAAAACGCATACGCCCTTTTGGCCAAGTGCATCATTGTGGACGTTCTGCCTCTTTTCCTATGCTTTCAATGCAATTCCAGTCTACCTCCTGAAATCGGTTTCCTGCAATTCTGCCCCACTTTCAAGTCCTCTTGGCAGCCTTACTTCAGTCTATTTTTGGACGATAGCTGTCATTTATAACTCTGCAGGTTTGTGAATTACAGTGCCCCTGAGCTCCTTTCTTCAACTCGCTTTCTTTTGAGCTGGCCGCAACACCGCAGGATGGCTTCAGGCCCTAATCTGATTCTGGCATGGCACGCTGAGCCTTTGGTTAATTCCTCTTCCTGGTAGGAAATGAGAGTTAAATTTGCCCGTCCAGACACCTCCAGCTAGTCTCCATTGGTTCTCGCTATTCCTGTTCATCTTCCGCAGAAATTGCAAACTGGGCCAAACAGGAGGTTAAAGGGACTGACTCTCCAAGTGGGGAGAGTGTTAGTAAAGCGTCTGGAATGTTGCACCCGAGTACCAGGGTACGAAAACTGAGATATATTTGAACACGTCTCCCGATCACATGGTTCATCATACTCTAGGTTCCACATGCATGTTTTAGCTGAAGGAAGAATACCTTAAACCTGGGTAGTTGAAACCCATGGAATGGGTACCATGCAATATGACTTCAAAGGGTCTTCATTTGCTCACCCAACCTCTCCAATCCTATCACTGCTGCATTTATGCCCCTGTACACATGCTTGATTCTCTTTTGGAGACATAGCAATCCATAGGTTTTAAGATACTTACAAGTCAGGTACATTCTAAGGCGTTTAATATGCGGTGTTGAGTCCATTTCGTTGAGCAAGGAGTAGCTCTTGTCTATTCCATATTTGGCTTAAGGAACTTTATCTGTGCTCATTTCAATCTCTGGTTTTATGCAGCACCCCAACTCACCTTTACCCTTAAGCAAGCATAAGTTGGTTTTCTAAATTTGAGTCCCTGTTCTGTTCTGTAATTCAGTTCCTGTGTAGCCAAGTTTACATTCCGTGTATTAGTGATATCTTATGATGTTTCTTTTTCTGTGTGACTTATTTCAGTTAGAATCATCGTACCTGAATCTACTCATTATGCTGCTATGGGCCTGATGACATAGATTTCATTGCTGAGTGATACTGCATTGTACGTAAGTACCACAAGTTCTTTATCCATTTTTCACTTTCTGCGATGTTGAACTTGTACTGTAAACGGGGTTCTTGTAAACAGAGCCGTTCCAAACTTTGGGGTGGCTGTGTCTTTTTGATTTTAATTTCCCTAAGCTATAGGACCATAAGTGGAAGTGCCCTAGGCTCTGTTGCTTTGTTTTTTAGATGTTTCAGGAAACACCATACACTTCTCCCGAGTGTCTGTTGGCAATTTACATCCCGCCCATCAGCATAACAAGGCTCCCAGTTCTCCATGGCCTGTTGCCTTTCTGGATTTTACACTTTTTTCAGATGGCCCTTTTGACCGAGGGGAAGTGAGACTTCATTGTAGTGCAGATTTCCTTTGCAAGCTTGCTTGGTTGGCCAAAAAGGGCGTATGCGTTTTTTCCTGAATATATTCAGGAAAAAACGCATACGCCCTTTTTGGCCAAGTGCATCATTGTGGACGTTCTGCCTCTTTTCCTATGCTTTCAATGCAATTCCAGTCTACCTCCTGAAATCGGTTTCCTGCAATTCTGCCCCGCTTTCAAGTCCTCTTGGCAGCTTTACTTCAGTCTATTTTTGGACGATAGCTGTCATTTATAACTCTGCAGGTTTGTGAATTACAGTGTCCCTGAGCTCCTTTCTTCAACTCGCTTTCATGTGACCTGGCCGCAACACCGCAGGATGGCTTCAGGCCCTAATCTGGTTCCGGCCCGGCATGCTATGCCTTTGGTTAATTCCTCTTCCTGGTGGGAAATGAGAGTTAAATTTGCCCGTCCAGACACCTCCAGCTAGCCTCTCATTGGTTCTCACTATTCCTGTTCATCTTCCGCAGAAATTGCAAACTGGGCCAAACAGGAGGTTAAAGGGACTGACTCTCCAAGTGGGGAGAGTGTTAGTAAAGCGTCTGGAATGTTGCACCCGAGTACCAGGGTACAAAAACTGAGATATATTTGAACACGTCTCCCGATCACATGGTTGATCATACTCTAGGTTCCACATGCATGTTTTA